>NC_134710.1:155795031-156541697 GCF_043290135.1 Rhipicephalus microplus
TGCACAACCAAGGGTGGGCTCATGGCTTCCCTCGATATCAAACCGTCATTGGTGGCTACACTTAATTTTTTTCGCAGCATCAGCGGCCACAGCCAGCTAAAATGGCGTCGTAGCACTGTCTCCTCCTTCATGAAGAACAGCGCAGGACGGGACAGAGTCTTCTGCGGTGTAAACGGGAAAGCGCTATCAGGCGAAGTGCCACGCCTACCAGAAGAAGTACTCGTATAACGACGAGCACGTCGGCGGCGGCGGCGATGGGTCCGCGGAAAATCGAATCGCGGCATCGGTCTCTGCACGGCCGCGCAAGGACAAGGGCCTCCGCTGCGTTTAGGCTTTATCGGCACCACCATCGAGTGAAGCACGATGAAAGAGTGCATCGAACTGTTCAGTAATACTTCGTAAAGAGGAGGAACGCCGTGTTTGCCCGCAATGAGACACAATAATTGTTCTTGCGCAAAGAGCGTGCGAAGTAGTTTGAAACGAGTAAAAGAGGAATCGGCCGCACACGGAGCGCTGCATTTATTACAATGGACAACGGAGGGCACCAACAGGGAAAGTAGATTGCCGGTTTCACTGTGAAGCTGCACTGAAAATTTTACTAGGAATAGATCTAAAGTGTTTTATCTCTTCTGAACAATATATAAAGTTAGTACATTCACTATTGTCTCTTCCTAAAACCCTGCTCTGGCTTATCGCACCCGTTAACAAGGGCTGACAAGCCTTCCGTTATCCAATTTTCAAGATTAGCTGTCTGAAATGAGAGAGATCAAAGAGAGCCGTGTCTCATCTCTCTAAACAATACCGAAGTCTCTGCGGAGGCAAGAAACAGCAGCGCAATCAGCGTGTTGTAATGAAATTCATAAAAATCACGCCATTGTTTCGGCGAAATTCTCAACAGTCTTCTATCCATTTTGGCGACATATGCATGCATGACTTGTTGCAATATTGGTATTCTCTACTAGATATTTTCCTCGCTATTTTTTAAATGCGAAGCATTTCTTCGCGAACTTCGGTGACTTTGACCGTATCTATCTATCTATCTATCTATCTATCTATCTATCTATCTATCTATCTATCTATCTATCTATCTATCTATCTATCTATCTATCTATCTATCTATCTATCTATCTATCTATCTATCTATCTATCTATCTATCTATCTATCTATCTATCTATCTATCTATCTATCTATCTATCTATCTATCTATCTATCTATCTATCTATCTATCTATCTATCTATCTATTCGTATATGATTTTTAGCGCTCCTGGCCGTTTCGATAATGCGATCTATACCAAAATTGGTATGGCATAAGATGACTGTATGACGAGCATAATCGTGTAGCATAACATGAACATCATGATATGTATGTCATGAATGTCATGATTTACATGTTATGATCTTGCAGTTCTTGCGGTGGCTTCTTCCACATGACATACTGCAAAACTTGTATGGTATATGACATGACTTGACAGCATGGCGAACATAAGTGACGGGCCCTAACATAGAAGTCATGGCATGCATGTCATGTGAATTATAATTACACACCACACTCATTGTACGCTCTTGGTCTTTTCGCTAGCCTTACATATACAAAATTTTGTATTACGAGACGTGAATCGGTCACCAAGGCATATGACTGATGCAAACATAATAATAATGAAATGCGTGTCATGTAAGAACAAGGCTACAATCCACGCTCATGATGCGCTCACGGCTGCTCACTAGCTTGACATGTACCAAATTTGGTATCACGTGACGTGAATGAGCGACAAAGGTAAATGAAACCTTCAAGCATAATGATCATGATATTCCTGTCATGTAAAACATCACTACATGCTATGCTAATAGTGCGCTTACGGCCGTTTCGCTAGCTTCACATATACCGAATTTGGTGTTACGTGACGTGAATGAATGACGAAAGTATATGACTGGTGAAAACATGATAGTCATGACATGTGCGTCATATAAAAACATGACTACATACCACGCTCAGGATGTGCTCGCGGCCGTTTCACTAGCTTGACATATACCAAATTTGGTATTACGTGACGTGAATGAACGACGAAGGTAAATGGCGCGTCCAAACATGATAATCATGATATGCGTGCCATGTAAAACGTGACTACACGCTACGCTCACAGCGCGCTCGCGACAGTTTCTCCAGCTTCGCATAAACCAAATTTGGTATTACGTGACGCGAACGGACGACAAACACAAATGCCAGGCAGAAACATGATAATCATGGCCTTGAAGTCATGTATGGCATAATTTACATGCCTACCACTGCTGGTACTGGTATTGAAAACGTTAGTGGTGCCGTTGTTACGTGACCTAAACAACATACTTGCATCTATCTAGATACATGAGTGTGCATAACATTTGTAATTGTGGGTACTGTATCCGTGCGCCTCGTAACGCTGTGCCGGCTTCTGCACTGATATCAGACTATATATATATATATATATATATATATATATATATATATATATATATATATATATATATATATATATATATATATATATATATATATATATATATATATATATATTCTCCACAGTGTGATAACAATGCAGAAGTCGGCACATTTCATATATCAAAGGTACACCAAAGGCAGCCTCACCGTCACGATGCGCTATCGTACTCACTAACTAGCATACATATAACCGACATCAACTACACTAAGCGCATATATCGCAAGTGTCTGCAAAGAGCTGCTTGAATTGTGACTATATATATGATCGCGTACATATGTTTTACTCAAAACTTCCGAGTTTTTCGTGTTCACGCCGTGATTCTGAGCGAGCTGTATATAGTTCCTCTCTGGTCATTCTCACCAACATGTTACTGCTGGCTGAATTGAGTTTGTGCAGCCGTTTCATAGTTTACGAAAATTGCATTTCTCCACTGATCGCAACGGAAAGCAATGTTTAATGCTTGCACTAAGTCTCAGAAAGCTTGCCTAACCAAGGCACACGGTGGCCCATTGCAGCTCGTACATCCCGCCAGTATTTTCGAGATGCGCGCCTTTTTCCTTTATCACGCACTTGATGAGGACGTCCAATCACTTGCTGGACACGATAGGGCGCAGCCAGGCCATGGTATATGTAAACTGGTACCGCATCGGCCATTAGTCTAGTAGTTGTCCGCTCGTTGCCTCCATCGCCATGTATATATATGTAAGGAAGGGACAATTAACATCTAACAAAAAAATATGACGTCACAACCGCACGCGGTAACAACGTCGCACATTTGCCCCACTTGGCGCAAAATTGAAAGTGTTATTCATTGTATTGATTGATTGATATGTTGGGTTTAACGTCCCAAAACCACCATATGATTATGAGAGACGCCGTAGGGGAGGGCTCCGGAAATTTCGACCACCTGGGGTTCCTTAACGTGCACCCAAATCCGAGAACACAGGCCTACAACGTTGCCGCTTCCATCGAAAATGCAGCCGCCGCAGCCTGGATTCGATCCCGCGACCTGCGGGTCAGCAGCCGAGTACCTTAGCCACTATATCACCGTGTTCTTCTTTGTAGACCTTTTACGTGCGTTACAACGCGATTTTTGTGCGCTTTATGCTTAGCTAGTTACGTGCGCAAGATGAAAGAAAGACCAACAAGAAAGATTAAGCTGCAAAGTCATTTTATTTGCCAAATTGTGGGCTTGCAATATAAACTGAAAACTTCGCAGATTAAATTGTGACGCAACCGTTGACGAGTACAACAGAACAGTAGTTCAAAACCTCACCTTGCCCAATCGTAGAAAATCACTGCAGCGAAACAGCAGCCTGAAAAATATCGCCTTGTGAACCGTAAAGTACAGCGTCTCGTTGCAAGCGTGTCACATTCACCGTCACCTAAAACAAGGGCACGCCGGCCGTGTGCCCGCGAAGGCAGTTGGCAGTCCCAGGAGCGGCTACTGACACGTTTTAACGCGATAGCGTTAGAAAACTCGTGTCGCAGAAATTCCGCCATCGGCGTCGGCACCATTGGTTGTGAGCGAAAAATTCAGAAAGAAGCATATAGATTAAACGATAAAACTTTTGGTCCCATTGAGGATATAACCCGGGCCGTTCGCGTTGCAAGCAGGTATCCTACCACAAAGCAGCGATATTACTTGCAGCTGCATCGGTAAAAAACACTACCTAAATGCCATGTAGTGGAAGGAGTTTCCTCAACGCATTTTGTTCGACAGGTGTCACGACGAAAACGAGCCCATTCGGCGATTTCTAGGCGCATGTGGAAGGCCTTCAAACTACGTCGAAAAATGCCGGGTTGGTGCAGACATTGCCGCTAAAAACACTCAAGAAATATCAAACAGCTCTATAATTTGACAACTATTTTCATCTAGCGAAAAACATATCATGCCTTTCCAGAGGCGTTCATCAAGCAAACAGCAAACGCTAGATAATGCGCTGCCTTATGTTAGGTATTTTGTGACTATTTAAGGCCTCCGAGATGGCAAGTGCGTGGCGTGTAACTTGGAGGCCATGCGAATCTTGCTTTTGATCAAGACCCTGTATGTCCGAGTGCGTGCGTCTAGTGTCATCTGTAAGAGAATGTGAAAAACGTGTCTCCACTTCAGCAGAGCATTGTTCTAGCACAGGAAGGTGGCCACACTGCACAGTTACTGCATACGTCACGTTTGGCCGCGTGCGCGTTTGTGTGCATGTGTGTGTGTGTGTGTGTGTGTGTGTGTGTGTATGTGTGTGTGTGAGTGTGTGTGTGTGTGAGAGAGAGAGGGGGGGGGAGAGAGAGCCGATTGTCGGCAAATAAAATTCGGTGACTGCCGCCTCTTGTAATGTCCGTTGCCGAATGGATGTACAGGCGCTCTCAGAATAACTAATAACGCCAGACAGGCACCGCTGGCTGGTGGAGTGCATCGACGGATAAATACAGGCAAAGTCCGCGCATGCGCGGTAAAGGTAGCGAGCAAGTTTATCTTCCTAGTGGCTCTCGATTTACGTTGGCGTGCTGCAAAATGGCAGCAATATAGTGCTCTTCAACGATACGACAATGAAAGCTGGACGGATAGGGGTCTGTAGCATTGTGATGTCTTTGTGCGCGTTTAAAAAGTGCGCCACTCCATCAGCCAGAAGAAGATGAAGATAACGCTCGGTTGCGGCACGTGTGGGCGTGAACATTTTGGTCCAATGAGGTCCTTCCACGGAGATTTAGGAGAGCCACTGGAGAAGAACAGCGAAGCTATATGCAGACGTGGCCGAGTCGGGATTGAGTGAAGGTGGCCAGGGTGTGGGAGTGGCGGCCAGCAGAGCTCTCGCATCAAGGTTCCAGCGGGCTCCCACCTAGACACAGAGCTTTTTCTCGTCGCCTGACGTGGGTCAGGCTTGATCTGGTCTTCTGACGTTGGCCAAGAAACGTTTCCGGCTTCGTGTGCGAGCTGCGGCTGCCGAACGCCGAAAGGTCACTGACTTCGACCAGTCCGACGCTTCCTTCCGTGCCAGTCAACCTCTTGAGCGTCTCAAGCTAATCGACAGTCTTTCTCCGGCTGCACGAGTGCGTCTTCACCATTACTCGGTCGCATCAGTTGCAAGCCCCGCATCACCGCTGCCATCGTTTGCCTGAGTGCGTCCATGCCTTGGTAGCGCAGCCTTCGCTGCAAGCACCGCGTCCCGCTATGCTGTGACAAGGCTTATTTTCCACTGAACATTTATGTCTATGCACTGTTCACGTCTTTAGCTGTTTTTTCTTCTTTCTAACCTCTTTCTAGTTATGCATGCTGCGTTCTTTGTCTGCTCTTTGTCTTTTAGGAGTTTCTAAATATATTGAGTGTTGGGGATTTGGGTGGAAGCAAATGGTCTCGTCAGCTCATTTCCCGATGATGGTTATGTCATCGGTGGTTTTTGCTTTACACGAACCTACACGACAGCATGCCCGTTAAACGGCCCCGTGACAAGCATGCCACCCAGTGTAATTCATAAATATGAAGACTTGTTGGTTCCTTGCGGTGTGATCTCACGATTCTCTGCATCTATTTTGGAAGACTTCTCGCGAGCAGGGTGGCATGGCTATACAACAGTATCACTGCCTTTCTCCAACAACTTTGCTCTGCTCTGCGAAGTATTAGTTCTTGTTTCAATTGTCTACCGAGCTTAACTCTCATAATAAAACCTTGTTACTACAAGCTTGCAGTAGAACAGCTGCAAAAAAGGGGGTTCCAACCCCCCCCCCCCCCCCACCGTAACCTTTCAAATGTTGCTTGCGTATATATACTCACACATATACAAAGGCACCCACGATTATACATAAGGTATGGATTATGCCCCTTTCCTTCGAAAAAAAATTCCGGCTACGTCCCTTCTAGCTTGGTTATTTGAGGACAACGTACACTAATACATCACCACTGCTTTTATAGATGGATATGTGATAGCGGCAATAAAACATTTCGCAAAATAAAATGGGGCGTCACGTTTGTCAAAGCAAATTTCATGCAGAGGGACTGATGTCATGCATAATCTAAAAAGCTTTGCACGATTAATGAGTCTTTTATTCGCACACCACATTTTGTGGTTCACATATAGTTGTGTACCAATCATAGAGTCGAATATATAGTCTACATCACGTGCCATCATTTATTGCCACATATATTAATCGTATTTTGCTTAGAGGTACAACGCTAATGTACGATAGTCTGTCTAAGCTAAATGCAAAATAAATATTATGATAGGTAATATATTGATATACCAGGAATAACACTCTAATTTTTCACACAAAATAAAGATTAAAGACACAACTGTGTTTCGCCGATGGGCTCATGGTTGCATCAGGTGAAAACGCAGTCCTTTGCTACTACGAGTCAGTCTCTTCCCGTAAATGTTCTGACGAAATTATGAATACGCAACCTAAAGAAAGAAGAAAAGGAACACAAGAACACGCATGCACACACGTTTAAACACGATTTATGTGTGCACACAGTTTGTCACCGACGCCAGCCACTGAGCCTCCTGATCAAAGCACCAAGGAGCACCTATAGCGCTATCATTTTGTAGTGACGCAGCTCAAGTCTACTCGCACTAGGGAGCTTTCTGGAGATACTACGCTCCGCAGACGAGCGGCTGCGTTCCAAATTATCCGGAGAGTGCTCGTACGAAGCTGGCCGAAAGTTACCATTACTTGTGGGAGAAACACAATCTGTCATTGAAAGGGAGAAGAATTGGTCGCCCTTTCGAACGTGGCTGATCGCTCGAACACGCAAGTAGCTGGTCGTGCTTGCTCTAGGGTTTTGGCCTAAGTTTGTGTAGTGGCTGTGATTTCTTTGTCTTCATTAGGTGTTCCTATAGTGCTTTTACAGCTAAGTAAGCGCTTTTAGCGCTAGAAAGTTCACTTAGATGCAGTTTTCTTCACCTAGACCAGAGGCTTGCCTCTGGTCTGCTTCACTTCCGCCACAGGAAATACCAGTGGATCAGTTTCTACGCAACGGCATTCCCGCAGTTCCTGTGGCCCTCGTCCCTAGCAATGACGGCTTCATTCGGATGAAGAATCCGAAAGTGATCCAGGCGGAGCTTCGAGCTGCGACGTCTCACTTTCACAGCATCACAGAGGTCCGCCAGTTAGGCAGAGGTGGTATTCTATGTTTTTCATCTGATCAGCTCTGTGTCCAAGACCTATTGAAGTGCTCGAGTTTCGTGACCAATCCGGTGAGCGCCTTTATTCCCCCGCATCTGGCATGTGTGAAGGGTATTGTTCGCGGTGTCGATGTTAACTTGACCCCGTCTCAGGTATTAGAGATGTTTGCCGTGACTGGTGCTATTTCCGTTTATAGGTGTTCACGACTAGTAGAGAAGCAGAAGACACCGACGGAGTCGGTAATTGTAACCTTTGCTGGAGTGAATCTCCCAAGCGAAATCAAGGCATGGCCACTAATATACAGAGTGGAACCGCTATCACCGCGACCACTCCAGTGTACGAAGTGCTGGCGATACGGTCACACTATTAAAGGATGCAGGTCAGAACTCAGATGCCGAGTGTGTGGTGACAACCACGAAACAAATTACTGCAAAGCTAAAGAAGAGAAATGTTGTCTCTGCAACGAACAACACTGTGCAGATAATCCTGATTGTTCTGCAAAGGCTCGAGAAATGCAAATTCTTGAAATTATAGGGCGTAGGCGCTGTTCTCGACGAGAAGCCCTAGCGGAAATACAGACTAGAACTCATGGGTATGCCAGTGTTGCAGCACGACATCTCTCGGAAATAAATGGGTCGATTTCCCTGAATATAGCGGAGGCCATAGAAAAGGCTCTAGAAAAAGCCATGGAACGACTGACTTCTAACCTTTGCGATTCTTTATCTCAAACTTTGGCTAACCAGATGACTCGCATATTTGGTACAGCGGGAGAGTCAGGCCTAGTATCCCAACATGTTGAGAGTTCACGACCAATAGCTGACGGTGAATCTGAAACTGCGCCATCGTATTATCAGCACGCAGGAGCCTCTGCAATAGGCGTCCACAGCCAAAATGAAGAATTTGAAACCGCACCATCGTATTCTCCGTCTACAGCACCCTCTGCAGTAGATATACAGAGTGTAAGTGAGGACAAAGCTGCATATACAATAGATTCCGATGACATGGATTTGGACCCTAGGTCCCTAAAGAGATCTAGATCCCCTGTGTCAAAGAAAACAACCTCACCGAAACAAACAAAGAACAAAAAGTATCTGAAAGAAAAGGAGAGCCTTTCAAAGAGGGATTTCTTGAAAGAAAGCATTCTAGAGAAAGCTATAGCGGAAGCAGCTCTTTCGAAACCATAGGGTCGCTTAAGATTCTCCATTGGAATTGCCGATCAATCCATTCTGCATCTACGGATTTGGTATACTTGACTTCTAAATTCGCTCGTAATATTATAGCATTACAAGAGACATGGCTATCTGTACATAATTTGTTACATTTAAATAACTTCCAATCTTTTCGATTAGACCGGTCATCGAGAGGTGGGGGTCTAGCTCTCTTTATTAATAATAGCATTAGTATAAAAGTCAAATGCTCATACAAACATATGTCGCCAGAATGTGAAATTTTGGCAATAGACTATACACTGCCCAACTGCACTCCTTTCACTTTAGTTAATATGTATTTTCCGGATGGAGTTCAAGACACACGAAGTTTGGATCTAGCTACAAAATCGTGGTGCAAAGATAAAGTTTTAGTTGGAGAATTTGATTCCCACCACACGAGTTGGGGTTTTAGAACTGATCTTAGTGGGAAACGCTTGTGGGAGTGGACAATGGCTAATGACCAGACGTGCCTCAACGTCAGAACCCCCACATTTATTCGTAATCACTCCAGGTCGGCCTTAGATTTAAGTTTTGTCAGTTCAGCCATTACTACTTCTTCTTGGAAAGCGCTGGACTGTGGCACGAACAGTGACCACTTACCGATAAGTTTTGAAATTTCTTGTCCGATAATTCCATCTTGTTCAAATGTAAGAGTATTTGTGAATTACACTAAATTTAGGAATGACCGGAAGTCAGCACTGGCTGTTCACTCGGAAGAGAGCGATGATAAAAAAGCACTGAAAATAAACGCAGTCATTAAACGATCCTACAAAAGAGGCGAATTTACTATTGAATCCACAAAAAGAGTATATAGCCGTTGGTGGAATGATGAATGTACAAGAGAGCACCGACGACGTCAGGCAGCTTGGAAGCAGCTCTTACATAATCAATCCCCACAAAACTGGGCCGATTATAAATTCATTGCTGCGGGCTTTAAAAGAACGGTAGCTCAAGCTAAACAAGATTATGACAGAAGACATTATGAATACCTGTCGAAGCCTAAACATATGAAAGCACTGTTCCAATATATGAGAGCTCGGAAAATCTTGCCATCACCAGTTAATGTAGCTTGTGATAATCTGTTGGCACAAGAAATGACCACTACCTTAGAGGCAATCGTTAAAGGTCTGGAAAGCAGATTCACTTCAGTAGTGCCAAACAACTGGCACAAGTCGACGACAAAGTCTGACTTTGAAGAAGTGACACAGACTTAAGTATCCAACGTGATTAAACATTTACCCTGTGCATCTCCTGGCCCAGATGGAATCACAGTACCCATGATTAAAATTCTGTTCAATTTATCGCCTCGAGACGTCGCCAATGTTATTATCTACTCCTTAAAAAACTCATGGGTGCCGCAGGATTGGAGGATAGCAAAGGTGATTCCTATACTAAAAAATCCGGGTGGAGGATTAACAGTCGATAATATCAGACCAATCTCTCTAACATCTAACTTGGTCAAACTAGTAGAGAGGGTCCTACATAGCCGAGTAAGTATCTGGATGGCAGACAATTTAGTAATAAAACCGAACCAAATCGGCTTTCGTAGTGATTTCTCAATTTATTGTGCCCATGCTGATTTAGAGAGCCGAATACAGCTCGCGCGTAAAAGAAGGCAATACGCTGCTTTAGTAACGCTTGACATAGCCAAGGCGTATGACAGTGTGGAGCATTTCATATTGTTAAATACGCTAGAGAGATTGAACTTCCCACAATATTTTATTGAGTGGGTGGCAGAATTCTTAAAATCAAGAGAATTCTACTGCGTCAAGGATGGATGTTCCTCATCTAGATTTAAACAAACGCGCGGAGTTCCCCAAGGAGCAGTCTTATCTCCAATATTATTTAATGCTTTAATGAGCACAATTCCAACAGATCAAGAAGTTACTGTCTACATTTATGCTGATGACATCGCATTCTTTGCTGCTGACTGTGGTATTTACTCATTACAACCTAAATTACAAAGATATATTAACATGTTAGAAATTTGGTCGCAGTCGATTTCGTTATCGTTAAATGTCAACAAAAGCGCGCTCATGGCGTTTCCGCTTGCAGAAACAATTTCAATTTCCTTTCTATATAAACAGGAACCCATCCAGCAAGTAGACTCTATAAAATATTTGGGAATCATTTATAATGACAAACTTGACTGGAGTCCTCACATAGAGTATATAACTACCAAAGCACAGCGGGCTTCAGGCTTACTACACAAGCTAAGTAACCGGAAATATGGGTTACGGAGGCACACCTTGATAACGTTGTACAAGATGTACATGCGCCCCATCATGGAATTCGGCTGCATATTATTCTCGGGTGGCCCTGCTAATAAAACGAAATCTCTAGTTGTCTTGGAGCGAGAAGCACTGCGAATGTGTCTGGGACTCCCTAGATTTGTGGCTATCAACGTACTGTACCAGGAAGCGCGCCTACCTACACTACTTTGTCGATTTCGAATTTTGACCGTACAAGCATTTTTAAAATTTTATAGCTTACCGGCAAGAAGATCTCAATATGCTTTTATCGCAAACCCAGACGCCTTCTTTCTTGCTCATTGGCCACGGTTTCACACACCTCAGATAATGTTTGTACAAAAAACTCTACAAAGTATAAATGTGAACATTAGAAATGTAATTGAGACTAATGACTCGAATTGTCATGTTATTATTGAGTATGATGATATATTCCCCCCAAACGCCAAATTACAATCCCTCAAATTTTTAAATAGCATATTATTAGATTACTTGGAGCATGCAGAAACTAAAAATATAATAGCCACAGATGCTTCCGTAAATAATCAAAAGGCAGGTGTAGGCATTGCCTCTGATTTGCTTGACTGGTCCTTTTCAGTGAGACTTCCTGATTTTACTCCAGTTTTTGAAGCGGAGCTCTTGGCGATTATTTTAGCTCTTCGAAAACTTCCATTAAATCAAAACAACGCAGTAATAATGACGGATTCTCTTTCAGTTTGTGCAGCTCTGACAGCTTCAGAGAACTCTCGAATTCTAAGCACATTCAAAACATTAGTACCCCCGCAGTTGAGACTCCTTAGATTACTATGGGTTCCGGGACACTGTGGATTTAGATTAAATGAATTGGCCGATTCCTTAGCACGAGCCGCACTTGATGGGCCAGTTTTGTCCATACTGCCAGATGTTGAATATATCACGGCTATAAGATATCGTAAATCAGCAATCTCCACTGATACGATAGAAAAAGTAACTACATGGAGAGACTATAACCACCTCATGTTTCCATGGCAACACCACTGGAGTCAGTCCAGAAAGCTCGAAGTCTTAATTACTAAATTTCGATGTCGTGTCCCCCCCCCCCCTAAACCTGTATCTACACAAAGCTGGTCAGACAACATCACCCCTCTGCGCATTCTGCGGAGAAATGGAATCACTAGATCATTATTTTTTGTATTGTCGCCGCTACGAGATACTTAGAAAAAGGTTACTAGTTATGCCATTTCGGAAAATAGGCCTTAGATTGACGGCGGAAACGGCGCTAAGCTTTGGCGCCTCAGCTTTGGGACATTGCCACAGGGATGCTTTCAATGCCGTTTGCGATTATATTCAGGCAACCAAGTGTATACCTTTGTGATCTTCAATCAAAAAAAAAATTATTTATTACTCCCCAGGGCAGAGTAAAGTAAACGCAGCTGAGTGGTAATCATAACACCTCAAATCTCAAAATTGCTCAACTTTATTTTTTTTCGTTTGCTCTTTTTATGTTGTTTTTATTTTTACATTACTCTTATTATAATAGCAATTCATTACACATAGTTAAAATGATCACAGAAAAACTGCACTACACTTTCTTGGCCAATCCCCCTGAGTGGGTATGAGCCAACCTCCCAGGGAAACAAAACAAAACAAAATGTGCGCACACAGTTTGTCACCGACGCCAGCCACTGAGCCTCCTGATCAAAGCGCCAAGGAGCACCTATAGCGCTATCATTTTGTAGTGACGCAGCTCAAGTCTAGTCGCACTAGGGAGCTTTCTGGAGATACTACGCTCCGCAGACGAGCGGCTGCGTTCCAAATTATCCGGAGAGTGCTCGTACGAAGCTGGCCGAACGTTACCATTACTTGTGGGAGAAACACAATCTGTCATTGAAAGGGATGTTCGCGGTTGGCGTTCAATAATTATGTCACGTTTCTTGTATTTTATTTGTAAGTGTTGAGCTTGTGTCCGGCCTACTGCGCACTGCTATGGTGTGACTAAATTTATATGTCGCTGTTGCTTCATCCTAGCTGGTCTTAGATATAAAAAAAAAGAAATCCCACACTTTTGGGCGATCAGCTCAAATACCCACAAATACGCATTCGCATGGTTTTTCTCCTGCAGTTCTCCATAAAATGAACCTGCGCGAGTTGATAAGTTAATTTAAAAAGTTGCGCGGCTGACAGTGCTTTGGCCAGCTGATTGTTATTCCATTAACAGTACCAAAATATAACAGCTCAGCACGCAACTTTCTTCAATTGATTATGTGCACGACAGTGATGCAACAAGAGTTCGGTTACTTGATGAGACAAAAGTTTTTTTATTAAGTTAATAATGTCCGCTCCTTTCCACAGTCTATAACGTCTATAACGACTGTGTCAAATAAAGAGAAATCATGAGTAAAACTGATGCTCACACTTTGAAAACCGACTTAGATCACATAGCGGTTTGGTGTCAAAAAAGAACTTGAATTTAAATATTGAGAATTGCCACATCGTGAGCTTCTCAAATAAATATTCAAATCACATAATCAATATAACATTTATGGTGTACATATGAATATAAACGATGATTGTAAGTATCTCGGTGTTCATTTTACTGAATCGTTTAGACGTTGCACTTTATTTTGAGGACTTTCAAACAGGTGACGCGCGAAATCAAGGGAACTATAAATTCTTTGCAGGTCAGGTCTATACTTGATTATGCACGCGTAATATAGGACCCCAACCCATACTATCTAATAAAAAGTATAAAAGTACCTTAAAACCAAGCGACAAGGTTTGTTTTAAATCATTATAGCCTCTACACCCACATTTCACAAATGAAGGCCTCTTTGGGATGGAAGCTGCTTCACGTATGTAGCCATAAAATACGGCTTAAAGTGTTGCACTAGATATATCACCCTAACACAAGAATCAATTGTCATAGAGCTGCCTTGTTCAACAATCATACACATCCACCCGCCGTGATAACAGCAAAAAGATCTCGACCTTCAAATGCATATCTGGCACTTCTTTCTACTCATTTAAAAAAAAACAATAATATGATATGTGAGGTTTAACATTCCAAAACGACCGTATGTATATATGAAAGATGCCATAGCGGAGGACTCCGGAAAGTTTGACCATCTGGCGTTCTTTAACGTGCACTTAAATATGAGCTTACGGGCCTACAGCATTCCCACCTCCAATAAAAAGAAGAAAGTGGAACACCTTAAGTGACGACTTAGTAAATATAACAAATTAAGATTTACTTTTTCTTTGCCGTGAAATTGTTCTTGAACTATATATGTACTACGTGTGTTGAAAATGTATTTGTTGATTTATAATTATGTGTTGATAATGTTGCGGTGATTTTTGTATGCGTGTTTACATATCTTTGCTAAGCGTTTCTTTGTACTGATTATGTTTTTGTCCTCCCTCCTTACGTAGTGCCGATACGGCTATGTTAGTAATCAGTATATAAATAAACAAATAAATAAATACTTGAATATATATCAATAAAAACCATGCCCCCAAAGCGCTCAAGAAAATGTAAAAAAAGGTACTGTTTTGCGAGAAAATACACGACATAAGTGTAAGGCACGCCGCCTAGATTAATTTTCTCCATCTGGTCTCTTTAAAACGAATACAAATCTAAGCACATGGGTATTTCTCTGCAAATATCATCTGAGGTTTTAACAGCTCATGACGACTCAAGTTTATTCCCCTTAATGTGAATCCAATTTCTGTTCTTATTAAAAGACAATTTAGGTACCGAAGTGTAAAAATTTACTAGACAGAAATATTTCGCGTTAATGGAAACAGGACTTTACAATAAAAGGTTGTACCAAGCATAATTGAAGTTTTTGGCATAACCGATAAGCAACAGCACCCCAGCTAGATACAGAACAACAATGAAAAACTCCGTTTATAAGTGAGTCGCTCAGACGCTGCATTTACACGACATCCAATACTCCTCATGTTCGGGATGACGCCAAGCGCACTTTATGATGTGCTTCAGCTACAGAGTTTCTTAAAATTAACTATAAGGGACTCTGACGCGGCGATTGTTCAGTGACCATGAGAATGATGTGTAGTACACGGATTTGCCTATAGTCTTCGTACTTGCTCGCGGTGAAGCGCACTTGTGGCTTCGTTTATTGCTGTGTTTCGGTTTGTTTTGAGAAATGAACAAAACATTTTCAATTTTGTGACCTGATTTGAAATGGTAAGCCTAAAAGGTTAGGGTAGTGAAGTGTAATTGCCGAAAATTCGTTGATTTTTGTTCCGCGACAGAACAGCTGCAAGTCACACGAACACACATGAAGCCACAAATACGGAGATGAGACAAATCCGTCTACTGGCCATATTTTCCATGCTCGCTGAAGCGCCATGCGTTGCAGCTCCCATAGGCACTAGCGCCAGAGTTCGCTCTAGTGGATACATAGAAAACTCAATGGCTTCAACTACAAAGCGGCACTTAAACATATTCTGGCGCACGTAAGGTGTGACGACGGTGCACAACACTATTGGCAAGTACACAAACTGGTCATGTTGCAGTACCTATACAGCTGAGCAAGGCCAAATATGTCTGTAGATCATGCTAGGCAAACGTACAAGCAGTTAAACTTGAAATAAAGGGACACTAAAGTCAAACAACAATATACGTTAGCGTGAAAGCTCAATGCATGACAAGATCTAGAACGACAATATTATCAACAACAGAGCCGTACTTACCGGGAAATAAGGTAAATACACAAGAACATTATACTATCATACTATCAATCAGGTAATAGAGAAATGCTCAGAATATAAGCAACCACTATACATAGCCTTCATAGATTACGAGAGGGCGTTTGATTCAGTAGAAATATCAGCCGTCATGCAGACACTGCGGAATCAGGGCGTCGATGAAGTATATATAAACATCCTGGAAGAAATATACGGAGGATCAACAGCTACATAGTGCTTCTTAAAGAAAGCAACAGAATACCAATAAAGAAGGGTGTAAGGCAGGGGGACACAATCTCCCAATGCTATTTACAGCGTGCTTACAGGAGGTTTTACGAAGCCTAGAATGGGAAAAGTTAGGGATAAGAGTTAATGGAGAGTACCTTAGTAACCTGCGCTTCGCTGATGACATTGCATTGCTGAGTAACTCAGGGAACGAATTGCAACTCATGATTACGGAGTTAGACGAGGAGAGCAGAAAGGTGGGTCTTAAAATTAATCTGCAGAAAACGAAAGTAATGTACAACAACGTCGGAAAGGAGCAGCGCTTCGAGATAGGTAATAGTGCACTTGAAGTTGTAAAAGAGTATAGTAACTTAGGGCAGGTAATAACCGTGGAGCCGAACTACGAGACATAAGTAACTTAAGAATAAGAATGAGGTGGAGTTCATTTGGCAATCACTATCAAAATATGACAGATAGATTGCCACTATCCCTCAAGAGGAAGGTATATAACAGCTGTATCTTGCCGGTACTCAGCTACGGAGCAGAAACCTCGAGGCTAACAAAGAGGGTTCAGGTTAAATTGAGGATGACGCAGCGAGCAATGAAAAGAAAAATGGTAGGTGTAACCTTAAGATACAAGAAGAGAGCAGAGTGGATTAGGGAACAAACGGGGGTTAAGGATATCATAGCTGAAATCAAGAAGAGTAAATTGACATGGGCTGGGCATGTAGCGCGTAGACAGGATAACTGCTGGTTATTAAGGGTTACTCACTGGATTCCCAGAGAAGGCAAGCGGGTTAGGGGGACACAGAAGGTCAGGTAGGCAGGTGAGATTAAGAAGTTTGCGGTTATAAATTGGCAGCAGCAAGTAACTGGCGGAACATGGGAGAGACCTTCGTCCTGCAGTGGACGTAGTCAGGCTGATGATGATGATGATGATGACAAGCACACAAATGCCGCGGTAGGACATTTTCAAAATGATCCCAATGACGTCAGATGGACCACCTACAATTAATCACTAGTAATTGATCTTATTGCAGTAAATAAATAACCTTCCGTGAATCAAGAGACGCAATTAAATGCCGCTCGTACCTTTCTGTTTGATTCATAGAAAAAAGAACTGCCTGACGTTACTACGGGGATTGGCGCGAATGATACAAAAATTCATTTTTCGCGTGGTAACAGGGAACAGGTGGTGGCATCTAGCGGGGCGCAGTTGAAACAAAAACGTCTGCAATCTCGAAACCAATGGCGGGAAATTTATCAATGGCCGTTACTGCTGCTGTGGCTCCCAGCGCAGTAAAGGCGGGCAACATTGTGCACGGCAACAAAGACGTGAGACGGTCCGGTCGGTCCGCTTCTCCAGGCGGGCAATTTGAAGTGCGCTAATCCGATGCGGAGCACTAACACGTGATTTTTTTTGAAAATAGGCCCTTCTTTTGCACGTAAATAACACTACTATGTTTCTGGACCGCCATTTCAACAATCAACGTTAACTCAATAGTTGACTTTAGTTTTTACAAGAGCGGGACAAACCGCCATTTGATGATGAGCACGACTTAGCGCACATGATAGCCTTATGTCACTAGCAGACGTCGCGGGAAGCAATCCACACTTATAGCTGTCTCTCTATCTCCCTCTTTCTCGCTCTTTTATTTGTATGTTCTCTCTGTCTCTTTGTCTTTTTCTTTCTGCATCTTTCTCTCTATTTCCCTTTTTTCTCATACTTGCTGTGCTAAACTTTACTTTCTGCCTTCCTTTCTTTATTCGCTCCATCATATCTTTTTCCCCTCGACTCATTCCTTTTTCCCACCACCGTGCTACAATATACTATACAAGGCCATGATATATGCTCTGCTTGTGTGCCTGGATGTTTGACTTCGAATCGAGGGTACGCGGATTGAAATTCCTCCTTCTGAAAAATCATTTTTCGGCAAGATTCTTTCGCCTCCCTCGTTGTTTCATTCATTCTTTCTGTACTCATTCTCTCAGCCATCAGTGTTATCACAGGGCCTAGGAGTGGGATTTGCCCAAAATATATGGCGCATGCCCGCAAATTATGAAAGTTTTTCCGGCAGAACAGACATTTTACGGCTGGCTTAAACAACACCGTTCTTAAAAAATATTTGGTGCCGAGACCATCAACAATAACTATGAACTCATTTGATTAGCCGCAAGCTTCAAGAATGCTTCACTATATTGAATGAATGGCGCACGTGTGCTTTTATAGTGTAACTTCTTACACAGCACAGCCGCTATCAGCACTACTGCGACAGTACTGTGAGCACATAACATGCGACTTGATAACTTCAACACTTTGCGTACGGCGAGCACCCCAAGCTGTTTCTGTAAACGAAAACCTTTGCAGTGACCTGAACTAATTCAGATGACTGCTGATATTACAAAACGCATAAAGGTACAATAAATGACACTTTTATTTGACATAAAATGGGTAATGGCATGAAAGTTAATATTTTCAGAAATGTCTAGCATTGTAAAAACAAGATTTGAAGTTCCAAAGATGTTCGTAAAAGCTACCAGAATCGATATTTTGTGTGAACCTCATATCCTCATATCATGTTAGAAAAAAAAGCGGGAAGCTTGCAATATGCCATACAAGGTTTTCAAACAGCGATACTGGATGATTGTGAACACTAATCTGGTTGCTTTTAGGTTGTTTCTAAACCTTAGCTATTGGTGATGGAGGTCGTAGGTTGCTTCTAGGTTTTTGCTAGGCTTCAGTTAAGGGTGATGCTAGGCTATCTCTACGTTGTTTCTCTGCGCACAGAAGTTCGAGTCAAACCACAGGCAATCATGGACACAATATGGCTGTCCAAACTCCACAGAATCAAATTGGCGCTGAACCTAAGCGTTCAGCACTCTCATAGATCTACGCGCACGTCTTCCTTGGCGTAGGTCTTCTACCGCTTCTGCGTGTTGCCTTTGTCCCTGGGGTTCATGGTGGCAGACGCCACTATGTGTGCACTCATTCGTACATTATCACTTGTAAATATGTAAATAAACCACCGTTCCTTCTTGTAAAAACGCGTCTCTTCACTGGAAAACACCAGCTATTTGGACGACGGTGAGAGCTAGCTACCGTATAACAAGACCCGTCAGACCACCATTCTTACAGGGGTCTTCTCACAGCCGCCATTTCCTTTCCCTTTCCTTGGCACTGTCCCGCTGTACGTACTCAGGGTGTTCGGTTCACCACAGTCGCTTCAAAGTCATTTGTTGGGCCACCTGTTGCCGTCTCAATTTTTAGTGCATTAGTGGGGGGTAGTATCAGTCACTCTATATCTGTGGATAATGCTCGTTTAAGATTATCATTGTTTTTTGACGCGAAGCAGCTTTTTGACTAGCCTGTGTAGTACAGTCCGTCCGTGTTTCCGTGCCAACGCGCCGCACCGCGTTCACCTCGCCGCAGTTCATGGAACGATGCCATGTAGGTGAAGTCGCAGCTGCGCGTTGACGTCACACTCTCAATCTCTATCCTACAGCAGCTGCTGGCTTCTTTGCCTGCTCACTACACACTTCTCTCTCGTTTAGCCCTCCCCACCACGTGCAACGTTCGACTGCACATCGAATGAAAACACTAGAAAGATTTAGTTGCGCATCCACAGCAGCCGTGCGTACGCGGCCTACCATTGCAAATGGCTAGCAGGCTGCGTCCGTACAGCCGCTGCCGACTCGTATCTAATTATTTCTACTCTTTCGGCTCGTTTATCTGCGATAAAGTCCAACCCGATTTCCGTGTCTTTGCGTTTCAAGCAAATGTTTACTGGAGTGAACGCTACACCGAGTTTCGTTTCAAGGCGTTCTTTCAGCACCCACGTTGACGGCTGTTTTAACGGAGTCAATACCGTGTGCACCACTGCTGCTTCGCATCTCATCGGGGTTCTCTTCGGGGAGATGTTCCATATTTTTTTATATTCGACCTCCAAGGAATAATTTCATAAACAGCTTCGCTGTTAAATATTTAGGTGTCGTTAGCTGTGCTAGTTGTGGTCGTTGGGTCAACTCCCTGTGATGGCAACTTTGTGTACAACGTAGAGTTTCAGTAAACTTTGAGGACTCTTCATGGAAACTTAGGACTGTGTCAACGCACGCTAGAACCTATAGTTGTTTACCGTCGTCCACATCCACTGTACGCGAAAAAAGCAAGCGCAAGCCAGCCCAAAAGCGCACAGGTCTTACTCATACGGGAACTGGGCGAGCGCCGAACAAAATGAGGAAAGCGGATAAGGTGTGGAGTGCGTGATACGAGTGCACAGCAAGAAGCAAGCGTGACGTAATCGTGACGTAAATGCAGCGGAGCGTCCGGAGCTGCAGCCGACGCCAGTGAAGCAAGCAGTGCACGCTTCGTCCGGGCGCTACGAGTCACGTAACTTTTTTCCTTATCCTCACCTCAAATGAGAAAAAATGTACTTTACAATACTGCAGCTTACAGTTGTAAAAAAACCTGCCCCATAAACTCCGTCTTCTTAGCTCTACGGGAAAAGAAGCTATAGGCATGTAATGGTCTAATGAGAGCCTTTATTTATCTTACTTGAGTGCTACACGCCATAAGTTCACTCATTCATAGCCCAGTACTTGGGTACTACATACGCGTGAAACGCTACTTTCCGGTGTTCACTTACCACGATCCTTACGGCGGACTTAGAGACAATTTTCTACGCTTCAGATGCAAGTAGCTCTATTAATTAGGTTATATTTTTATCCACATGCCTAACTAATTCTTTTTCTCATGCCTGATCAAGCGATATCAAACTTATACAACTATAAACCAGAACTATTAGAACCTTTATAATGGGGTACTGTTTATTTATTTATCATACTAAGTCACACCGTTTGTGGCTTCACGAGAGGTCAACCTTTCGTCGCAACTTTTATGTCGCTAGCATCTAGCCCAATAAAAATGTGTGAGATGTGTGAACCACCAATGACTTGACACTGGTATGAGCTGTCGTAAAGTTCCGCACCATTCCAGCATAATGAGAATTTAACAAAATATAAAAACACACCTTTCAGATTTCTTATGCATACTTGAAGGACGACATCAGTGGACATACTGGATGGTCCCGACAATTTGACGTGTGTTAGCTTGCGACCTACCACGGTGAGGTGCAAGGCATCGCACAAAACGCATACCGTTGTTTCTCCCTCTTTCCTTTCTTTCGTATATCACTAATAGCTATCTTAGTCATCACCGTTGGTTCTCTTCACATGTTTTATCATGAGAAGAGCACATTGTGTACGCTAAGCTGCCACGCGCCTCTTGCTTTTTCTCCACCCCAGCATACATCAGCACGCGCATCGAGTGGCTGCCACCTCGGCTTTCTTTTCGCTTTTTTTCAAACAACCAAAACAGCCAGGGTGTTTTAAGAAGAAGTGACTGTTTTTACAAGACATGGCGAGAAAAATACTAATGTTCAAATGCTATCGCCATCACGTCCCGCAACGCATCCGACGTCGCGTGGAGCTAAACTTCTGCCGCGCTTACGAAACAACAGCTCGGAACGGTTCAGACGAAACTCGCTTTCAGTAAAACGTCCAGCTGAGCAAAATAGTTCATATTTTAAAGCAAAATAGTGTGAGAAAAGGAAAACAAGGACAAAGAAAAGATGGGACAGGGATAGGGTTTCCCTGCTTCTTTCCCATCGTTTCTGTGTCCTTGTCTTTATTTGCGCGCACCAGTTTACCTTGAAACTCATTTTGTTGTGAAACTTGCTAAGACGGCATTCGAAAACATGGTAAGCTCTCATACTTTCTTCCGAGAGACCTTTTTGTCACAGCCTATGCACTCGAGCCGCACTCAAAACGAAATTTCATGCATCTGACATTGACCATTTACTTCCGTATATCAAAAGACTCCACACGCCCTCTTGTTTGTGAGCTTTTATTTCACCTGTGGCGTACTCTCAATCTCGTAAAAGGAACTGTCTTCTATTGTCTTTCACGTAGCAGTTGTTCCCATCAGAGGAATGCGCGCATATACGTCACGCAGGTTGGCACGGGGTACCTTTATGTCTGAGTTCGCTATTTATAGATTTTAATTTCTAAACTGCCTGTTTGTGGGAAACATTACGTCCTTCAGTGTGTATTCAACGTGTCAAACTACAAATCGAAAGAAAAAAAGCCATGTCCCACAATGAACAAGCTGGAGAAATATCAACATAGCAGGGGCTTCGCGAGCGGGATAGCATCGAATACTATAGAGGTTTTTTTTGTGCGCACCGCCATCTTGGTAGAGGGTGCCCCTTTTCTAGTCTGGCAACCCATCCGGCATGCGGGAAGCTCGACGTTTACATAGGAGGTAAACGTACGGCTGTGGTTTTATCGTTCCTTTTCAGTTTTTACTCGATGAATTTAAATGAAGTGATGCAGGTTCTTTAGAAAATGAGTCTATGAGACGTTTTGACAAGGTTCAAGCAGTTGAGGGTCAATTGTTTCTAATATACAGTGCCGCGAACAAGTCCGCCTCTGTTGATGCAGTATATTCACATTATGCTCGAAGAATGTGCAATATTTTGAGGTCTTTCTTTTCCAGAATGAGGAACAACACTTCGAGAGCATAGTGAGTATATTCTTGAGTTGTAGTCATCCGCTTTTATAACAAGATTTTTTTTTACGACACGCCATCGCATCGGCTACCGCTCTTGCATGAAGCCGTGCGTTGGAGTGTAGTGGTTCGTCTTTACTGACAGTTCTTGTTAACTGCGCACTAACTGTTGTCTAAATTGTTTCTCAACTCTGAAGGAGTGACCGTATCGTACTCACTCGTTTGTTTTTACAGGTGCTCACTTGAATACAGCTCTTACATCAAACGACGCTCACGTGCCTGCGCGTCTCCTTCTTTATCTTCTTTTTTAATCGCGATAATAAAGTAACCCTCGGTGCCACGGTACTTTGACCTGCGATCGAGAGAAATATTACGCGGGGCTAATTATCAAGGAAATGTTGTCATCGTTGGAATAGCTGTAGGCTGCATACCTTCCATTAATTGCCCAGGTTGAGCATCGGTGTCGAAGTCATTGCGGTTCGTTCACCTGAGAAGAAGTGCTCTGAACACACCCGAGTACCCGCGGAAGGTACAAAGTTTTTCCTGTTTAAGTTTGCAAGCCATAGAATCCACTGGCCCTCGTCAACACAAAAAGGATGAAACTTTGAGCCCACAGCCACGAAAATTCCGCGTCTGGTGATGCACAGGGAACATTTCTTCCGACAACAGTTTTGTTTTTCTGTAGTTGTTACTGCACACCAAAACAGACAAGTGTTTCTCTAATGACCGATGCTTGCCCGTCATAGCTATAAAGAAAAACAAAATGTGCAGGTTGGCTTAATACGCGGCAAATGGCACGATAACGTCACACATGCCAGCATCAATACACACACTCGAAGCCGTCGCCCGCATGCCAGAGAGGAGGAATGCGTTGGTTGCGAGACCAGACCTCCTCACTCGATGCAAAGGTCTATAAACTTGTGCTCTTCTTGATGTGTACCGGGTCACCAAAGCGTTTGTCTTTGCTGAATATATATATATATATATATATATATATATATATATATATATATATATATATATATATATATATATATATATATATATATATCTATATATATATATATATATATATATATATATATATATTGTGCAGATGTTCGGCAAGTAAAATAAGTGTCTTGCAGCCAAAACGTTGCCTTAAAAGTGGTGGAGGTGCAGGGTAGGGGCCGCCTCCCCCTCCACCCCTGTAGTGGGGCGGCCGTGCAGGGGCTCCGTGTGGGGTGGTGGCGGCGGGTAGGCTGACATCATGTCCATTGGGTGCAGCCCGGAGAACATGAGGCTCTGCGGCGGCAACGCCGCCAAGTCACTTTCGTACGACTGTCGCAGCTTGGCGGCACCAACTGCTCTGCCAACTGCTCTGCACCAACTGCTCTGCACGGCACACGACTTCTGGCTTGCCCTTGATGGTGATGACACGCTCCAAGTGCAGGGAACTGTCATCGTGCAGGTTGGACACGGTGATCTCGGTGTCCGTATAATCCATGATGCATTTGATGGTGTGGCCGCTCTTGCCGATGATGCGCCCAATCAGGTATTTGTGAACCAGAATCTTCAGGGGAACATCCCCCCTGTTGGTGTTGCTGGCCTCCTGTTGCGTCACCTCCAAGATCTTTTGGCAAGCTGTGGAGCAGTTCTCAGGGTTACCATAGATGGTGATCACCTTTTCGAGGGAACGAGAATTCTCTTTACGGTGGACGTCCACCCTTGCCCTTGACTGCTGGGTGATCTGGCGGATAGTGCCTCCAGCCCGCACAACGATGGCACCAACCATGTAACTTAGCACAAGGATCTTGAGGGGGAAGTCAGACTGCCTCATGGGGGAACCCTGGCCGCCCGTGTACGAGAAGGGCCGGAACATAGGCCGGTTTCCCCCCATACGCATGTTGTTGCGGCCACCGTCGCGACCACCACCTCCGTTGCAGATGACGTCCATGGTGCACTCTGCCCTTAGCACGCTGCCTTGGTACTCGTCATCCCTCAACTGAGCCACAGCCTGCTGCGCCTGTTCGGGGGTTTCGTAAGTTACTTGAGCTCGATAGGATTGGTTCTCGGGCTTGGAAGGAGAAACTGAGAAGCTTGCATCATCGGAAACCATTTCCCGCCTTGTTCGTAGTTCCAGATTCTGCACTGTGCCAAAGGTAGAGAGAAGATCCTGGATCTCGTCCCACTGCACGTGGATGGGAATGTTACTCACGTGCACTCGGTTGCCATGACCTCTTCTGTTCTGTAGTGTCGACTGTTGAGGTTCCACCAGCAGTTGGGATCCCATGAAAGAGCGTCTGTTCAGGGCTTCGATGGCCTTGCTAATCACCAGGTTGTCTGAGCACTCGACGAAAGCATAACCCCCCTTCTTCAGGAGCATGGATTTAGGAACGACGCCAGTCTGCTGGTGAAATAGTTCTCGGATAGATCCTTCGTTCACGTCCGCCGGTATATTGCCGATGTAGAGCTTGTTCATGTTGAGGGACACCGATCTATGGATACAGTTTTGAGACAGATTTGGGGGGTTGGGAAATGAGAAGAAAAAGGATAATAAAATAAAAAAACTAACACGCTGACGGTGCACGGAAAAATGCTTGCGTGACTGCCACCTCACTTTGTCGATCGCCTCCTTCTCTACCCCGTCATAGCTGGGCGACATGTAACCCCCCATGGGACCATGAACGGCGCCTCCCATGTAACCCACTCCAACGACGGGAGGGTGCGGGTAGAGAGTGTTTCCGGTACCCTGGTCCTCTCCCCGCAGCGCTTTTTCGTTATCTTCGACTACGAACCATCCCTGGAGCTCCGGTAGGGTCGCCATTTGCGCTGTCAGCCTACGGTCATGTCGCAAGACGAGCACAACAACACGGCTCCATCCACCCCACCGCACCCCTGGGCATGCCTTCTTGGACTGTCACCGCCCTTCACAAAGATCCCCCGATGTTCGCCGGCGTTCGCAGTGAAGACGTTGAAGACTGGTTGGATGAGTGGGACCGTGTGAGTGCGCCTAACTATTGGCATGATTCTGTGAAGCTGTCCCGCGTACCGTTCTATCTGACGGGTGTCGCTAAGACATGGTTTCTCAACCATCAGCTGGATTTCCCAGACTGGCCTACCTTTAAAGCAGCTCCGTCAGATACTTGCCAACCCTTCTGTACGTGCAGACATCGCCAAACGGAAGCTTGCTGAACGCGTCCAGCACTTCGGCGAGTCCTATACCGACAAACGACATTGAAGATATCCTCACTCTATGCCGTCGCGTCGACAGCTCGATGGCGGAGCATGACCACGTTCGCCACTTGCTCAAGGGCATAGGCACCGTCGCATTTAACGCTCTGGCGGCAATGAACTCGACCACGGTCACCGATATCATCAGTACGTGTCAGCGACTCGATGACCTTCAACTTATACGTTTACAACCTGAAACAGCAGATATCAGGCCAACTCATGACGGTGATCTCCGTGCGTTGATACGGTTCATGATCCGCGAGGAGCTGCAACTCCAGGCCACCCCGTCATCTTATGAGCTCCGCATGACGCCTTCTGCAGGTAGCCTCCGCAACATTGTGAGAGAAGAACTAGCGTCCAAGACGTGTGAGCAAGTCCCGAACTCGCATACCACTCCAAAGCCGACGTACGCTCAGGTGGTTGCAGCGTCACCTCCTCAGCAATCACCGCATTATGGGTCAACTATGCAGCCTTCACTGAATGTGCTCGCCCCAAGAGCAACGCTTCTTTTCAAGGCTGGCGTTCATTTTGACCGATTTGCTATAATTGCGGAATACCCGGCCACATCTCACGGTTCTGTCGTCGACGTCAACAAGATGAAAGGCGTGGCTATGGTAACTTCGAGAAGAATGAGTTTGCCCCTGCTCCACAACATCGCCACCCATACCAACTGTACCAACGCCACTCACCCTCTCCACAGCACTTCGATGCAACCAGTACCTTCCGCTCCTCGCGCCGTCGCTCTCCGTCACCTATGCGCCATTCCTTGTCACCACTTCATCCGACTACCACGGCGTCTGATCATCGCCCGGAAAACTACACAGAGCAGCTTCAGGAGGGAAAGCTGCATTTTGCAGACTGCATCGAACTCCTCCGGAACGCCCGCAATATGTACTTTCAGTGTGTGTTCAGGGTATATGGACTGAAGCCTTGGTGGACACATGTGCGTCGCTCTCAGTTATTAGTGCGGATTGTGTTCCCGTTTGTCAAAGTGAAGACACCGTATGATGGCCCTCTCCGTCGCTGTGCTAATGCGGTTTTTTTCAGTCTTCTGATGTTTGCACAGCACGAGTTTTTTTTTTGAGGGCATCCTTCACCATATACAGTTCCTCGTTCTGTCATCGTGTACCAATGCGCTCATTTCAGTATAGGACTTTCTCTCCTCAGCTTCAGCCGTGATAACTTGCCGTCAGAGGGTCATTCGCATATCAGATACTGCGCTTTCATCTGATAACGATGCTCATAGTCAGCGTTTCGTCACCGCTGATGACTGTTTTATTCCTCCAGGTAATGACCATATTCTGACCTTGATGTCAGATAAGATCGCTACTGGTGATGTGTTCCTAGCACAGTGTGGACGCTGCATCTCTGATGGACTTGCCATCGATCCTAGCTTGGTTCGCTTTCGTGATGGCAGAGCATTACTTACGGCAGTTAACACCACTTCATTGCCTGTAGCACTGCCCCAGGGCACCAGTGTGGTTTGCTTCACAGATACCCAACCACTTACTCTGGTACCCCTTCACGCAGACTCGCCGTCTTTCTCTACGATTACTCATGACCATGCTACAACAGCTGCTTTAACAGCCACAATAAATTTTGATCTCACGTCAGCGCAAAAGCAAGAGCTTTTGGGTATGCTTCAAATACACAGCACTTCATTTGATGTATATTCCAAGCTTCTGGGTCTCACTTCTGTCGCCGTGCATCGAATTGAAACGGAAGGCAATACAATCGTACGCCACCGCCCATATCGGGTGTCGTCCACAGAGCGGAAGATCATCGAGGACAACGTTGCTGATATGCTCAAACGAGATGTTATTCGGCCTTCGTTCAGCTTGTTGTCATCACCTGTAATGCTAGTCTGAAAGAAGGATGGTTCGGTGGGATTATGGGACGATTATCGAGCACTGAATAAGATCACGCGCAAGGACGTCTACCCGATGCCACGAGTCGACGACGCACTTCACTCTCTGCAAAGCGCTGAATTTTTCTCCAGCCCCGGTTTACGGTCTGGTTATTGGCAAATACCTATGAACAAAGTGGACAAAGAAAAAACTGCCTTTGCAACACCACACGGGCTGTACGAATTCAACGTCATGTCATTCGGTTTATGTAACGCTCCTGCCACGTTTGAACGCATGATGGACACAGTTCTACGCGGCCTAAAATGGAAATCATGTCTCTGTTATCTAGATGACATTGTCATTTTCTCCTCTTCTTTTCGTCAGCATCTTGATCGTTTGGACGAAGTTTTGACATGTATTTCTAGTGCTGGACTTCAGCTAAACACAAAAAATGCCGTTTCGCCAACAAGAACATCAAGGTGTTGGGCCACCTTGTCAGCAAAGATGGCGTTCGTCTGGATCCTGACAAGCTTGCTGCCATGATACGCTTCCCTCGGCCAGAAAATCAAAAACACCTACGAAGTTTCCTGGGCCTGGTATCCTACTTCCGCCGCTTCATTAGTCATTTTGCTGCCATCGCGTCGCCACTGCACAAGCTGCTGACATCCGGATCAAATTTCGCTTGGTACGATGACTGAGAGTGTGCCTTTCAAGCCCTCAAGAATGCTTTAACGTCTGACCCCGTTCTGTGCCATTTCGACGAGAACGCACCTGCATGTCTGCACACCGACGCGAACGGCCATGACATTGGTGCAGTTCTTCTACAGCGGGATGCCACTTCACGGGAAAGAGTTATAGCGTATGCTAGTCATGCTCTTACGGTTGCTGAACAGAACTACTCCATAACAGAGCAAGTGTGCCTTGGTGTCGTTGGGGCCACACAAAAATTTCGACCGTACAAATACGAACGCCACTTCACAGTTATTACAGACCACCATGCCTTGTGCTGGCTATCGACACTGAGAAACTTATCTGGCCGCCTCGGTCGTTGGGTGCTCCGCCTACAAGAGTACGATTTTGACGTCATCTATAAGTCTGGCAAAAGGCACCAAGATGCATGTTCTCTCTCGCTGCCCCCTTCCACTGTCATCGTCAAGTACATCAGCTGATTCCTCATCTGGTGGGCAAGGCACTGCGTCACCCCTCACATTCTCACACCTTGCGGTTATCAACACGCGGCTTCAAATCGCTACACCGAGTTCGCCACACGCCAGTGTGATGATGCATATTGCAATCACATTATCCAACGCCTAAATGGCATATCACCTACTCCTAATGCTAGATTGCACCGACAACTACGGCAATTTAAGCTCGATAACAATCTGCTCCATTGTTACGTTTACACTACTGATGGACACCACTGGGTTCCAGTAATTCCGCGTTCTCTACGTCATCAAGCCCTCGAAGCCTTTCACAACGACCCATGTGCAGGCCACTTGGATTTCACAAAACACAAGCCGCATCAGAAACCGTTTCTTCTGGCCTGGCATCTCTACCTTTGTGGCCAAGTACGTTGCATCTTGTTATCTGTGTCAACGGCGGAAGCAACCAACTTCGTCTCCTGCTGGCCTTCTGAAACATAACCCATGTCCCGAGACTCCTTTTGCCATCATTGGCATAGATCTACTCTGACCTCTTCCCATCACACCTGCAGGTAATCGTTGGATTGTGACTGCTGTCGGCCACCTGACACGGTACGCAGAAACTGCTGCACTACGCACAAGTTCTGCTTCAGACGTCGCAGACTTCTTTCACAACACCATTGTGTTCTGTCATGGTGCCCCTCGCGTCCTCCTGAGTGATCTCGGCAAGACGTTTCTGTCCACCATAATCGAAACCCTGCTCACAACCTGTGGCACAGTACATAAGACGACGTCATCCTACCATCCCCAAACTAATGGGCTGAATGTTGTGTGGTAGAGGCTCGGCAAGCAAAAGAAGTGTCTTGCAGCCAAAACGTTGCCTTACATTATATATATATATACATATATAATATATATATATATACATATATATATGTATATATATATATATATATATATATATATATATATAAATGCATGCTGGCAAAAGTGGCCGCATTGCAAAGAGTGAAGTAGATTCTCCGTGAGAACAGTATAAACGGAAGCGTTCATTTCGACAGTTTCGGGAGTCTGGCCTTCGTGAGGATATATATATATATATATATATATATATGTGTGTGTGTGTGTGTGTGTGTATGTGTGTGTGTGTATGTATATATATATATAATATATATAATATATAACTCATCCCCTGATGAAGGGAGGACCCCTCCCGAAACTGTTGGGAAATAAATGTATTTATCCTTGTTGACAACGCTCCCGTTGTGCCATATCGCATACCTTCACTATATATATATATATATATATATATATATATATATATATATATATATATATAATGGTGAGGAAAGTTTGTAGCGGCAAGTGTAAGTGTTACTAAGGGACGTCACAAAATTATTTCAAAACTGGCATCTGAGATTTCAAGACATTCATGAGAGTTTGCTGCTGACGACGTTTACGCATAGTGTTTAGGATGCCTTCATTTTTTTTCTGGATTGTGTTAAGCACTTTCAAAACGCTTTCGCGAACAGTGAAACAATTATTTTCAATTCTCGCTGTAAGAAAACGGGCCGCAAATGTCCACATGGAAGCGAATATATGCAACTAAGTTCTAAAAAACAGGCAAGTTGCCCAGAATCAGTTTGAGTGAGTAAACTGCTAGCGGTCGTGCGCTGATCGCCGGCTGGGCTGGCGCACAGCTGTTGATATGCTCGCGTGCAGAAACGAAGGGACGACGAAGAGCAGGCTAAGAAAAACCTCCATGCAATCCGCAAACATTTCGTGGCCGCGAAAACACTTATGCTGGGCGGGCTCCACAGCATCTGTCTCAGCCCCAACTTTGCTGACTTTCAAACTTTGATTCTGAAAATAAGAACAATATAACATCATTCCATCTGCATTCTTTGTATAATCATTTTTTGTATCCTGTCTCTCTCAACGCCTTGTAGCCTTCCGGGCACGACACTGATAAACAAAGCTCACCACCCATTTCATAAACACCCTGCTTTTCATATCATTAAACAGCAAATGTATAAACACACCCACCACGGTAGTTTAATGCGTATGGTTCCTGACCGCTGATCCTTTAAGGTCGCGGAATCGAACCCCGGCCACGGCGGCCGCATCTCAATGAAGGCAAAATGTTTGCTTGGATTCAGCAGCTCGTTTAAAAACCACAGTCGGTCGAAACTTTTGCAGCTCGCCATTCTGGCATATCTCATAGTAATATCGTGGTTCCGAGATGTAAAAGCTCAAAATTGACTGTTAGTAAACATATGAACAGAAGCAGACTGAGGGGTTTTTGAATTGAATTCAATTGAATTGAAGTTTACTTGTTCTGAAACTCTTACAGGACAAATAAACAAATAAAGACAAAGTTCGGCGAAAGCGCCTTCAAGAAGCATGAATACGAATGTTGATCGTAGACTTTAAAGTCGATTGCAGCAGCGTTTCAAAATCAAGCTAAAGCAGGCGCTTTGGGTTCAGCGGAGGAAGAAAATAAATAGAAATTTTTATTCAAAGAGCGGCATTGGGCTGCAGTTTGGGATTATGGGAGGAAGAGAATATTAAGAGCAAGTAAATAACGTGCCCCTTCTTATTTTCACATGAAACCTTGAACTTGACGAAGCCTTCGGTTGTACGCGAATAATAATCAGTGCTCCGAAATCGTGACTATACTTTATTGGTTAACGACTGAAAGAATTACTCACCTAGCTAAACCACCTTGTTGGTACACATCCCACTACCATCACTTCCGTAAAAAAATCGTAGGGAGATACCTGGTTTGCAATTGAGAAGAACAACTTGTGCAGACGGAAAAGGTGGGTTAGCAAAGAAATCTTTCTATCAGAAGTTTATTCGACGTAGCGGTGGAATAAACTAGAATTTTTCTTTAAGCACTTGAATGCTCCTGCAGCGATAATGAGCCGATTATTTCGTATTCCGTTCTAGCGTTACAGCCACGCAAAGCTGCCAAGCTATAGGTTTCGACTCAAGGTCAGATGTGCTTGATGTCTTGGCGTAATACCAGTCTGACAGCTAGTGTCGTTTGTGCAGAAACACTCAACTTTTCTAGACGACATCGTTGATAGTTGTGTAGCACACAAAATAAGATGCAACAAAAAATATTGGGTTGTCGATAACTACACCAGATTTTAAAAAAATCGAATAAAATTATACAGGACGCTGTGTCGGTTTCTTTTCTCATCACCTGCTGACTCAATCAAGTGAGCTTGAAAAATCTGTCAGCATAATTCAGCACTAAAGAGATGGTATTTAAAAATTTACAATAAATATTGATAAGCTCTTGCCATGGCACGATTATTCAAAGCGTGCAAGTCACTATTATTGCACTATCTTTGACGTTTGTGCTAATGTACCTTGGCCGCAAAGTAATACAGGCTATAGTTATGTGTGTTATCGTGCTCCATATGAGCTTTACTACGTTCGCGCGTGACAACACGCTTGCCTGTTAATGCGACAGTGTTATAGTGTTCGTTTTACAAAGTTTCGTTGTCGGCGTCGTGGGTTGCGAGCGAAAAATTAGCGTTGTCCATGAGTGAAAATTTAAAACAGGCGAAACAAAGAATTACTGTATTTTTTTTTACTGGAAGTCGAAACAAAAACTTTTGAGCGGCAAGAAAAGCTCCACCGCAAAGCCCAGCCTATGCTCTAAATTGCACTTAGAGAAATATAAATCTTACGCATAGTGGAAGCTGTCTTAGTAACACACGTAATATTGCGTGCCAAATAGTAGGATCACACCGGCCATCGTGCCGTGTGAATCGCACAACGAAGGGTCCTTTCGCAAGATCACCAATTATAACGCGTGCAGACGAATTTAAATACAATTATCAGCAACACTATTACCAACGTGTGCAGGTACACATGTTGCTTCACGGACGCGTAGAGGGTACCTCGCCAACTCGCACAGGGAAGAATGATGTTGTACCGCGCACTTCGCCGTTGGCTGAAGGACCCCAATTGGCCAGCTCAAAGTCCTTTTTTTTTTGTCCTTGTGGCAGGGTTTAAATGTCCACCGAGAAGCGAAGCTAGGCTTGTGTTTGACAACGCGGTGAGAACGGGGCTCGATTGAGCTATCGCCATCTTTTCTTAAAGGTGAAAGTAATGTGACCTCCAAGGTTTTCGTCACTGGCACTCAGTGCGACAGTGCCCCTGGGCGAAGATGCAAGATATTGTTTTTCATCTTCTATAAAGTGTGTCTTAGCTAACTGGGGTCAAGCTAACTGAACAAAGTGCGGCGATTTATATGAAGATACCAACAACGGCATTTTGTTAATGGCCACCTCAAGAAGCCTCGATAATGTCGACAGAGTGCCTGGATGCCTCCTTTCGAGTGTCTGAATACCGACTCCGGCTTTCGGCTCCAAGTTGAATGCTACCGTCAGCGGAAGCTACAAGCGTTACATGCTTAACAATTAACAGAAGCAATTAATCTAATCGCTTCCAAGAGGTTTGAATCTTTATCAGCACTAAAGATTAGTACACCGCATAATCCACGCAGGTGTTAAAATAACGAGCATATCCATCAGTGGCGTAGCCAAAGGTGGGACACTGGGCTCGTGCCCCTTCCCTCGCCAGAATATATTTCGTTATTGCACACAGAGCAAAAATGATCATTTAAGGGGGTGCCTCCCCGACCCAAAGAAATCAAGTATGTGCCCTTAATAACCAAATTTCTTCCTACGCCATGCATAATGCCTGGCGCGTACAGAGATACACGCACATATCTCACTTTATGACGCCGAACGTTGACTTTCACAGCACTCTCACCATGAACAGCGTGAACAGAATCGATCAAACGCATTAAATTGCTTCTCGCTTCTGTGAGATAGCGCGAGCTGAAATATCAGGCGCTTGGATATGTGGGGATGTTGAGAATGTAACACAAAGCTACGACCCTCTTAGATCACTCAAGTTTAAAAATCACAGCAAATTACTTGCAAGATAAAGCACGCGCATCGTTTTTATGGCTGTTAGCACCACAGCAGGCCGTGCCATTTACGACATCGACCTCTCTATGCCGGGCTGTTCGAACACTTATCTAGAATATATATATATATATATATATATATATATATATATATATATATATATATATATATATATATATATATATATATATATATATATATATATATATATATATATTTATATATATATATATGTATAAATATATATATATATATATATATATACATATATATATATATATATATATATATATATATATATATATATATATAGAGAGAGAGAGAGAGAGAGAGAGTTTTGCGCGAAAGGCTTAAAGAAAAAAACTGCGGGACAGGGGGACCGAGTGCTTTTGCCCATTTTACATTTTTTTTCGCGTTATGTTTTTTCCATTCACGTTCACAGTAGATGCACCGGAACCAGGTAGCCAAACTTACTTCGTCGTTCCTGCGTCCCACCTTCCTCGGCCTCTGTGCGAATTTGTACATGTGTAATGCACTAACTCCGCTGTAGCCTCCGAAGTGTGGATATGGCCCTTCCTGAATCCTGCCACATTTTTTGTAGTCGCAGCAAGACGACATATTTGTGACCCCGGCGCATATTGCTTTATAAGCAACGCACGCTCTAGCTGCCACTTCCAAAAGATGTAGGGCACCGTGTACAGTGTAGGGTACCATTTCGTGCGGGCTGCTTTTGTGTTCCCTGCTCAGAGGATTTTTTTTACACCGTAACTGCTCTTCCCATTCAATTGCACTTTCGAACAGAATTCCCCCTCTCCACCTCTTCAAATATTTTATTTCTTTCTACAGTCGAGGTTGCACTAACTAGGTCTTACTGCGAGGTAAGCCAGATAACAAAAAAAAAACAAAAAAAAAACGAAACAGGCTTCCTCGAGTGTCCACGTAGAAACTCAGGGAGCGAAGCCGAATCACGTGTGCCACAGGACACCACACACACCTAACTTCCTTTTATGCCTAAAGCAAACTTGGACCGCAGTTACTTCTCTTGCTAAGCGAATAAGTCCCTCGAGAGCACGGGCCACCGTGCCGATGAGTGCGAAGCATCACTAAAGCCCAATAAACTCTTCAACAAAACGCCCTAACTCCCACTGTCTGTCTCGAACAGCATGCACGTCGAGTTCGTCACGTTTAGTCGGGAAGTCTAAAAAATAAAGGCAATAGTGTCACTCATTTTTAAAACATTTTTCTTTGGCTGCTATTTTTCTGCCACATTCATTAGCACTATGTGGCTTCTCAGGCCCTCCCAAGAGGTCTGCAATCTCTCAATCCAGAATAAGGCGTACTCTGCGAGCTCTTTCCAATGCCCCCGAGAAAACTAGCGTTCTTGCTATAGAGTTCCCCAGTTTTTTGCTTTAGTAGTTAACTGCTATTCTAGTATGAAAAACTTTCGATGGACGACAGCTCCATTTGTGCTTCAATTCACCATCTTTTGGCGTGTTATGCACCTTAAATGGTCATTGAATACGCGGCCTACAGAGCGCAGACTTCAATCGTGCGCCGCAATCTTTATCTACGCCATGAGTTTCTACAAGGTCGTAAGTTCGATTCCCAACTGCTGCAGCTGAATTTTCAATAAAGTCACATATGTTTCAGGTCAATGTACTTATATATAAGTGCACGTTAAATAACCTTAGGTGGCTGAAGTTCCTGGAGCCCTACGGTGTCTCAGTCATATTGTGGTTTAGGGACGTTAAGCCCCAAACATTAATATAATACTATTACTATTATAGCAATAGCAATTATATGGATACTATTTGCTGGATTTTGCTGCCGGCGTCGGCGTCACTCACTGTATATGTCTACGTATGTAAATACATGTAAACGCAACAACAAAAAATAATCAGAAAAAAACTACGGCACGCGCAATAGAACTTGGAACCTCTGAATCGTGAGTGCGCAACGTTAACCACTGAGCCACAAAGGAGCACCACTTAAAATGGTCTAATGGCACGCAATCTGTACCTACCACTTACCGCTGCTGACGGGCATCTTGGGGGCAACTATAGTGTTTTCAGCATTACGAGCAAAATGGCGCAGTGAGCGCGCGTCGCCACATCGTGACGACACGGCGGCGCTTACATTGCACCGCGGAGAGGAGGGGGGCGACGCTCACTTGCGCGCCCTTATATCACTGTGCGCAGTATCGTACGTCTTGGCTGGCCTTGGGCTTTCAGGAACGATTATGTTGTAGTTACCGGCCGCGCAAAGGTCATTGCAATTGTTGCACAGTCTCCGTTTCCGAAAAGGGCGCGCTTTTCAGACACAGCAAAGTAACAACTGAGACACTTATTCGCGTTCATCTGTACCTGTTAGTACGTTTTGTGTGTCATTTGCGCATGAAAAACACGGGGCACGTTTCGATCTGCTTGCCATTCTGCGCGTGACCTTCCAATTTGTTGCTATCACGTTCATCGCCTCGCCTTTGTCGCGAAGCTGTGACTTTTTATTATTATTATTAAGGATAATAATATTATTATTATTTGTTTTCATTGTTGACGCATGAGTCGATTGAGTAGAGTACCGCGCATATTTATTGTTCCCTTAAAAAGAAAGCGCGCGATTTTCTAGAATGAGTGTTATGATGGTTTTTATTTTGATCCTTCCTTCTCTCTCACGCCCTTATCTACACGAACAATATGAAACTTTCGGAAAGACACCCTCTAGCAGTGACTGCAAGATATATATCTCTGTCATATAACTTCGCAACATGTGCGGTCTGTACTACGGCTGCATTAGCCGATGCTATAATTTTCTGTATCACTTTGATTATTATGGAGGGAGGCAGCGCCATCGCAAGTGTGCCCCTTCAACTGACAGCGAAATGATTGAAATGCGCGCCAGCTCATTTTCAATAGCTATGGGACGTGAGACATTGAAAATAAAAAATGTAATAAATAAAAAATAAATGAAGACCCTAAGAGCAGAACCAGAGGTGACGCTGCTTCATTTTACGCATGCACACTGAGATGCGGTAAGGCGCATGTATGGCACAACGTATGCTAAGTAATCATTTCTTGCTGCTTGATGTGTCATAAAATGTAGGGGGAAAAGCAACTTAAACGACAAGATTTCGCGTGCCAAGAAGCATGTTTCATATATATATATATATATATATATATATATATATATATATATATATATATATACAAAAGGAACAAAGGGCTAGTGTGACAACAAAGTCAATACAGACGCACCTGCGGAACAGTTTTATTGACGTCTCACTCGGGGTCCGAGCTTCATGAGAATGAAGTGTATAGCAACATTGCCGTTATTATATACATGCCCATATCAAGCACAGCTTAAAGACGCTAACCAGAACTGATATGTAATTGTCATGGATTAAGATGTGTGTGAACAGCTCAAGAGAATCACTGATGCAAATGCTACAATGACGAGGCTAAAAGTATACACGTGTAAGAAAATTAAAACTGGAAAGCTAAAATCACTAGAATACAAAGACACAAAAACTTCACAGTTCAAAGAAAATTTTAAGTACACTTTTTTTCCAATCGATCGATTACAGAGACAAACAACTTAATTTTCCAGTGCATTCATTTGAATCAGACGCGATGGTATGAAGCTTGTGAATTAGGAAGGATTCTCGGGCTTCTCTGTCATAATTAGAGCGAAATCCAGATTCAAGTAACCTGACTTTGAGGTTAATAAACGAGTGACCAAGAAGATGCACATTTTTTTATATGGGCAAGTTCGGAAACGTGTTAGCGTGCGATTTATGATTGATAAATTATATTCGAAAGGGGCCCTTTGTTTGTCCGATATACTGTTTGCCGCACGTCGTACATTCAAGCATATAAATTACATTTTTTAGTGTCACACTCGAAGTCAACTTTAATTTTTAAACGAAATGTTGCAGACGTACTCGCGTCCTGTTTGGAAGTGCACATATGTGGACATGCCGTACAAAGTGGTTTAAGGCATGGATGGCATCCGATGGCGTTTGGGCGGGCATTCGTAAGCAATGATGAAGATGATAGTATGTCGTGAAGGTTTCTCGCTTGGTGATACACTTCTCAGGGTATTTCAGTAAAGACGTGTTTCAGGCGCTTACTTTGCATGAGAATGTTTCTGTAGGCTTATGCCACAGGAGCGAAAGAGAGACACGCCTGAACGATAACCGATGCTAGCCCGGAACGTGAGCCGTGGCTTCACGTGCCACGGCCTAGCGCCTTCTTTATTTTCTTCTGTCGCCATCGCGCGCTCTCCGGTTTGCGTGCCGCCCGAACGAGGGCACTACAGGGCCCTCGTGCAGACTGGAAGTTAGAATGTGACATGCCGTTTGTGGTATTCCAACGGAAGATCAGTCGTAGATGAGAGGCTTTCTAGGGCGGTCTCCAGGTACGCCGGCTTGAGTCGGTCCAAGCTGACTGTCTCTTCACGGTCGTTCTGAAGTAGAGTGGCAGTTTTGGGGGTGCGGTGAAGGACGCGGAATGGTCTGTCGTAGGCTGGTGTCAAAGGTGGTCTGACCGCGTCGTGGCGCACGAAAACATGTGTTGCAGTGGCCAGATCAGGGTGGGCGAATATGGTCTTGTGTTCGGAAGGTCTGGGTGGAGTGGGCCGGAGGTCTTGAACGCAGTCGAGGAGGCGTTGTAGGAATTGCTGTGGCTGGTCTGGTAGCTTCGTTGACGTGAAGAAGTCTCCCGGAAGCCGTAGAGAAGTGCCATACACCAGCTCTACTGTTGAGCACTGCAGGTCTGCTCGGATGACAGCTCGTAAACCTAAGAGTACCAGTGGCAAGGCATCAACCAGGTGGCTCTATTGAGGCGGGTAGTCAAGGCGGTCTTCAGTTGTCGGTGAAGGCGTTCCACCATGCCGTTGGCGCAGAGATGATAAGCCGTGGTACGGCAATGTCTGGCTCCGAGGATGTGATTAAGGCAAGTAAACAGCGAGGCCTCAAACTGACGTCCACGGTCTATTGTCACGGTGCCAGGACAGCCAAAACTGGATACCCAAGTAGAAATGAAAACGCGGGCAACTGTCTCGGCTGTGATATCTTGAATTGGAACAGCCTCTGGCCAGCGTGTGAAGCAATCGACCATGGTCAATATATAACGGTACCCCTGAGACACTGGTAGAGGGCCCACAATGTCTAGATGAACATGGTCGAAACGACGGCCGGGTGGAAGGAAAGGTTGGGGCGGCGTCTTAGTATGACGGGAGACCTTTGTCATCTGGCAGGGCAGGCACATGCGCGTCCAAGCGCGCACATCACCGTTGATTCCGGGCCAGACATAGCGCTGGGTGAGAAGACGCTGAGTAGCCCGAATGCCAGGGTGACAGATGTCGTGTAAAGAGTCGAAAACGGTGCGTCGTAATGAAGCGGGAACGAAAGGCCGGGGAAGGTCAGGTGAGACATCGCACCACAAGCGCTCAGATGATAATGGATGAGGCACCAGGCGTAGTCGGAGTCAACGGGGGTTCTCCCGAAAAGCGGCAAGCTCTCTATCATCCTGCTGTGCCGAGGAGAATGAGGCCCAGTCGATGGTTGGCGGTGGAGAGTCAACCACGGCTATACGAGAAAGGGCATCTGCGGCGGTGTTGTCAGCTCCTTTCACGTGGCGGATGTCAGTCGTGAACTCTGATATAGAAGCCAGATGGCGGAGTTCACGGGGCACGTACTTGGATGAGTTAGTGCGGAAAACATACGCCAGAGGCTTATGGTCAGTCAGCACGTAAAACGAGCATCCTTCCAGGAAATGCCGAAAGTGATGATTGATTTGTGGGGTTTAACGTCCCAAAACCACTATTTGATTATGAGAGACGCCGTAGTGGAGGGCTCCGGAAATTTTGACCACCTGGGGTTCTTTAACGTGCACCCAAATCTGAGTACACGGGCCTACAACATTTCCGCCTCCATCGGAAATGCAGCCGCCGCAGCCGGGAATCGAACCCGCGACCTGCGGGTCAGCAGCCGAGTACCTTAGCCACTAGACCACCACGGCGGGGCATGCCGAAAGTGCTGTATTGCAGCGTAGATGGCTAGTAATTCCCTGCCAAAGACGCTGTAGCGGGTCTCAGCAGGAAGTAGCTTCCGAGAGTAAAACGACAAGGGTCTCCACTCGGAGTTAATGCACTGCTGTAGGACGGCTCCGACGGCCACGCTGGATGCGTCCACCATCAACCGAGTAGCGCCGTTGCTGCGTGGATGAATGAGAAGCACGGCGTAGCGACCGCTTGCTTAGCAGCAGCAAAGGCGGCCTGGGCCTCTGACGACCAAGGAATGGCGGAGGACGGGCCGGCGGTCGACCGAAGGAGGTCGGTGAGCGGTCGTAGCAGTTCGGCACAGTGTGGTATGAAGCACCTGGAAAAATTCACAAGCCCCAGGAGTTGGCGTAATTGGCGCAGTGTTGTAGGCTGAGGATAATCCTGAATTGCTTTAACGTGGGACCGGAGAGGGCGTATTCCTTTGGATGATATGTGATGGCCCAAGAACTCGAGCTCAGATGCGCCGAAAGTACACTTAGAGGCGTTCACAACGAGGCCGTACTGCTGAAGACGTTGAAACAGAGCGCGTAGATGGTGCTCATGACCTTCAGGTGTGCGGCTGGCGATGAGGACATCGTCAAGGTACGCGAACACAGTAGGAAGACCCCGTGTGACCTCAAAAATGAACCGCTGGAAAGTTTGAGCCGAATCGCGGAGTCCAAAAGGCATCCGCACGTATTCAAACAACCAAAAGGGCGTCGTGATGGCGGTCTTAAGTATGTCGGCGGGCTCGACAGGAATCTGGTGGTACGCCTTAACAAGGTCCACTTTGCTGAAAATTGTGCAGCCGTCGAGGCGCGATGTAAAATCCTGGATGTGAGGTAGAGGATAGCTGTCGTGAACAGTCTTGGCGTTCAACGCTCGATAGTCCCCACAAGGACGCCAGTCACCAGGATCACGCTTCGGCGCCAAATGCAGCGGGGAAGCCCAAGCGCTTGACGACCGGCGGATAATGCCGAGCTGCAGCATGTGGTCAAACTCCCGTTTAGCAATAGCTAGGCGATCTCCGAACAGGCGGCGTGGTCGAGCGGCTGCCGGTGGACCCCGGGTGACGATGTGGTGTGTCACCGTATGTTTAGGCGGCTGAGTGAGGTTGCACGGTTTACTTAACTCCGGGAAACTCGCCAAGATTTTTTCGAACGGTGAGGAAGGTATCAGCATGCGGATGGCCATTGGAGCGATGTCGGACAGGACTCCCGAGATGGAGAGACGAGTCTTACCATCTATGAGGTGGCGCCGCCGCACACTGACGTCCAAATCGAAGTATGAGAGGACGTCCGAGCCGATGATCGGTTGAACCACGTCTGCGATGACGAAAACCAACCGGAAAACGCAGCGAAGGCCGAAGTCGAGGGTGAGAGATCGGAGCCCATACGTTGCTATAGACGAGGCGTTGGCAGCACGAAGCACTTGCCCCTGTGGCTTTCAACGATCAGCCTTAGTCGGGGGCACAACGCTAATTTCCGCGCCCGTATCTATAAGGAACCTGGCGCCCGATAGCTGGTCCGTGACCATGAAAAGGCGGCTGGGACGAGAAAGGAGATCACACGCCGCCGTCAGTGATCCCGGCAGGCGTTTCCCTGCCACGAACATGGGGGTGTACACTTCGTGGCTCGGTGTCGGAAACGCCGGTGGTACCAGCAGAGGGGTGGAGGGCTGGGACTCCGAGCATCTCGTGTGCGTGGAAGAGCTCGACGACCGGAACGAGGCGAACGAGTCTCCTGCAGGGGGCTCCGGAGTGCGGCAATGGAGGCGACGAGTTCGTCGATGCGGGCCTCAAGGCGCGAAATCGCTGTGTCTGCTGGTGGTAAGACAGCGTTGACAGATGGGGAGGTCGCTTCATGAACCTGATCGGCGAGCTCCGCCAGGCGGTCGAGATTGACGTCGCCGGCCACCGCGAGGACGAGGCGGATTGGCTGAGAAAGGCGTTGGAGGAAGAGCTCGCGAAGCAACGCTGAGTGGGCAGAGACGTCGTGTTTCCCAAGAAGCTGTCGCATTCGGCGTAGTAGTTGGGAGGGGCGCCTGTCGCCAAGGTCCCCCTCTGCAAGGAGCTGCTGTAGGCGGACGCGTTCCGAAGGCATGAATAGTTCCAGCACCTTGGTTTTAAGGTGCTGATATGGCTTAGTGTCCGAGAGGTTGGAGAGGACGTCGGAGAGCTCGCTGGCAACGTCAGGAGGAAGGACGGAGGCTACGTGGTAGTAGCGTGTCGTTTCCGAGGCGATGCGGTACAGGGAGAATTGCGCCTCGACCTGATGAAACCAAACTTGCGGGTCCTGTGGCCAGAAAGATGGGAGACGCAGTTGGCAGTTGCACGGCCGAGACGTCCTGCGGACGTGAGGCTTGTTCGGTTGAGGGTGCATTCGAGTCAGTCATTGTCTTCGTCCGGGTCACCACTTGTAGGCTTATGCCACAGGAGCGAAAGAGAGACACGCCTGAACGATAACCGATGCCAGCCCGGAACGTGAGCCGTGGCTTCACGTACCACGGCCTAGCGCCTTCTTTATTTTCTTCTGTCGCCATGGCGCGCTCTCCGGTTTGCGCGCCGCCCGAACGAGGGCGCTACATTTCTGTCCTCTTTCCGACCCTTTTTCCCACCCCCGTACAGGGTAGCAAACCAGTTTGTCCAGGTTAACCTCCCTGTCTCTTCCTTTTATTTATTTCTCTCTCTCTTGTGGTGCTTGTTAAGTACAGCTGATACACGTGGGACTGATCAAAGTGGGTTAGCACTAGGTTTGTATGGGATGACTGAGTAGGTGGCTTCGCGGTACAAAGAAGCGTTCTGCGGTCACATATCTGCGCTCTGGAATGCATCGTCAACTAGTTGCTGTGGATGCTTTTGCTTCAACAATGCGTTTTCAATTGTTGCAGAATTTCTTTGAAACTCGGATAGGTTAGAGCAGATTCTTTTGAAGCGTAACAATTGGCTATACGGAATGCTTGTCTTGCAATGTTTAACGTGGCTGCTGTTGAAATGCAACAATTGTTGTCAATCTGTCGACTTTCTATACAGCATGGTCGACAGTTTGTTGTCTATAACGGAAATAGTCACATCGAGAAAGTTAATGTTGGGCGCAGATTATGCATGAAAAAATGATATTGAAGGGTGGGCATTGTTCAAATCATTTATGAATGAAAGAAGCTCCTGTTCGCTATGTGGCCATATAAGGAACGCGTCATCAATGAAGCGTTTGTAATAGAATGGCTTTAACGTCTGCTTTATCAAAAAAATTATTTTCTATGTGGTCCATAAGAATGTTTGCGTAATTTCGACCAATGCGTGTGCCTATCGACGTTCCACTGATTTGGATGTAGTGTGCATCACTAAATTGAAAATTATTAAGATCTAAAATGAGTGTAAGCAGAGTTGCTAATGTGCTGCTGTCAATCGGTTTTTCTGTCACCATTTCTTCGTAGGATTCGATATCGGACAGGCAAGGAGTAGTGTCTTTCACGAACATTACAGGAATGTAGTTGGTTTGGCAACCTACACACGACGACGGCTTTTTCCCGTTTCGCAACGGCGGCGTTCTTGAATGATGTGGTCCATAGTCGAGACGGTGGTGTAGACCAGCAAATTGAGAGCGTCATTCGCGATTCCTTTGAAAACATGACCAACTTTGTCAGCTTGAGGCATTGCCTCATCCACTTTCCGGCAGAGAGCGTGAACTTCTTGTAAGTGGCAGACATACGATTCAGTTTGGTACTGGACATGGGTAGCGAGCTCGTGTGGTGCAGCAGCGTGGCGACCGGTCGGGTCCCCAAAGGTGTCACGTAGCTTTTTCTTGAACGCGTCCCAGCTGGTGAGTTCGGACTCATTCGTTTCGTACCAGACACGCGGGGTTCCGTCCAAGTAGAACAGAACATCCGAGAGCATCATGGCAGGATCCCAGCGGTGAATTTGACTGACTGTTTCATACAGGCGAAGCCTGTAGTCGACATCGAGGTCAGGTTAAGCAGAGAATGTCCGGGATCACGGAATGTGGGGACCGCGATAAAAGTTGTCGGAGAAGCCGCAGATGGAGAAGGGGACGCATTGTCACTGGAAGCCATGGCAGGAAGCTGGAGGATGCAGCTACTGCGGAGCTTCGTGGTGAGGACGGGGAACGTTCCACCTCCAAAAAATATGCTGCGTGAGTAAATAGTCGTTTACACTGCCGGCTTTTCACAAAATATGTTTGAAATAGTGGTTGCAGCGCTGGTCAGTACGGCTCCGAGCTTGAGCAGAAAGCGATATTCAAGCTCTTCGTCGGGACCATAGGTGCGTCGACAATATGCATACCGGCAGCCTACATGTAGCAATATATAAATATATATATACTTGAAGAAGTGGTTGGCTTTGGTTGCGGTATATATAAAAGTATAAGACGTGGCACTTTACCAAGGAAAAATTTTCGCCTTTATTCCGGTTCTTATATTCATAATAAACGAAAGAAAGAGAGAAAGGTAGTTGTAGGGGGGGAGGGGTCCTTGTGACTATCAGAAAGAAGGGGCAGCAAAAAGAGATCACCGCCGGCAGAGGAGTGCTTCGCAAGAAAGCTTCTGTGAAGGCCATAACTCCTTGTTAAACGTCGTTGCTGTATTCTGTCGCCGAAGGCTGCACAAAAAACCGGCGAAAGTGAAAAACAGCCACTGTGCCATCAACTTGGCTGATTGGAATATATATATATATATATATATATATATATATATATATATATATATATATATATATATATATATATATATTTATATATATATATATATATATATATATATATATATATATATATATATATATATATATATATATATATATATATATATATAAAATAAGGGAAAGAAGTGTATACCTAAGGGCTCGTTTTTCCGTGTTTTAACACAATATTAATGAGGTCTAACCGACAGTAATGCCAAGGAATGTACAGGGGAAGTTATTAGAACCAATGGAATGTAAATAAGAAGAAAGAAAAGTGGATGAAATAATAACCAGCCGTGGGCAGGTTATTGCCCACGGCTGGTTATTTTTTCATCCACTTTTCTTGCACAAGGGTGGATCAATGGGCTAGCGAAAATAAAAAAGAGCAATAAGTCGAAAAAGCAAAAGAAAAAGTAGAAAAAGAGCAATGAGTCGTGTTTAAACCAGACGTTCAAACAGGCCAGTTATTGAAACAAGCCTCGTAGCACTTTCACAGCTTTCTTGTCCCCCGCTACGGCGGTCCGGTGGTTATAAGGCACTCGGCTGCTGGCCAACAGATCGCGGTATCGTATCCCGGTCACAGCGGCCGTATTTTCAATGAAGGCGAAAAAGCTTCAGGCCCGTGTACTTAGATTTATGTGCACGTTGAATAATCCCAAATGGTCGAAGTTTCTGGTGCCTTCTGCTATGGCGTTTCTCAAAATCATATCGAAGTTTCGGGACGTTAAATTCCAACGACTACTATTATTACAGCCTTCTTACACCCATTGCCGTAGGAGTTTTTAACACGAAAATGCTTCATGCCGGTGTCCACCACGGCTTCAACGACGTATTTCCATTATGAATATGACGTTGTAAGATGTATGCTAACATATTGAAAAGAAAATATTTTGTCGTCGAACCTACGACCTATTGTTCTGCCGCGTTCTGCGCGAAACCACTGAACCACAAAGCGTACGTTATGCAGCTTTTTAACAGCAAGCTATTTATATACACCATATACCGTTTGGTAGCCCTCAGATATTTAAAATTTCACAGCGTCGTCATCTTGAGTAGCGAGTTGTCACGAAGGGTGCGCGTTGGGCACGCTCTAAAGGTCTTCACCCTTTGCGTTTGCACCTCCACGGGGCTTAGTCTCTCATGCACGCACAGTCACCTTGTGATTGGGGCGAACACGAAGGTCTCTTGGCTCGCTACCGCGGCCGCGTTTACAAAAGGAGCGCGCTGCTCACACACTAAACAGTAAAAATTGTGGCAGGTGTTCCCGTTCGTACTGTGTGTACCTGTGTGTTCATGTCGTGCGTCTTTCCGTTTAAGCAGCGTGCTTCAAGTGAGTTGTGATAGTACGCGCTCGTCCTGTGTATGCTCATTTCGTGCGTGCTTTGTGCTTGAGCGGCGCGCCACAAGTTCCGATCTGGTTGCATTTATTTTCGTGACATTACAATTTGTTCCTGCAGCATTCATTTGTTGGCCCTTGTTGGTAAACAATGCATGAGAAACACTCAACTGCTTCTGCTAAGACAGGTTTCAATTTCATGTTATACCGATTCCTTGACAGAGAGATCAGACACGTTTTTTTTTTCGAAGGAGGCTGGTTGGTAATCTTGTTGGCTGAGTTGTAAAGCGATTATCTTTGAGTAGAGTGCTATGGACAGTAGCATAAGTAATGTCGAACAGTTTCTTCATCGCCGCTATGTTGGCACTCTGCTGTGTTGTCAATCCCTAAACGTAACACATACGCATGGGTAATTCAACGGCTAACTATGACCTACACTTAAGGGTAAGGCCACCATGGCAACGTCATGATGGAATAGAAGTCGAAGGCTTGGAATTAAATGAATGGTATGCAATCGTTAATGTGAAGCTAGCTATAGGCAGCGATGGTAGCAGGTCGTAGAGAACAGCAAGGCTGATGAACCTACGCACCCGAAGAAGGTCTTTTGTTCACAGGAAGAACAAGGAGTCCAACGTTTAGAAAAACTGTAAAAAACGTTATAGCAGGTAAATTCTCCGTCACACAAAGCCTGCCAGAACAACAGGGTCGGCAGGGGACTTCTCGAACAAGGGTTCAGCATGATCTTAAATGAGGTATAGCCAATGGTTTCGTGTCCCCTTCACCATGCTTGGGTCATGGCCCACATCATCCGCCCACATTTACGACATCCTACTGCGCTGGCTGGCTGTTGATCGCTTGTCACTGAACTATCATGACAGTCTGATTCCCAAAGGCAGGAAGTCTAAGGAATTTCACCTGTTCAACCAGCTCGGGGAGACAGGAGGTCATCAAAACTTGGGTGGCTAGTCGATCTTCGTGTAAGAAGAAGGGTTGCACGAGGGGCAGAAACTCCGGCAAAACATCGTGCGTGCTTGAAATGCGGCTCGTGCCATTGTGACGTCGCGTACAAGCGAGCGAGCACGCAGATTGCTGTTTTACGTGGTGACAATCGGCCATGAGTCAAGGCGTGGTAAAACAATAACTTAAGCAAAGCGGGGTCCGTTAACGTGCATCAAAACTCATGTAAACTTTCTTTTGTTTAGTTTTGATACCATTGAAATGCAGCCACTGTGGTGCGAATTTAATCCGCCTTCTCAATCTGAACAGCAGAACCGCTTACCTTGTTAGCTACAACAAAGGGTTATTAAAAATTTGAGAACGACTTTATTCGTTTTTTCTTAACCTTGATTGCGACTATAAAGCAACGACGCTATCCTAAAATGCGCATGTACGGTCATATTATATGGCAACGCAGCGACCAATTCTCCCCGGAATGCCTGCGAATTACCAAAGTGTAATTCATAGAACAAAATAATAAAGCTTATGAGTTTTTAGTGAGTGTTTATAATGACAGGTAATAACTACAGTAAATAAAACGAACCATGCGTATAATGCGCGGCGTCATCTTTTCTGCCATCGTTGTTTTCAGTTTTACCCAATACGCACGGTCATTCTCCCAGAAAAATTGCAACGAGGAGACTCGTTTCTGAAACGTCAGAGCTCAGAATAACATTATACGTATATCGGTAGCGAAGTTACGCTAGATAGATAAGTACTCTATTCATTTAGCGGTGCACTCCACTTATACCGTCGTTGAAGGTGAATCCCAGGCGAAGCGCCATTTTTTTCAATTTGCTTCGTTTTCCCACCACGCGTGGACTTGCACTGACCTTACATGAGTAATAAAAGCACTGCACTCGAGTATTCTACGACCGCGGGTGGGCGGCTGTTTTCGCTGTTCTTCCCTGCCCCCGTCCACCATGAATAAAAAGAAGCACACTGCCACAAGTACCCCTTGGCGAAATGTTGTGGCCACGTCCTTTACTTACTCTGGTGGCAAATTGTGCATGCTGGGGGAGTGAACGAACGCGCCCCCGAGCCTTGTACTGAATTTACTGCGTGGCGCAAGCCAGTTCAGTTGACAGTTATGGTCCACTAAAGCACAGCACGATTTTGGGCGCCTGCTGTGAGCATGCAATCGCCATAAAGCTTTCTCTCTTTCTTTTTTTATTTAAATACTGCCGATAGGCTACATAGCTCAGATGAACTAAAAAATGGTTTTTACTTTGCCCGAAAAAAGTAAAAAAAAAAACAAAACTCGCGGCAGTGGTATGAGTGAAGGAAACACATTTGATTAAGTGCACGAAAAAAATATAAGATGCTCTTCTAGCTCTTCTCAGGATTTCAATAAATTTTGAAGGTTAATAATAGTAAATTCATCGCATTGTATTGGAGCCCTACGGCACATGTGCTCGAAAGCACCTATTTGCACGCTCTATACATTTGAATCAAGAAAAAGAGGCTGAATTTGAGCACACAAATTTTCTTTAATGACAGCGCTAGTAATCATGGCTTTAGAGCCGCGAATAAAGAATAAAAAAACTGCCAAAGTAAAACAATGCCTGATGTCGTAAAAGCTGTCAAGAGGTGCAATGGAAGCACACTCATGCCAAAGCTTATCACGTGTCGGTGCATGCCCGCTTGTCGGTACATCGGTCAACGACCACTAAAACCCACGTCCGATTAGCGCTACAATGAGTTCATCAAGTTTATTAAGATAACACTTTCAATTAGCAGCAAAAAGATTAAATGCCAAGCATTTTCTAGCACACTTAGGTGAGTTCGTATCTATCTATCTATCTATCTATCTATCTATCTATCTATCTATCTATCTATCTATCTATCTATCTATCTATCTATCTATCTATCTATCTATCTATCTATCTATCTATCTATCTATCTATCTATCTTTCTATCTATCTATCTATCTATCTATCTATCTATCTATCTATCTATCTATCTATCTATCTATCTATCTATCTATCTATCTATCTATCTATCTATCTATCTATAAGCATAAGTAACTAGTCATAGCAAATAAATCATCACATGTATGTCATGACTGTCATGATTTACATGTCATGCTCTTGCTGCTCCTGCGGTGATTTTGTTCAAATGACATATCCTAAAACTAGATCGCCATGCAGTCTAACCTTCATAACTAAAACTATATCGGCATGCAGTCAATGACATGACTGCATGGCGAACGTAAGTGACAGGTCCTCACGTGGAAATCATAAGATGCGTGTCATGTAAGAACACGACTACATGCCACGCTTACGATGCACTCGGAATCGTTTCGCTATCTTAACATACTCCAAATTTTGTATTATATCATGTGAATGAATGATGAAGGTATATGACTGGTGCAAACAGAATAATGACATGCATTTCATGTAACAACATGACTACATGCCACGCTCATGATGCGCTCGCGGCTGTTTCGCCAGCTTCACATATACCGAATTTGGTATTACGTCACGTGAATTGATAAAGAAGATATGTGACTGGTGCAAAGATGATAATAATGACATGCGTGTCATGTAAGAATGTGCCAACATACCACGCTCATGATGCGCTCGCGGACGCTTTGCTAACTTCGTATATACCAACTTTGGTATCACGTGAGGCAAATAGATGACGAAGGTAAATGACACGTCAAAACATGATAATCATGATACGCGTGTCACTTGAAACATGACTACATGCTACGCTCATAGTACGCTTCCGGTCGCTTCACTAGCTTCACACATACAATGTTTGGTATTATGTGACGCGAATAGACGACGAAGATAAATAACAAGTCCAAATATTACAATCATGACATGCGTGTCACGTAAAACATGACTAAATGCTATGCTTATAGCACGCTCGCGTTCGTTTCGCTATCTTCATAGATACCAAATTTGATATTACGTGACCTGAATGGACGACTGAGTAGAAATGCCAAGCGCAAACATGATAATTATGACATGGAAGACATGTACGGCATAATTTACGTCCGCCTGGTAACGTTGGGCTGATTTTATTGTGACGTCTCAACTTTCCTCATCCGTTCTTATGTTTTCGATTCACACTGTACGTGAAATCTACCAACTTTTGAAGAAGAATTGTGCATGGCTATCGCTGACTCAAGCGTCGTTTTGCTTTTGTTGGGCGCACAAAGACTTGCGGTTATGGATTCTGTGAACACTGAAGTACCAAAAACGACAGTTGTCACCTTCAATAAACGTAAAGAGACTCGCATGAAACTGCAGAACTTCTGATGAATGTTGCAGAAAGAAAGAATACTCCAGCGGAAGCCAGGAGAGTATATAAGTGAAGACGCAATAAAAAAGTTCAGAATCAAACATATAAGTGTAATTTGGCTGATTAATAAAATTTCCTCCCAACACAAGACTATCTCTTCATTTGTCTGTACATTTTTTACACTAAGTTGATCTACGATCAATCCATCAGTACCAGTAAAAAACTCGTACTTTCACCCTGGTTATATTTCGAAAAAGCATCCCTTCTGCCTGTATTCTAAAATATATCTACTATTTCACTTCGTCCTTGAACTTTGCGTCCCTAAATTTACATGAAAAAATAAACCGATGGGACATGGTCAAGCTAGTTCTCATGTAAAAATTTCATTATTCACCGTATTCAATATAAAGATGAGTGCTGGAAGTTTGCGTAAAGACGTCATATGTTAATTAAGTTTGTAATCATTTCAATGTTATTCACTTGAAAAGAAGTTTTCGTACGACTATATTTCTTGTTATGCCCAATTGTTTCAATGTTTTGAGCGAAAAATTCTCGAAGCCTATTGTCGCGAAGGCAATGTCTCGCGGAAAGCTTTTTTTCTTTTTTAGCTACAGCTGGATTTCTTGCTTTCCCAGATGTTCTTGTTAGAAGCGCTATTTAACGACTTTTCTCGAGGAGGGAGCCTCGACAAAAAATGAGTGTCTGAGGAGAAAAATAGAATCCGGTCGGTCATTGTGCGCCTCGCGCGCCAAACCAGGCACTGCGCCGTGTTCCCGACCAGGCTGCAGAAATCAGGTGCAATTCTCCTCTTTTAACCATTACCCCAAACGAGCGAGCTGCCATTTGCGTCCTCCGGGGCAATCGGGGAGCGACATTTGAGCACTTGTTTGCGTGTCAAGGCCGTTTGAGAGAATGTGCCCGTTTCAAAAAGCTGCTACACTTTTGTTGCGAGGCAGGCTACACGCGACCATGAAAACTAAACTCGTGTTGATATTGGTTATCCTCGGCTTGCCTGATTGGTCCGCGCACCCATGGATGCTGGAAAACCGTATTTAGGCAGCGACTCGGGCTCTTTTAGGGGTGAGCAGACTCGGGGTCAACAGCGCATCTTACCACCGGAGACCGGTCATGCAAGCCGAGGGGTATGCCATCATTTTCCATGTATTGCATTTCTGACTTAGTACACTGTGTAAATTTAAGTTGTATTAGATAAATAAACCCCTATGAGTGCTCCCCGGAATCCTCGTGTCGACTTGTCATCGCTTGCCTGTGCGGAATTTCTCCCATGCTTCTTCATCTGGATGGTCTTCAGATGTGTCTAGGTTAAAGAACCCCGAAGTTTTGCTACACTATAATCGTGCGGAATCTATTGAAGTTTGAGTGTATTAGAAAAGTTGTGATTCCGTACACGAAAGGCTGCTGCGAAGAAACTCTATACTTTTTTGTAACACGTCTTATTAAGTTTTCTTCTCTTCTTCATTTCAATGTAACTTTAAATTAAGCTGCTGTGTGTTCTGTGTGCTCTCCGGTCACTTACAAAGTGCTTCTTTAGGGCAGTTTAAAAACGAAGACTCCTGATTCATCTGAAGAAGGTCTGCAAGCAGTGATTCCGTCCACAAAAAGGACGCAGTCACAAAAAAGTTTCATGCCCAGTTTTTTACCAGGAGAAAAGAAGATGAAACAAAAAGAGCATAAAAAGTTCTAGTTGAGCAACAACCCAGAGCTCGATCTACGGCGCACAACACGGGAATTCCGGTCAAGAGACATTTGATGGTGGAGCACAGGAAGCACTTACAAAACACTCCCAAGAAGCACTAGCCGCGTTCGATTGGTGCTGCGGCTGGAAGGTGGCCCTCAAACGCATCTCTCGAGGCGAAAGAAAAAACAGCGCTATCCGTTGTCGGAGGAGGAGCGCTGATCGAAACTCTCCGCTCTGGCTTTTGCCGAGGAAAGCGTGAAGGCGTCCCTCACACCAAGAGTGCCGTTGATGCAACTCATTACTCCTTTGTTTTATTTTTTTCTGCGTGGATGCCCGGTTTCCCGCCGACCACGCGTCTGTGCAATCTTCTACGCAATCTGCACCGCTCGCTCGCTCGCTTGCACCTGCTGACCCCCACGGACTGCTCAGTTGCATGTAACGGCCATCATGCAACTACTCTTGCTCACTCGTTTTCAAAAGAACAGAATGTAGGTAGCTAGGAATTGTAGGAGAAACTATGTAGGCGAATAATCACGCCTTATTTAATCTAACCTGTGCTACCTCAGCCGAACTTATCCCTCTGGCAATGAAGCGCATGCATTAGCGCCGATTGCGTAACTACAAATGTAGAGATATCTATGGTTACTGGACGACCCACTGAAAACTGGTAGAGTTTGTTCACTTTAGTATGCCGTGGCTTCAATCATATGTCTCTAAGTACAGTCAGATGACCAGTCGCCACATTGGTGAGCTCGCGAACCTATATATGGAATGATCAGCTTCACTGGTGTTACATGGAGTGAATCCTCACTTAAACGCCGGCTTAAGAAATATTTTAGAATAACGAACTTATAACAAATTCACGGCGGTTTTTCTCCACGTTCCAAGCAAAAAAAATAATTTTAAAGATCATTTGAACAAATATTTCAGTTGAACGGAGTTGATCTGGGTGCCCGATCTCACTTTCTCAATCAATTCAGGGAAGTTTTCCGCTCTGAAACATTGGCGAAACCGATGCATGCAGCTTCGAAATCGCACATCTATTGGCGGCGGTGTGACATCGCTGGCACACGCAGCACCGCTGAGTCCGAGTAGCCGTGAGTAAGACAAGAACGAGCAACGTGCGCTTCACTACTTTTGCACAGCTTTAAGAATTGGAAGTTGTTTCCATTGTTCGTCCGAAGCTGAAAGACAAAAAAAGTGCAAAAAATTGTAATGGCTGATTTAAGTTGATAATTCTGTATCACTAGCCGAGGCTGTGAGACAGGAGTCTCAAACTCGCCGCAGCCAGCGAACAGCCGTCATGAAATTTAGTCCTTCAAGGGCCGGGGCAAGGCAGATCTGCATTGCCCCCCCCCTTCACACACGCACACACGCTTCAACCCTCGAGGGTTCAAGCGTGTATGTGTGTGTGAATGGGGGGGGGGGGGGCAGTTTGTAAAAATTGTCAGCAGTCAGTGTCATTTGCAAGAACAATCTATCTGGTATCTCATATATAGGTAACTTCTGAAGCAGATTTCATTTCAGGATTTCCTCGACATATCGATACCGTACGCCACAGTGACTGAAATATGGAAGCCCATCAATTTAAAAAAAAAGTAAGGTATCGTTAAGTGCTCTTTTTTTAGACAAAATAATAAGGAGTTGGTAGAGCATGCGACGCGTTATTAGAAGGTCGCAGGTTCGGTCTCTGCCCACGGCAGGTTAGCTTTTCGTTCACATTTCTTCACAATTACATGAGAATTACTTTTATTAACATGTCCTATACTTTTCTTCGCATAATTTTCTGTCATTTATGTTTAATATATTGACTAACAAACGAGCCCTTCAATTTACCTTTCTTGCCTTTATTTATAGCAAGGAACTCCTTCTGGCTGACTTGATGCTTTCAGGTAGTATGAGAAGGATTATTGGTAAGCTGCCAGGTGCCAGCCCTCAATTGCTCTGACGAATGATGAGGATTCAAATCTACAGCATAAGTTATTAGATCCTTAGTCGAAGATAATAAAATTTTTGTACTGCCTTCCATTAAGTTTATATATATGCTACGTTTTTTTCATTACACATTCAGTTGTTATACAGCGCTGGTGTCATGTACTTCCTTGTTTTTCGTGTCCTTTTTCGTATTGACCGTCACGGTATGTTCCAACAATATATAGCTCGATTTGCTGCAGTATTTTGCGTCGCAGGAATACGCTGTGCCCGAACAAGTGCGTGCACACACAAATACACACGCACACACGCACACACACACGCGTGCACGTGCGCATGTGCACAAAACGCTTTGGACATCATTGTCTCTCGCTTTAGAAGTGCATCGGTCGGAACGAGATTTACAAAATATTTTCGAAATACGTTGGATTTTACACGCCTGACTTTATTTTGCTGTCCCTTATGCTGTTTGGTTTCCTAACGTATATTGAGTTTAGAGAACTTTCAGTAATTAAACTATTGACGTGACATTATGACCAGTCTCTGAACTAAGGCAGACTGACGGCTCCCATTGAGAAGCAAGCGTTGGCACTGACATTGAAAAAAACTGAGTAGGCGTTGACCATCGACACTGCGCTGTCTACACAGCGAAACTGGGCAAATGCCAGGGTCATTTTCATGCGGAAGTTTAGGAAGCACCAGAATCTTCACGCGATCTGACGGGCGAGCGGGCATGTAACATGGTATTTTTTGTATTTTGCGGGCATCTTTAGTAAGCAGAAAAAAAACACTAATAGTTAGAAAGTTCAAAACTATCTAATCTTACGCTTTACAAACTTATCTACAACATTTTCTTAGGAACTTTTTGTCCAGCTTCGTTGCTTCAATGAATAAACTTTACTTAAACTCAGACAGTTCCAAAAGTTCATTAATGAGAGTGGCCCCAGAAAATAATTACTGAAATTACAAAAAAAATCCTGACATACTCCAATGGTCAGCAACATGCATTTGGTCGCGTTGTCACTGAACGCGTTGGCATATTTTCAAACTCTGGATAAAGATAGCTGGGGCACCCTGTAAAGATGGTTCGATATGATCCCTATTGCGTCGATTTTCATTCTGCAAATCTGCGAAATTCAGAACGAGTCTCGGTTACACTTGTTGTGAATAAGCTTTTTTTTCACCATGCAGTCCTGTGACACGCAATTGAGCTTTTTCAAGCTTCATGCAGCTCTGATTCATACGTCCACTCTCTTGCTGCATATTGCAAGAAAATGAATAAAAATTTCGTTTATCCCATACATACTCGGTGTATTTGCATGCATACAAACATCCAGAGTCCTATATTGCTAAGTATCTTGGCAGAAAAAGCCATGAGTTATACCATTCAGAAAGTGGAGAAAGAGGCAAAAGAGCGTTGAAGTTTGAGCTTATTCAATCGCCGATTGAAGATATAGAGAGAAAAGTAATAATGCGGATTAGGAGCTCGAACTCGTGGTTCTGACGAAAGGCTGTGTGGTCAGGAGTAATCGTCATAAAAGTTCAAACAAGGACACTGACCATGAAAACAAAACATTGAAAAACACGTTTCGACGCCATTGAAAGCAGCCTTATTTGCAGTCGGTGTTCGTCAAGGCTTTCGTCAGGTGAGTAGAAGCGTACTTTTTGTGCTGTTGTTTTGACAGTTGGTGTCACTTTAAATATTTTATGATACATACCTTGACAAGTCCATGGACCCCTACTGCATAAGCAGCAGTTGGCACAATGCGCACTATGCACATGCGCACGCCTATATGACAGCAACAATAGTTTTGTGCTCGAGGCAATGTCTGCCTGAATAAACTTTTGCTTTATATTAGGAATCTTTAGAACAAAAGTAAAATGATATGCTTGAGAACTTGACAATTTTTCTTCGCGAAATAGCCCACATCGTTCAGGCAATACATATACCATAAGTATGGAAAGAAACGCCAACAGTGCGGCATATTCATTGTGGAATATTTTGCAGCGCAACGGGTTAGATACGGACAAAGAAGGGACACATCGCTGAACTCTCAACTGTAACTTGTTTGGAAAAAGAAAGGCATTGTCCTTTCTTTTTCCATATAAACATCAGTTGAGAGTTCAGCACTGTGTTCCTTCTCTGTCCGTATCTAACCAGTTGCGCTGTAAAATGTTCCACAATGAACCACCACCAACTTACCCAACTCGCTATTCTGCTTCAGTGCGGCATGTACATACAATCTCTACTGTTTGCCATTTCTTTTCAAGCTGTTGTAGCCTGGATGGTAATAAAATGTCACGAGAGTCATGCATGACACAATTAAGAACCATAAAAGCATTTTTAGGGCAATTGAGGCCAGGGCGTAATTAACACAGCGTGTCACGCTCTTCGCGTTTCTTTCTTCCCCCTGAAAAATAATTTTGACTTCCAACGCTAACCACAAGCAGGCGCGATTTTCATTAGCACGATATCTTTTTAAACTATTACGATTAGCAACAATAAATCAGAATGAGCTACGCCGCTCAACTTTTACCTTGATGCTTGATTAATGTGGCTGCAGTTTGCTGTGATAACGAAATTATCTTTGAAAGGCTAAGTTGCCTTTGAACTTGCACCTAATACCAAAACTGAGATACTATAGTATTAAGAAAAAGTCGGCATATACGTCGCAACTATAGCAGTACTAATTGCATTAGCTTACATGAAAGTGCACACGACCCGAAGCCTTATAAAGTGAACTGGTAACACAAAATGACAGGCAAACATAATGTTAACGTGGAAGTGATCAATACGTGCTCGTGGACTAAAAACAACGTTGTCTAATGTTGGGTAATTGGACAACTTGAAGAATTTTTTACGGCGTTTATCGCGCATTGTCGAGTAGTACGAAGGCAATATGATTTTCTTATCATACGTAAAATAATTTTTACTTTTCGCTCGTCATCAATAAAAAAAACAAGTGTAGACGGTCGACGAGATATCTGCGAAGGTGATATTCATAAATGGACTAATAAAATAAATACTTTCAATATAATTAAAACAGTCTTAACTAACATGCGGCCAGCGTATAGAACCAGCAAAAAAGGTAATACGTCACACATTACAGTGTTCACATTGTTCAGTTTATACAAGATGCCGCCACCTCACATTGCAATTCGAAAAAATGCCTTTTTTATGTTTCATACATGAGTCATATTTTAAGGCGATTTGACGTCAGGTTTGAATACACTATTGGTCCTGAACTCAAGAATCCCTGAAACCAGCGGGGTGATACTAAAATGTACGAACACCTTTTATTCAAGGGTCCTGTATTAATACAAGCCCCACCACGCTGCTAGTGGCTAAGGTACTCGTCTGCTGAACCAAATGTCGCGAGATCGAATCCCAGCTGCGGCGGCAGCATTTTAGATGAAGGCGAAAATGCTGTGGGCCCGTGTGACCAGATTTGGGTGTACGTTAAAGAACCCTAGGTGGTCAAAATTTCCGGAGTCCTCCACTACGGCGTCTTTTATAATCATATAGTGGCTCTGGGACATAAACCTCATATATCAATCAATGTTTTAATACAAGGTGACTGCATGGGGTGGCCACGACAAAAACGCTAGAGTCTTATCCCGTGCGCGTAGTTCTTGAGTCTACATATTGAAAAAAAAATTTTAAATGCGACACAGGTTCGGCCGCTAGCGAAAAGTCTGTGGGCCACATGCGGCCGAGTGGACTCTATGTTTGAGACCCCTGTACTAAAACATGTTCCATCGTTTCCCGACCTTCTTCACGCATGTGCATTCCTGTTATTTACTGAATAGGACGTTATAGCTATGCGCACTTAGGCAACCCGATTTCGTGCACAGTGCCTCCCCTTCAACTACCGAAGTTGCATTTTACAGCGAAAGCTCTTATGGGGTCAAAACTCGGGTCACAGTTGTTCGCCGCTGCCACCACCGGTGTCCGTAACCACATCGCACAATATGAGAAAAAAAACCTAGTATCAATGACACAGTGGAGCTCGAACGCGGGTCCGCTGGGTGACAGACCAGTATTATACCACGGAGTCCCACCGGTGCTTGAGACGTGTTAGCAAACTTGCCTTAGGCAGGCATGATAGTGGGAAAGCAATCGCATTATTACGATTTATAAAGTGTTTTAAAACAGCGAAAGAACAACTAGTCGTCGCACAATATGAATAGCATAACGAGTGGGTCATCCAGTGCTGCAACCCCTTAGCAAAGCTTGTTCCTGTTCCCCTATCAACTGTGGCGCTTACCCACTTCAGATATAATTCGTCATCGTCGTCGGCCAGTGCATGAACAATTGCCTCAAATTTTTTGGCAAGTGTTCGCCGGATACCACGCTTCTCAGAAGAATGACTAAAAATGGCATAGCGAATTCTGGACTACTGCCCAAAAAGTTTTATTATTGATTCCGTAGTGGGTATCAAGCATGTATGCTTGCAGCAGTTGGCCAACGCGTGTTTAGAAAAGGCTCGTAAAGGCCGCTCTTCTAGCTTTCGTTGCAACTGTAATGCGCCTTCCGAGCAGGCCTGGCGGTTTTTTGTTTATTTTCTTCTTACCCTATCGGTTTTCTCAGAACCAGTTTTCTTTCCGTCGTTTCTATATCCAGCAAAACTCTTCCGCCTGTCTGACGTTTCAATTAACGTACTCTGTTGCCACATAATTTTCACAGCCAGCCATTCACTTGCTGATGAGTCTTCTATAAATGACTTGCGCGTGACGTCACGGATGCCGCTTCTGGAAGGAACTAAGATTCCGCGATGGCGGCTTCGATGTGAATAAGTTGCGTCCACGTGAAGACGACGCGGCAAGAACGTCTCTATGCATAAATAATAAAATAACCTGCATGTGATAATTTGATGACGTCAATGTCACATCGGAAACTGCTCTAGCTTGGCACTTTCAGTGACGTCACTGCAAGCCAGATATATTTATTTTTCTTAACTATGAGTAAGTGAAGGGTTGTGTAACAACTTTATTAACCCTGGGGAGTGGGGGTAAGGGGAGTTCTAGCAGGCTATGTACACTACTAGGCTGTGTTTTTCTAGGATATAATCAGCTCTTGCCAGGACCCATGTCTGGACGTTTTCGTCTGTTATGAAAAGAAGCACTTCCCATTGCTCCTCGTAGAAGGGTGGCGAGACGAGGTTGGTGGGTGGCATATTCTCCGGGCAAGCCCAGAGGATGTTGAGTGATGCAACACCTCCACATAGACAGCAGCGTGAATCGATAACACCCGGGTGATTGTAAGAGTATGAAAGGAGACAAGGAAAGGTGCGGGTTTGCAGTCGGGGGCAGGTGATCTGGGACCTCTTGGGAAGGCGATCGTGAGGGGCTGGGTAGGCGTACCGTTCAAGGCGATAGTATTTGGCGACGTCATGGTAGGTGACCAGGTGTTCCGGCACCACGGTGTCCGACTCATAGGAGCCCACGGCTCGGTTGACGCATCCTCGAGCGTGTTGGTGAGCCGACTCGTTGCTGGAGTGACACGAGTAGGCGGGGATCCAGACCAATTCAATGTAGTGTTGTTCGTCAATCAGTCAATCTTCCTTTATTGTCATCATAAATGTAACATGTTGCAAGTGAATACGCAGGAGGTGATCCAAAGGTAACAAACCGCAGGCGGGACCTCCTATGTTAATACAAAGGAAAAACTAAAATACGAACAACGAAAGAGCAAATTTTTCAAGTGTTACGAGTAAAAAAGACATTTCGAAATGTTGAGATTAGCATGCCAATATTTTATAATAAGGCAAGAAATAACAAAATGCCACAGTTACACATTTATTACCACTTTTTTTTTTAAATTTCGTCTTAAGACATAAATATGCTATGTGACTTTTATATCATGTGATAGAGAATTCCATAATTAAATTGATGACAAAACAATGTTAATTTTTTCTGAATTAGTGCGAACTTTAGGAAATGAGTAGTTATAGGTGACCACAAATCTAGTTTTATTCGAATTATTCAATGATACAGTAGGGAATATGTCGATAATGAAGGTGCGGTGAAAACCCTTGAAAAAAAAAACACACACATTATAAACTTACGTATGGGAGACGGGTAATATGTAAAGCTGGCAAAAAATAGGATGTGATCGCGTCTTACGTGAAGCAAAAGTTATGACTCGCATTGCTTGTTCTAACAATACCTTTACCGGCCATAGGTGCACTCATTATGAACTACCCCATGATGTAATGCAATAATTGAGATGACTGTGTATGAATGCATTATACAATGCCTTCAGAGAGTCGAAGCTACGACACACTCGTGACTTGACCAATGGCCTGATACCTTATGAAATTTTTAGCAAACAGAATTGATATGTTGGTGAAATTTCATATGCGTATCCATTAAAACTTCTAAAAGTAACGTAGCCCCACCGCGAGGGTCTAGTGTCTAAGGTACTCGGCTGCTGAGCCGCAGAATGCGAGATCAAATCCCGGCTGTAGCGGCTGCATTTTCGATGGAGGCGAATATGCTATACGCCCGTGTGCTCAGATTTGGGCTCACGTTAAAGAACCCAAAGTGGTCAAAGTTTCCAAAGTCCACCACTACGGCGTCTCTCATAATCTTATAGTGGTTTTGGGAGGTTAAACCCCGCATATCAATCAATCAAGCAATCAATCATCATGAAAGTGACGTGTGATCACTTAAATTATAAACTACTGAGTTCCCAAAAAGGAATGAATATTAGTTTTTTTGTTTGGTGAATAATAAAAAAGCATGAAACGGGCCTTGGAAAGAATATTAAATAATGTATTCTAGTTGCACCAATCAACAAGTGAATTAGGGTCAGCTTGATGTCTGGACACGAGAGTCGCCGAATTGAAGCTGATGAGAATAAAGTGTCGTGCCATCAGCATAAAGTCAGCAAGAATAATAACTCAGGTAACGCGCTGAATCATTTATGTATAATAAAAATAAAACGGACCGAAAATTGAATCTTGCGGAACATCTCAGGTATTGGGGTAGGCCTGGATGTAAAATTATTTACCAGTATTACCTGAAACCTGTTAAGAAGGTTCTGTATTAGCGTTAATACGGGACCAGTTATGCCATAAAACTTCAGTTTACCAAATAGGATGAAATGGTCATTGCTATTGAATGCTTTAGTGAAGTCGACAAATACGTATCCTGAGATGTTACCATTATAAATGAATGACCTGATTTTGTCAGTGAAACATGCAGTTGCAGTATCAGTGGAAAGATGAGCCCTAAAACCGAAGCGACAAGGACAAGGTATGGTAAATTTGCCTAAATATTTAGAAACTCTTTATATACTGCACATTAAATTAGTTTTTCCAAAACTTTATCCAGGAAGGGAAGGACAAATATGGGCGTGTAATTGCAGATGCTAAGAGAATCACCTTTTTGTTTTGAATACTGGCACCTGATTCGCAGCAAGAGCAGGCGAAGGAGCCGCAGTGTGGCAGGGGGGAAAAGGCCATGGGTGAAGTTCGAGATAGCGGAATTAGAATCGCTAAGTACTACACCAGCTTCGGTGGAGATGGCAGCAAAGACAATGGCCGCCTCCTCCACCTTGACGGCGTAGATTATGCGAACGGTGGCGGCTATGACCGTCGTCTTCCCACGTGATAACAAGGAGGGCGAGACGGAGACGATGGCAAAGGCGCCACCGGGTGACATGTACGAGTCGCGTCCACGTAAACAATGGCTGGGTGGTTGTCGTATTTGTTACAAAGTATGGCCACGCGGGCTTGGTGGTAGGTGTCAAAGTGGCCTGCGAACATGTTATTCGGTAGCGGCTCGACGCAGAAGAATGCCTGACGGGCGTGCGGTAGTGATACCAGGTCTGGTGGGTGAGAAGAGGTGTAGTGACCGATGGGAAAGAGAATCCAATAACCAGTCGGTGAACGACCAAGTCATCGCACTTGAGCAGTATGGTGGGCTTCAATCAACTCGTCGATGGTGTTGTGTACTACTGCGCGGAAAAGGCGTTCTGTTGACACGTTGGGAGGAAGACCAAGGGCAGTGTCGTGTGCTCGATGGATGAGCACGTTTATTTTGTCGCGTTCGGATTTGAAGAGGAGAGTGTAAGGCAGGAAGTAGTTGAGACGGGTAATGATTAAAGCGTCAATTAGGTGGAGTAGATCACGTTGGCGCATACGCTCTCGCCGTGCTCGAACACGAGCCAGCATGCGAGCAGTCTGCTGAACAGAAAGCGAGAGCTGGTAAATTGCGTGAGTATTGCGACGGTTGGACCATAAGACCAATCCCAGCACGTGGATATGTGAGCCGACGGGAACGGTGGTGGAGTTGGCGTAAACCACGAAGGCGGGGTGGGGTGTCTTCTGGGGGTGGCGGTCGGGGAACCGTATAAGTAGAAGTGCTGATTTGGCCACCGAGCGGGTGAGAGCAGCCTCGTGCACATGGCTAATCACAACATCGATAGCGCATTGCAAGATTTGTTCAATGTGCCCATCGTAACCAGAAGTGGCCCAAAAACCAAGTCACCTGTGTAACGGGTCACGTTACGCAGGTGTGATTACACAAATGGCATGATTACACAGGTGACATGATTACACGTTACACAGGTGACATGAACACCGGTGTGTTTAGGCATACCTGTCCTGAACACACCTGTGTAACGCGTGTGTTTGCACGGTGACGTGAGGACTTGCACGGTGAGTATTTGGTGTGTGTGTTGAATCAGCTTTCATCCCACACGTAACGGCAGTAGTGTGGGAAGGTGTCATGGTACACAATGTCGCCTACGCACGTAGGTTGCATTGGATCAGCGAGAATTGCAAGGAGAAGACCGCGAGAAGGGGCCAAAGCCTTGTGTCCGGGACCTCGGCCTTGGCGTGACCACAATACGGTTGTTGGACGTTGAAGTTGCCGAGCACTAGCAAAGGGGATTTGACTGTTTTTAATACCGCGGCGCGTAGTAGGGCGGAAAGAGATTAATCTTCTGTAACACATGGAGGTTTGTAGAGATTTAGCATAAAGAGAGAAGGATGTTTCCGTTTCTGAGGTAAAATCTAAAACAAAAACGTGGTGGGCTGCAGGAAAGGGTAAATAGATGCGGATGACCATGAGAGTAGGCCGAGTGAGAATAGACGTAACGGGATTGCGTGCGAGGTGATGAGCCACTTGATCGTGGGCAATGTAGCCCGGCAGAGAAACAACCTTGTTAGTTTACTGGAGCACGAGAACGTCAGGTGTATGCGAAGGGTCAAGTTGTTGAAGGTGTGAGAGTAGACGGCTGCGCTTGAGGCAAAAACCACGGCAGTTCCATGGCCAAATAGTTACAATAGACCAGTTATTTATGATTAGATTCAACAGAAGTTTCCTAGGCTTGCGATTGCGAGGGTCGGGTAGCGGAGGCGGTGTGTCAATCGCGGGCGTGAAGTGGTGGCTTTGCTCGGACGCTCTCGAGCATGAAAGCGTGCAGGGTATCGACTATCTCCTGAAGCGATTGAAGGGACGTTGTTGAGGGGAAGGCTGCAAGGTCTGTGTGGAAGTACATCAGAGCCTCGTGCTGCGTCGTTAGTAGCTGGTCAACTGAGTTGAAGCAGCTATGTAGCTGCTTCGCAAAATCCGCTTGGGCCGTTTTGAAGGCTGCTTGGATCTCCTCAGAAAGGTGTGGTGACTTAAGTGGCATCGTGTGCCTTTTACGCTTGCCGACTAACCCGTCCGCCGGTTCAGTGTGCATGTCCGATGTGGAGGGTGTGAACGAGGGAAGAGCAAATAAGCGGTCAAGGACTGCCCGAGCTTCTGTTCAAGCGTGCTGAGCTGAGCTTGCAGACTTGATTTCGGCTGTCTGTTCTTCTAGCAGAGAACCTTGGGAGGCGAGTTGCTGTAATAGACAGGCGTTTTCTTGTTGCAGCATGGCGACCTGCGGCGAGGGAAGCGCTGGTGGGGCAGCGGGAGAGGATTGCGCAGAGTGAGTGGGCTGAGTGGCGGCATTGAGCGCCACCACGGCGAGGATTGTAAAAACTGTAGTTGTCTTGGCGGGAGGAAGGGTCCATTGCGGCAGCGGTGCAGGGCCATGTACAATTGCATTCTTAGGAGTCTTCGCAGCCTCTGAGGGTTGCTGTGGTGAGAGGCAATTAGCTGGTGGTGGGTCTTCCCGCGTTGCGGATTCTGTGCACAGCGATGCTTGCATTTAGAGCTGTGTGCGCAGTGATCCCCGCTACACATAATTCAGCGAGGTGTGCATGCGGGTGGTGGGTTATCGGGAAGTGGGAGATGTGTCGTGGTGCAACAGTGGCACCTATCCTTTAGTGGCTTGCGGTACACGTCCGTTTGTTGGCCGGTCCAGCGGTAATTGAAACAAGCTTCCACTTTGTTGCGAAAAAAAAGAAGACGAAACGGCACACCATGGTAGGAAATGGTGAGTGCGACAATAATGTGGGGAGTTTTGCTCATTAGGCTGCCTTCCACAACAGCAAGATTGGGTTGCTACCCTGTAGATTGACGATGATGGCTTCATCCGTGAAATCGTCGAACGCATGATATAGAATGCCTCGCAGGACGTCATCCTGCGGTGGACCGTGCAGTACCACCCAGTGAAAGTATAGTACCGGACACCGTGAGAGATGTGATCCGGAAGTAGACTTGGGCTCGAACCGAGTCTGCGATGCTGAGCATGAAAGTATTGTCGAGGGACTATGGTATTGTTGACTGGGTGCATTTGAGCAGTGTCACGAGATGCGGGGAGATCTTGCAAAATCGCTGCTTGCAGTAAGGCGGAATTTAGGTGCCGAGGCTGAAGCCTAATAAAGTGGACCTAAGTTTTAGGACGACCAACGACGTGGATGGTGTCAGCCAAGAGAAGAGAAAATGGTGAGGTCGTGGTGGTGAAGCACTGGTCTCCTTCGATGGCGACGAAGAGGGGCGGCTGACAAGTTGGTGGGCAGTTTTCGCAGCAGCGGCGTGGTGCAATGCCACAGGGCGTTTCTCTTGGGTGCGAAGGCCTGCTGTCTGCCAGGAACCGTCTGTTAGTTCTTCGGAAGACACTTCCTGTCCCTCGACAACGTACTCCATGGTAGTGGGCAGCTAGGAGACGGGCGGCAATCAAGTGGCGGGAGCTCGCAATCGAGCTATAGGTTTCAGTAGGCCTAGGTCGGTGCACGGCGTGGTTTAGATTTTCGATGGTTCTCCTCGGCCGCTTCAGGAAAGTATCGGTACGAAATCGTTGTCGAAATAATTCTGACAATGACTTCTACCCACTCATGAGAAAATTATCTGGATACAGGCTGTAAAACCGGCGTGAGTGCCGAAAGTTCGCGCCGTCCACGTGAGCTGCGACAGCGGTGAGACATGCCCCTGGCTTTCCAACTGTCAGTCACACTTTTCCCAAAGAAATGCCGGAACGCTTTCTCTTCCCATTGCCCCGCCGTGGTGGTCTAGTGGCTAAGGTGCTCGGCTGCTGACCCGCCGGTTGCGGGTTCGATTTACGGCTTCGGCGGCTGCATTTCCGATGGAGGCGGAAATGTTGTAGGCCCGTGTGCTCAGATTTGGGTGCACGTTAAAGAACCCCAGGTGGTCGAAACTCCCGGAGCCCTCCACGACGGCGTCTCTCATAATCATATGGTGGTTTTGGGACGTTAAACCCCACAAATCAATCAAATCAATCAATTCTCTTCCCATTTGTTGAATTTCACGTTCTTCGGACTCTCTTCGAATTTACTTTGTTGGCCGGTTTCCAAAATCGCTATCGACTTGAGCGCCCCCACAAGTCTGCATGCCATAAATTGTAGTCTGTTCTCTCTTTTGTTACACTGATTTTTCAGGCGTAGAGTATATTATAGGGCAATAAAAACTGCATACGGTGGGCTAATTTTCACTTTCATCAAAATTTGGTTGGCCATACCGGCTCAAAAGTGAAGAATCTCCTCCAACACGAGTATCAGATCTCCGCTGAAAGTACCGCATTATCTGACTTCTTTAAATGAACGTGTGCGCTCGCACTTCCTAACAGGATTCTTTTATTTCAAAATAATAGTTCGCAAATAGTCGCCTTCGCTAAACTGGGAGCACTTGTAACACGTAACTCACTTGGATCTCTTTACTGGAAAGCAATGCGCTGATAATCCATTATCATTGGAAGTGAGCCCCTACTATTTACTGCATGTATCGGGAAAAAAGGTATACAATAAAGCAATTGTTACCTGATTACCAGAGTGTGTCATCGATTTACCTGCGTTTCTCTGATGATCCTGCTGCGTAAAAAGATTTAGCGTCATTGTTGATTGATATGTGGGGTTTAACGTCCCAAAACCACTATATGATTATGAGAGACGCCGTAGTGGAGGGCTCCGGAAATTTAGACCACCTGGGGTTCTTTAACGTGCACCCAAATCTGAGCACACGGGCCTACAACATTTCCGCCTCCATCGGAAATGCAGCCGCCGCAGCCGGGATTCGAACCCGCGCCCTGCGGGTCAGCAGCCGAGTACCTTAGCCACTAGACCACCGCAGTGGGCCTTAGCGTCATTGTCGCCGACTTCATTGACGATATCACGAAAATGAATTGAGACAGAGTATGGGGCTCCAATCGCAGGGTGGAAATTTGCAGGCACAGACTGACGACGTTCACTGCCTCTCTGTTTCCATCGTACCCATAAAAACATAGTGATTGGCCAGCAATATACCGTCAGCCTCAACGCAGGGCTCTGACTCGATATCGCAACTTCTAGTGGCTAAGGTACTCGGCTGCTGACCCGCAGGTCGCGGGTTCGATTCCCGGCTGCGGCGGCTGCATTTCCGATGGAGGCGGAAATGTTGTAGGCCCGTGTGCTCAGATTTGGGCGCACGTTAAAGAACCCCAGGTGGTCGAAATTTCCGGAGCCCTCCACTACGGCGTCTCTCATAATCATATGGTGGTTTTGGGACGTTAAACCCCACAAATCAATCATCGATATCGCAACTGGTATAAAACGCCGGTGGTGCGCTTAAGATGAGCCTTGACTGAGTCCTTGCTGTATATAAAGCCGCCATCACTGCTCGAACGAGGCGCCTCTTCTAGGATGTAAAAATTGACAATACTTCGAATACTGTCTGTTTAGGGTATGCACTTATTAGCGCATCTACTGCCATTATTTTCTTTTTACCGGCACAATCATATGCGAAATGAATGTAGCACAGTAGATCCTGCTTTTTATTTGTTTGACTACAAATTATTTGATTTTTAAAAAGTGGCTGTTACACACGTAGGGAGGAATAGAACAACCAAAACTAAAACACGTCATGAAGCACACTCGTTCATGTTGTCGCTTTACAATGAATTGCCAAGAGCTTTGCAGATTACACGTGTTTATTGCTAAGCAATAAATACAGAGGGTACGCCAACTTGCAAAATTTCTCGTTTCATCCTTTTAAATTTTCCTCTTGTATATTATTTTTACTGTTTCCTTAAAAGCTAGAAATATATATTTTTGCGTCTTATTTAGGTGGACATGAATGCCACATCAGTAATAATCCTACAGCTTTGAAATATACTACAGCACAAGCGGCCAATAAAAGTTATCACTTCTTTCAGAATCAGAACTCTTTGGAAAGTGAAACTTGGTGTGGAAAAAAAAAGAAAAGTCTGCACTAACGCTGCATTTCTCACTGGCGCCGAAAGCGTAAATTAGACAAATCTAGAAACAGGTAGAGTAGCAATGTGATTCATCAATTCCTCAGTCATGAGCGTTCTTTTTTATTAAAGTTTACCTACACTCATGTACGCGCCTTCTGCCGTTCTGTGCACCCTCAGAGGAACAGCACGGTAAGCGGGCCTTTGCTCGGTCGAAAAGGCGAACCTTCCCCACGACGTTGCGGGGCCTCGAAAGCACCGCGTCTACACCAGTCACGGTATGCAAATTTAATGGTAAGGGACGGACGAGGCAGGGAAAACCGAGCTTTAGGCAAACCCGGCGTGATAAGCGCCCGGTCTCACTGAATTCTTTATACAAGCACCAGTGGCAGGCAGCGGCGGCGGGTTGTCTTCGATGACTGAAGACGCCCCCAGGATTCTCGTAGCGTAGAGGTGTTGTGCACGTGTACTGAAGGCTTGTCACGCGAACTGCGAATTGTCGAGATCATATAGTGCAGCCTCCACTTGTTTAAACTCCAGCTCTTGGCCTCTAAACGCATACCTCTCAATCAACAGCCCGTTGTCGCGTATTCTTTCTTTCCCAGTGACGGGTAGTTAACCGAACATGCGTCTGGTTGACCTCCCAGCCTGTCTTTGCCTTCTCTATACTTGCTAGTAGAAACAGACACACTTTTGCCTGACTGAACTGAGAAAAAAAAAAGATTATGAATGCCATAACAAGCAGCGAGGGTCAGGCGTTCGAATGCATCAATGGTCAGAGAGGAGCTGTTTCAGTTGTCGGTAAAACATTCCCCGTCGCCAATTAACTACTCATCATCCTGACCCCGCACGCACTCTGTTTATTCTCTTTACAGGGAAATTATTTAACCTATCTTGAACCGTCACGCCCATTCCTCATTATTCTAAAGGGAAAATGTTTAAATTATCGGTAACTTGCGCTCCGTTCCACGAAACTCCTGGAGTTGGTATAGGGCACAGCAATTGGGCAAGTCCTAAAAGAGAGTACAGCAGGCGCGATCGTTAAACAAAACTTCTCTTTGCACGTAAAACAGCTGAAAGAGAGACCGAAAGGGAAAGAGAGAAAATAGAAAGAAACAAAGTGCTAGCAAGAAATAGTAGGAAACAAATGAGAAAAAAAAATGGTAGATCACACGTCAGTGCCAATCGACGATATCATAAGCACGAACGAGTAAGGTTGATAAATCACTTTCAAATCAGCACAACATTACGAGGCACACGTATATTATGCCAATCATGATTTCCATGTGATGATTTTTATGTTTGAACGTGTCATTTACCTTCGCCGTCTATTCACGTCACGTGATACCAAATTTGTTATATGTGGAGTTAGCGAAACGGCCGCGACCGCGTTATGACCGTAGCATGTAGTCATGTTTTACATGACACACATGTTGTGATTATCATGTTTGGACGTGTTATTAACCTTCGTCGTTCACTTGCGTCCCGAAATACAAAATTTGGTATATGAGAAGCAAGCGAAACGGCCGCGAGCGCATCATGAGCGTGGCATGTTGTCATGTTGTTACATGACACACATCTAATGATTATCATGTTTTCTCCAGGCACATACCTTCATCATCCATTCATAAACCCTAATACCAAAATTGGTATATGTGAAGCTAGTGAAATGGCTGCGAGCGCATCATGACTGTGGCATGTAGTCATGTTGATATATAACACGCATGTCATGATTACCATATTTGGCCCCGCCGCGGTGGTCTAGTAGCTAAGGTGCTCGGCTGCTGACCCGCACTTCGCGGGATCGAATCCCGGCTGCGGCGGCTGTATTTCCGTTGGAGGCGGAAATGGTGTAGGCGCGTGTGCTCAGATTTGGGTGCACGTTAAAGAACCCCGGGTGGTCGAAATTTCCGGTGCCCTCTACTACGGCGTGTCTCATTATCATATGGTAGTTTTGTGACGTTAAACCTCACACATCAAACGTCAATCAATCAATGATTACCATGTTTGGACGTGTCATTTACTTTCGCAGCCAATTGGCGTCACCTAATACCACATTTAATATATGTGAGTGCTCCTTCTGTCTAAGTGCCTTCTTCCTGTTTTTCACGGGCGCTATAAAGAAACTTACTGAAGACTATCGAAACGGCCGCGAGCGCATCATGATCTTGGTATGTTGTCATGTTCCTACATGCCATGCATCTCATAATTTTCACGTTTGCACCAGTCAGAAACCTTCGTCATCCATTCACGTCCCGTAATACGAAATTTGGTATATGTGATGCTAGCGAAACGACCGCGAGCGCACCATAAGCGTGGCGTGTAGTCATGACTTACATGACATGCATTTAAATGAATACACGTTAGGGTCTGTCACTTATGTCCGCCATGAAGTCACTTATGTCACTTATGTCCGCCATGCAGTGGGTCATACGATACCAGTTTTGCAATATGTCATGTGAACGAAACCACCGCAAGCGCAGCAAGAGCATGAAATGTAAATCACGGCATTCATGAAAAACATATAATTTTCATGTTATGACTAGTCGTTTATGCTCGTCATGCTGTCATGTTATGCCATACCAATTTCGGTATAGATCTCATTATCGAAACGACCAGGAGAGCTAAAAGTCATAAGCGGATAGATAGATAGATAGATAGATAGATAGATAGATAGATAGATAGATAGATAGATAGATAGATAGATAGATAGAAACGCTGATAGAAGTCGCCGAAGCTAGTTAAAAAATTCTTCACTTTTAATAAATAAAAGTGAATCATATGAGTTCAGCGTAAACATGCTATGCTACTTTGAGGTCACGTAAGACTTCACTGCAAGGACAGACAAGTAAAACTTTACAAAATTAAGGTTGCAAGTTACCTCAGTAACACTCAATAGCCGAAAACTGGAGCAGTTGAGACATGTCAGTACGAAGACTCATTCTGTTCATCGAAAATGTTCACGACATGAAACTGCCAACAGTCAATTCGCAAAAAAAACCTTGTTAAATTTTTGATTGATCATTTTTTTTCCTTTTCGGTGGCTTGATACTATAGGTCACTGTTATGTGGCTGACAGGCCTAAACATTTTAGGTGATCAAGAAAATGTGGTTAAATGTTTTATTTAAATGTTTGGCTCTATCTTTTGTTATCACACAGAAAAGAAGACTTGTATCAGTCAAACAGATATTTTCATCAAAGTGTACTGTATTTATAACCGTTCAATGCTACAAGATAAAGCTCCTTTGTTTAACATGCTCTAGTGTAACGGTTCTAACGCACCTTACACAAGTACATTGAAAAGAGGTCCCTGTAGGTGCTTGATTTTTTAACATGTGTGTGTCCATAACAGGGGGATGGTTAACAAATAGTACCATTAGCGACAAGCTAAGTTTATTGTCAGTGAAAAAAAAAATTCCAACCACTGCAAGCAGAGTACAATGCTTATATGCCTGATCCAACCTCTAGGGATAAAATGATCACGTGAAAAGAAGTTTAGCGTACGTTTCAGTTTTGTTTTATTTTGAGATATATTATGTATTACATTTGTACGTCCCGAAATCAGGATACGTTTGTGAGGTACGCCGTAGAGGAAGGCTCCGGAAATTTTGAATAGCCGGGTTTCATTGACATGCTTCTAAATGTAAGTGCATGGGCCTTTAGAACTTTCGTCTTCGCCGAAAGGTGACCGCTGGGACCTGTACTTTAAGTAGCGCGCATAAGCTGAATGGGAGTTAAATTCATCGGTTATTGGGGAACACATCAGTGTCCTAATAGCTCTACTATAACAGCTTCAACCGCACTTCTACTCACGCCATCGCAAAATAAAGTGAGCAAAAATCACCCCAGTCCCACATTGCCAAAACTGTACATACTTCGCAGCAGAACGGAGGATTCGCCTGCCCTTATTGACGCTTAATTTGTGCGTATCTGGGTCGAAACGACGACTTACTCAATATGATTTTTTAAACAACGCTCCAGTGAGAACGGTCCGTGTTGATCGAGATAGGAGACACTTTCTCCCATCGCTTTCCTCTCCACCCTGTCACTTTCTGCCAGCTGTACATTACTTTGTATTATTTTCCTTCGGTGCTATATGCTACGGATAAAAGCAGTGACAATTAAAAATTGATCCATGATTCTGCGTGAACCATGGCTGTGAGAAAATTGCCTATCAGGTGGGATTCACGCTTTTATGAAAAAATAACTTATTATTCCCCTTAATGAATTGTGGCAGTACACTGCGACATTACTTCCCGAACATATTGTGAGATTCCCGCGACGGAATCTGGTGGATGTTAGAATAGCTGTAGTTCACGTTAAATGACCCCTTGAAGTCGAAGTGATCTGGAGACACAAGACATTAATCATAGCTTCAATTGATTTGCGACGTTCAACCCCGTAAAACCATCAATTAGAATGGATCGTAAAGTAGGTTGCTCCGAAATAAACAACACAGTACAACTCAACCCTCTAAAAGCGCAACAAAAAAGGTGAAGCCTGCTTGACGCACAGACAAATGAACGAAACAAAAACACAGTGAGAAAATAAAGAGCTACGCCCACTTGTCTTACTTGTAGCGGATTGTTAAAAACGATCTCGTCACTCTTGTGGGCTTACAGATAAATTGAACGACCGGTGACACAATTAATCCACCCAGCCTACCCCGTTACCTCAACCATGACCGATCATCAAAATGCCGAACTACCGCAGGTATATATAGCCGTAGTAGCGGACATTAGGTACCGCGATGGAACAAAATAAAATGAGCAATAGAAGATCGCACGAAAACAAACCAGGAAAAATCACTCTTTTAATCTTACCTATAGCATGAAATTGTTATAAAAGCGTTCGAATGAAAACTCCAGCTTAACGCAAGTCATGCATAAATCACGAATTCGGATGGGAACACGTTTATGCGCCGGAAGAAAAAGAAAGATAGAGCTACTTCGACCCAATAACGCGCGTTAGGAACACTGCAACGGGAGTCCTGAATGATCGTTAATGTTACGAGAACCTTAGAGCAGGTTTAGCATTAAAAAAAGTAGTACACATACGCTTACGAATGACTCATTTAGGGAACATGCATGCAAATGGAAAAGAGTGGCAACACACAAAGTAGTTTACATGGACTTTTTCGTACGTCTCGCAACCATATACTGCTGAAATACTATAGGCGAACTGAGGTAAAATACATGACATTTGAAAACCAGCGGATGAATATGCACTGCTCATCAACGCGCGAAAAAATCACGCTTACCCTGTATTTATAATGAAGACCCGCCATGATTTCGATCGCACATCAGGCTTGAATATTATAACTCGGATATTGTTAGTGAGGCTTCTGAGCAGCCAACGAAGCTCCAAAAAAGAGCTTTTTCGCTTTGAAACATCCGAAACCATACACACACACACACACACACACATATATATATATATATATATATATATATATATATATATATATATATATATATATATATATATATATATATATATATATATATATATATATATATATTTATATATATTTATATATATATATATATATAAGAGAAAGAGGTGTATACCTAAGGGGTCGTTTTTCCGTGTTTCGACCCAATAATTTTGGGATCTAACACACAATAATGCCAAGGAATGTATAGGGGAAGTTATTAGAACCAATGTAATGTAAATAAGAAGACAGAAAAATGGGTGAAAAAATAACTTGCCGTGAGCAGGAGCCTGCTCACGGCAAGTTATTTTTTTTTCACCCACTTTTCTTTCTTCTTATTTACATTACATCGGTTCTAATAACTTCCCCTATACATTCCTTGGTATTATTGTATGTTAGATCCCACACACATATATATATATATATATATATATATATATATATATATATATATATATATATATATATATATACATAAAAAGAGGTGTACACTTAAGGGCTCGTTTTTCTCTGACACGATATTAATCAAATCTAACAGACAATACGACAATAATGCCAAGGAAATTAGGAAATTATAGGTGTAGATATCATACCGAATTTTCATGTATATGGGAAGAAAGAAAAGTAGGTGAAAAGATAACTTGCCGTGGGCCTGCAACTATTCAAAAGTGGCAGGTTGGGTTCCTGCCCACGACAAGTTTCATATATATATATATATATATATATATATATATATATATAGAAGCGCTCGAAAGAAGCAACATATCAGCTAACAAAATAAGCTGCACGCGCGCGAATGATCACAGCCTCAATTGTGGCAGCAGATTTCTTGAGCGAACGGTAGTCCCTTCATACGAGATTGAGAAACGTGTTTCTTTTTTTATTAAAAGTGAACAGAATCACTCACTCACATAACCCTAGATATTTGTATTGCAGAATAAGGAAATCTGGGCCGCTATCATTAGCGATGCGTTGTGCGACGCTCTTCCATTTCGCACTCTTCGTGCATCGCTAGTGATCAAAGCGACGCTCCACCCGTCTTATGGAACTTGTGTACCGTGAACGATGAACGATAATGGAGGCCTACTATCGAGAATGAGGCATTGCAACAAGAAAGTGGCCCAGAATTTACTCACCCGCACATATATACGTGCACGCGCAGACAAATTTTTGTGAATGTAAGGAGAAAGAAATAAGCTACGGAGGCCGAGCACGCACACGAGCGCTTTTGAAAGAGGTCCCACATCTTAAAGAGCACTCGTTTGAATTGGATAGAAGAAAACGCAAGCAAATTATTTCAACTGACGATATGAGATGAACACACACACTTGAGTCTTAACCTCAACTCTTTTAGTGCTTTCCTCTCATGCCTCGGAGAAAGTTATAATCCGACACACGACGCGGTCGGTTCAGTATCTATTCCAAGAAACCAAAATATCCGTTGAACGATGCCGGTCTACTTCGCGGAGTAACACATGTGCGGATACTCTACCAAGGCAGCTTTTCCTTGGTTGCCCTGCATTGTTGTCAGTCAGTATGTTGTATGGCTAGGTGAACTAGCGCAGAATGAAATCAGCGCTGCCAGGTATTTCCAAGGTCTTTCCGAAAGATGCCGTCGGTACTTTGAGACCATTACCAAACTTGACTGATGAACGCTTGCAGTGCACGCTTTTGCAGTATCAAAACGTTTTAGTTCACAAAGCTAGAAACACGTGGGGATGTCATTTACACTCATGATTGGAAACAAACTTCAAAAGTTTGAGAATAATTAGAACCACTCCTGTACTCCAAGAAGCCCGTTGCCGTTCACTTGCAAATTATATTAACAAGCATGGTGTTACGCGCGCACTGGAAATCATGAACAGCGCAGACGGACATGGCTACATGTAGCGTCCTAGGCTTGAACGTGCCCGCGAAACTTAGAGATAGTGCCACGTGCAACACTCCGTGGGCTCGCAGGAGAACAGCTCAAACGAAGCCACCAGCCATCCTGGCTTGCCCAGCATTTAGACAAGCTGCAAACTACGTGCAAGATTGGGTGCGCGAGCTACGTTGCTTCCCACAGCGCGACTTACTGTAGAGGAAAAAAAAAACGCACTTCACTTGACCGAGATAAAAGACACATATGCATCAGAGTTTACAGTAGCAGCGTTTCGTGATATTTAAAATGATATCGGTTTAGAGAAGGAATGCCACTACAAATAACGTGAAGGTTGCAATTATTTTAGCGAGGGAAGTTTGATGCACTACGCGAAGTCTCACGAGTGCCCCCCTGTCATCTTTGACACGCTACTGGCAAGAAAGATAACCCATCATTACCATTTCACCGCCTAATTCATTCAAGACACAAAGCTTCAAGGGTATTCTATATGAAGTGCATGGGATTTACATGTCTGCACAACGACTAATACAAATTTATAGCGGATGGATACGTAAAAATAAAAATTCTTTGCAACACATTTTTCAAATGCATTAGTATACATTGTAGTACTTGGGTCCATATTACGTGATTGCAGATATGCAGTACTGCAACAGTACGCGACAAAAGCCTTCTGCGATGTGATCAGGCAGGCCATTCCAACCTGCAGTTGTTGGAAAAAAAGAGGCAGAAAAAGTAATCGAATGACAATGTGGGTGGGTGACTGGTACAAATCTTCGTGTTGGGCGCAATAGAACTTCACACGAAGGCAAGGACAAAATTGTTTAAAGTGCACATTCGTACGTGCACTTCTCTCTTCTCATGCAGCGCTAACAAAACTCTTTCTTTTAATTATTTTCGCGATCAATGCACGGAGCTAAAGGAGCAGGTAGAATTTAATACATGCGAAGTAGTTGAAAACACTAAATCTCGGCCTCTTTAATAAAAAAAAATTATGGACTATCTCTCCGAACATAACTCTGATGGGATGCGAAGCAGCAGTGGTGCCTACGGCTTTGACTCGTTTGAAAATGGGCATTGACGCAGGTGTTGGAAGGACACTTTGAAGAGAAACTTGGTTTATCGTTTACTCGAGTAAACGTTTGTTTGACACGAAAATACACGAAAGGCGGGTTGGGTGGGTTTCGTTTAAGTTTCATCGCAGATAAAGAGGCGAAAAGAGGGTTTCCACTGGACGTGTGGTCGAGCGTTGCGGGCGGTGGCGAGGATGAAGCGAGAGAGAAGTGCGTTGTGAGGGTGCGGATGAGCCGGCAGCTGCAGGTGCGGCGGTGAGTGTGCTGCGGGAGAGGGAGCGAGGGATGTGAGCACGCACCTGCGAGCGAAGCATACGAGGGGAGCGGGAGGTCGACGCGCATCTGCGGCATGACCTGTACTTGGCACCGCTCCAACACCTGCGGCGAGGGGCAGACACGTAGGCAAGGGAAGCCCCGGGGTGACCCAGCCCCCCTTCTCCGAAATTCGTCCACTAGGCCAATAACGCCACAGTAGAGTGGTTCAAGTACAAGTAGTGGCGTGCGCATTTAAACAAATAAAAAACACATGGGGCCGGATTAACAAAACTCACTTACGAAAACATTTTTGCGCAAGAGAAATTTTGTTGCGTAAGTCAATTCACGAAACGAAAAAACGTCGTAAGAGGCCATCGTTGTCACATCGGCCGCTGCAAATAAAGCGCGCTGTGACTGCCCGGGAACATGTCAGCGATGGTGATGCAGTTGCTATATTTGCTTACGTCACCGAAAAGTGCTCGTAAGTGGATCCACGAAGCGAAATTGTGCGTAAAAACAGCATGGCTGAGAGAAAATCCTAAGAGTGGTCCGGACCACTCTTAGGAACAATGTGGCTACTTAGAACCTGCTGCCGCGGCGGTATACTTTGGTGCCCTGGCTGGTTTTGAGTTACTTCACACCCATTCAGGGCTGCCTGATGGCTGCTGGTGCGTTTTTATTTCTTTCGGCGCTTTGAGCTTCGCGTGTTGTTTCCGTTGTACGCAGTGGATGGTGTTGACAACCACCATCGTCCAATAACTTCGAAGTCGCAGTAATTGAAGAATTCTATTGGGCGTCAATGGCATAAAACTACGCAGGTAAAGATTTGTGGTTGGATGAAAACCAATGTGATACGTGAATGGTCGGTGCATTCGAACGCGGCATGGCATAGGATCAACCTAATTTGTTATGTTGTTGTGTTGCGCCCCATCTCATCCAATTAAAAGTGCGACTCGAGATCCTTGCCTCATTGGTGGAAATTACCACCAAAGAGGTTAATGGGAGCACATTCTTTGCACGCTTTTAGAAATAAAAATGAGAGAAAGTTTTCAGTGAGTGGTTCATAAAGTTTGTGCACTAGTGTACTTTCATTTTCTCTAACTGTCCAATAGTTGCGATCTCTGAAATACAGCTGTCGATACACTTTGGGACGATCTGGAATAAAGCGTACTTTGTAAACCAAAGCGTATTAGGGGTGCGCGTGATTACGCATGGAACTACAAACAAATCATGCATCTTCTCCTTCACTGTTCAGACACCGATATGGACCGTGATAATATGGCAATCAATCGGAATGAAATGACCCTAGTAACTTTGTATGACACCGAAAATATGCAAATCCTCACGATTATGGAGCAAACCTTGGCTGAATTCATCCTTGCGTCAATTACCAGCCATTTACTTGGCACACGAACATCATTCAAATGTAGAGCGAGCCACTGACATGTATTTCGTGCGACGCAGCGACCACTTGACCTGAGAATAATAGCGTTGCGAAGGTGAATCCTCTGTTGGATGCTCTGATCGAAGCAGACGACAAACGCGAGCAGACTACGGCTTGGCCGACAGGCACAGCTTGTGATTGGTTGTGAAACAATACCCTCTACATCAGCTCACTCCGTGGCGTTGCCAAAACCCTTCTTTCATCTGGCACGCCTGTCCTGTTCGTCATATCAACCCCCTCGCACATAAGAGAAAATTTTTTCACGCTGTGAAAATAGTGCAAGTACTTTCTAAGAGCTCTCTTATGTGCTGCGCAGTTGTCGAAAACAACATGGCGTCGTAAACAGCATATCGGTCAGTGCGACTTTCAGCAAACGCTTCTCGCACGAGTTACTTCAGCGTTTCACCGGATGTGTTGTGATTACAGCAGCTCTTTCCGTGCGTGTAAGCAGTGCGGAAAGCTGTGGCAGTGCAATGGTGTACGGTGAAGCGCAGCGAAGCCTGTGTGTTGGTGTGGTTATCAAGCGGGGATTGGGGTCGATGTATCGACGGCAACTAGCACTTGAGAAGCCTGCATTGTGTGTTTGTGTGCCGGTAACAGTTCTTTCGCTTGACTTTCCAGTCTCTCATTTGGGTGCTGTGCGACATTTCGGATTGAAAGCGTTTTGACATGTTACTTGAGTGACCCCAAGTACGTACGGAAACGTATGAACTACGCGCTCGGTTCTTGCTTCGCCACTAGTTAGCCCGTACGCTTCTATTTACTTGAGAGCAATGTACTGTTCGGGAGCGAAACGATGTTCGTTGTGAACAGTGGTGCTGTGTTGACGTTCCAAGACTTGTGAACAAGCTGTGCTCGTGTGACCGAAAATTGAAAGACAGCGTTGATAACTGTTTTGCCCTGAGAAGTTGTGGTGGGGCAGCTTGGCGCTTTTGTTTGTTAATTCGTCACTTCTCCTTTTTGTGATAACCATAGTCCTAGCGCTGTGATGTGATCAACCAAAACTGCGAGATGCTACATTCTGTTGTGGATCGTGTTACTTTGGAAGCGCGCCTAGACTGTTCTCTGGTAACAACTTGAGAGTTCTATGTGGCAGCGAGAGCCCGTGAACGTCAAGCTTCCCTCCGATCCCCAGACCTAGCGCTGTGATGTGATCAACCAAAGCTGCGAGATGCTACATTCTGTTGTGGATCGTGTTACTTTGAAAGCGCGCCTAGACTGTTCTTCGGTAACAACCTGAGAGTTCTATGTGGCAGCGAGAGCCCGTGAACGTCAAGCTTCCCTCCGGCCCCCAGAGAAAGCAAAGATTTCACCGGTGCCTTGCTTTGGATGAAGTTCTAGGCCAATATCACCTAACTACAGGTTTCCGAGTTTGTCTGGCCATTGTTTTTCACGGCACTAGAGCCTTGACAACCGCCGGTCATGGCCAGTTCTTACACTTTATCAATGGACGTGCACGCCTGGCCGGCCCTTCATTGCTGTCATTGGCAGCTTCCAGTCTGCAGATGCCCTTTGCCTCTTGGCCGTACTTGGTTCCTCATGACACCGACGGCTACTAAACGCTGCCATCGGTGAGTTAACCTTGCAGAACTAAATTTCACCGGTACTATAATTCACGCATTTCTATAACGTGTGCAAGGTTTTAAGCCCATCAGATGTAATGTTTCTCTATGGTAAGTTGAAGCATAAAAAATTTACTACTACTGTTATATACATACATATATTAGGGAGCAAATACATAAAAAGTTTTTTGTGATTTGATACAAGTGAGCTCTTGTTTGATTAGGAGGTTGTGCCTGTCGATTGACCACGTTTGATAGTTGGAAAGTTAATGTGAATTTATTTTTCAGGAGCCAGGTTGCACCTAAAAATTTATGTTATTTTGGAAAATTAGTTCAATAGACGATTACCACTGTGGTAGTACTATACTTCAGTAGGACATACATATTGCGGTACGTAAATTTTACATGAGGCTTCAGTTTACTTCAAAGTGATTATAGCAGATTTTGGTCACTTTAACGAAGTGATAGCTTCCTCAAATAAGTATTAGAAGTGAGTGCTTTTGATGATTCTTTTTAGATATCTCGTTTTTGGCTCTTCACAGATCGCAGAGATTGGTTTTTTAAGGTCCTGTGATGCATCGGTTGCACATTCTGGCACATCAATCCTCATCATTACTTGGAGCACCTGTACAAAATAGGAAGGACACGTTCTCCCTGACTGTGCAAGCCTATGTCACTGCTGGGACTGTTATCATTCAGCGGATGTGGCGTGGAAGCATGCATGGCAGCCTCATCTGGAAGGACTGCGATCTGCTTGGGAGCTTCGAGGGCATAAAACTGCCTAACCGCTGGCTGCAAGGTTAGTTTTTCTTTAATACATACGATTACGTGAACACCACTTACTGTGCACGAATTGAAAACCCAAGCATGGTTGCTTTCTGGGGATACCTGTAATATTCTTACACATAATTCTTATTCAACATTTATAGAACTAAATTGCAAGATAATTGAGAATGTTGAAAGCTGAAAGCCTGTAGCTTATGAATGAAACTAATAATCTGAGACTCAAAAGCTTGTGCTATGAAACGAGCACAAATACTTTGATTCCTTATTGAGCTCTCGAGCTTGTGACTGCCTCTGTGGATCAAGTGCTCTGGAAGGAAATAGCAAGTGGGTGAAAATTGCCTGGCTGTTCACAACTTGCAAGGAGAAAGACCTATTGAAGAAGGCTCAGATTACATAGGGCCAGTAACTGCATCTTTTGCCTAATGTAGCTTTTTCTCTCTCAGTGCTGTTGCTTGTGTTTCAGCCGAACATGTTCACCACGATTGCTTAGTGATATATGTTTTTCTACAAATTGTACCTGACCTAAGTATGCATTGTTGGTCTCTAAAGGTGACGTTCAGTGTGTTTCAAAGCCACGGCTTCTCATTTCTCTGTCTGTGGCTAGCCTATTTCAGCAGCAGAGCGATGCAGCTAGCACACATGCAATCCAAGTCATTGAGCGCACCTTTGGTGTTCTGTGCAGGACGCAGCATATCCATCCGGCAAGACACTGGTATTAACAATAATGGTGAGTGTTGGTGGCACCTGTAGGAGCCCGTTGTGTTTGTTGCGTATGATTATTTCCCCTGATGAAGTGCATTTTTAAGGGTTTTCTTCATTTAGAATAATAGATGTCAGCAACAAGCACCCTCATAATCCACAAGTTCTTTGTGTCTTCTAGACTGCCCATTTGCTCCTATATGCGGTATGGTGAGCTGCCTATGTTAGACAGCCTTAAAGTTATGAACATTGGCTGTTGTGTTGTAATGCAGTCTAACTTGTGTTTCTTAGTGAACTTATTTGTGGTCTACTTCTCGCACCTAGTGTAAAGTCGAAATAGAACAAACTGTATTGGCTTTTTATGCCTGTCAGAAGTTTCAAGCCTTCATCTATAACATTATAGTTTTGCTCATGTATTGATTGATTTGTGGGGTTTAACGTCCCAAAACCACCATTTGATTATGAGAGACGCCGTAGTGGAGGGCTCCGGAAATTTTGACCATCTGGGGTTCTTTAACGTGCACCCAAATCTGAGTACACGGGCCTACAACATTTCCGCCTTCATCGGAAATGCAGCCGCCGCAGCCGGGAATCGAACCCGCGACCTGCAGGTCAGCAGCGGAGTACCTTAGCCACTAGACCACCGCGGCGGGGCTTTGCTCTTGTATCATAATAAATATATTTTCAGTCTTCACGGTTTGTGTGTGTGTGTTGAGTCTTGTCATTGGCTTCTGAAAATACAATATTTCTAAATATGAGCACATAATTGACAACTATACACTCTTGCATGTAGCATGGTTGTAACAATGATCTGTATTTCTCTAAGTTCCAGCAGTAACAAGGGGTTCGGTGCTCCACGGTCATGTACAGTGTATCAAGAACAGAGCACAGAAGACCAACAAGTATAAAGGGACTGCCAGTGACTGTTCTCCTGCTCAAAGTTTACAACAGCAGTAAGAGCTCATTGTGATGTCAGGAGCAGCTGCTGCTTAACTTCTTAGCAGTGCATTATTCAGCAGTTCCTTTGCTTGCATTCGAAATTATTTAAATTTTGCATGGAAGATACCAAACTATGACACTAATTTAAAGGCTGCTGTAGTGTTAGTGGGCAAATATTTTTGAGCTTAAGTTTTTAACAAGTATGTTGAGTGCCTGCGTGCCTCTACATTTACATGCCAGAAATCACAGCATCCATGGTCGCCAATGGTAACTGTGTTTGAATTCTTTGTAGTACAAGAAGTAAAGCCATGGATGCAGTAATCATGTACTTAGTCGATGTAATCCTTCAGTGTGCACTCATTTGTATAGCACCAATGATGCCATGAGTGTATAAACTCTGGGAAGTGAATCTATGTGGATTATTTTATTTGGAAGGAAGAGGATCATCACTACTCCTAGTGCATCTTAACAGTAGATTTTAGTGCTTGGGTATTATCCCACTGCCTGTCCGTCCTTCAACAGTCTACTTATCTACTGTGTAAGTGTAACTTTTTAAATGTATACTTTGCTCGGATAGGTTTGTTCATAATGTAAGGCAAGTGACTTATCATCTATGAAGCTCTACTCAGACTAGAAATAAAAGCATTTATTTTTATATGTAGCTATAGCATGCATTCACTTGTGTTTTTCTAGGTGCCTGTACAATTGTTTAGCCTTACAAAAGTGCTGGTATACTCTAATATTGAATCTGGCATCCTAAAATAGTTTGTTAGTGGAAGTAAGAATGTGTTTACAACCAATATTACTATCCTCAGATGAACTGTGAAAACTCTGTGGAAATTTATTTACATTTTTTGAACTTTGTGAAGGCAAATGTTGTTATGTTCTTTTATTGTGGTCCCTGTTTCATGCAAATGACACATAATTACTTTGCAGTGGCATAGTATTAGTTGTTATTTTACACATATGTGCAGAGCAACATCGCAGTTGAGGCCAGCAGCAAGACATACATGCAGTGGACTGGAGCATCACCTCACATAGTGTACAGTCTTTGCCCACCAGTAAACTCAGCATTTTTCAAGCAGACTAATAGACAGCTGCATGGGAACTGTGTTGATGTGCAAACTTTGAAGTCTTCTTGAGGAGTGTTTTTCATCATTTTTGTCCAAGTGAAGTAGCTACCCAAGGCCACAACTTGTGGGAATGTGGTGGTTTCCTCTCTTCAAAAGCACTCCTACCAGCTGCCTCAATGTTAGCATGGGGTGAATTCACGAACTGGAAAAATATTTGGTCTTTGTTTTCTTGGCCGAAAGAGTCACTTCCACCGTTGAGCCACCACGACGCGCCAGAATAGAAACGTTTAGCTCAATAAAGTTGATTCTACTTTTGAGAAGTGTTTTGGGGAAACGAAATGGCACCTATAGCTGTCAATATAAACACTGTTTGCACCAAGGAGCTTAGTAGCTTATAATCGTATTATTCCTGTATTGTCTAGAATTTACTCGCGCTGTGCCAAGTTTCAGCCCAAGTGTCCTAACATGCTTTGTTAGTCGGTTGTGAAGGAGCCAAGTTATGTAAATAAACAGAGTGATATTGCAGACATGTACAAAATATTGATGCACAGCCCTTTTCTTTAGCATGACATTGTCAAGGGCTTTATTCTTGTGTTTTTTATAAAACCTGCTTGACACTGGGCAGCAGCGGAAAACTATGCATCATGCTTTTGCGAGATGGTTCGAGAAACACCGTGTTCAGACATAACAGTGCCGGTGGATTTCTCTCGTAAATTACTTTGTGTAGTATATTCAAAATGAGTGTTTTATATTGTTGTTTTATAGCCATTCATTTTAATATTTACACCTGAGTGTATGTATGTATGTATGGGTGTACATATGTATATGTGTGTGTGCGTATATGTATGTATGTATGTATGTATGTATGTATGTATGTATGTATGTATGTATGTATGTATGTATGTATGTATGTATGTATGTATCTTTTAAATAAGAATCCGTTTATCATTGGTGAGTAAGTTTGGTAATGATTTGGCTGAATTTGTTTCTAGTTATTTCTCTTTTGCGCCATTATACATTTCAGTGTGTTTTGTACTGCATAAAAATAAATGTAACCTTACACAGAATATGTGCGTTCGAAGAAGTTGTTTCATTCACCAACCTACAGTCATGGGCAAGAAATTGGTTAAAATGAAACGAACCTGCGAAGATTAGTTTAGAGCATAGCTACTCTACATGGCATATCTCGTACACATTGCGCTGGTTGAATATGTCGATTTCAACATTTCAATTTTAATCAGAATAAGCAAGCTATCACCCGTGGTTGTATATGTGTGTGATATTTATGCATACTGTGATACCGGTTCGCAATTACAATTAAGGTCACAAACCTAGCCAAGCTGAATACATGAATTTTGTCCATGCACCTTTCATCTGCACTGGAACTGTTGTTAATAAAAAATAAATTTCAGTTTAGAAATTTATTCTAGTAACCAAAAGCAGGGTATCTCTTTATGACACAAATCAAATTGCCATTGTTCTGTTCCATTCTGGACAATAGGGAACCCTCTCAGCAGAACTCAATTACCTGCTATAGTTCATTTTAACCATTGACAGCGACATTATACTGAAGCGTGCAGCATGACAAATAGCGGGAGAGAAGACACAAACTAATCACTCTGTTTGCGTCAGCTCTAACTGTCCGGGCTCTTTGGTCTTGCTGCATGTGATGATGCCCACCAAATTAGCACGAAAGCGTGTCCCTACAAAGGCAGTCAACATGGCTGCAAGCAGTTAGCTCACTGCATGTGTAGATTTTCTTCAAAACACCGTGAAGACTGATTGCTGGTCGAATATTCAAACATGTGAAAAGTAATATACCAGGTATGATATTGGTATTTCAGCACTGGACACTTTTGCGATAAGAGAGGATGGAGGAGAAAATTATGAACCCTGAATTGTTGAATTTTTGAAGGAGCACAGTACAGCGCTTTTGGGTCAAAAGGGGAGTGAAAGAAGCAAGTGCGAAAGGCTACTTCTAAAAATATTAGTACCCGCCACCACGCATAATGTCAGGCCGGGCAGCCTCTTGAAAAAAAAAGTGCTCAGTGATTCTGCGAATCGAACGAAGTACCTCCTAGATAGTAGTTGAGCGCTGTAACCGCTCGTCCACTGCAGCAGTGCTTGCATTCGCCCTATTGCTGATATATCGTCATTCCTTCGAATGAAGCCAAACGCAAAAACGTCCGGTGGAACTTTGTCAAAAATAGAAAAAATAGTTAGAATGCGTTTGCCCAAGGTTACTAGAAGATAGAAACCGCCACGTGTGACTGTATAACCGTGCGCTATTTAATCTTGCACATTACTGTCATGACGTTGGGATAGCCGGCTCTAACGTAGGCTACCTTCTCATAGTTTGCCAAATATAAATAAGAAAATAAAAATATATATCGGCCTGTGACAACGCTAATCAACTATTATGAGTTCACTGTCACTAGTGTCACTTTCACTAGATGAATGCTCAGTTTTCTACCATTATCGTTATTTAGAAAAATTTTGGCTCATTAACTCAACTCTCCTAATTAGCATTGATTCTCACATCTAAGGACAGTCACACTTCATCTCGCTTTCTGAGTGGCTGTCACTCCCATATAACGCGTACTCCACTTTTTCATGCTCTCCGAGCATCTGACGCTGCTTTGCGGAGACTTTCCCTGGCGTCTCCTGGGCCAGAAAATTGTCTTTATTATCTATCAATTTCAAGCTTTCGCGAAGCCGAAACGAGAGTCTCTCTCTCTCTCTTTTCATCCTTTTCGCACGTGCGATAACGTCTCTCGACCTCAAGATACACGTCCCTTGCTTTGTTTGCGCACTCAAAGAACGCTGGACGAAATATTTGCACCGTGTTTTGTGAAAAGCATTAGCACTGAGACACCCCCCGACGAGTCTCCCTCATTTTTCGTAGACATATACCTAAGCGTAAGCGTATGCACGTTCTCGCATTCCGGCTTTATAAAAATGCTGCGGTGCATGGAACCAGCGAAATTGTGCTCACAATTTCATTTGATTACTGCTGTTATCTATTTCCGCACAATTTGTCTGCAGGCACCAAAGTCGCTCATGTGTCTTGTAATAAGAATATTGTAACAAAGGCTACCTTTGACTATAGGTACAAAACACCCTTACGTTCACCATTATACCGTGCTAGATTGCACCGAGTTAGTTAAGTAGCAGCGCAGCTTCAATGAAATCTAAGGTAACTGGTCACGTTAAATAGGGGCAGACATTCGAGGCACATTTTCAAACATTTCATGCATCGATTTATGTGTGGTTTCATTTATGTGGTGCACCTGGAGTGTTGTTTACTTGTACTTGACGAGATAGAGCATGGATTGCTCGGTGGCTTAAGTCCATTGAGCAATTATTTTTTTTAGCTACAGTCGTTGATCAAAGGCGAGTGCATGGCTTTGCACAGCCCACCAAAACGTCTATTACGACGTACGCGGCATCCCGTAAGCGCTGTAGCAGACGCTCGCGGAACTGAAACTTAGATGCAGCAAATCATTGGCTATCATCGTATACTCTTGATGCTAGACGCTTTGCGTGCTACCTTGATATTATCGGCACACATTTCTTCCTTTCCTTGTCGTTTCATCGGCTATCGTGTGTCCTCCTTGCCCTCTTAAGTGCCGAATAAGTTAAATTCATACCCGCGCTATAGTAATCCCTCCAGATAAGAGACTTTTTGGCTAAGAAAATGCGTAGCCAAAGAGAAAGCTTTGTGAATTCGGCCCATGATTTTTAAGGAACTAACCAAGAACAGCTACCAAAGAAACTTCATTGAAAGCACGGCAACACTCGCCGAAAAATTCAGCGTCCGGCCAGCGAATCAACACCACAACAGAAACATCACTCACTCATGCCTGAGGCGTTAGCAAAACCATTACCTGTACAGGAAAGAAGACATCCGATTGACCCACAAGCCTACGACCACATGCTGTCTACTTATTGCCAAAGACCGTTCACTTAGGGAGGCAGCCAACGACACTCTGTACATGGAGAGCTTGAAAAAGGACACTTTAGTACGAAATGCTACGGCTAAGACAACCCATTAACACGTCCAATCGCACTTGCACCTATGTGAACCCCACGACCCTTTGTCCGCTGCCTCTGTTTCGGGCAGGCGGCCGCGTGGCGGAAAGAGTAAAAAGTCTAAACAATTAGTATGGCTGTGGCACTCACTGGCTGAACGAGTGTTTGTGTGGCTCTCCAGCTATTCCTTTATTACGCGAAAGCGCCATAGTTGGCGAATTTGCTAATCACTCTCGGAAAAGTAAGCAGACAACCACCGTTGTTACTTACGTCGTTGTACGTGTGGTACCACGTTGTTCGCATTTCTATTTCCGTTAGAAAATAGCAACGTTTTTTGTATCTTTGGTGGCTGAAACTTTTGGGGATCTTTAATAATTCATCTGGGGTGGGGTGCTCCACACTTACAAAAGTTCGCCCAAAACACGGTTTTACTCATTTACCGCAGGGCTTTATGAGATAAAGTCACGGAGCAGTGAATCGCTGCCGGGCGTTGGGACAGATGAGCCACTCCGAAATTGTGCGAGTTAATGCGCCGCTTATTGTTTTCAAGCTTTCGTTCTGCTGTATTAGCGCTATTTGGATGCACTCGATCATGTTGACACTGGTAAACGACAAAAGTTATCGTAGCCTAAGCGTGTGTTTGTTCGGTTCGAACACTGTGCAAGGGCACTTCACTCGAACGTTTTCTATTTATAGAAACAGCAATGGATCAATCGTTGACCTCTGAACGAGCAGTGATTTAGGCGTCACATTTGTAATAAAAAAAATCGGATGTTCACCAGGAGCTCCACCTCATATCTTGGCCTTGTTACGTTGGTTTTCGCGAAGCTCCTATCATATTCACCTGCTTGACAATTCAATCCACCTAGACAGCAGCGCTGACGGTTTATTCTCCTTCGCAGTAGGAGGCAATCACATGTCTCCCTGGCAACCCTTTTCAGAAATTTTCACTGCTCCCACGGCGTCATTTCTTGATACTTTCCAACAGTCCGACTGACACACTACATTGCCAAACACGTATCCTCTGGTCGAGAAAACCATGCTACCCCTTGAGCAACAGACTTCACTAACTGATGATTCGATGACTGACTTTCCGTGCCTCCAAGACGCCACACTTGGGCTCGGGCCAGTAAGCCAGGGAATCTTGTGCATGATTCACGTATTCGTAGCACAGCGAAAGCTGTGAGGAAAGGGCCACATTTCCCTCACAGATTTGTCTGTGGAATCAGGCGGTGTCACTTCGCTTTCTCGAGTTCTCAGATCTTGTGCAATGTTCCGGCTCGGGGCTTAGGATGATCCTACCGCTGCCTCCCTTTTGTTGGGGCTAGGTCCGGCTGGTCTCGACTGGTAGCTGGCCCTCGTCACCGGACCCATCCTTTGTACTGAGATGCACTCTTGGAGGACAGGCGGAGGTTTATTTACATCTTATGAAGATAGAGAAGAAGAATAGAAGTGGAAGCGATCAATGTTTTCGGCTGACATTAGAAAAGTCTTCGGCTGACATAGCCAGATTTTGGACAACCATGCGGCCCCCGGTGTTCACAGCACACGCCAATCGCATGACTCGACGGCCCGATTGTGAGGATGAAAGTCCGACGGGGCGAAAGGAGAGGGCAGTGTGTCATTGATTTCCAGGTGTGTAGGCGCTCTCCCGGAACGACTTCCCAATGGCTTTTTACATGCATTGCTCATTGTACTCCCTGAACTTTTGTTTGACTGACACCTTAGCTGTTCAAGGCAATCAGGAGGCCTTTGACACAATTAGTTAAGTGTGAACTCTCTTTTGGGTGTCACACAAAAGGACAGCAGTCGTGAAAGAAAAGTCTAGAAGCGGCTACAAGGTTGGGTCATGTTGACTTGGTACTGACTAAGCTGGAAAGGATGGGAACTAACGCAGAGGCACAATTGACAAAATGTCAAGACATAGTGGCGGAGTTTGGAGTGAAATACGCGATTCCACGGGTGGCAGGAAGACAGAGATACCGGGCAAACTACGAATGTAGTTCTGCGGGGAAGAGTACTGCGGGCGAGCCTTGTTCATTTCGTACTTAGATGAAGGGATAGCTTCCCTCAAACGGCGGTTTACAAACCATCGCAAAAAACTGCAAAGTTACCAATTTGTGTGCCAGAGCGTGCCTCGAAGGGAAACTTGAATCTGTGCAGTCGGCCTTCAATTTTTATCAGAGAGATATGACAACCGCTCATATCACTACACAGAAAGGTGAATGGGGATTCTGGAATAGTAAATGGCAAGCCATGAAAGAAGACAAATTTTCCCGCTTCGCGACGGACGCTTTGGCTGAATGTGACAAAGCCCTCTTCGCGAACATGCACACACTCCTCGATAGAGAGATATATATACGGCATTAAGAAATCAGGGAGGTCATAGATTGACAATGCTCCCAATGAGTACAGCTGCTGCACAACGCAGTTTCTCGACCCTGAAAAGAGGGAAAACATATTCGAGGTACCGGGCAGCTGAGGAGCGGCTTGATGGTCAGGCCTTAATGTCCTTTCACTAGATACAAGTCAATGTGCACGGAGTTATAACTGTGTTTACGGAGGAACCGCGACGCATGAAAATTGTAGCGTGAACCACTCTCTTCGGCTAGACTACACGTTCGTTTTTTTTTAATTGAGCTTTACTATATGCAAAAGCATGGACAATGGCATGGACGTCAGACTGGTGTTTAGAGCTCCACCTGTCGACGCAGTTTGAGTAGTGGAAAACCCGACTATCTTGCCCAGTTTGCTGCGCAACCATGTGCGACTGCAGCATTCGAAACAGCGATTGAGCTAAATATTATGTGCATTTGCGCATTGAACGCTTAGAAAAAGAACTATGAATTTCTACCCGCTAGTCAGACGCGTCACCGAACCGCCATGAAGTGCTTACTAGTTCATACGATAGAACGACCGTGAAAACAAGATCAGACGCAACAGCTACGCGCTGTACAACAAAATACCCCAGTCCACGCTACTGTTGCTTTGTTAATTTCCACGTACGTGGATTACTTCAGTTTTACTGATTTTCGCAGCTTTCTCAAAGCAGGACAATAAGATCGCTGGATACGAGCTGCTGCGAACGCATTGCCTAAGGGAATTACTCGCGTTATCCACAGCTGGTAACATGAGAAAGTGGGATAATTTAGTCTCCTCTTATTGTTTTCAGTAGCCTTGATGGCAAACCATGGTAACTTTGATTATGAAGCTTAACAGAGCCGCTGATCGTGGTGCGCGCCATGCAACAGTAGACAGGTGACACGCTGATAAATATCGAACACGCTATGACCACCGGTAACCTGAATTTGTCGCCACCACACACCATTAGGCACATAAGGCTTTGAAATCTCTAAGTTCGGGCTTTAATTAGGAAATTTGAACACGTACGTCATACAGGTAAATCACAAAATGATCGTGATCACAATCAAATTTTTGCTGCCGTTTGTCTCCACGCTTGCCGGAGCTGTCTCAGTGGCCTCGGTTTAATTGCCTTTCGTTGTACACCGAGAAAGTGGACACGCATGCAGTATATTTGCAGTATAAACACACAGAATACAACTGTCAACAGAACCTCTTAGCATGCGTAATAAAACAGTTCAACGCACTGGAAGCGAGATATCAAGGGAGAGTGAACTGCAATGGCGAAAATTGCCGCGGGCATTTGTGCTCGATAAAGCGAGCTTAGTACCACTGATCGTAAGATAAAGTGCTTGTGTATGCATTTCATCGCTTTGGCATCAAGTGTATGCCAAAGTTAACGCATTTAGGCGTTACAAAACGCACGTCGGAGTGCTTGCCTCGAACTTGATGTCACGCGATGCTCGCTTTCACTTAAATTGCCAGTTACAGCACACCGAAATCACTGAAACATCTTTTGCATTGTACCACCAGTTCCTTTTGATGAGCTTCTTATTTCCTGAAACGAGGTTGGATTCAAAGAAGCTTGCCAGGTCCTTTATGATCAGGAAACCGCGCCTCAAGACCAACGAAAGAGAATAACCTATGCACGTTCGCTTTCGGACGGCTTTCTTTGCACTACCCATTTATGGCCGACGCGGTAAAGGGGGCGCTGGCGCAGCGGTACCTGAACAGAGTCTGACGTCTATTCAAAATTGTTTGCTAAAATGCATGTTAACGTTCAGCCTCTTTGTGTGATGGAAGCATCCGAGTTTATTATCCTGCTGTGCAAAAAAATTGTTTTCACGAATGTGTGTGTTATTTTTTGAGAAATTCCTGCCATAAAATGGCTCCCGTTCTTCTCGCAGGCCTGTTCGGCAAAGAAAGTGTCCGATAGTTTGTTTTTGCTGCACATGCGTAGGTGGACGACCGGTTACTTGCCCCCCCCCCTTTTTTTTGGCACTCGTTTTCCCGTTACTGATGGTATGGCCCTTCTTGGTTAATACTATTTGGTATAAAGGCATTTTTTGTGGTGCACACAATCTAGCTTTACTGCCGTGTGAAAATTTGCTTTCTATTGTTGATCAACTCGCATTTTGTGCTTCATTCCGGAAACCTTGTTCTCATTTTCTTCTAAGTTAAGACCTTATATATTACAGGGCAACTTTATAATTGCCACGAGAATACTTTGTTTTGAACAATAAGGTCTTGCCCCCTTCCCCCCAAAAAATTCTGGCTACGTTTTTGGCGAGGGGAACGCATTGCGGTGCGTTCGTAAGGCCATACGTACGTACGGCGTTACACACGTGAGTCAAAGATCTGCTTCGCATCTAAAAGCACTCTGGTCACTCTTTTTAGTTAGTGTGCTTCCTTTTCGAGAGTCTTGCCTTCAGCGATTCTCCAAGCGTATTGACCTCCAAAAGAAAATAACGCGTACCTTTATATCAGAGGGAAGTCAAAGCTTACGAAAGAGAGAAGTCGGAGCTCACGAAAAATAGCGACAGGTAATTTTTTTTTCCTGTTCTCAGAGTGTACACGGCGACAACAGCGAATACACATCCACTCGTGTTTTCAAAGGTATCTGACGTATGCAGTATGAAATGCGCAATTTTCGGATGTTGGAAGGAAGGTGATGCCCAGAACTTTCACTCTGTTTACCAGCCGAAACCACTTCGCGGACGCATGGACCTCGACCCGCGTGGGCTTCTCACGCTGCAATGATCCGCGCAGTGCTTCGCGCCATGGCAATTTCTCCGAATTTCGGAATTTCGGCCGAATTATTAGTATTGCTCTGCCCTAAGTTAAATACAAGTTAGGAAGAATATTCAACGCACAATCCCATCACACTACTTCTCTACAGATCGAGTCGGTGACGTTACAGCACATTAATTGTACTCGTCTCACTTCCCAAATAGATGTACCAGCACGTTATCACTAATACCCTCGTAGTCATGTCTCGGCTAAGGTTTTAGTGATAACCGGAAAACTAAACAAAAATATCTAATGTCCTGACTTCAAACAGCACTTTTCGCGGGACATGATTAGGAGTGTAGATCAAGTTTCCATAGAATTCTTTTTATGGGAAGAACAAACTGATACGCTGAGTGGGGGGAAACAAGCGCGAGTTTATAAAACAGTTCACGCTATCGCACAAGCACTGGTCGGTGTGCGTGAACACGCTTTGCTAAATGGGGCACTTAAAAACCTAATGCAGTTACGATTGAGTTCTTTTTACTAAAATCTGTAAAACTACGCACAAAAGTAAAATGCAAACACAAAAAGAACAAGAACACGCTTTCCACAGAAAATGTAGTGCTTCGTGAACTGAAGAAAGAATTTCGGGAAAAAAACTAAGCTTTGTCCATTGTGCGGAAAAAAATGGGTGCTAGAAATGAAGAACTCCCATGTACACCAAGTATTCAGTGAAAAGGATCCAAGAAAAATGCCTGTGGACTTTGTTTCTGACTGAGAACACTGAAAACGCTTCGCGAATTGCGAGGGTACCCTGCAAGTAACAGATTCTCATTACCTGGAATTAGGTTGCGTTGAAGAGCTATTTTTCTTGTGGATATTCTACCGCTCTTTCTTATTGAGAAATCATTTTAAACTTTACAATTGATATGTACCTTAAATATTTGTTTCCCTTTTCTAAAGCAAACCCGAGCACACTTTTATTTCTGCAGCGCAGTAAAACGGAAGGACACGCACATTTACTTTTTAATGGGTGTAATTCATTCTTGGAATGCCGGTAAACTTCAAGCCAAATGAAGCTCTTTCGCCAAAAACAGCTGGAGCGTAGCTAGCTGCCTAAAGAACTGAGACGGTTGCATAACAAATATGGTTGAAGAGTTTTTCCTCTGACAGCTGCAGTGAACAATGTCCTTCATTTCTTTTCTTTGGCAGCGTGTTGAAAAAAAAAAGGGCGGGGGGCTACCTCTCCAACTGGCGTGGCCATAGAAACCACGCGCGTCACTAGCATGTAACGTGCAACAGTTTGATGATTGCCACAGCTTTAATGGCAGTTTGTGATAAACTGAAAAATACATGCTGTGCAATAGCAAAGAATGGTTGTCATCAACCTTTTAACAGCAAAAGATACCAATGTCGTCTCACTTCAGGTTATTCGGCCTATAATGTCCTTCGCCCAAGTCCAGAGCAGGATTAAAAAACAAAATCTTGATTCCCGGCGTCCCAATGACTTCGCTGGAATTTGGTTTTGAATTAAGATTTTTACAGTAAACGCGCACGGTTTTTACTTGATCGTATTGATTTTTGTTCGCAGTTGTAATCATAGTAGGCCTGCATCTGCAAACTTTTTTGTCGGCTTCTTCTCGGAGAGTGACCCTATCCGAAGCTTCATTTAATGAAAGCTTTGTTTGCGAAGACGCTGGAAGGCTCTTTTGAAACAGGCTGAAGCCGTAGTCATAAAACTAAAGCCACAGGTCCCTTTAATATTGAGACAAATGTTCACAATGACTGGCAACTTCAGTAAAGAGAACCAGTAATTTATTTTCTAGCTTCATTACTCACACACCAAAGATTCCATCTATAGGATCTTGAATGACATCAAAACCGAAAACATGGCATAGTGAACTGAATGGTTGTATACAGACTAATCCAGAAGCCTCTATGTATTTGCTCATGTGCTATTAAAAGCTGGTAATGTTTGATTGATTTTTCGGGTCATTAACTCTCGGTTACGATTTGGCTACAAGAGACTAGTTCACTTTCAGTCAAACAGAGGCAAAAAGCAGCTGGCGGAATGAGCAGAAACGTCCCAATGTGTAACTAGAGCAGGCAGTTGTCGCGGGTATCGCACAATGGGCTGGTTCCTCGAGACAAGCGTCCCTTCGTATGCAATCAATACAGTGCGCGTGTGGGCCAAAGAAACTGATAAGGCTAACTTAAGAGCAGATCTGCTAAAGGAAGACGCGTAGATTGGTCCATGAAAACGGACCAATCTGTAAACGCAATGCTTCTGGGCACTGATAATACCCGAATTCTGAATAAATGCAAAGAGTACACAATACATAAGCAAAGAGGCGTCAAGGATACGGGGGGTGCACTCAGGCTGAAAAGAACGATGAAGAGCAGCCTGGGCGGCACTCACGCTTGGAACTCATGCTCCCTTTGTACAGCACAGCGAGACAGTTATGTGCCAGTATTCGTGAAGTAATGGTTTGTTTCTTGTTGACACCTTAGTGTTCTTTCTTAGAGGTCAGGCTGACAACTGGGCATAATCCTACGACGACTTGAAAATTTTATTATATTGAAGGAGGCTGCATACAAGCGCAGAAATGTTACCAGTGCATCAAGGAATATTTGCCCTTAAGCAGCAGTACATTTCAAGCACACGGTGTGCACCACATTCGCTGCACGCCAACACCACGAAAGCCTCCTAATCATCTAACTCGGTAAGCAAATGGCAATCAGCCACACCAAGACGATGATTAGTGCGAACGCCAAACGGTCTCACACCCACACTAGCACCCTTTTTCAATACGGCGGGCGTTTGCTCCTCCTGAAGTGAGTTTCGATGATTGATTGATTGATTGATTGCTAATAATGTCCGACAGCAGCATGGGGCCTACAGGAGATGCTATCGCAGAGGCCCCCGGATCAATTTCGACGTCATGACGTTTTTACCGTGCGCTTAAGTGTGGTGAACAAGCATCCTTAACTGGCACAATCCAACTAAAGAGCGCCGCTGAGGCTGAAAATCGAGCAGGTGGCCTACGCTTTTGCAACATCATGCCGCATAGCCACCTCACCAGGGAAAAAAACAGTGGTGGGGTTACGCTTCAAATCAGATGATGATGATGATCATCATCATCATCATCACCATCATCAACCTGATTATGCTTGCTGCAGGGCAAAGGCCTTTTTTATAGGTCGACTCGGTCCTATGCTTGCTGCTTCCGCTTTATACCCGCAAACTTCCTAGTTTCATCAGTCCGCTTAACTTTCCGTCCTCCTTCACTCGCTTGCCTTCTCTTGGATTCCAGTCTGTGATCCTCAATAACCAGCGGTTATCTTGCCTTTGAGCTACGTGCCCTGCCCATGACCAGTTCTTTTTCTTAATTTTGACTACAATGTCCTCGATATGTGGGGTTTCACCAAAACCACCATATGATTATGAGAGGCACCATAGGGGAGGGCTCCGGAAATTTCGACCACCTGGGATGCTTTAACGTGCACCCAAATCTCAGCACATGGGCCTACAACATTTCCGCCTCCACCGGAAATGCAGCTGCCGCAGCCCACTACAATGTCCTCAACACCCGTTTGTTGACTGATACACTCTGCTTTCATCTTGTTCCTTAGGGTTACGCTTATCATTTTTTTCTTTCCATTGCTCACTGCGTACGCATGGCGTACGCATCATTGCTTACTGCTATATAGGTTCCTCTTGAAGGATAGTGGCAATCTGCCAGTAATGATTTCAGAGTGCTTGCTGAATGTGCTCCACCCCATTCTTAGTTACTCCAACCTCGTGGTTCGACTCCGCGGTTGCTAGCTGTCATAAGTATCACATCCTCTTTTACAACATATCTGTTCCGATTTTGTACATTATTTCATTTCCTGCAGGTTAACCTAAAGACCTCCCTTTCTGCTCTCCTTGTCTAATTCAGTAATTAGGAATTACAATTCGTCCCCTGAGTTACTCAGCATTGGAACGTCGTTGGCAAAGCGTGGTACTAAGGTACTCTTCATTAACTCATATCTCTAACTCTTCCTATTCTAAGGCTTGAAGACCTCCTGTAAGCACGAGGTAAATAGCATAGGGGAGATCAAATCCTCTTTTCTTACACCCTTGTTTACTGTTGTTCTGCCGCTTCCTTTTTGGAGCACTATGGTGGCAGTTGATCTACTATATACTTTTTGCTGGATGCTTATATATGCTTCATAAATGCCCTGATTTGGCAATGTCTGCATGACTGCTTATACCTCCACTGAATTAAATGCCTTCTCATAGTCTATGAAGGCTTTGTATAGTGTTTTGGGGTATTCTGAACATTTTTCTACTACCTAATCTATAGTATGAATGTCGTCTATTGTACAGTAGCCTCTACGAAATCCTGTACTTTCCCTATCAGTGCTAGCTCGTTGATTGGCTTCTTGCATATCGATTTATGTCATTCGTTCTTCAAGTCCAGGCGAAACCAGATGACCAATTAAACGCGAATTATGCGTTCACCCCTACAACGCCACATGTGCGTGTTTACAATGGCCATTTCCCACACACTTATTTGCGATCATTTTATATGCAATGAATAACTTTGAAAATGCGGCAGGGTTTGTTTAAAGGCAAGGTTTCCTTTTAGACAACAAAATACCTAAAAAGTAAAAAAAAGACTGTGCACACAAAAGTAAACAACGTGAGCACTGACGAACAACGGGGTGCAATTTACAGTGATTGATTGATTTATAAATATGTGGGGTTTAACGTACCAAAACCACCATATGATTATGAGACGCTGTAGTGGAGGGCTCCGGGAATTTCGACCACGTGGGGTTCTTTAACGTGCACCTAAATCTGAGCACACAGGCCTGTACAGCATTTCTGCCTCCGTCGAAAATGAAGCGGTCGCAGCCGGCATTCTATCCCGCGACCTGTGGGTCCGCAGCCAAGTACCTTAGCCACTAGACCACCACGGCGGGTTGCCAACTGCATTTATAGCACCAAGAGCGGCAAGACATCTGCTTTTTTAGGGAAGAGGGAATGGAATTAGAAGATAAAAGCGCATTTACAAAAGACGCCATGAAGCGTACGCTTGAAATGCAGGAAGTGGAATTCCACTTATATAGTGCTTTTATACACCCGCCAGTTTTTATGAATAAACACAGAGACACTCAGGTCTGAACCACGGTACAGTGTGGGCACTTATTTCAAGATGGCGGTCTTGCTTTTCACTTCATTTCTTCTTCCATCAACGGCAATGCGCGGAATCGCAGAAAGTGTAGTCTCTTTCCTTACCTTAATAAACTACCCTCATCAAGCATTCCAGCTGGAAGCTTGACAACCAATATAAGAACATAATGTAACTCATGGCGCTTCTACTCTTACTTTAACGATGAAATAAGAAGTAAGTTATTTACCTAAAGATAATACACAAATATCGAAACCTTCTACAACCAAGCAAGGGTACCCACGGACTGTAAGCTTTAGCACATGTTAGTTTTTAATACAATGCGATGCCGGCTTTAGACTGGAGGGGAACGCTCCGATAAAGCATGCATAGGCTTGCAGGCTCAACGTGCCACACTGTAAACGCAATCTAGCTGAATTGGGTGTTCTGAGGGCGTAAAATTACTTTTATTCTGGATTATACTCTCTTATAGGAGTTATTAAGATAGGCGTAATAAAATACTGCGTCCCAATTTTACTCCGTTAAAGAATAATGTGGATAAAAGTTAGACAAAAGGGAGAAAAATGCAAGATCTTACGTCATTTGTCAACTGGAGGTCGCAAACTAGAAATTTCTATTTCACTTTTAGTGGCACGTTTTCCTCTATTTTATCCGAAGCATGGTCGTACGGAATGCCCACTATACCGTTGGTATGGTGTTTGCGCAGCACTTCAACCACAGAATGACTTCGCTTGAGTTGTTTTGCCATCAATTAAAATATAAACAACAAAAAAGAGCTTGGAAACACTCGTTGTGACTAATAAGCAAAGCATGCACATTAAGTACACCCTTTTAGACCACGAATTATTCAGAGGTGGCGTGCGTAAACGCATGGAATAAAATCTGCTGTTGAGAAAACCCGGTGCAAAAACAAAAAATTGACCCTCCCCCCTCGAAGGGATTTGTGAGGAAATGGTAATGCATTTCTTGCGCCAAGAGTACACAGCGTAGTAATTTAATTGCGTAAATTAATTACAAGACGTGGATTTGTACCGTACCCTATTGAAAATTCCCGGTTGGTGGATGCTGAAATTGTTGGTGGATATGGTGGAAATAATACTAAACATGGTGTAAATAATTGTGAATATGGTGGAGGCTGTAGTGGTCACAATGGTTGATGACGGCGAGAGTGGAAAAAAAAGTGGTGGCAGATGATGGTGGTAGTGGCGAGTCTATGGTGGTGACAGTGGAAAATGCCTGCTGATGGTAGCTATGCAAAACGTGTTTGATGAAAGGCTTGTTGAACAAGCTAGATTACGGTGATGTAATGAAAGCGTGGTAGATCATGGTGGCATGATGAAAAAGCTCACGATAGTATGTGAAATCACTTATTTGTAGTGTTTCATTTTGGAATGCGCAGAGACATATGCTCATGGTGAAAAAAAAAAGCCAACACTGCTTATTACGTTTTCTAGCTCTTTTTTTTATTCTTTCGGTGTCAACAACACTTCAATTTTTGTGAAGCGTAGAATGCGGCCGTGAATGCTTACATTTTGCGCACATACATACATCAGTTTGACATCCGTGATGTGTTGCTTTGTTTTGATGTTTAAAACGCTAGAGATGGTTCGCTGTGAACAGTGAAAAAAAATGTTTCACATCACCGCATAGTTGTCAAGAAATAAACGAGCTCCAGTTCGCAATTTCGCCTTTCAACAGACCAGAATACAGCGGTCCCTACGTCACCACGCTAGAATCGAAACTCTGGCAATCCTTGCACACTCAATTACTTGAGTCGTACTTTTAAGTTAACAAAGTGCGTAGGACGCTAATATGGATAAAATTTTACCTTCGACATGCGTCGAGGCAAGGCCCAGCGAGTTTGACTTTCATTGTTCTGTTTTACTACCATGATTTCCACCGAAAGTTAGGCCTACTGAGCGAGCACGTACAAGTGTTATCGGCGCTTGTGGGTTTCAGAATAAACGATTTCCACGAGTAAGAATAACATTACAACGCTGCCGTGGCTTCATTTAATCTAAATGAATTCTTTCTATTGTGTACAGTGTCCGCGCCAGAAGCTACGAACATCGATGCGACGCGGTTTCAGCAAACGTGCGCCTCCGTTCACCGACAGCCGCTGGTCGCACTCGCCGGCACTTCTCTGGCTCTTATGCGAAAACAGTCTCGTCCATTCGTATGCTTACTGAACCAATATAATAGCATTATTTTTTCGGCGCACTGCATTCGTTTTGGCCGAGCCGTTATATAGTTTATGCTAACGATAGAGTACAGCAGTGCACTGACATGACTGCGCTGTGCGTTTCGCAAAAAACATCACAATGCTCAATCAACTGTCTGGGCGTATCTATGAGCCTAGAGGCGTCGTAAAGCCTGAGCAGATTTCACCCTTTGGAACGAGCGAGAAACGGATATTAAACTTGACAGTAACCGCAGATAAACCGGAGTGGCTGCTCAGTCCACAGAGTTTTTTTTTTCTTGGGGTTGTGAATTGTAAGAAAATATAGCGCTGTTGCCATCATCGCAGTGGGCCACAGAGTTTTTTTTTTCTTGGGGTTGTGAATTGTAAGAAAATATAGCGCTGTTGCCATCATCGCAGTGGGTATCGATACAGGCAGCACTTGTTCGTGTTTAATAAATGTGCAAATTTTAGTAGCTGGTGCAGATCCCGTCGATCTCGAGTACGCGACAAACTGAACTGAAGTTCAACAGTCAGTTCGTACGTGGACTAGTCATTTACCAGCAAACTTCGCATGTGTTAGAATGACGCAGTGGTGAGTGTGTTCAGTTGGGAATCCGAAGGTGATATGTTCGAAACTGCGTGGTTATTTTTTTTTCTTTTTCATGGATGCTTTCTACATCACTTTCTGTACAAATATTTTTATTACTTTTTTGGTGGCAGCTTGTCACAGTTGTTCTGACGCCATTTTGCACTCCAGCATTGCCGGCACTCGAGCATGCACCATACGTCACAATACACCATGTGCCATTATTATTTGCAGCACCATATTCTACCAAGATGGTGGATGGCGGAATCTACTATTCCCATGATGGAGGTTTTCTTATATAGTTTAACCATTTATTTACACATGCATCAGCCAGAGAATAGTCGAGAGTAAGGCGCGTGCTTCACTCTATTTATATGTACGTACGAGCGAGCGGACAGGAGAGTTGGGCGCAGAAAGGAGAGAGGGCGAATGACGTGAGAGTGGTGGTGGAAGGGTTAGAAGAGGACGAAGAAGACAGCTAATATGTGCAGCCCGTTTGGGAGCACGGCGCAGTGCCTGAGAGAGTAGCGTTGACGCACTGCACGTATCTTCTCCCACACTCTCTCCACACACGCGAGAGCTCCGCCGAGCTCACGTGATACGAGCGCCCCCAGGCACGAGCACGCTTCTTTCCACTCACTCTCCGCTACTCCACCTGTACCACGTGCTCCGGTTGCTAGGGGCAAAGATACGCGCACGCACCCGCAGCTGATACTATAGAAGAGGAAGTGAGAGTGGAGAGATAACACCTGCCTGCGCGCGGACACCGACAGACGTCTGACATGCCCCAACAATGAAATGCATTCACATTTAAAAGAAAACACGACTCTTCTCAATCGCCTGCTCTGACAGGGACGAAGCGAGAAAAAATGCCCTCCGACTCAGTGATGTTCTGTAGAAGGAAATTTCCATTTTCGGCAAATTTTCACCTGTCATTTTGAGCCAAAGTCAAAAAGGGAATCTTCGTGATATTGCGGAGAATTTCAGGAATGCTTTAATACTTTTATGACGACTGATAACTAGCGGTCACAGTGCGCCTTCATCTGCTGTAATCGGTTATGCTGCACGCACCAGGAGACATAGCCTTTGAGATTTATTTCTAATATTTACGCGAGCAATTTATAGTTCACTGTTGGGTTAGACTTACACACCCACAATGTGCAGTCTACTAACAGTATATGAAGTAATAAAGTCATGCTCTTGTTGTGTGGCAGTGGAGGAGCTAGTTATGATTCTAAAAGATGCCAGTACGTGAGACACGTGCAATTATTCTATGTGTGTGCGTGGATGGGGACGGAAACAATGTACTGTTGTACAGAGAAATATCCTGAAAGTATCGCTAATGTTTGCAGGAAAAAATCCTCGAAATAGGAAATCTTCATGTCTATGAATGGGACTTCTTCAGCGTAGTACCGACTATCACCGTTTCGACTCGGTGTTCTACCTACGGACGGCGCCGAGGCAAAAGGGACCGTCGCATGCGCATGCATTCGTGGAGATGGAAGAAAGCCGGTGTGTGCTTAAGCAAGCTGGGGCCAGCGGCGTGCGTGAGTGATAGCAAAGCGAAGTAGTCAATGGATAACTTCTCAGCCTTGTGAACGACTGTTTTTATTGCGATAGCAAATATATGAACACTCGCGGCTGGATTTTGTTGCCGGCGTCGACGTGGGCGGCGCCATCACTCACCGTATATGTATATGCATCTATATATATATGAAAGTGCTAGAAGGAAAAAAACAAATGCAGAAAAAACTCTGGCGCACGGAAAAGAACTTGGGCCCTCTAAATTGAGAGTGCGAGGCGTTAACCATTGAGCCACCGAAGAGCACGTCCTTCACCGTTCAAACAGCTAGCTATCTGTATCTAGCACTTACCGCTACCAACGGGCATCTCGGGGGGGGGGGGGGGAGACTTCGTGGTGTTTTCAGCATTACCAGTAAGATTGCGCAATGAGCGCGAGTAGCAGCATCGTCACGCCGCGGCGGCCGTGCTGTTGTCATCTCCCATGCACCCTTTGCCCCGGAAAGAGCAAGGGCATTGACGCTTGCTTGCGCGCCTTCATCTCACGGTAGGGTGGATCGTACATCTGGGTTGGCGTTCAGCTTTTACTGGAATGATTGTCTTTTAGTTACCAGGCGCACAAATGTCACTGCAATTGTTGCACAGTCTACGTTTGCGAAAAAGAGCGCGCTTTTCAGACAAAGCAAATAACCCCTGAGACGCTTATTTGCGTTCATCTGTACCTGAGATTACGTTTCGTGCGTTGTTTGTGCGTGATAAATGCGACGCACGTATCGATCTGCCAGCCATTCCGCGTGTGACCTTCCAATTCGTTGCTATCACGTTAATTGCTTCTCCTTTGCGGCAAACTGTGACTTTTTTTCAACTATCCTGCTATATGTGAATCACGTGTCCGCGTTTTGTGCGAGAAGCCTTATTGTGTTCTCATCGGTGGACGTGAAATGCGTAGTTTGACGAAAGTGAAACATGCCACACTGCGGTTGGTGTGGTTTGGTGATGGCCGGTTACCCATGAAAGCAGCAAGCTGATGGGTGAACCGCGTTCACGGCAAATTCACGAACTGAAATCGGTACAATATACTTATGTTTCTTCTGTTTACCCGTCGTTATCGTCGCTTGGGCAGCAGTAGGTGTCGTTCTGCACCCTGAGCCACGCGAAAAATGCAATGCGATATGTGATGAGTGTTTTGAAACTCCTGTGAATATCGCACAAGCTAGGTGCTGCCAGCCAATTTAAGCGAGTTCACTTTAAAAAAAAAGAATGCTTCGACGACACAATTTCCTCGCTTGCGAAGGAGCATGAATGAAGCAGTGCTTTCAGAGAGTAAACACTTATGAAACAACAACAAAAAAAGCTGCGGTTATTGCGCTGGCACGTGGTGAAACGTGCATTAAGGTCAAATTTGCCTTCTACTTATTTTGTTTTCAAGCACAGAATTCAAGTACACAAAAAGACCTTTTGACAAAGATTTTGCATGGTGCACTTTGGCCATCTACTACACAAAAGATTAATTACATACCAAGGTACATTAACATCATGAGGTTGAATTCATTTAGATAAAATGAATAAATCGTGTTAAAAAAACACAATGCTGATCACATGTGAAAGACATGCGCTGAGTGACAGTGTGTTTTTTGAAGCACATGATTTTATGATATTGTCACTTGATTAGTCACATATCCACTTGTGAATCTGCCAAGGTTACATGTACATATATAGAGCATTTATGCATGCATGTCACTTGCGAAGGCTAATTTAATTGCATTCCTATAAGTCAGTTGAATTTGTTAAATTTCCTTATTGAATCACCTTATTACTTCCCTCTCGTTATTTCGTTTTGCATTATGCTGCCATAATGTTTATAATCAGCACACAGTATTCTGACTGTTGACGCAATTTTCTGGCAAGGTATCAAGGCTCGTACTGTGTCGAGGTCTTTTTTTTTGTCCTCATTAAAAGTGCGCTGTTTACTTTCGTTAAAAATCAATACTTTGTTGCCCAATTTTTATTCCTAAACAGAGCAGCGGCAGTTGATAAAGAAGCTAGTGTTGGACGCGTTCAAATACAAAGCGATAATAATTGTTGATGTTTAAGATCTCAAAACCACCATATGATTGACAGACGGCGTAGTGAAGAGCTTCAGAAAGTTTGACCATCTGGAGCTTTTTAACATTTCACAGGCATCTAAAGCTACATACAAGAGCCTTCAGCATTTATGCCTCGATTGAAATGCGCGTAAATACAAAGTTAATCCCACTGATTTTTTGGCTAGTTTGCACAGCTAAGGTCACTCACAGCGAGAACTGCCCGAATGATGATACACCGGACTAAAGGACAATTTTGGTGTAGTTTCGCACTTCTTTATTGCCATCTATTTTTCGCCCTCAGTGAATTATTTGAACAGTTCATTAGAAACTACAGCGCAGCATCTGCCCTTTGTATTTTTTTTCGTGTTCCACAGTATGATCAAGTGTGATTCTTTAGCGACATTTTTTTGGATACAGAAAGCTTAATGGACTTTCTCTTTCATTTTCAGGAGGGCAATTCTGGCAAAGCAACAAGAGTTGCTCGGCAACTTGAATGTATACAAGACAGCGTATTGTAGAAATCGTGGGAACACTCTTTTATGCCTCACTGTACACTAACTTAAACATTTAGTACATCCTACAGCATTTGGGCAAATACCCGCACTGATGCAGTGTGATATGCACTGTACTGCATATACCTTTGCAATAGCGTGCCCTTCTAAAAAATTTCACATTGTTTGAAACGACGTTCAGTATAACCAGATTTATCAATCGAACTTAATCGTAACATAAACAGTTGGGTGAATTTATGCGTACTGATGGTTCAAAAAGTGCAAAAGCAATACAGAGAAACGAAAATGACAGGCACATGACAATGCACTACTAGACACTGAAGTGCATTGCAAACCACAGAAATGTATACGCACGTAGTACAAAAAATTACAACAATAAAGAATAACGCAGTCAAACAATAAGTATGAACGTGACTAGAAAAGCCCTACACGTGTTAAAAATAAGTTGTTAGTACTGCGTTGTCCTGTTCTCTTCATTTATATATCTAAATGTGTTGTTTTGTTGTCACACTTTTTTATACTATAAACTCAAGCACTGACTAATTTACAAGCTCTGTACGTTTGTGCTCAAATTATATTAAACCTCATGACATACGAAGCCTTCGAATCTGATATGACAAGTCAACATCAACTATTTATCGGAAATTTTAAGTTCTGGAAATGTGACTGCATAAGTTTAGGTTGATTGCAGCAATGGTGCTGGGAATTATTTTCAACGTGGTAATTGCGCATATGCCATCATGTGACAAACTAAAGATGAATAATTTTCCAGGTTTCAGATGACATTTGATGGGACCGAAATACTGTAAGCATAGCTGTGCTAATGATGTATAATAAAAGTATTGTTGTATTGAAGTTGTGTGATAAAGCGCACAAGTTTCTAAGAATAATTTCAAAATATTACATTAGTTTTCAGACATATGTGAGTAAACTGTGTTGAATATAACATCTTTTTATTGGCGTGGCTGAAACCTTTTACAAATTGTGATAAGTGGATGATCAGTCAACACCACAGGTCTATTTCGGTTTCTTCTGCAGATAATTTAACTCTGATAACGTGGGACATTTTTTGATGCCGTAGGGCCAACTAATTCAATAAAAAGACCACAAAATGCCTACCTGCATGGTTGCGAATTTTTTCAAAATATTGATAGCCTTAATATACTTTTTGATGACCGACGCCAAGTTCCTTTACTGCCTATTTTTTTGGATTGTGCATACATTTGGCATGGTGAAGTGGACATGCCGATGTGCGTTATGATGAAATTTTTACACTAGTTTTATGTTGCTTTACTGCAGTGAAATATATATAGTGCTTGTGTTGTGCTGTGTTCGTATTGATTTTTATTGGGAGTAGGTACGGTACACAAAGATGTAAGTGTGCATATGCTCGCTCTAACATGAAAACTGCAGATAATTTTGTTCCAACAAAATATTGCACACACTTCGTCTTTTCTCATTTGAGATATGAACTTATCCATGCAATGGGAATCGTTGAAAGACTGCTGGCTCAATTTTATGGCGTGTGTTTTTATTACCAAGCAAGTAGAACAGATGCTTTACTCTTCAAAATCATCGTGGGAGATGAATGAGCGAAAGATAAATAGGTATGCAGAAAGTGTTCACTGTGTTCATGCATAGATTGGTAGATGCTTCATCAATCATAGCATAATTGAAGCTGCGTGTTGCATAAATAAAGTTAACATGATATGGAGGTGACGACAGAGTCCTAAAATGAGTAGGATTTCCAGTTATGTGCCTATTTGCTGTAGTCCTCGTGAATTCGGTGTTCTGCCTGCAAAATTCTGACTAGCAAATGAGGCAACCTGTCTATTTCTGTGCGAATAGTATGCTAGCGATTAAAAAAACGTTGTTTTATGAAGAACAGCTGTTTCGTTGAGGAAGACCGCAACGCTACATTTTTCTTAAGTTTATGCTACATCATCTGTGGAACAGGAGAGCCAAGTACACATGGACGTTCACAATAGCAAAGGGCTTGTAAATTAACTTTTTTTTTTATTTAGCGGGAGGTCTGTCAATGTTTACTTGTGGTGGCTGCGCTTGACATTGGCGCATGCCTTATGGATTCCCTTTAACGCTTTTGTGTGATACTTAACAATAAAAGTTAACTAGTAAGATTGTAAGCAGTCACTGAGTGCGAGATAAACTAAATACTGAATTTGGGTTAGAGAACTACCGTGTGTCACCGCCACGTTAAAATACGAATGGCGAATAAGCGCAGATTGCGAATATAGATTATCGTTCAGCTGCTCAGAAGGCGCTGCTGCCCCTGCCTTTGGCTCGCGACAGTACGTGTGCAGTCAATGAACTTGGTGTAGGCATGCATGTTACAGTGTCCTTGTAACTTTGGCACTGCACAGGTATGTACTCGAAGGGTGGAAGGCCGGGGGTTGACCGCGCCACCCAATCACCTAGAGAGGAGGGGCGCGAAGTATGCTTCGTGCATTGACCTAATATAGAAGGGGGGGGGGGGGCGCTGCGACGTACCTTCGCATCCTTCCCCCTGAAGAACAACCCTGCGCCTGCTTATGGGCATCTGCGTTTGTAACTCTTGCATGCTATGGGAGTGGTAGCAGTGAGCGCTCTGATGGCACACGAAAAGGACGGACACTGCCACTCTCATAGATCACGCTCAGCAGCCGCTCATAGTTATTCGTGGCAGAGTCTTGAAGTGATAAAGACGTGTTGCTCAATGCTTCGTCTTCGTCTCTGAGGCGTTCTGTGTGGTGGCAGGACCAGACCTCTACAATGGGAACACGGGCGGTCGCGAACAGCTCAGAACATTCCGCTACCATGGGACGCATGCAGTTCGCGTAAAAAAGAACGACAATAGCTCCACAGGATACGCCTATGGAATGCGCACATGTTCGGCCATCTGAAGATACCTTTTGTACACGCTAGTATCCACGAATTTCGGGCGAGTAAAGAATTGTCAATACATGAAAAAGTACTCAAGTGGGCACACATTTACCATTTTTCTAGCGGCACGATACGATGAACGAAATACTCGTAGTTTCAAGCAGAAGGTGTTTACCTTGGCCTACATGACACCCCTCAGTTTACGCACTGGCCTTGTGCAAGCGCTGGCACATGTCGATGCTACGAAAACAAAAGTTGCAAATGTCGCCGGCGCATTAGTAGCTTTATACACATATAACATCATGAGAAAGTAAGCAAACTAGTGGTGGAGCTGCGGTGTAATGGTTATGGTCCTTGCCCTAAGTGCTCGTGGTCCCAAGTTCTATTCCTGTGTCGTGAGTATACTTGTATGCAAATGTCATGTTTGCGCATGAACGCATTCATGTCCATTTTCTGATATGCCCCAGAAACAAATAGGAACAACAAATGCCTCTAAACGCTAATTCAATGCCTGAAACACTGCTTTTTCTCACTCTATAGGGCCACGCAGAAAAAGCGGAATTCTAAAAGCTCGCAAAAAAGCAGAAATATTTCTAGTTCACTTCATTGAAGACCCCGAAACGAGTTGAAAAAACGCTAAAGTTACCTCCTAAAGACTCTGGTAATTCTTTTATTAGGCCTTGTGCGCCACAAATCGACTGTGTATTTCGAAAAGAGAGCTATTTCATCGGCGGTATACGGCTATAGCGAAGCCTCATTACTCAAATCTAAACCAAATATCAGCATAATCTGGGAATTAGTGAGTTCAATAATGTAAGCCGACGTTTAGAAAGGTGGACGGCTTGCTTCAACAAGCACCGCCATCTTGCTTTACGTACCTCCCTAAGAATCTCTTTTGTATAGGAGGTTTTTCGTAGTACCTTTCGGATGCAAGTTACGAGCCTTCTAAGGAGCCTAAGACTCCTTAGAAGGCTCAAACCCGTTTGCCTTGCTCCTGCACGTTTAACACTTCAAGGCACGTTGAAATATCATGAAACCCCACTCGCTAATGTTATGCATGTGCAAGCACGCCAGTAGTGCGATAAAACTAAGCGCGCGCATACTGTTTTCCTGCTTCATTCATTCCTTATCGGCCCGCCAACATTACTGCACTTAACCAAAGACATCGCTAGAAAGGCATTGTCACACTGTGTAAACTCTGGCGCCTACTTTCCTGCTACCAACAGACTTTCTTGGTGCATGCTCGAGTAAAAAAGAAGTGCAATCGCCTCACTGTCTCTTCAGGCGCTAGAGCGGTTGTAAGTGGCAGCGGATGAATAGTGATGCTTTGCTGCTGTCGACAAAAGGCTCGCACATGGAGACACGCTCGGCTGTCGGATGCGTTGGCGGCATCTACCGCGCTTCTAGTCAGCCAAACACAGATATACAGCTATAAACAAAAGTAGGCAACCACATACCGTCAGTCGCCAACGCTTCGATTTAACGCGACGGCGAACTTACACAGTTTCAATGCGAGCGACGTTGTCAGACCTCGTTTTCAGAGGGACCCACAAACTTTCACTCGCCACAAGCTTCGTGTTTACGTTTAAAAATCTCGTCGTTTTGAGTTCCGCAACGTTAAGGAAAAAGGTGGATGGGTATTACGCAAGCAGATGCTGCTAGGATTTACCACGCGTAGTCGTGATCCCGGGCAACTCGGCGCTGTCGTGATGGATTGTGCGATGTGCGTATAGGTACATAAAAACCACCAGGCCTGCGCGGAACACGCCGCACAGTCACGGCAAAAGCTGGAAAAGCAGCCTTTCTATAGAGCCTTTTTTTTTAACTCTCATCGTGCAACTATATATTTTAATAAATAGTTACACGAAGACAGTTTACTGTGCAAGCACGCTTGCGTAGTAACCACTACGCCATAAATTCTCTTAATTTTTGCGTAGTGGGGACGCGTTCACTATGCCATTATTGGTCTTTCTTCGGAAAAGCGCGGTACTCGCTACACACATGTTTTATGTGCACTTTGTTTATGCTGTGGCTGACGACGATGAAAAATTATGCCTGAAGCCTTTGGATGGAGCGATATTGGCACCTTAAATCATATATAACTAACCAGTGTTCCTAGGAATGAAGCAATGCAGAAAGTATCGGGAAAATTGCCCTTATAATCGGCCAATTCCCTTCATTGGGTACGAGCCAAGTGCAGAGAAAAACAACAACATTCAATCACTCATTACCCAATGCTCGTTGTGTGACGCCTGGTAATAACTTCACTGTTCTAAAACACTTTACTGCACACGTTAACGTGATCCGTAACCCAACATGAAACCTGCATTGAGCGTTAGCCTTCAATAGAGTTTCAAGTACCGGCATGGCTCTGTGGTAGAATACTGGGCTGCGACGGCCCGAGGTCGATTCCCATGGTGTACTCGGTATTTATAATTTATTCAGGTTTTCCCTCATTTCACGCGATAGTGGTTATGGACACGGGCGGTGGCAGCGGCAGACAACTACGGCACCAGAATCGGCTCTTGCTGTGATCTCACAACAGCGCTTGCTGTGAAACAAATAGAGCCCTTTCTCCATTAATTTAATTTTGCCGTAGCTCACCCGTTGACATATGGTTGTTTCTTGACATGCAACCGTTTAGAACTGCTTATTTACTTCGGGCAAGTCTTCCTCTAACATCATAGCATTTTATTATCTGGTTTGATTCAATAGGGTTGTAACATTGCTACAATTGATTCGCATACAGACCAGCTGTTCTCTACTGTCAACCAGCGTAATCACAATCGTTCTACAAAGCCCATCAAGATAAATAAGGAAGACAGGCTAATTAGAGCCCTTAAGCCATTGCTTGTTATCTTGGAGCAATTGGCAACCACGTGTGGAAAAATGCATTCGTGTGTAAAACGATTATTTTGCAGAAGGAAGTTTTCATTTCTTCAACTGTCAGGGTAGACAAAATCAGCCATCGTGTACCAATGCGTATATTCAGATTTCTAGCACTATTAATGCGCACATTGCCGGTTTAATTTAACTCTGATTGATAGGCTGATTTGTGGGGTTTAACGTCCCACAACCATCATATGATTATGAGAGATGCCGTAGTGCAGGGCTCCGGAAATTTCGACCACCTGAGGTTCTTTAACGTGCACCCAAATCTGAGCACACAGACCTAAAACATTTCTGCCTCAATCGCAAAGGCAGCCGCCGCAGCCGGAATTCAAACCCGCGACCTGCGTGTCAGCAGCTGAGTACCTTAGCTACTAGACCATTGCAACGGGGCGGTTTAATTTAACTCTACGTAAAGCAAATGAAAAAAGGCAAGAGTTATTCTGAAGATATAAAAACGGCCACGCTGGGTTGTATTTCACTTTATTCACATTTATTTCCCCCTTGCTTTCCATTTCTTTTGTTTGAAGGTTCGATGTTGGCACGCACTCATTTCTTAATTAAAACTTTAGCAACCACCCGCTCAGCGGAAATTCAGTGCGTCCCAATTTGTGGTGTTCATCTTCGCATTTATCACACATCTATTTCATTTCAGAGCACGAATCTTTCTTCGATATATCCGCTCCTTATCTTAGAATATTATGGCGTCATTACTGCCGATAAAAATATTAGCGTGCCTTTCAAGCGTATTTAGTAAAAGAAAAAAAACGCTGCATGAATACAAGGTTCACATGACGATTCAAAGCTACCACATGCGTGACAGTTTTCGCGCAATTTCTTTTGAACCACGAAGCATTATTATGCATGAATAATTGACCAACGGGACAAGACTTTCAATTGAAACAAGACCTTTTTATATATCTTCATGATTTACATCCTGATGTACGAAAATGAATAACCAACAGGTTCTATAACTCATGCAGCTCTCCTATACTTCCTAATACGAAATAAATCGCGGAAACACAGGCTTTGCTTTTTTAGCATGTCATGGGTTAACGTTCGTTTAGCGCTTCGCTCTAAAATAGAGCCTATGCCAGATCCTAAAGCTTTCTTTTCGAAACGTGTAACCACTGAATATTCTAGTGGTGCGGTTCGAAAAAATTATGCAATCGCAGAAAGACGATGTACCTCGGCTAAACCGAAGACTTCAAGCGAGTGGCGAAGAAAGTTATTCACTGTATAATAGACAAAATGTACGAGAGAATAGAACAGTTCAACACCACCGTGAACTTATATATCCAAAGCTCAGAAGAAGTCCGAGAAAATTGAGAAAAGAGCTGATCGTGAGCCGGATGCCTTAAATGGGTCGTGAAACATTTTTCGAAAATTTTCCACTGCGTGCGTTTTCGGCATGCTGGCCGTCTATTCAATAGTATACCTCGACTCTGTTAATCATCCGTATAGATTTAAAGCTAGAAAAGCAAAATTTTTATTGCCCTCCTCGCGTTCTCCTTTATCTACACTTAACCTCAATTTAACTCAGCCAATGAAATTGCTCTGCCATCGAAAACATTGCGACGCAGAGGGGACTGCTGAGCTCTAGTTGACCAAAGTTTGGAGCATCATACTGTTTTGACTGTTGTGCCGTAAAGACGCGCCATGCGCAAGCCATGCAGACCATCGGCGCTAATAAAGGATAAAATTATTTGATTTCTACACAATTTTATAAAATACCTTTGTTTTTAAGAGCCTTCTCGATAATAGAATTTCAGTTGGCATACAGCGTTTGTCCCGTACACTGTAAGCAAAAACTATCCGAGTTTGGGTTTTTTGTGGCTCATGACCTCTGAAAACTCTCTCGCGTTTAAAATTACTACCTCGTGTAGGAGTAAAAGATGGTACATGACATAGTTTTACCACCACCTCTCAGGCAAGTAGCGAAAGGATGTCAAAATCCAGTTTTACCACGTAGGGAGTTTTCTATCACGTGATTGTTAACCTGCGTTTCAGAGTTTATTACCACATGACTGCAAGGTGCAGCTGCTTCGGTTGCTTTTGTCCCATACCCCCCATTGTGACACTCTCAGTGAATCCTGAAGGTACTTGAGTACCACGGATCTTTTTTTTTGTCATCGCCGTGCCTCAGGACTGACCTCGAGTCAACGCACTTTCACTGGAACTGGGGGCAGCATAAGCACAACAAGCGGTGGTGGTAGCGGTTAGAAGATGAGAAAAGGCACCTATATTCTGCAACCCGGTCGGGAGTACGGCGCAGTGCCTCACAACAAGCGATAACAGCATTCTGTGAACAAAAAAAAAAAGACGGGAGGAGGGGATCTCAAAAGAAGAAAAAAAAAAGAAAGAAAACCTGCTGTGTAAAGTTGTCCTGCATTTTGTCGCAAATTGTTGGCTTTTGCTCGGCGGTGGCCTTGGAGACAGACGGCGCAAGAAGGTCGGTATCTGTGTGTCTGGTTAGGCTGATTGATCTCACGTGTTTCCTACATCATCGAGCGACCGTGCGCTTCCGAGCGCCTCCAATCCTGCACGTCGCGAATATCTCGCTTCCGAGCCGAATCGCGAAGATCTGGCAGTGGCAACAAAATCAATCTAGTGTCATCATCCGTGCTTGCCTACTGGAGAAGCAATAAGCAAAATGCTTCACTCTGTCGTCGGCACCAAGCCGTGGCCGCCAGTGACCAGTGGGGTTGTGTCGCCGGGGTAGGTGAAAGAAGCATCGCAAATATTTTGTTCCACTGTAGGCGATGTCTGCATGAGTAAAGTGCTGCCCGAATCGCCCACCTCATGCACCAACTGTTCTCAAACATGTAGCGCGAAGCCGATACGAGGTAGACGGAACCAACAAGCGGCTGCCGGTGAGCACGAGGTGAGCACGAAGAAAACCCGGACGGTGGTCTTTCGTTGGAAGTATGCATACACCGCCCCGTCCCCGTAAGATAGTGGTCACGTGTTCATTTGTGTCTGAAATGACGACAAAATTCGCAAAGGATATGTGTTCTGTCATGGCCAGCTGTGTTTCATCAGATAGCCGTGCTCCTCGAAAAGGCCTAGTACGCCGTCGGTAAGAAGCTTGTGTGCAGGCGTGCACCGCTCCTCTACGCCCGTTGTGATGAATACGTGCTGCTACTGTGTTTGTGCACCGTCGCTCAATGAAAGTCATTGAGCTACCATGGTTTGTGCGTACTTAGGTATATTTTATAGACTTGTGCATCAGCAGTGCTAACACGCGTGGGGCCATGAGCCCGGTGTGCCAAGTAATTATTGGATACTCAAAAAGGTAAGATCGGGTAGATTTACAATAAAAGGTCGGTGTGACATTTAGTGCCCTGCAGGTCACCTTAAGTTTACGCTTGCACCTTCAACCGTTGTTGTTGATAAATGCAAAAAAGAGCTCTCTTACCGGTACTACAGGGCCGGTCAAAAAGTTGTGCCTATATATACCACATTGTCAAAGTGTAGTTGAGCAACGCGTGCAGTCAGTTCGAGTGGTGTATTATTCTGCATTTATTGTGTGTGCGTGTTTGGTATGTGAATCTATGTGCCACCAATTCTGCCGTTTATTAAATTCAATCAATTCTGCTATTTAATAAATGTGTCGACTCTGGGCGAATGCACCCGCCAATTTTTATTTTTTTTACTACCGGAAATAACTCCCAGAAATCCCCTCAAAACCCTTGTGAAGGCAGTAAAAATTTACTTTCTCTATACTCGCTCAAAACCTCACTGGGGTAAATATTTACTACTCTCCCTACGTTCAAAAACTCAGTTAACACGAGAGTAAAATTTTACCTGGAATGTAGGTGGTAAAAAAAAACCCAGAAAAGGTAGTGCGCTAAAGGACAAATGGTTTACCCAGTTTTTGAGGTTATTTCAGGTCATTTTTGTTTAGTGTGTATATTTCCTGTCCATAGTGGGCTACTTTCGGGCTGTAACCTTAGGTATGCACCCCTAACTAGCCCGGTCAGCCACTTTACAAAACAAGCCTGCACAGCGTGCGCGCACGGTTATCGTTTAAACCGAACTAGTGAACATGACCATGTCATCTGTGAGAAACTCATAGAAGTTGGTGCAGCTGCCGGTCAGGCACCTTTCATATTTCTCCATCGGAGTATTTAGAGCTGTCTAACAGGAGTTAAAAAGCAGTCGGCAGTTAAAAAGCAGTCTGCCTTCAGATTTGGAGCATTAGACGATGAGCTAAAAATGTGTGTAATATTGTAATTCTTCCAATCTTTCATAAAAATTTATCAATTTGCAGCAAAAGAAGCCTAACGGTACGTTTACAATTTCAAATGTCTTAGGGTGAAGTCACTCCACTAGTGCTTATGGCAGCCGGTGGTGCCGCAATGTTATTTTTGGACTACCAGAATTCTAGGATTCACAACGGGCGTAATAAATATAGGCAAAATATTGCTGTGATATATTAGGAATCGGCATGCCCGATTCTTACTGGAGCCGTTAAAAACACAACCGGGCAGCTTCATATTCTTTTCAAAAGAAACACTAGACAAAATTGCTCTGTATCGATACCCACGATATGTCAGTGTAAAACAAGAATGCGAACTTGGAATGACAATATTGCAAATTCTTAATATGAAGAACTACACTCAAGAGAACGAAAAAAAATTGTCGTACGATCACTATACAAATGCGCAAAAAGTAAAACATGAAACGTATAGGTAGGTTGACTGCTATGGATTGCTTTGTGCACGAAATCCAACCAAGATTCGCTTTTGATGTAAGCAGCACCACGGCGCACTACCAACGATGATTAGACACAATAACAATTGCAAACTGCGTTGCATCCTATAACTCGTCAAGTAAGCCCATCATAGGTGGCAGCTGGAATGTCAGAGAAAGTGTTAGCTGAGTCTGAGCAAGAGATCTGGACAGCGTTCTGTGTGCATTGCGTGAGCACAAAAAGAAAAAAAAACATATATAATACAGAACACCAAGCCTTCCAAATATCCATGCTTGGATGCATCTGATGAAATGTGAAGGTAATCTTTGTAGAGACTGGAAGGTTTCTGAAGCTGTAAACGCCAGAACTTGTCATGGACGCTGAGAATACGTAAAGGCTGATTTTCAAATCAATCAGTCAATCAATCTTTTGCTTCTGCGCTTCGTTGTGAGCAACCGTTCTAGAGGTGAATCGCGTGTTTTAGAACAAAAAACTCTCAGCGTTCTAGCATGTTTCAGAAAACAGGCTCGAAAAACCACGTCTATATATCTGTAATCTCATAGAAAGAGAAGTAAGCTTCAACCATAACGTTTGTTGTACGTGGTGTCCCTAGTATCACGCAGTATGATTTGAAAAAAGAGAAATGGCGTTTCGCGAAGCGATCATAGTACATATATTCCTACAGTATACACTTAGTCAGTCACTATTATTGTTATAATTAGGACTTTATTATTTAGCCATAATTATATCTGTAGATAGGAAAGTATTCACCTAATCACCAAAATGTCAATGAGAAATATATGCGCAAGTTGAAGCGGCATCTGACTGCGCTACTGTCAACAACGTAAAAACTGCCTGCTCATTTTTTCTTGTCGATAAAGGAATCCAGCGAAATCGAAAAAGTGACATGTTACTGTACTGTTCTGTGCACCAGGGAGCAGCGTCATCAGACAGACTCACTGTGATGCGCTAGTACTAATGAAAAAAATTGAAAAAAGAACAAAAAGTGCGGATTGCCCAATCAGCCTCTTCCTGTCCGAAGAAACACGCCGTTTGTTACAAAGTCATGCTGCAATCAAAGCAGTGCTTCAGTCACGTTAGTAAACACGACATCGTGCCGAAATATTTCGCATGTATGACTTTTACTGAAATTACCGTAGAAATTACAACTGGGCACATTCATACTCTTTTGGGACCAACACTCGACAAAATCACTTTGCATCAATACCCATAATCCATCAGCGCCAAACAGGAAGGTCAACTTAGAATGACAACAATAATAATTTTATATCACCGACTACACTCACAAGAACAAAAAATAAACTTATTTATTTATACACTTACTGCAGCGCTAATTGTTCTATGGCAGGAGTGGGTATACAAGGATAGACAAAAATATAACTAAAAACAACGATAATAACGCACAGAGGTAACTTAATGTCGTATGAAAATTAAGACAAAAATAGCAGAACATGAAAAAAGTCACAGCTTTGCCGCAAAGGCGAAGCAATGAACTCGATAGCAACAAATGGAAAGGTCACGCGAAAATGGCAAGCAGATCGAAACGTGCCTCGCGTTTCTCACGCACAAAGGACGCACGAGACGTACTCACAGGTGCAGATGAACGCGCGTAAGCGTCTCATTTGTTACTTCACTGTGTCAGAAAAGCGCACCCTTTTTGCAATCGGAGGCTGTGCAACGATTGCAGTGACCTTCGTGCGTCCCGTAAGTACAGCAGAATTGTTCCAGTGCAAGCCCAACGACAGCCAAGGCGTACGGTCTTCCCCACTGGGAGATAAGAGCGCGCGAGAGATCGTCCACTTTCCTCCTCTCCATGGGCCAAAGTACGCGTGAGAGATAAGAGCCGCTGCGAGCTCATTGCGCCATATTGCTGATAATGCTGAATACACGATAGCAGCCCTCCTGAGGTGCCCGCCAACGGCGGTAAGTGGTAGATATAAACAGCTTGCCGTTTGAAAGTTGAGGGAGATATCCCTCGGTGGCTCAGTGGTTAACGCCTCTCAATCACGACGCGGTGGTCCCAAGCTCGATACTGTGCGCCGGAGTCTTCTTTTCTGGATTTTTTTCTTTCTTGCATTTTCATATATATAGATACGTATACATATGCGGTGCATGATGCCGACGCTGACGGCGAAATCCAGCCGAGAGTGTCTATGTAATTGCTATCGCAATAAAAGAACAAATACCATTTGCAAACAGATAAGTGTAATTCACACATATGTGTTGTAGATTTCGGCTCAAAGCTATGCGATGAGCATAAATGATAATTGATTGACATGTATGGTTTAACGTTTATCATTATCAGTGACGCCGTAGTGGAGGGCCCCGGAAATTTCGACCACCTTAGGATACTATAACGTGCACCCAAAACTGAGCACACGCGCCTACAGCATTGCCATCTCCGTCGGAAATGCAGCCATGCACCGCCGCCGAGATTCAATCCAGCAACCTACGCGTTAGCAGCAAAGTACCTTAGTCATTTGACCACCGCGTATATATTGACGAACATTATATATATATATATATATATATATATATATATATATATATATATATATATATATTGTCAATGTGCTTGGACTATGACATATAGGCTCGCACGATCACTTTACCAACACGCACAAAGCAAAACATCCAATTTGTAGGTAAGTTGACTGCTATGGATTACTTTGTGCACAGCCGTGAGATACGGTTAAAGATATTGGCGTACAATTGAGTGGAAGGAATAGCTGCAAAATTGATTGATTTGATTGATATGTGGGGTTTAACGTCCCGAAATCACCATAAGATTATGAGGGACGCCGTAGTGGAGGGCTCCAGAAATTTTGACCACCCGGGGTTCTTTAACGTGCACCCAAATGTGAGCACACGGGCCTACAACATTTTCGCCTCCATCGGAAATGCAGCCGCCGCAGCCGGGATTCGATCACGCAACCTGCGGGTCAGCAGCCGAGTACCTTAGCCACTAGACCACCGCGGCGGGGCCGCTGCAAAATTGTGAGGCAGATTGTTGGTGCCCAACCTACATCCTTGCTGGTGTACAGAACGGTGTCTCTAGCAAGGGACAAGATGCAAAACGGTAGCTAGCAGTAAGCTTATTTGAGAGTGCTGCTTTCATTTGCGGTGGGAGCACTGTTACATGTTATATTTTCATATTTATCGCTCTTTTTTTATCAACAAAAAATAAGCCCACAAATACTACTTTGTGAAAATTAGCACAGAAAGATGTAATTTCAACATGCGCACACATGCCTGAGTGACATTTTGATAAATAGGTGAGTACTTTTTGAGTTACAAAGATAGTTATGATTATTTGTTTTCACAAAAATCAGCATTGGCTCCTAAAACGTACTAGGAACAACATGTACTTGGTTCGCTTCGCTTTACACAATTGCTTTCATGTTTTATCCTGTTGCATGATATTTCGCGCTTTCTACAGCGATGTGCGACGCTCTATGACTACGCTCTAATATATGCAGTGAGGCCCATACTCACGTATTGAAATAGGACTCTTGAAGCCTGTGGCCGCCGGTACACGTACACTTGTGGGTGCTCATGAAACCAAGGCGTCACACGCATTTTCGCGTATAATGATGAGGAAGAAAACATCTACGGTGAAGTATTGCTGCTTCCTATCACCAACGAGTCGGCCACCCGTAGCGTACAATGTGAACACTGCCAGCGGGGCGCAGGAAAATACGCGCGTTTTCGCACGCCGACTGAACTGGCTCGCCGGTTTGCACCACTTTAATTGCGGCGCAAGCAGACGACTCATTCTATGCGCTTTGGCGATGACGCACGCATGCTGTGCGAGTAACACACGTGCACAGTAAAAAATTTTACATGTAAATGAGCTTGTCCAGTGGACAACACCCTAAGGGTGTTAATTCAGCACCTTCCAAAAAGGGTGCTTTACCATGCACCCTTAGAATAGGGTGTACATGTAAAAAACTGTAGGGTGTTACAAAAACACCCTTAAGGAAGGGTGCCTTCGATGTCCATCACTTTTTTAGCACCCTCTGAGGAGGGTGCCAGAAGGGTGCACAAGGTTGTTGAGTGCCCATGGCAGGGGTGGCAGTATTTTTTTAGACTGCACTAATAGATATCAGCATGCAATGATTACACACTACTTGAAGAAAGTGGTTCTGATTATCGATGGTGCGCCCCCTGTCGAGCTCCATTCATTGCGTGTGGGCAAAAATATAAACGCGTACAATTGTGTATGCACTTGTGCTGGATCTATATATACTTCACAGTATATGCGTAATGCACGTTACAGAAAATGAAGCCTTGCTGCCCTTGCTTTGCGTTTATTTAATAGGCAAATAAAACAAACTTTTCTTCTGCCACACAACTTTTTCACCAGATATACGTTGACGTATACGTTCACTACACATGCAACACCTCAAATGTTTCTTATATTTTTTCAGTTTCACTTTATTGACAATTCTTTGCAACATACAATTACACTGGTTTCAGTTTAGTATACTGCTTCAAGTGCATAGATACTACAAATGAAATACACTATAATATATTTCTATAATTCTTTCAAGTATCTACAATCCCAGTGGTTTCCAGTTTAATACTCCTTCATGTACACAATCGGTTAATAGGAATGAAATACAGGCAAATATATACTTATGATTCTTTCAAATATATACAATCACCATGATTTCACTATACACGCCTTCATGTACATAATCGTTCCCAAGAAGTGATGCCCACAAAAATATATATGGATAGTGTTTTCAAATGTATATAATCACAGTGGTTTAAGCTTTGTATTTTTGGATGTATAACAATTGGTTATGAGAAATGATGTACATGCAAACATATACGGGTTTTCGCACATATAACTTTAGCGAATACTTAAGAAACCAATACAATGATCAGAAACACAATAAGCTAAAAACGAACACAAAACTGAGTCAGGACACACAAAAAACAAAATAGGTAATGCATAAATATGGCTAATGACACAGCTGGGTCACTTTATGCGAAATGTCCCTGCCATTTTGGCAACCATCTCAAATGTATTCGAAAAACTCTTGCTGCATTGAAAATAGGGAACTTCTGGAATATTTAGGAAAGGAAAAATATTTGGTCACGTGGCTGCCTTCTGAACTTCCTGGAATGCCGTCTAGGTGTTGTATGTGAAAAATTTCATTTTAAAAGCACCGCTCCTTCTTTCCGTAGGAAACTCGGTCTACGTGTTACGTAACAAGAGCTTAATTTGGGAGAGTTGGTTCATCGTGGTTGTGTGCTAGTCACAGCGCGACAACTTTAGGAAGAGACAGAAAGGACAGGAAAGAGCACCGACTGTCAACTGAATTTAATGAATGTGCTACGAGCGCTTTTATACGGAGTACAAGCTCCGTGTTCATGCGCGGGGACACGTGTGAGCACTACAAAATAATCTTAACTGTGAAAAGAATACTCCCTCTCGGAAAAGATAAGTGAACATGTAGTGATGCACTGATCATTGGTTCACCTGATAAAAAATACTACAAACAATAAATTGGTATTTAGTAAACCTATTCTCGTGACGAATGGGGCAAGATTGACTATTCCTGTTGCTGTTTAGTACACACACTTTTGAAAGCTTGCAAGGGGTGGAAAACAACACGCTAATATCATATCTGCTGGCAATTTTTTTAATTGTGAGACACGTGTTGTGGTATAACATGCAAATTTTTTGGTCATTGCTTTTTGTTGGTCCTGTCTTCTTTAACTTTACTTTCTGCAGGAGGGTTTTGCGAACGGGTGTTATGATTCTGTTGGGATACCCAGCATCTTTTAGTCTTTTAATCTGGTTTTTAAGCCTGACCTCACCCTTGTGCTAATATGACTTCTGAAGGGTGGTCTGAATACTTGTGGTATCAATTCCTCTTTCTACTAATTTTGAATGCCCACTATCAAAAGGCAGAACATTCCTAGCACTCCTGGGCTGATAGCACCAGCAGCCAATACCCCAACAGCATCATCACACTTGTTTGCGAAACCCTCCTACAGAAAGTAAAGTTAAAGGAAACAGGACCAAAAGAAAAAGAGAATGACCAATCACCTTTGCATGTCACACGGTACTACCTACATAAAGTGTCTCACAATTTTAGGAAAAGAGCCACCAGATATGACATTGTTGTTTTCCACCCCTTGCAAGCTTTCAAAAGCGCATGTACTTACAGCAACAGGAATAGTCAATCTTGCACCATTCATCACTAGAATAGGTTTATTGAATGCCAATCTAATGTGTATGAGATACCGCTAACACGTGGAAAAGTAAACATAGGACAAACTGGGCAATGCTTCAATGACCAAGCAAGACAGCATGCTTTAAATGTTAAGAAGGGCTATAGTAGTCTCATGGCCGGACACCGTAAAGAATGTAAGTGTAGTCCAAAGTTTCATAAAACACGGTTTTTGAAAAAAAGCAAGCATAAAAATTAGAGATTTTAGAACATTTTATCAGGGAGGCCAAGGATCAATGCATCAGTACACCTTCACTTATCTTTTCTGAAAAAGAGTATTCTTTTCTCGGTTAAAATTATTTTGTCATGGTCACACATGTGTTGTTGCAGATGAGCCCTGGTCTTGTGCTCAGTATAAAAACGCTCGTAGCACCTTTAATAAAATTCAGTTGACAGCGCTCTTTCCTGTCCTTTTTGCGATAAGATTTTTATTACAAAAAGAATTTCATTTTCTTACAGTTTAGGTATAATGATGAGTTTTCATTGTATCACAACATGGAGCAGCAAATTGCATCTCAATACGGACAAAAGTCACGATTTTGTGAAATTCGTGATATTTTCTCGTATATTTCAGCAGCTTGAGAGGTATAAAAATATTTTTTTCTAAAAATATACCTTCTGTGGAGTAAGTATTCACTGCTCAGATATTCATACAAAGTGCAATATTGCAATCAAAATGCAAACACAACACATTTTAGCTTTATTCTTGGAAGCGAATGTTGCAAAAAAATTGCACTATTATTATTGAGCTTCAAACACCTCACAGAAGCACATTTACTTAACAGGTAGACCGAATTTGCTTTAAAAAAATAAGCGGTAGTTTGAAAACAAAATTTTCCACAAACAGCACACAGACGGCATTATGCCAGGAAGTTATAGGCCAGCCACATGAACAAAACTTTTTTTCTCGCTGAAATATTTTAGTAGTTCACTGTTTTCAACGCAGTAAGTCAGCACTTTTTTTTTCAAATACAATTCAGATGGTCGCCAAAGTGGCTGGGACGTTTGGCATGGAATGGTCCAGCTATATTTAAGCAAAATAACTTACACAAATAACAATATTTTTTCATCTAACATGACCACACTAGAAAAAGTTGTTCAGGCATTGTGACACTAAAATTTTCAGCGTCGTACTGCCTGAACAACATCTTTGATAAACTCCAAACTCACGCCGAGAAAAAGCTGCTCAATCACGCTGGTTGTTAAAGGCCTTGCGGTCGTAGACAATGTTGAAAATAAAAAAAATCAACTCATCAGTGCTGTCACTCCTTCTTCGTCATTACTGACACGGAAGATTTTTCGGTTATCCATGTGGAGGTTCCGGAAGAAGGCTTGCTCTAGGCTGGGGCCGGGACGCAGGACGTCAGCGGAACCCTCTCATCCTGTAATAAGAGCAAATATGACTTCTCATAAAAGGATGTTCGTGCTGTTCTGGCAGCACCATATATAAAGAATGTGTAGTGTGTATCCTTCGAAATGGCGGGTAATTGACATTACACTGAACTCGAAGCATACAACCCATACATTCCAATAATTTCATATGATAAAGATAAGAGTTTTCCAGCATACAGCAAATTTCCGAAATGAGGTGAAGTGTAAGACTACAGCTCTAAAATGGCACTTACGAAAGCCTGAACTCACCTAAGAATCAAATACCTTCTAAAGTAGTGAGCCAGTGTGAAAAAAAAATTCTTATAGTACAACGTTCAGAACATGTAGCAATAATGAAAACGCACAAGAAACTTACCTCTTCATGTACAATCAGTGAAGACATTTCTGCTTTCTCTTTTACATGAGAACAAACGATCTTGGTCGTGGCAGTAGCGAAGAGGTCTGCAAAAAAAAGTAAAAGATTTACTGACTTTAATCACGCCTCTAACAATCTGAGGAATTGTTACAAGTCACCAATCAGTGCAATTCTAACTGCCTCTATAAGGGCATCAAAAATGAACAATTTTCTCGTTCTTTCTACCCTCACAAGACGCTCCATCAATGGAATCTAATCCAAATTTGACGCTGTGCTTCCTATTCGCCTGCTTTCTAGATGTAGGGCTGCGAACATGTGTTTTGTGCACCTTATCTAGCACAGACATTCGTCATCTATAATTCAATCATCTTAATTCATTGTAATTTGATAAAAGATGTGATAGCTCGTCCATTTTTTATATAGTTGCGGGCCCACTATAGGCACTGCCTAGCACGTATGAAAGTATTTCTTTAAAAAATTTTTTTCAAAGCTTGCTTTCAGAAAAAGCGTCTGGCATATTTCGACAACCAAGCCCATCCACTGATGGGAATCAGGGGCACGCTATTAGCGATTATTCACCACGGAATTTACAAACGTAACCCGTGCCTAAATACTCAGTTAAACACAATCAAGCAAGTAGAAGCGCTCGAACGACACCAACGCGCGAGGAAGCCGTCTACGTTGCAGCAGCCATGGCTTATGCTAGAGTTACCGCACATAGCTCCCACAGTCACGTATACTCTCTCGATTCTGTTATAACGCCGAACGTTATCGCAGATGAAGGCAAAGCACGAAAACAGCAAACAGGAACGAGGGAAAACAACGCACGGCGATGGCCACAACAACGTGCCTTTGGAAGTCTGCTAGATCTTTCCCTGTTGCTGGTAACACTTGTCCTAAATAGCTTAAAAAACCGAGGCGCACGTGCTGGGAGCATCGCGGCATATCAGCACCTCCAACTATACCGTCTTTAAGCCAAAAAAAGCCATTTCGTACAGTGCGCCTCTGTACATAATTTTTTTTCTTTTTTTTTACGCTTACACCTACAGAAGCACGTTGCACATTTGATTATAAATAGAAATGTTATTACGATGTAGCCCAAAGCACATCTTAAAACAATATCAATCACTTTGTGCAGTGTAGAGACAATGTGCGATCAGCAACTAATCCCGCCCTTGTTAAGTGATCACATCACTCACTGTATGAGTGATGCAGGCACTTACACAACATCGCGCATAGCAGTGTGAACTCGTTAAGTCACACGTTTAATCGGGCATCTGCAACAGGCCCGCGAACGCATGCTGTTGTAAATGGCTGGCAGCCTACTTCGGCAGAGCTGCTGCAGGCGCCCAGCTAGCGCTGTATGATTACTACCTACGAAAACAGTACACTCACCGTTAACAGGCCCACGTTGTCCGTGTCCGCCACTCCATGAATATTCCTTAATCCGAGCGTCACTTCAAACACGGTGTCATACGTGACCACCATTGAATATGCGCCTGTTCGCTAGAACACACACAGCGACCAAGACCCCAGACCCACGCAACGCATTTGAAAGACGAATGAGACAGAGAGGGCAACGACATTGTTGAGAGAGAGAAGGAGGAGGCACTGACGGCGGCGCCGCAGCTGTCGACGCAGGTGTTCGGTGACGCAACTATTCGCTTATCTACGCCGCCGTTGTGGGAGCAACGCTGGCCGGGGTAAGCGGGGGGGGGGAGGAGCGGGAACCCGCCAAGACGGCGCCGAAAGGAAAACGCTATGGCGCATACGGGGGACGGCCGTTCGACGCGGAATGACTCCTTGTAAATGGCATCTCTCCTTCCAGCCAGTCGCACAGCGACGCAGGTTATTTACCAGCCTCGGGTTCTTTGAGTATTTTGACGGAAAGCGATTGCAGTGGGCGAAAAATAGTGAAGCAAAACTTGCGGAAAACAAAGTGCACCATGGAATGGCCAGAAACAATAATTATTTCGTCCTCGGTGGCATTAGCGGGAGAGCATCGCTACACCTTTTTCCAGAAGAATTTTTTTTCGCATTGTCTGTGTCTGGCAATTCCGCGTATGGTGCCGCAAACACTGAATGCGTAGTCGAAGCTGGAACAAATTAATCCACAGTCGCGGATGTTTAGAAGGCTTGTCACGCACCATAAAACGTGCCGATGTTGTTATAACAAACTTTTTGCTGACCACATGATCAGCACATAATTCCATATGGTTGCCCAATGAGCTAGCTAAGCACATAAGCAAAGGCAGGGCACGTTCTTGTTAAACGTTGTTAATATAAACGATGGTTGTGCATAAGTGCAGTGACAGCTTTCCGTGTGAATTGGTCATAATCCACGTTTTCGAGCGTAGAAGCGCCTCAGCGGACCTAATCAGCTACCACAGCAAGTTCGTAAGCAATGATGAGGTACGAAAATGTGCAGCTGTTTTCCATGTACTGAATAGTCCGTGTACAGTGCGTTGACCACCACCATTTCTTAAGCCACCTCCCATATAGACTCCCAGTCTGAACAGGTGTGGGACCTTAAACACTAAGAAGCAGTGCCCCCCCCCCCCCCGCACACACACACGAAATTTGAGGGCGCACGGGCTGATACACACGCATACTTATTCACAGGCGCACACACATACACGTATACACACATACGGCAACACACACACGCGGCCGTAAACGCATGCATGCATGGGCTGACACATGTGTACAGGCACGCTTAACACAAGCACGGACTCGCACATACACGCGCACATGCACGGGTGTACACACAATCGCGCTTACACGCGAACACATGCGCAGGCTCACGCACACACACCCATACTCGGGCGAACATTATGTTCTTGTATATAATCCACAGGAAACATGTAGCTTATAACCAACGCTAAGGTGAGCTTTCGTAACGTGGATTGCAGTTAATTGCCATTATAGATGAAACGCGATTTGCTTCTGCTGGCATTCTGCTGTATTCGGAGAGCACCTACACACATTCTAAGTCTAGGCCGTCATTTAACGCAAGGTCCACATATTCGTGCAGTAGCTACGCTGCTCGGCCTCCAATCCGAAAGTCGCGGGTTCGATGCCGGCTGTGGCAGTCGAATTCAGATGGAGGCGAAAAGGTAGAATCCTGTGCACTGTGCGATATCAGTGTCCATTAAAGAACACCAAATGGTCAAAATCTCTAGAGCTTTACACTACGACGACCCTCATAATCACATCGAGGTTTTTGAGACGTAAAATCCCAAATATTATAATTATGTGTTCTTCTTATGCTGCATATTTCATCTGATGAATCGTCACCTACACCCTTCTCATGCACAAAAGCACCCTTAGAGCCTATTTTAGGGTGCTATCGAGGCAAGCACCCAAACAAATGGGTGATTTTTTTTCAATCGACCATTTATGGGTGTTAAAGGGTGTTGCAAAGGGCGCTTTCTTGTAAAAGCACCCTTTTTACACCATTTTGGGTGTAAAAAGTTTTACTGTGTGATTCAGCTAAGAGACTGTGCCCTGTGTGCGTTCACAGGCATGATAAACATCTACACAATGCATAGATAACTGGTTGCGTGTTTTTGTGACGACAAAAGAAGAAAAGATCGCAGTCCTGTCTTCGCACAACATTGAAAGAGTGTCTTAGTATATTTGTTTGTTCACCCACAACATGAAGCCGATCCTGCGGCCATTCTGTGCAGCAAACTTCCTGTGAGGCTATATCGGCTATCGCCACAATGGCAGTGTGCACAAGGTGCACTTCAGGCCGACCCGTCGGTGACCGCAAGCTGCAATACTACTCCGTAGAAGCTCTCCCTCTCCTTTTATATACCCCAATGCAACAACTTGGTTCCACGAGAACCCACGAGTGGCGTACATGTACTGACGGCCCCCGCTCTGAGCGTCTTATTTCAGTCCATGAGTACCTGCCTAGCCAAAAATATTGTTCGATGGTATCATATAAGTGTATTCCTGCAAGTGTATTCTTCGGTCAGCGTTAAAAGGTGAAATAGGCAGACAAAATATATGATACTATCAACCCTCCTTTAACCACAAAATTGCGTGTATGCTTGAGCAAAATGCGCCAGCGGGATGGAATGTCGCAGTGGTGAGCTTCGTTTGACGAAACCTGGAAAGCCGCAGTGGCAAATATTGTTATAACTGCGAATACTCCTTCTGGTTTCACAGCTCACGTGAGCGAATATCTATACTGAGAGCGAAATCCTGATAAAAGAAATGTATGCGAGAGAAAAATGTATTCCCTAGCTTCTGCTCTCGCTTCGTGGTCTACATTTAGGGGGTGATTAATCCTCGAGAAGATCCGCTCGTGGTACTTTTGCGCCGCACTTCATTATATGCCTTGAATAACTGGGAAAAAACAAAGAAAAACGTAGTGGAGGACGTGAACTAAGCAGTATGCAAGCTGAAAACAAAACTTTTGGCCTGCACTCCGCACCCAGTTTGTAAACCACTTATTAGCGATGCCTCCAGGCTTGTCGCCACCACACCCCATCCTGTTTATTGTTATTTTTCATGGAATATATCAACGGCCGCCCCTCTAGTGACACTCTCTCACCCACGAGAAATGAGGAACACAGTGCCTTACCTGCTGCTCTTTCTCGTACTCAAGCTTGATTCGCGCCTCGATGCACTCCTGGGTGGAGGCGAAACTGCGGCTCTGCGCTGCGTCTTGCATGTGGCGGTGGTACCAGCCCACAGCCGTGGCCATCGCCAGGAATAACGAAGCGGCGGCAACCTGCGCACGGCATGTACCAAGCATTGACGTAGATGTTAATGTTGGTCACTCTGATGAACTGGTTCCGAAAGCTTTCATTTAGCAATAGTTAAAGGTACCTGTGCGGCAATCATGAAAAACGCGGATGCCGTTCTGCTACGCGGATTGAACCCTGTTGGTTATTTCCACAAGCGTTCAATTATGACCTTTAGATATACCGCGGAACTACTTGGTTTATTGGATGCGACCTTCACCCACGAATAAAGTAATTTTTGGGACTAAGAACACACCAAGCACGTAGGCAAAGGAAGGAGAGGGGATGGCCCCCCTCCTCGAAATTTTCTAGTCAGTCATGTTTCCCGGCAACTTTTTTTCTCTTTACTATGAAAAGACTTTCTATCTAATTATTAGACCTTGCCCCCTCCTCCCCACTCTCCCCGAAAAAAATCCTGTCCAGCAACATACCGTAGAGGGTGGACGACGTCTGTCTATACTGGTCGATCAGCAGCAAACTACGCGGGCAGCCCAAGCTGAGCGTAACTTCTGGCTGTTCGATACATATGTTTGTTCTAACAAAAAACCTTAGCCAGTTTTTTTTTGGGGGGGGGGGGAGGAAAAGGAGGTTTAACAGTACTGCATGGATGTCCATGCGTGCGTCGGTATGTGGGAGCGTATATATTACACGCACGTGTGAAATCGTAATATTTCACTAAGAATAAAACCTCTTCAACACCCACCCACGACCCCTGGCTACGCGAATATTCTAATATAGCACACAGATCACTACCCTGAGACATGACAATGCACACTTTTATATATGCATTTGTCTGTTTTCGAGTGAAGAAAGCTTCTACTCCTTGTAGAGTTCTGACCAACATGTGTGATGGGAGTAATAAACGCGGTTTAGTTTTACAAAAGAAAACGTTCTTAGGGAAAGAAGTACACTAATTGAAAGCATAAAACACAAGTAGCACGCTCGGATGTGCTATTGTTCGCCATTGTTATGCGCTTTATTTTGCAGCTTACGTTAATCATAAGTCTTCTCTCACATAAAAACTTGCAGTAAAATAGAATTTAGGGTGAGTCTGAGTGAGCTCATATTTTTCTGCCCACCTATGGCTACAAGTTAACCAAAACAAAATTTGTATCTAAGAGTGACACATATACAGTAGCTCAGTACAGCTGCCTCCTGCAGTGACCAAAGAAACTGAAAAAAAGTAAAATTAAAAAGACAAGTTGAAAAAAAATACTTCAATTTGTCTGAAGTTTTGTTTTAAAGGGTTTCTTGCATGTTCAGAGCGGCGACAGAATAAGAAGAGGTACAACAATCTTTCTTCATATACGCCTAATTTAAACCAACCCATTGTTTAAACCGACCATGCTAGTTGAGCAGGTAAGGTCAACTACTGCTACACTCCTGGACTTGTGTTCAAGTTCCGGCGACTGCGGCGCGAAAAAAAAAAATGCGTAGATGTTAGGTGCACGCAAAATAACCTTATACAGTACAAATTGCTTGGAAGCCACCCATTACGGCATGTCTGGTATATGGTGGTACTGGCACGAAAACCCCCGAAATTAACTAGTCTATTGTCTCATAATACCGAGAAAATGGCCCAACAAAGAGGCCTATCGGAACAGCACTGTGCTGCTTAAAGATTAAGGAAGGTGTACGACATCTTAAACGAGTTGAAGTTTCTGCAGTTTTTTCATTATGAAAGACAATCGGGGCTTGCAAGAATAGAAGGCACCGAGGCAGCACAGAACTAATTATTGCCAAACTCAGAAGTGTGTTATTATTGCATGCAATCTCAATCGAGTTTTCGCTATGTACGCTGACGCAAGAAATACCTAAAAAATTAGGCGACTGAGGCCTGCTCTCTCCAAACTACCTGTAATATTACTCATAAACGATCCCATATGAACTTGCCTTCAGATTAGTCTAATTTATTTTATACAATCAGGCGCCGAAAAACTGAAGACACAAAAAATATGACCTTCACTATTTAGTTAGAGTAAAGAACATAATGATAACTTATTTATTGTTTATGGTAACCTTGAGATATATGAGCTGAGGCATCGCAGCGCTAATATAGTTGCTAGGAATTCGGCCTCAAATACTGAAACCAAGATAAAAATTGACATGTAGAAATAACCTGTAATCAATATTAGCATGAATATGGGCATACACAACATTTCTTTATAATTTAAAACCTCTGTGACACTGTCTGTACGAAAAACAACAGGCTTGAAACGGTTGCACGATATTTCATTTATGTATAGGGCCGACTCTTTGCGCAGTACGTATAGATAACAAACTATTTATATCAGACTGACGATAATAAACAAGCAACTTCCTGCTTTCGAGGCTGAACGAACACTACCGGAGGGGAGTGGAATCGCGTTTTATGGAAACGTTGTGATATTTCGGCCACCACTCACTATGTGATGATTACGTCGGAACCTTGAAAGCTTTCAATCTCTACGTATACGCTCTCAGTTATGCTTGACGGCTGAACACTCAAATAGAGCCGTTCACCAACCATTTTGCTTTTTTTGCCGTTATTCGTGATGAAGAGTTAGCCCCATTTCTCACACATCTTCGTTTTAATGTTCGATGATGTTTGGGAAAAGGTTTATAATAACATACGAATATCAATTTTATTATATCTTCAGAATGTTCATGCAGATTTGTACAAGCATATGTAACACAGCTTTTTTTTTAAACTCGTCTCATGTAACAGAGACATGAGTACTTTCCCTCACGTTTTAGCACTTTGCGGCCCTGTTGTCGGGCCATTACCGCCAACTCAACACAACCACAGCGGCTCGTGGTCAGACACTGCTAGACAAATTGTTTCGTGGTTGATTCGCGTAGGCTTCTTTCCATTGCATTATGAATCCTCTCTAAATATTTAAAAAAAACATTTGTAAATGCAAAGAATTCTTTAGCGAACTTTGACTCACTTTGAGCGTATCTATCTATCTATCTATCTATCTATCTATCTATCTATCTATCTATCTATCTATCTATCTATCTATCTATCTATCTATCTATCTATCTATCTATCTATCTATCTATCTATCTATCCATCCATCCATCCATCCATCCATCTATCTATCTATTTATCTATCTATCTATCTATCTATCTATCTATCTATCTATCTATCTATCTATCTATCTATCTATCTATCTATCTATCTATCTATCTATCTATCTATCTATCTATCTATCTATGCCGTTTACGACTTTAGCTCTCCTTGCCGTTTTGATAATGGTATCGATACCAAAATTGGTATTGAATAACATGACGGTATGACGAGCATAAGTGATTAGTGGTAACATGAAAATCATGACATGTATGTGATGTATGTTATTATTTGCATTTCATGTTCTTGATGTTCTTGCGGTGGTTGCGTTCACATGACATGTTGCAAAAATCGTATGGTATTCATGTCTGCATGGCGAACACACTCGACAGACCCCAACGTTGAAATCATGACATGCATGTCATGTAACAACATGACTACATGGCACGCGCATGATGTGCTCACGGCCGTTTCACTTGCTTGACATATACCAAAAAAATTTGGTATTACGTGACGCGAACGGCCGACGAAGGTAAATTACTCGTCCAAACATGACAATCGTGACATGCGTGTCGTGAAACAACATAACTACTTGCCACACTCATTATTCGCTCGCGGCCATTTCGCTGGCTTCACATATACCAAATTTCGTATTACGGGATGTGGATGGATGAGGAAACTGGGTGACTGGTGCAAACATGATAATCATGAGATGCGTGTCATGTAACAACACAACTACACACCACGCTGATGATGCACTCACGGCCGTTTCGCTATCTTCACATATACCAAATTTGGTATTACGTGACGCGAACGGACGAAGAAGATAAATTACACGTCCAAACAAGATATTCACAATATGCGTGTCATGTAAAACATGACGACATGCCACGCTCATAGCGCGCTCACGGCCCTTTTGGTAAGTCGACATATACGAAACTCGGTATCATGTGACGTGAGTAGACGACGAAGGTAAATGACACGCCCAAACATAATAATCATGACGTGCATGTCATGTAAAACATTAAATAATGGCTCGCGGCCGTTTCGCTAGCTCCACATATACGAAATTTGGCATCACGTGACGGGAATAGACGACGAAGATAAATGACACGTCGAAACCTAATAATCATCACAGGGAAGTCATGTATGGCATAATTAACGCCCGCTTCGTAGTGCTGTGCTGATGTTAAGGAGTGTAAAAAAGTAACACAGACAGTACCCTTGCTACGGGCTTGCTGTTTTATTCTGACTTCGTTCTACTCTACCTCGCAGTCTAGCATTTAGCGTGCGCCCACGCCCCAGTGACGCTGTAATCCTTACACTGGGCCATGACTGCGACGTAGCATGACGAGCTGCGGATTGTCTCTGGAGGGCGACAGTGACTGTACTTGATTGGTTGTTGTTTGGTAGGCCATGAAGTGTCTTGTTGAAGCGCTGAAGACTCAGGCGGCCGAGCTTGGCTGCCTCGTTGTGGCCGCTGGTCTCAGCCACGCTGCGACATCGCAGGAAGAGCTGCGGAAGTCGTCTCTGGCGGGTGGCCTTGACTAAGCCAAGGTCGTCGTTTTTGCGTATGCCAGGACTTGCCCTGTTGTGCTGTGAAACATTCTGGTGAGCGACTGTGTCAGGGTAGTTGGTGCAGGTCTCATCTATGCTGTGAATGAATGTCATCACGTGTGAAGTAAGGGGCACACACTGAGCGGATACTTCTTCATCGTTCTTTGTGCGTTTAGGGGCTACAAGTCTGCAAATTTGATATTGGTGGCATCGCAGGGCAACGTTCACGTATTGGCTTGTGAGATAGGTTGTTACCTTGTCGAATTGCCGAAGTTGTACTGCTGGTGGCTTGTGACAAAGTGTGATATGTGGTCAAGTGATCTGGGTCAGAACCCTTATAATCAGGTGAAACCATGTGTTGTACCAGCAGGTCTTCTGTGATAATATCCTCAGGCGTGACTGCCCCTTCGAAATCTCTTAAATAGACAGACCTCTGCAAGTGATAAGCGTCAGCACGCTCGGCCAATGACTGCATTGATGACCGCAATCGATGTAGCTCCGAAATGTGCACCGAACCGGGAGTGGTGGCGAGTGCCTCGTATCCAGCTGGATTGAAGGGAGGTGTCATTGCTACGGAGTAAACCGACGCATCCAGGCACTCCAGCGCTGGTCAGCTTGTAAGTAGACTGACCCGCTGCTGCGGCTGGACGATCTTGGCCTGTGTGAACGCTGGTGCTGTAACATGTATCGAGGGGAAAGCTGTCACTCGTATGGAGGAGTATGCCTGATGGCTAGTGTCGATGACTGCCACAGGGTGATCTGCGAAGCTGTTCGTTGAGCAGCTACAGGGCACAGTTGTACGAAAGGGGAATTCTGTCTGATAAGCTTGATCCCCCAGGCAGAGCAGGCTCGTGGGCGCCCGAACTTCACCGTCGAGGTACTGTGTTGCAACACCCTGATCCGTGGCAGAGTCTGGATCGAAGTCATGAAAAAGCAGGCGAAATACATAACTCAAAGTGGCTCCCCATTCAGGCCACGATTGTTGTTTCACACTTTTATAGAGTGGCCTTCACGAAAGCATACTCCTATCTTATTGGAATGGCCAGCTCTTCTACGTGCACTTACTGCAGCTGCGAAGAAACCATCGCGCACCTTCTATGTGAGTGCAACCATTTCAACGTGCCAAGACATGAACTGACTGCAGCTCTGGATAGACTGGATGATAGGTCTATGTCGGAACAAAAGATTTTGGGTCATTGGCCAAGCCCATTCTCAGCCCAGAAGGCATTGAAAGCTTTGCTGCGCTTTTTGTGGACAACTGGCCTCAGAGACAGACTTTAGTGTCTTATACTCTTTGATGTTGCCATTCCTCTGTCGCATTTTTTGTAACTTCTCTCTATCTCTCTTCGCAACATTTCTTTTTATCATCTTTTATTCCCCTCACCCCTTTCCCCAGCACAGGGTAGCCAGCTGGTTTAAGAACTGGCTAACCTCCCTGTCTTTCCGCTTAAACTTTCCTCCACCTCCTCCTTCATAGTTGCACCAGGCTTTGGCAGCATCACGAGGGCTATCAATGGCCACGAACCATCTTCCGTGGCTCGGCCAGGCATAGTGGCTGCCGAGAGCGTTTACTGTTGCGACCCACTGAACGCCATTGTTCTGGAATCTTCGTAACTCTGGTAGTTCCGATGCAATCACTAATGGTAACTTGGAGTACAACGATCCGGTAGTTTGCAAGGCATAACGGTCCAGCTCCTGAGCAAGCAAGGACGTCGCTCGCACGATGTCCGTGGGTAGGACGGGCTAGGAGCTCGACGAGCCATTAGTGATGGCCGCGGAGGATATGGAATCCACGGTACTCGCAGCGGCGGTTGAGATCCCGCAGCTCGAATGCGCCAAGCTATTCAGTCGCTGGCATAAACATGCGGCATCGCGGATGATCTATTCAGCATCCTCGGACGAGCCGCCTTGGGAACCACTCGCGGTGTTCGAAGAATATGCTGTTTCCGCTGCAATGCGCACGATGATGTCGGTGATCACGAAAGCGTGGTTGATTGGAAGCGTCGATATAATACTATCGAGCCGCCAAGGAGGTCTGTACGTCTTCCCCAGATGCTGCTTGTGGCGCCGGCAGCTAATATAAGTGGTTATATCAGAAGAAAAGAAAAGAAAGGTGCCGACCCGTAACTGTCTCTCCTTACGAGGATACCTCAAAAGGCCAGCAGAGGAATGGGATATGGGGAATAAAAGATATAGGGAAAAAGAAGGAGGGATAAAAAGAATAGAAGGAAAATAGACGGAGAAGAAGACAGCCAACGAGAGGAAAAAAGAAGGAGATAGGAAAGTGGGGATCCGGTCGAAGCAGTCCAAGGGCGGGGTGCCACAATGCGAGAGCTGCACGGCGTCAGGAGACCGCGGAGGGCGAACCAGTCGGCGGGAGCTACGCTGAAGTCGGAGATCGCGAGGGCACAACCGTCCAGCTTGAAATCCTCCGAGCGTTTTCGCTCGGAGGATTTCAAAAAAAAAAAGATTCGCTGGCAGCTAAGCGGGTACCAAGGAGTCCTGGACGCCGTTCCTGAACTAGGCTTCCTGCTGAAGCAAGCATGTCGATGTCATGGCCTAGAAATGGTGGACGGCCTTTTTGGAGTGACGGGTCCACAACGCCGAAGATGCTGAAGCACAGGTGACCCTGTTTATGACGACTGTGCCGTTGTAATGGAAGTGACACAGAGACAGTACCTCTGCTACGCGCTGGCTGTTCTATTCTGACTTCGTTCGCCTCTACCTCGAGACCTAGCATCTACACTGTAAACAATAATATACCCAGCTGGGAGCAATCAGGAAATGATACGCCTGCTCCGCTCCGGTGGCCTCACTGAAACCGGATTGTACCAGAGCAATAACATTCGTTTTCCATCATTTTCCTCCGGTGGACGCCGGACGAAGGAAACCGGAGGAAAACGGGTCCGATCCCCTGATTATGCTGGCTTGGTTGCTTCGAAAATGCTCGGGCACATCGCTTTTGCCCCGGTAAATGTTCCCAATTGCTCCGGCTCATCGTTGAGCGGCATTCATTGGCTATTTGAGGAGTGAGTAGGCAGCCTCACCACTGGGAGGCCGTTCCCTACAAACCAACATGGCGCAGACCAAGCCGGTGCAGTGAGGATTGTGCGAAGCGTTCGGCCGCGTTGGAGAAAAGGAAATTGTTCTCAGCACCTTCTGGATACCACAAGCAACAAGCAGCAACGAAGAAGGGAGTTGTGCGAACGGTAATAGTGCGATGGTTGCTAGCAGCGAACGACACATTGTGATCTCGCGAGTGTTGGGCGACCCGGTGTTAGCTGGTGCAGCGAAAAAATTGTGATTCAGAATTACCTGTGTTATTCTTGTTAGGTAGTGCTAAGATTGGATAATGTTGGGTTGATATACCAAACATGTGATCAATACTAGGCTAATTTTACGAGATGTCAGTAAAAAATCAACGGAATTCCGATAATGCGTTGTTTGAACTACATGTTTTTTTTTAACACAACTTTGGTAAAGCAAAACGGAGAGTTGAGTGAGTTGGTACTGATTCATTATGACGTAAATGTAGCGTAAAAAAGTAAACACCACAAGCGCTTTTGGTTGCTCACTTTCTTGTACTCGTCCTCGGTAAATTGAATCAAGTCAGTGTAATATTTGGAGCGCTGATTGTATATACAACAATTGCTAATACCATAGATTTAGGTGATTCCATCAAAGGTTCATAATTGTTATAGATAAACCTAACTGGTTAAAACATTTTTTTGGCCTTGTCAGTACACACAAACGGTAACATTTGTCTGCTTTCCATACCAATAAACGCCAGGTCGAGGTCTACCACTGCGTAAAAAGAATTTCGATAGAATATGTAAGCGGAACTAATACAACTTGAATAACTGAAATAAGTGTTAATTTTTCATAAATGTAGCAAATTGAGGTAAGGAAATGTGTTCAGTACAGACTTTTAGAACGCATACACGCACTCATACGTGTGAAAAAGTTATTTGGGTGGGATGTGTGGTATTTGGTATATTAATATAGAAATATACTGAACTCTTCGCGGGACATGGTGCTTTCAAAAAAAGAAAAAGAGGGGCGAAACAAACTAACAATAGTAGAGACGAGGAATGCAAAAAAAAAGAAAAAGAGGAGTTACTTGGCAGAGCTAGTCGTGCGGCGCTCGACGTTTTAGTGAAGAGGGAAGGGTTTAGTAAAGTTAACCCATATGACAGCCCGGCTCAACGTTCTAAGACAGAGGGGACATTGTAATGAAAAAAAGAGAGAAAGAAGAAGACAATGTTTTGAAAAACTAGCCGTATTTTCTGTGTTCATGATGGTAGAGATTACTATCCTTGCCGCTGCATTTTTTTTTCAGTCGTGCTGTCATGGCTGTGGCTGTGATTGCAGTTTTTTTTTCTTTTGGTGGAAGACGGGAGTGCGAACAATGCTGAGACATTGTTTTGACCTGTAAATTCAACGACACTGGCCTGTGAGCAGAAGAGGAGAAAAGAAAATTTTTTTCAAGGAGGAGGTAAAGGAGGCACTGGCACGTCGTGACCCTTCCACGTGCATCACCTTCTGTGGCCTCAGGACGTTTGCACGGACCTTTAATTTAAGTAAACTGGTCTGTCTTCCCTTATTTCTGTGAGAATACAATTGGCTTAGGCGGCGTAAGGTTTGTGTTTATTATTGCCTAATTAATTTGTTACGTTGTAGTGGACTTTTCTTTATTTTGTGCCTGAAGCTGTTAGTTGTGAAATACATGCTCATACAATAACTACTTTGAAAAATGTTCGCAACGACAAGTATCAAAACAGAGCAGGCCGTGCAACTAAAAAAAACAACACCAACTTATCTCGAAAATTATTTTCCAAAGAAGACGAAGCTAGCCTGTACTTAAAAACAGGCCGCAACCAACCATGCAAAGTGTAAAGGCCCACTTTGCTAGAAGTATGAAGATGAGCACGCACTGAAATGTGACTTTTATATCCGAATTATTATTTGATAAAATTGGAAAATCATCGGGCGGGGCATTCCTGATGCCGTATACGAGAGTACCAAAGTAAGATTATTTTAGTCCAAAATTGCTTTTGAATGTTTGCTTAAAGGTAAAGCTACCGATTCAAAAATATATAGAAAACACTGGTGGCCAGATTTGAAGTTTTTCGCGTCAGGGATGTGTGTTTCTATCATGTTGCGGCTGTCTCACACTGGATTACATCGGATGTGCTTCGTGATATTGAATGCTCATCCTGTCCTTTGTGTGTATGTGTGTGGTCAGCTGTTTCTTCTCGTATACTTGCAGAATATATAGGGTTTATTAATTGTCCGTGGCTTCAGTGTTCTCAATTTCCGTGCCTCCCGCATGATTTGCAGTTGTTATGCATAATCATTTTTCTGAGAAATTGTGCCAGAAGCAATCAGCTCAAGCCGTCGTCCATAGATCTGATGGATGGTCCTTCGGTGATTGTGAAGAATTGTTCTCGGTGGCCGGCATTCTTCGTTTGTCGTGCATCGTTTTACAGCATTATGTGCTTCACTTTGAAGCCCTGCGCTTAAACTTGAGTGCTGTTGATTTCGCGGGATCTGTCTTATTGTGTTTTCGTTTTGGTGGCTTTTTGTATGTTTGTTCTTGTCTCCTTTTTCAAAATGCTCGGTAATCATCTCGAAACGGCAGCTTATTTTGAATAAATCAAAGAATTAAAACTCAAGTGTTTTCTTGAATTTCATCTGCTAGAGCTCTATGCAAAAGAATACTAAGTAACTCTGCAATGATTGCATGAGAATGTGGACTTCCTTCATCTATACAATGCGTGAGACGATCAGCATACAATAAATAAACAGCGGAGCAAACACTTCAGAAAGTACTGATCCACCTCACTGAAATTATGTCCGGGCGAAGTAAGTACATTCGCAAAATACTCCGGAGGTACCACACAAAAGCTTCGGATAGCGGGAGTGAAAAACCCGCGAAAAGTGCTCCGATAGTGCCACGCAATCACTGCAGCCAGCCGGAGAAAAATGTCATTAAAAAGTACCCCTGTGACGCCACGCAATTGCGCCGGTCGGCCAGAGGGAAACATTTGTTAAAATACTCCCGAAAATTTTTGCTCCGGATGTCCGGAGCAAAAATTGCTCCAATTTATGGGACGCTAGAGGACAAGCGTTTTATTCCAACCTTGGAGTAATTTTTTTTACAGTGAGCTATAGCGTGCGCCCGCGCTCCAGTGACATATCAACCTTGCAAGTGACATATCAACCTTCCCTATTAGTGGTTCCCACATCATCAATTCCCACTGTACGAGGGATTACTTCAGTTTTGGTTTCATTGGTTTCACACCGGCAAGGACAGAAGGTGCGTGGGTGAAGGTTTAAGACTCCAAACGGTTGAAGAGCCCTGAAAAATTCCGGTACCGACGTCGGCACCAGTGGCAGTTCTTGTGAGCGAAAAACATAAATGGAGGCGAAGAATTGAAAGCTGGGTTCTGAGCTGGAATTTATCCCAATTGCATGTTTTTTCACATCAGAGTAAGTGCTTGAAACTGCTTCGGAAAAAATGCTATACATACAGGTGCAATGTAGAGCGACCAGTCCCGAAAGCAGGTGTAGTATTGCGTGGCGTTAAGTCATATCATACGATTTGCGTAACGAGTGGTGGGTAAAAATGCCACCCATTACAAAGCACTCAGGCATCACTGATAATCATGACCTTCATCATCAGCAGCGGCAGCATAAGCAGGAAAGTTTGCAACTGCGTAAGTGAGCGCATACTTCCTTAAGAATGCCGAGTGGGCACATCGCTACTTCTTAAACTGATTAATTATCGCGTAGGGCACGTTTCGGAGCAACTAGTGACGACTCAGAAAATGGTAGGTGTAACGTTAATTCAGTAAAACTTGTAGCTGGACGAGTTAGTTCATAATTCTTGGTAAACTGGTGTGCAAAATCGCAGACAAACGACAACAGAAAAGAAGAGACGGGGACAAATGCAAACTTTCAACTGAATTTACTTTTTCGTCATGCTTCATACATATAGTCACAAACAACAAATTTAAGTGGTCACAAGTTCAGAACCAAACATCTTACAGCAGGCCGCACAAAAAATCACGCTCACTATAAAATAATAATACTAACGTATCACTAACACAAGTGTTACCTAAGGCAGCGATATAAAAGGCTTTCATTATATGCATCGCATTTCCACAACCTGAAAAAGATAGCGAGTAGGCACGTTGTGCAGATTGTGTTTTCCAGCTCACGTAAGCTGGCTGGGCTTTGTCCCAGAATCTGCTCTGGCGAGAAGAGATCCAGTGTTTGCGGAAAGAAACACGCGTTTGTGTATGCAAAATTTGCGACTGGCATCGCCTACGAAATATTGCTGTATTGTGGAAAATGTTACGTAGGTCATACGGGGCGTTTTGTGAAAGACCGTGCAAGGAAACATGAGCTTTCACTTAGAAATAACGGGATCACGCATTTGCCCACGCACTGAAAAGCTTGCAAGGGCTCACCGAATTTCTCAGTCAGAGATTAGGATTTTGGCTCGAAGTGCAGATACCACAGCCCGGGAACTAATGGGAGCCTTTTATATCGCTGCAAGAGGTAAAACTTGTCTTAGTGATACGCCGATATTATTATGTGATATAAGCAGGATTTTTTGCGCGGCCTGCTCCAAGATGTTTGGTTCTGACCTTGTGACCACTTGAATTAGTTATATGTGACTATATATATGAAGGATGACGAAAAAGTAAATTCAGTTGAAACTTTGCGCTTGTGCCTGTCTCTTCTTTTCTGTTGTAGTTTGTCTGCATTTTCGCACACCAGTTTACCCAGAAGTAACATAATTTGGCCGGTATGCAGTAATGCGCATTATTGAAGAACAAAACATGGATAACTGAACATGCGACATCGTGTTGATATTAAGAGGCAGAAATGAAACTAAACCTATAGAATATGCACTTCTCATAATAATATAATGATATGTGGGGTGTTTCATTCCAATAGAACGATATCATTGAGAGACGCCGTAGTGGAGGGCTTCGGAAATTTGACCATGTGGTTTTCTTTATCGTGAGCTGACATCCCACAGCTCACGGGCTTCTACCGTTTCGCCTCCATCGAAATGTGACCACTGTGGCCGAATTCGAACCCTCGACCTTCAGGTCAGCAGCCAAGGCCGACAGGTTATGCAATTTTCAGAGCTTGCATTCAGTCGCTTGTTATACTTACATGAATTATATCGCAGGAACAGGCACCGATGGTGCCGCCAAAGTATAGCTGGGGTAAGGAAACAGCCCACCTATGCGATTTGGCACGAGAGTATAGCGTAAGAATGTTGAAATTAGCATTTGTCCTTTGCTCTAAACATGCATGCTGACAGTAATGTTCATGAATGTCATTTAAAACAGTCTGTAGTAGAAGTTCATATATTTTGGTGCTTGTTAAAGCAGAAACGCTTTTCCCCCCAAAACCCATAATCATGATATCTGTTAGCTTTTGAAAATGTGTGGTTATTTTTTTTTATTTACCTGCCTTTCCAGTCTCATGTAGAGACCGGATGGGAACGGCGTGCTCGCACTAAACTAACATGGGAAACCCTTTACAATCACATTCCAAGAGTGCGTCAAAAACACCCCCTCTCTCAGGAACTTCTATAACAGATAAACATGAGTCATTTCTCGGAATTTCGAAAAACGAGATAACTGTGCATGCTTTGCCCGGGACTAACTTTCAAATTAAAATTATAGGTATTCGGCAAACACATTGCGCTCTGGGGCGCGTGCATCGGGGGTGAAGAATGCTTTACGCCGGAGCGCATGGGCTGAACTTGACATTTATATTCGCTAGTATCTTCGAAATCGTTCCTATCCCGATCAACAAAAATAAATCTCTACTCCCGATATTGTGTGCATGAGGCTCACAATGGAAGCCGAAATGATGAATTCCGGTGCTGTAGGTAATGAAATCGGGTGCTCGACACGTGCCCATGGCATAACGCCTCCATGTAAGATGGAGCGAAACGAGGCAACAAAAAAGCACATCAGTTTACGTTTTCATTTTCTTGTTCAGAAATACACATACCACTATTCATCCGGCGAATTCGCATTACGGCATTCATATTGCCTATTTATATCAAGGTTCAGTTGTGATTCAAATATTTTGCTTAAGGTCTTCACACAAATAGGCGTGCATGATTGCCAAAATTGGTTTGTGATTGAATGATATGGGGAGTTTAACGTCCTAAAACCACCATATGATTATGAGAGACGCCGTAGTGGAGGGCTCCGAAAATTTTGACTACCTGGGGTTCTTTAACGTGCAAAGTTGGTTCGTGAGGCAGCAAGCATGTGTGTTATTTGCTTGAGCATAAGATTCGAAATTTACTTTCAGGCTGTGAACTTTCAGTACAAATCAGGAAAGTTTTTTCGTCGGTAAAAAAAATTGTGGATCTCATACACCCTTACGAAATATATCTTTTGCCTCTAGAAGTCCGTAGTAACTGAACGACGTTACTTTCACAGAACGTTCTAGAATCAAAAGTTGGCGCACGAACTTTTCTTCTGGGATATCAGATCAGTACAAAGTAAGAACATCTCACGCCAGTCTCACTTTATTTGGGAAAGTAGTGGCTCTCTTTAAGTCTACATTGCTTTTAACAATGTATCGCATATACACGGGAAACTTGTAAAGAAGAATTATTCCTAAGCTTACCGCAATCGTTTAGTATTAGAATTTTTTTCCTGTTGTCGTTACTAATGAGAATCCGCTACTATCCAGAAATATATTATTCTCGTAGAGCTTCTCGTATTCGGATGGAGATAAAGCCGTGCATCAGATGATGATTTACGCAGACCAGAAATATGTACGAGGGATGGCATATGGAGGGATGGTGAAGTATAAAGTCAGTCATATGTTGTGTTAACAATATATCTCACGGTGAAATTACCTAAATTAAGACCCTCAGTGAAATCCTGAGAAAGGCACTGCAAGCCATTCAATTTTTAGATACGAAGCAGCTCTTTTACTAGCCTGTGTAACGCTGTCGCCGCGTCCGCACCGCTCCCCTCGCCGCAAGTGTTGGAGTGGTGTGGCGAGAGGAGCAGTGCGGACGTCGGTGTTGACGTCGCCTTTCGCGTTCACGAATGGCGACGTCCATACAGACGAGGCGCGAGCCAGAAAGCCGAAGGCAAGCGTCGGCAGTGGAACACCAGCGACACCGACGAGGTGCGAGTCAACAACACTGATCACGTTCGAGAATACAGACGGCGCACATGTAACACCAGACGAGACTTAAGCCAAAAAAGCCAAGCGCAAGCGTCTTCAACGCGTCCCGCCTCCCGTGTCTTTTCGTTTCAAACAAACATTTATTCAAGTAAACGCTACACCAAGTTTCGCTTCATACGTTCTTCCCGCACCCGCATCGACGCCCGTTTCAACCAGGTCAACGCCTTGTGCACCGCTGCTTCTTAGCACCCGGGTTCCCTTCGGGGAGATGGTTCATAGTTGTTTTTTTTTTTGGAAAGTTTGTTTCTTGTCGCTATTCATTTTCTCAATTTGCAACACCGTTCTCGCACATCCCCTTCATTCAACCTGCGCATGGAGGCAACTTTCTGTGCCCTTAAATAATATCTAGTTTTTTTTATTTAGGGTGTCCAAGCTAACTATAGGCAGTTATATATATGACCACGCGCGCAGTGAAAACGCGACAAAATGCATGCTGCTGACTATTGCATGAAATAAGTCAGACTAATTTATGAGTGCCACTTTATTGCTTAGTTAGGTATACTGAAATGTTTTGCCCCGCTTCAGATCTTCAAAAATTGGTTAGTCAATTATACCAAATCGATCAATGAAACAGAAAGTGTGGGACTTCCTCTATGAATAGTCAGCAAGATGCAGTTGATCACGTCATCACAGATTGTGACGGCATATTTTTAAGCTCTGGCTAGAGTTAGGTGAGGCACTTTTTCAGTGTTTTAGACTGTGTAACTTGAGAAATTCACCAACACACGTGACTTCATGGTTTTCGAGAGCCCTTAGAAGCCAAAAAAGGAAACGCAAGAACAGAGCCCCGGCTGCTCACCTGATAGCCAAAGTGGCGCGTGTCCCAGTCTGCCAGCAGCACTGTGGTGGCCAGCAGGCCAGCTGAGGTCACCGGGCCCATAAGCAGAGCAGCTAGCTGCTTCAGCGGAAGAAGGACGTGTAGCAGGAAGGCGGCCACAAAAGCAGGGGCCAGGGGGTCCACCAGCGAGATGTGCTCTTTGGCCACGGTCCAGGCGAGTGTGGGGCCAGCCAGCAGCAGCCAGCCGAGGAGACCAAGTGTTAGCGCCAAGCGCTTCAAAAGCGTCTCGGCTGGCACCAGCGCCAGCAGGACCAGCACCGCGAGCGCCGCCAGCAACGCCACGCTAAGCACCACGAACCGCCGTAGGTCCTGAGCGAAGTACTGCGTCCACGTAATGTTAGGAGGGTGTTAGTCTCTTGACAGCCATGAGAAAGCGTTCTAGATTTAGCTAAAGATTGTTGCTGCGTTATCACCAGGGCGAAAACAACGCTGTTAAAAAGCCCAACTAGCTCGGCGGACCTTGATAGCACGTCTTTAGTACATGCTTTATGCATTAGTTTTATCATATTTCTCACTGTCTTACAATTGGGATGGTTATGTGCTAATACTTTTTAGGAGTTTAACGAGCTTCGTAATGAAAGCATACTACCACGTGGTCACACTAACAACATTTAAATGAGGTGCATAGCAGTGAAATCCTGTTAGTTTAAACTATATTCAACCTTTTATGACTCCCACATTTCCACAAAAGTTGGTTGAACTATATCCCAAAACATATTCTTCACACTAAACCAATGGGTCCTAGCCGTATATCTTACTGAAAGAACTAAAAGTATGCCAAACTAATTTAGTTTGCTATGTATAGTTCATATGCGTACCCAGTTTCAAGTAATCTTCAACAAAGGTGTGCGGCTACTCGAATAAAAATACATGCATATGCACGTTAGTTGGCGTCAAATTTGAACACGTGGCGATAACACTGAGTCAGTCGCAAGCCTCGACAAAGCTAACACACGAAAATAAACTTCTTCGACTTCCTCCTAGCAGATGCCTTCCTTCTAGACTATGCACTGTTATAACGTCAGTGAAAGCCACACAAGACAACTCCTAACGGCAAAAGTGCCGACCAGGCGCGTCAATGGGGTCACAGTACGAGGAGGGTGGTAACGCTTAAGCCTTGGTTTGCGGAAGACATGACGTCATACCGGAGGCGACGTTGTTGTGGATTGTCCAGGACAATTTCGTACGTAACGCCTGTTACTTGTCGAAGAACGCAGTCTAGGCCCGTGAAACGAAAACGTAGCTTCTCAGAAAGCTCGGCACATCGCGTTGAGAACCAGCGAAAAACGAGAGCACCCACTTGAAATCGTTCATCAAAATGTTGCTGATCGTAACGGTGCTTTTGTCTTTGTTTAAAAGTCGTTAGCCTGTTGCGGGTAAGTCAGCGTGAGCAATAGCATCGTGAGCGTATTTTGTGTTCGACTGTGCAGAAGGCGACAGGAATGTATCTAATGGCAACGTTGGCTCACGTCCAAGCAATAGATAAAACCGTAAGTATGCAGCAATTTCTTGCCAGGAGGAGTTGTATACAAACGTCAAGTATGGCCGTGCAAGACCACAGTCACGGTGATTGGTCTACACGTATTTTGGAAGCATGCCTGTTAGTGTCCGGTTTAAACGTTCGTTTAAGCGGTTTAAGCACCCGTTTGTCTCTACAAAGGCTACAGAGGCATCGTTATTGTTCATAGTACACAAAATCGAAAACAGGCACATGTTAGCGAATTCCTGGCGGTCTGAGAGAGGCCTGGATCAAGGGGACAGTGGGCAACAATTTTTCAGTCAACGTTTGTTTCTTTGCAGCAATCACACAGCCCTGAGTTTGTGTCAAACGATGCGTTTCACGTCTTCAGGTGTAGATGGCTGACAAAGGCTTTCTTCGCAAGACGAAATTGCAGCGGTGTTGTGGAGATGCAACTGCACGGTGCGAAATGCGCCGATTGTTCGCTTGCTCCAGGTGGCGACACTCCTCAATTATGGCATCGATGGTCATTGCAGGTGGAACGCATCGTCGGCGAAACCCTTTAAGATGTGGGAGACCTTGTCAGCCTCGGACAACTTGTGTTGGTCTTCTGCCACAAGGCTATAACACGTGCTGAATATAGGTCAAGTATGGGTTTGTTGACATCTGAGTACGTACGGCCGATTGTTTCCGGGAAACATAATTTCGTCCAAGTGGGTTGTAGAAAAGGTCGCGGAGCTGTTGTTTGAACGGTTTCTAGGTTGTAACCTCGTGCTCATGGATATCAAAGCAGACGCAAAAATTTTTCTCAAGGTACAATATCACATTCACACACTGTTGGATCCAAGTAATATAGCGTGCCTATGGAATTGTTCATGCTGAGCCACTTGCCCACATCGATGTTTCTCTTCCCCCAAAAGGTACCGTGTCCACAATTACGGGGTTGCGTTACGGCGACAGACTGAGTTGTTGGTGATGTTATAGTTGGTGGAGGTGCGTCTTCATCCGGAGCCATGGTAGTGGACTGCGATAGGCGTCCACTGTGTAGCTTCGCCGTAAAAACAAAGTACCCCGCACCTCTGCCAAAACATTGTGCCCTACCACCGTGTCAATCGCAAGCCACAGTACAGTTGTTGTTGCTGTTGTTGTTGTTGTTCACCTTTTATCTGTGGCGCATACCCAATGTGGGGCATTGACCAAGAATCAAGTGGTTTTATGAAATAGTGTGAGGCTTTAAAATAATGGAGGTTATATAATAGAAAGTTAACAGATTACATAAATTATGGTTCTTCATGTAACTTCATCACCTTCGTCCTAGACGCCATTCTGGGTGTATCGCACTATACACTGTTAACGGCACAGAAAAGCACGCGGCATTATTAATGTCTTGCGCGGTGATTCTATGGCACTTTTTATTTCCTGTCAGCCATATGACAGTATAATGAGTTACTTTTCCCCGTTGCCCGTAGCTATTTAACTTCTTATGTAAAGGATGCTTGCCAGAATCACAACTCTGACTTGGAAACACTGGGCGCCTTCTTTAACCGTAGACATGAATAGTTCACCTTCAGACCTATTTACAAGGTTTTTCTAAATACTACCAGAATATAAACACTTTTGCTCATCGATTATTTATGTACACATGTAGTTATAACATTACTATTACACCTTTCCATTGCTACTGATTATGTTTTCTTTACCAAAAATTTGTATTTGTGGCTTAAATAATTTATATATCTCTCATTTACCCCATATATACATGATTAGTCGCGAAGCCTTATAGCCACTAAACGACTACGTTTGTTGCAACTACTAGAACAGTCGTGACACTTGTTAACTCCTGACGCGCGAAGTCAGCGAGTAAGATGCATCTAGTGAAGAATTGCCGAAGCACACCACACGGCCCTACCGCATTCATCCACGGCGTTATGAAGGCGTTGGCATTTCCTACACCCAAGGCGTGCCTGACAGGCTCGAGAATACTTGGTGGCGGACCATCAACATGCGATAAATGACGATTATTGGAATAATGGCGAACGATAGGAGCGTGGGTTGTGTTGGAGGCTGGTAGTTAGACAGTTAAGCATATTGGATTCAAGGCTTAACAATGAAGCTCTTCAAGCTAGTCTTCATTTTCGCGGCCTGTAATAAAGCTAATACATTTAACGGGTATGTTCCAGGACGACCTACAAGAAAAGAATAATCATAAACGTGCATGTGCCACATAAATTGGGTAAATCTCACTGCTAACTGCTGGATAACTAAAAATGGAGGCAACAGTTAGGCTAACAAATGGCTGCGCAGCGACAGCGGGGAACCCTGAAGCAGCAAGCATTAACTATTCCGCACGAGGCCACGAGATTGAAACCCGTGAACCCACAATATGAAGGCACGCGTCCTAACAACTCGGCTATCCAGCCATGCTGGCAGGCCATAGCATAGCCTTATGGAGTATTGAATATCAAGGGGTAGGACAGAGAAATGAAGTGGTGAGGAGAGATGTCACGGCGAGAGAGGTGAAAGGAGAAGGAGAGAGAGTAAAGCCTAGCATATGAAGAAATAGAAAGAGAGAAACAATTAGACAGTGATTAGAAAAGAGAGAGAGTCAAATAAAGGAAACGGAAGAAACAGAGAGAGCAAAAGCGTGGGAAGAAAGAAGAGAGTGATAAACAGAGGGAGTGAGACAAAGAAAGAAAGAGATAAAAGAAGAGAAAAAGGAGGAAGCAAGACTGAAATAGAAAGAGAGAAAAAAGGAGATGCGAGGGAATTAGTAAGAAACAGGAAAAGTAAAGATAACATGGTAGAAAAGCGGAGAGAAAGAAAAGAAGAAAAAGAGAGGAAGAAAGAGTGAAAAAAGTTTAGCAGAAGAGCAGAAGCCAGCACTCCACATTGCGCCTCCGGTGCAAGCTGCAACGACTACAAGAACCATGCCTACCAGACTACTAAGCTTATCTCGCGTATTGCTAATAAAGATCACGGCATAAAAGAGGCCAATAACGTCTGACTGGTAATTGCTTTCTCTATAAGCAGAATACTTTACGTCGGTGCATTTAGGAAACTTACGCTTACAGACAAAAAAAAAGAAACTAAATACAATGGTAAAGCACTGCTATCAGTGCGCGCTGCATTCCCTCATATCTACGCCCAATGCGAAACTCAGTAACCTAGGACTTTACAACACTATAGACCAATTAATTGAAGCTCAACGTATACCGCGATACGAACGGTTTTGTCAGATGATTGTCTCGTGTGCGCTCTCAGCGTACTGTACTTCTTACACTTTGACCAGAAAACCGAAATACCTCTGGACATCGAGACACCTTTCTGTGCTCCCCCCCCCCCTCCGCACTACCACGCAACATGCACCCTGAGCAAAACACGTAAAGACGCGTCAATTGCACTAAGCAACTTGCTAAGCGCTTCATGCCAATAAAACACGACCTGTAGCGGAATATCCTATGTAGATGATTACTTGCACTCTAAGCTTCGTCGGCTTACTGGAATTTTTTTCTGCGCGATAACTAGCAAGCTGATTTGGACTGCGCACGCAGGAGCTTAGAAAAAGAGTGATTAGAATAATTGGGAACAGTTTCAAAACTAGTTTATTGAAGGTGACTAGAAGGTAATAGGGAAAGAGATACGCAGAATAGCAAGAAAGAAAGATCTCAGCCGATCCCATGAATGCTGCCGTGTGAATGGTGCGGGCAAATTTTCCTTCGCTCTCGTCGGCTTTGTGTTGGTGGGAAGATGAACTTCAACGGCGACTGTACTTGCGAAGGCAAGACGAAGCCTTCGGAACAACTTTTTAAATCCCCCCCCCCCCCTTCCGGAATGAGCACACGCTAATTCCTGGTTGCCTTTGTCCCATGGCGGCTGCTTAGGCGTTGAGCTCAAGCGGATTCAAGGCTTGCACTAGTTCGCTTTTGTTTTCTCGAAGTTCCCCTTATTGAGGCAGAAGTATTTGGCAAGCGCGTGTTCGACCTTCCTGGGAAAGTTTTGAAAGCACCGCAGAGTTTACACATTTGGCGAGGAGCTCTGTCCTATCCGAGAAGAACCGTATCTCTTTGATTGATGCTTCTTCCTTTATATGTCTTTACTACATGTGCGGAAAGCAGTTGCAGGCGATGTTCGGGTCTCCAATGTCAGCAAAATGAGTCAACAAGGATGCTGCGCTGCTTCCATCTTTGGATCTGGCTATTTGTGGTCAATTTCACTCTCGTGGATTTTATAGGAGAGGAGGCCAGCTTGTTAGTTTGTGGCTGACCAGAAAATAGGCAGGAGTCAATGGCATAAGGTTCCCCGCGTCCGAACAGACGAAGGTCGAAGGACGAAAATTAACCACAGCTTCTGCCTCCGTTATAACTGTGAACATGCTGTCATAGTCGAGAACGTGAGCCTACATTCTTGAGACTGTTATTTTCAGGAATTCAGGCAGCCGCCGTCACAATTTGTCCTCCTTCTTCTGCACATCTGCAGGAATATTGCCATCCCATGCTGTTCCCCGTACCCAGAGGCTTTGACACATTATTTTTGCGCTGATAGTAGTGGGAACGGGGAAACCATACAGATCAAAAATGCTTGCTTAGGTCTGAAGTAAAAATCGGTTTGTGCCCTTCTGACTTGCCAGAACTCCAATCAAGGTAGACATCTCAACTCATTTGTGTCGGGCCTCCATTCTACACGGACCACATTTGTTGGGCCCTTAGGGATGTTTCAATCTCAGCAAACGATGTCATCAAAACTGTATTGTTCGATCGCCATTTTCTGAGGTTCATGCCTCCTATCTCCAGTGCACGCTGCGCTTCCTTGCGTATTTCCTATGCCTTTTCCACATCATTAACAAAGTCATCGACATACAGGTTGTCACTCAGGATCTGAGAGGTGTGAGAAAATTTTTTTTGACACCTTTTGAATGATGACGTAAGGTAGTTGCGAGGAATATCGGGCTGCACGTTGCACTGAATGGTACCCTTGTCACCCGGTATACTCCCATTGGCGTAGCCTTTTGCCTTGCTTTGGTGTACTTCGATAACGTAAAGAGCGAATGGCGTCGCGCGAGCCTTTTCAGCCAGCTCAATTAGGAGAAAAGCCTTTTCTACGTCATACATTATGGCCAGATTATGCACTGAAAATGGAATTAGAATGTCCGATAAACTTAGATTTAGGTTAGGTTCCAGTTCATTGGCTTCCTCAGCATCTCCGGCTTAAAGTCAAGTTCCGGATCATCTGGTCATAGTTGTGCATCGTTTTGTCATTTCGCAGTAGTTTCGCAGAGAGTGAGTGAAGCCTGTGCGATGCTGTTCCCGTTTTCGGTCAGCTGCGATATGTTCTCTTTCCATGGGAGCCTGACATCGTCTCTACCGTTCTTGTGGACGATTGTGTCCTCAAATGAACCAAGAATGTCGCTGTTTCCAGTGGTGAGTGGAGAGTCATCGACAATGCTAAAGTGTTTCAGCTCCCAGGATGATTTAAGTTGAGAAGAAATGTCGTCTGGCTCCTAGTTCACGCCGGTGCTTGTTAGGTGCATCGAGGCACACAATGTAGTGTCGATGCCCTGCAGCACATATCCAGGCAGAGTCTCTGCGGCTAAGAGGCTCTCGTTGAAGGGCTTGACACTACCTGTTGTGATGTCCCAGTAGCAATCAGCTCCAACAAGCAGCTCAATTCAAACACCAGGCTGGTAACCATCAGCTACTGCGTCAGCTGGTTTCAGGCCCTGTTCCTGTGCAAGGTGGGTAACGTGGTAATACGAAGGTGGCAGCAGGTCACCGCTGATCTTGGGTATCTTGGATGCTTTTATGTGGACTCTGGTGTTGTTTCGACACTTTTCAGCCGGAATTCTACCCTACCACAGCGTCTTTCCTCTAAAGGCTTCTGGCTTCCGAAGGCATAGATGGTAAGCCTCTCCTCTCCCATGACGTGAAGCTTTAAACGACGAAAAATTTGTCGTATGAATGTTTTCCGGCTGCCATCGTCGAGCAGCATACGCAGTAAAGGAGACTTCTTCCCTCCTTCTGCAAATGCTCGTGTCATCTCGAGAAGTACTCTTGCCTTTCCTCGGGTTTGTTACACCTGTAGCGATGACTGGACTGTGACACCAGCTGCTGTTGTACCTTCACTTGAGGGAGGCAGCGATACCCTTTGGTCGAGCTTGCGGACGCCTGTCGCTTGCCGTCCTGAACGCTTCGCACACTGGAATCACTTCGATGTTCGACCTTTGGCGGCACGGTCATTTCTTTTCGCGCACTTGTAACAGCGCCGCTTTTTTGACATCACCGCCTTTTTTGTCTAATAGATTGGCGGTGATACAGCTTTCAGGGGAGTGCCGTTCTTGATCACAAAATAAGCAGTGCACTAGCGGCTCCACAGTCACCGCTAGAGCAGACGCACGCGGTGTTTGATGGCGGTCTCTAGTAATTGGAGCTTTCTCTGCCACAGCGGTGTTAGGCATTGGTAATACTACGTGCTGGGCTCAGTCTCGGCTCTCTACCTCCGTCTTCAGAAAATTTAGGGACTGCTCAAAGTCATTTTCAGGAACGGCTTCTGATGTCTTTTTCCTGTAGACCTTGAGGCCAATGTTTTTTTTTTCGAAGAACTGCCAATAAAAGCACAACGTATGTGCTCGAAGCCACGCCCAATGCCTCAAAACTGCGAACACCCGTCTGCAATTAAACTTGGATGGTGCTTAGCCTCTCGGTGTCTTGAATATTCTACATTGGGTGGACCGGAAGCAATCGTGACATGTGCCTTTTAATGATGACCTCGCCCTTGCCAATTCTTTTGACCACAGTTTTTTTTTTCAGCAGTTTTGTAGTTTCGTTCACTGAGTGGCAGTCCGTCGATAGCAGCCGCAGCCTTTCGGATTAGTTAGCTAGTCAGATAGTGAAATTTGTGGATGGTAATTAGCGCTGAATTTTTGTGAGTCGTACACTCGAACTGGTTCCGAAATTCGGTCCATGAGCACAGATCCCCACTTAACGTCGCCATCTCCAGCATCGGAAGTCTGATTGTCAATGACGGCAACTGGAGAGCCGGATGGGACACTATACTCTGAACAGAACCAGAATGTACATCGCACTCCGAATCGTTAGTTTTTGATTATAAGTGCTTGAGCTTGTTTCACATAAGGCATCGTTCTTTAGAAATCGCTTAATATTGGTCTTCATCGTGGTAATTTTGTTTTTGTGTTTTTGTTGTTGTTGTTGTCAATGCAGTCGGTGAGCGCGGCATCGAGTTCCTGTAGCTCAATCTTCTCAATTGCTTAATCGACTGTATTTAGCTCATTTGCTTCTTCTGTAAGATTTTCGAATGTTCTTCAAGCTCACCGATTGCTGTGGCTGGCGCCTGAGCAAAACGCTGTTCTCTGTGATGATGGCGTCGATGGCTTGTCAAAGGGTGGCTTGCTTTTTCTTCCGTCACTTCGTGGCGCTTTCTACGACAGCTGGCGCAGTACTCTCAGGTTTCGGCTCCTTAAAATATAGCTAAATACTTTCGCCATAATCTTCGTCGGCTGACTCTAATTAAAAGCGAAATCATTGCCGCGCGATAACTAGCAAGTTGGCTGGGCCGCACGTGCAGGAGCCTAGAAAAAGATCGATTTGAACTGTTGGTGGCAGTTTCAAGACTTGTTTGTTGAAGACGAAGCTTAGAAAAGAAAAAATAAAGGTAAAATAGAAAGAAGAAAAAATCGGAAGTGATCCTACGAAGGCTACCGTGAGAAGGGCGCGGGCGAAAGCCTCTTTTCTCCCGTCAGCTCTCGACCCGTGAATTGGGCGGCGAAGATGAACATGTTCTATGGTGTCTGTACGGCGGGAACGCAGGATGAAGCCTTCGGAACTCTTAACATCCCACGCATCGCACGGCCGAGCTAGACTGCATCTGCGCCCGCTTCTTTCTTTACGGCCTGCTCACCGGTCGCGAATGCAATGGGAGTGTTTATGACTACTTTTCGCCGCACGTCGGCAGCGGCGCTGCGATCCTGACCTTGCAGCTCCTGCACCGCGCACACGGCGTAAGAGAGTTACTATGTGTGAAATTATCGAATGGGGGTTCTCGACAGATAGTGGGAATATTCAAGAAGTCCGGGCTAAAGAGAGTATCTTCTCTTTAAAAAATTAAAAAAAAACCTAATGTTCTCAGACGGCTCGCCACATAATGTACGTGTGCTTGTGCTCGGGGATAATACAAGCTGAAACACACTAAAAAAATGCGGAAGAATCGGCTAACGCGGCATAATGCTGGAGAAATAAAGCAGTTGCAACAATCAAAGAGGGAGAGATAACCAATGCTGCGCCTGTTCTGAAATCCAAGAACAACAAATACTTTTGACCCTTGGTCTTGTTGGACAACGTGTCGGAGAGCTCCTTTACATAAATGACGAGCACACATTCCTTGGCAAGCTATATTCTGTTTATTTTTCGAGATAGATTTCGAGTGGTTTTTATGGCTTAAAGCCACTGTTTGCAGCTTGACAGCTCCTTGAAACACGTACGTGAGTTGTATCTATAATGATAAAAAATAACTGCATACAGGGTGAAAGAAAATAAACAATAAAAGAGGACCCATGCTGCTGAATAACCCGTTCGGACGGCACGCACTGAAAGTGACAATGTGTATTGTCAAAGTGTTAGCATCACCTGTATGAATTCTTTCAGAAATTTGTATGAATTATCTGGTGGCTTAGTGTGAAAAGCAGGATGTTGTAAATTTCCCTTAGTCTCTTTTGTGGCTTGCTTTATTCTAGGATTTGCCAAACGCGGCTTCATTTTCTGCGGTGCTTTCTCAGTGTTCAGTCTGCCGTGATTTTTCAACCCAAAAAGACGGTTGTACAACGTTCAGTACGCCCACTACGTGCATGAATATATAGTACTTGTGTGAAAGTGCATTACTGTATTCCGAATTGCAAGTATTGTTCGGAGAAAACACCCGATGTTTCTTTTCACCGTTTCCCAAGCAATGCTGAGCTGTGCGCTAAATGACAAAACACTATTGCGAGAGACAACCTCGTCATCAATGACCAGTCTGCATCGGCTAACGAATGCAGCCGACACTTCTGCGGTGAAGATATTATGTGCCTGAGTGCCGCATCAGAAAACTTCTTCCTGACTCCGCGCCTACGTTTTATGAGAACTATCTATCCTGCTTGATTCGAAGTGTAAAGAAGCCTCGCAAAAAACCTGCTTCATAGGGGACGCGGGTCTTGCAGTAGTAAAAAAAGGCCTAAAAACAGTTAAAAAAACGCATGTGTCCGCGGGTCGCATCAGAAAACTTCTTCCTGACTCCGCACCCTATCTCTTCGAAGACAACACTTTTTTGTTTTTTACTTGTTTTTCAGCGCGTCGTGAGCGAATACCCGCACCCGAAATCATGCGCCTGCGTTGAGCGCGCTGCACAGAGTGGCAAAGGAGGGTCAGTGTCGCAGCGCCCCGCTCAAAGCAGCAGCGAGAGGCATACACTACACCCGATGCGAAGGTGGTAAGAAACGAGCGCGGAGGTGCAGTCTAGTCCGGCCGCACGCATCGGGTCATGGTTGTCGCTGCGGTCGCTACACTGTAGAACATAATTACTACTGCTGGCTTCATTTGAGCAACGAAACCTGACGAAGGGGAATAAGCAGCCATCGCTCTAGCCTACGCCACAACCCAAGTATCCTGCATCGTCAGTGAAAATATGAAGGTCATCGTCAACCTTACCAAAGACGTGATTTCACAACCAGCACACAGCATTCACATAAGTACATTGCTGTGGAGTCACTGCCACGTTGAGATCATCTAGGCTACGGGGCACTTGGGGCTCTCAGGAAACGAACACGCTTAGGTTGTCGCCCGAGCTTTCGTCTACCGGGTGCTTCATTCGACAGAACACCACTCCTCGCGACCCAATGCGGCTGAGCTATAAATGATTGTCTTTTCTTTTCGCGGCCATGCGAGGAACAGAATAGTTCCTTTCGAAAAAAATCCTAATGTACAACTCATAAGGCCCGACCTATATACCCACCAACAGACGAGTAGCAGCGATCCACTACCAGGCATTTATTTCAGACAAGTACTTTCTCCTGTCCTTCACTGCACAGCCGTATTTATCCCGCCGTTCACACACCACAATGAAAGAATGTGGTGCACCTCCCGCCGAACTCGGCTATATCATATGGGCCCGCGGCGTACGTACTCACACAATAAAACACAACGCAAACCATACATTTATAATCACCGCGACCGAGCAGTAGGAGGCTATGCTGCTCAGCAAGTGCCAGGAGAACTATCTCTGGGCTGTACGGCTGGTTGAAGAGGCCGCCAAGATTCAAGGCCCAGCCGGTGTCTGAAGAAGAGGGGGGGGGGGGGTAGGAAGGGGCGCATCTCCTGACCCCTTGCCACCTTTTACCCTAGCAGAGATACTTCAATAAAGTGTCTATCTCTCTGCACTGGAGGCTACGCTTATTTTTCACGCGAATGTACCGTACAATTACGAAAAACAATCTCTTGTGGAATATAGTATTTCGCAGGTCAGAGTCGGGAGCTGGTCGTGTATAGAAAATTAGTGCAGCATTCCGTTTCATCGTACCAAACGTTCGATTGGCAGTCACCGGGACATATTCGAGTTACACCTAACCCTAAAGTTTTTACAATATTACCTAGAGAGGAATATGGCGCTGCGATCGCGTACCTCCATGGAAATTATGGAAATACAGGCTTAGAATTGAATAGGGTTACCTGGCGAACTGTCTACAGACTTTTTCTGCAGTATCAGTTTCGTTCTTTGCGCGGCACGAGTAGTGGAGTGCAGTGAAAAGCACTGGAGTAGTGCCATTTTTGTTCAAAGAGGCTTAAAGGGACACTAAAGTCAAATAACAATTCACGTCAGATTGAAAGATCAATGTATGACAACATCTAAAACGACAATATTATCAACAACATGTTCCCTGCTTACCGAGAAATTAGGGTAAATGCACAAGAACACAAGCGCCGCAGTAGGACATTTTCAAAATGTTCCCGAGGACATCAGACGGACTTCCTACAATTAATTACTTGTACTCAATCTAACTGCACTAAATAAAGAACCTTACGTGCATCAAGAGACGTAATAAAATGCGGCTTCTTAGTTTCTGTATGATTTATAGGAAAATAACTGCTGAACTTTATTATGGGTTATGGCGCGAGTGGTTCGAAAATTCAATTTACACGTGGTTACAAAGAACAGTTGGTGTGATCTAGTGGCGCGCAGTTGAAACAAAAGCGTCTGCAGTCTAGAAGAAAATGGTGGAAAATTGATCAATGGCCGCTAATGCTTCTATGGCTCTCGCTGCTTTCGGTCTGCTGCTACTAAAGCAGTAAGGCGAGGCAACGTTGTGCACGGCCACAGTGACGTGAGTCGGTCCGCTTTTTGAGGCGGGTTATTGGAAGGGTGCTAACGCGATGCGGACCAATAAAACGTGAATTTATTTCAAAATTGGCCCTTCCGTGACACAAAAGTAACACTACGAGGTTTCCGGGCCTCCATTTTAACAATCAACGTCGACTTTACACTTGACTTTAGTGTCCGTTTAAGACCACTAGGTCTCTTATATGCTGCGACGCTGAAGCTTTACGAGTCGTATTTGAACGTTTGAACGAAGCGACGTCCTCTCACCGCTGCGCATAGTAGCGTCTCATGACAGTGCAGAATATTGCACCGAGCTCATGTTTCTTTTTTTACGAGCGCGTCTTGCCTAAACTCGTTTAAATCGACTGCAAAACGATTACAAAGCTAAGTAGTCGCACCGTGACGCTCCACTGACTCGACTTCAACACAGAGCCAGAGGTTTGTTGGGGGCAGAGCACTTCAACAGCCGCACCTGACATCGCAGAAGACAAAACGTTAAGTGTTTCTCACCTAATGCTGTCTTGTTATTTCTAATAAATAGACAATATCTACAATCCAGAGAAAAACAAGAATGCTTGTTATCAGGTGTTGTAAAAATAATTCTTGAAATCTTGATGCCAAATCTGGAACGCAATGGTAGAGCAATGCATATCCTAATAGTTAAATCTGCCCAGGTTTCACTTTCACCACATCGTCACGAAAATATTTTGCAAAAAAGCTTGAGTACGAATAAGTGGAGCAAGTTTCAACGAAAAATTACTGCATATCACTTTGTTTTTAACTCGGAAAAGAAGCGTCGCGAATCTCAAGAGCGTACTCCACTCGAAGCGGATCCGAAGCCTGTACTTCGCATAATTCCCATGGGGGTACAAGCGCCACTGAAGGAGCCCGCGTAGACACTAGCGCTAAATTCCCCTCTAGGTATTATTGTATGAAACTCTAAGCACCAAACCAACTCACTTGCAGCATAGTCAGCGGATAAAGACAGCTGAAGGCCAATGGGACTGCTACTGCATCTGAGCGTTTTTAACTAACTGCACGACTAACTGCGATGATATAGCTTTGAATCTTTAGCGCTTACCTCTAGAGTTTACTAGTTAGCCCTCATAACGTAGTAGTTCAGAAAACTGCTGAACTGTTGCGAACGTAGAGCACAGGTGTATGACAAACTACTGCTGACGATCACAATATGTCTTTTACTGTACAGAATTTTAGTCGCCGTTATATTTTACAAGTACTTCAATAACAAGTATTTGCAATTGGGGACGACTAAATTTCAAAGTGATTTACTTGCAACGTTCGCAGTTCCTAACAGTGTATCGGCGGCTACATGTTGTTACATGTAGTCTGCGTCGTTTCACTGCTTGCGCTACAAGCTTCACAGTTGTCGTCGCGTGATGTCAATACGCAATTTAAGCGGAACACTATTAAAGCAGCAATTATAAAAACAATTCCTAAGCGATGTTTATTTACTCATCCCAGTAATGCGTTCACACGGGCTGCCGGGATACCTATAGGCTAGTTTTCGTTTCACACAAAAGTTATAGGCGAGCCTTCGGGAATAAAGCAGCCTCTGATGGTCAGAAAAGCTTACTTCTGTTATCGCTGAAAGTTTCCTTCGTAATTCAACCCATAGGAGTCAGAAATCTGTGGCGTCTAGGCCAGGAGACAGGCGCTACTAAGGTCGTTGAACAAAATGCGGGAGGAGGCAAGGAATCAGTATCACTGTCTGTCGGTGGAAAGAAATCGGTGCCAGTTGAACCTGCCTGTAGTCTCAGGTCGTTGCCGAGCTAAATATTGGCATTATTGAATATTTTGATTCTCAAAAACGTCGTGCGGTCAATGCAATAGTGTTTTTCCTTCCCAGTGGTGTACAAACAAAGTGTATTTTGTGTGCTGGCATGCTAGAATCGAAGAATACAGGGCCGTGGTTGGATAGAACAAGTGATATGTAGTGGCACCGACATCATCGGCATGGCGCCACGAAAATAGAAGAGGTATCGCTCCTCGCACAAGCCTTGCGGCCGCACCGCACTATTCCTCTTCTTCTTTCGCGGTAACGAAAGACAAGAGCAGACATATCTCGTGGACATTCACGACAAACTTGACACCATCACACTCGAGCGGCTGAAGCCAGCCTACTGTGAGAATACTCCCACAGTTGTGTGGCTCAATCCAGTTCCACATGTCTTCGTTCACGTTGGTACAGGCACTACTACTTCAACCCGCAGATTTTTCTGGCAGGGCTGATTTCGTTCGCACACCATGCTTCTCTCTAGTGGGAAGAGCTATGTAGCGCCACCGACATCATCGGCATGGCGCCACGAAGGAAGAAGAGGAATCGTGCGGTGCGGCAGCAAGGTTGGCGCGAAGGGCACAGAAAATAAAGTTCAGTGTGTTTTGCGCTCTGGCAATACAAGGACGTGTCGAGTGGCTTTTCTCATGTGTGCTCCACAGATAGATATAGTCAACCCATTTGTAACTTTATCTATCTATCTATCTATCTATCTATCTATCTATCTATCTATCTATCTATCTATCTATCTATCTATCTATCTATCTATCTATCTATCTATCTATCTATCTATCTATCTATCTATCTATCTATCTATCTATCTATCTATCTATCTATCTATCTATCTATCTATCTATCTATCTATCTATCTATCTGTCTATCTATCTATCTATCTATCTATCTATCTATCTATCTATGTATCCACGGCAGACCCATAGGAAGTACGCGTTCTTCAGTTTTAAGTACATGGTCCTCGTCACCGTGCAGCAATGTGTTATCTCATCATGTATGCTGAAGTAAGCAAGTAGGCAAACATGAAGTACTCTCAGAAACAGTTAAAAGTCGTCTGTTATAAGCTACAATCGAGTTTACGAAGACGGTAATTCTTTTTTGTGTGCGAAAATTGCATTTCGTTTGTATTTCGAATGATTGCAGCGCGTTCTTCGCAGCACGTATTGACGAGGCACCCTTATCGGATTTGCGAGGAAACTGCATGGGAATTCGTCTTTCCATTGCTCCTTTGATCTTTCACCTTTAAAAGTCTGCCACCATCGACTCTGCCGGCTTTCACTCAGCCTCTATACTCTAACATGATAATTTTATACTCCCTCAGTTATTTTATTTTCAGTGCATTTGTTGTTGTTTTTTGTCTCTATCCGACGCAAAAGTGCATACACGCACGCACGCACATGTGTTTGACGGGAGTTTGTAGGGGGCATGCAGGTAAAAAGGGGAGAAGAAAGAGCATTTCTGCTGACCCTGTTCTACGCATACGAGACTTTACGATTTGAAATCAACGGAGGGGGATGTGCTGATATGTCTGTGGCGTGTTTGCACCGTCTCGTGAATGCACGTCGCTCTGAGTTGTTTTCAAGCTACGTGAGACCGGCGGCTACCAGTGCCGCAGCAGAAGCGATGACTGTAACACTGACGTGTAACGCTATCCTACGTTATCGACTAGGATGCCTGGTGTGCCCTCCACCTCTCCCAAAGGTAAAGAAAAGAGCACTCAGTTCCAACAAACAGTATGTACAGGGTCTGTCGAACACATTCCCGCAATTTTTTTTGGTAGTCAGCAGCACCGCCTGGCGGTGCAGTGCTTCAGGCGCGGAAGTTAGTGGTGATATAAGCTTCAAAACGAGTCTGGTTTCGGTTACCTGTGGACAATTGTTGAGGCTGGTTGAGCCATTGCGCAGAGGTACGCATCTACTCTCCCCTCATACAATAGACGAGTCTTTGGATCAGTGTCATGTAATCAAGTTTTCTTTGAAGCTAGATTGTAAACATGGCAGAAACGCTTGAAATTCTTCAGAAAGCCTACGGTGTCGTCGCGCCGATGATGTTTGATGTTTTGTCAGAGATTCTGGAAAAATCTGGGGTCTGTCAACGACGACGATCTCTCTGGACGCCAATAGATATCACAAATTGATGACTCGGTGCACAAGTAGATCACGGAGGAAATTAAAATACTCAGAACAACCATCCCTTGTGTTTAAACGAAGGACCTTCTACTGAGGAAGTAAGGTGCTAAAACTCTTGACGAGTGAGCTGAAAAGCTAGAAGTCACACCTCGCTGCAGATTGTCTCCAAGCTTCAGGCCAAAGTGGGTGTGGCTGTGCATCTCCAGCCACTGTATACCCTCTGCCTGGTACTACTGGACTTATTTTTGTCTCCTGTAGTGCAAGAAACTCTGCATGGGATGCTGAAGACGGTAAAGCATCTTCAACGACCTTTCCGAAGGAAGCTCTCGTAGTTGGCTTTCAGAGCGTCTTCAATTATAGGCGTTGCCAACGGAGCATTAAATCAGGGGCAGACTAACTCAGAAAACATTGCAAACTGCTAATCAATAAATAATCATAAAGTAAAATTCCGAGCACTTCTGGTACAGACATTGTATATCTATGATATCCTGCTACATTGCATCTGCCCGACGCTTTAGGCATACATACGGAACGTGACAGACCCGCACCTCATACTCGAACGCCCACGGCGATAAGAAGACGCCAACAGCAAGCCCGTAACGAACGGTTACATGAACTTCCTGGCCAATAAGTTGAAGTTCGTGAAATTGAAGGCTGCGGTGGCAGTGCCGCTCCATCGCGTCAACTCTTTTTACCTCGCAATTAGCCAAGAACTGTCCGCCGCGGTGGAGTAGCGGTTATGGTGTTCGGCTGCTGACGCGGAGGTCGCAAGTTTGGTCCCAGCTGCGGTGGTCGCATTTCGATGAAGGCTAAATGCTAAAAGCCCGTGTACAGTGCGATGTCAGTGCACGCAATGTTGTACGCAACGGCGTTCCAAGGAACAACGTTCCGGGAATCTTTTCATTTTTTTCAAGGAACGAAGGAACGCCACCATTCCATTCAGGATCGGTGAAACTGTAACAGTAACTCAGTACGTTTTTGAAGAAATGGCAAACAGAATGGCGTTACTTCTGTAAGCGTTTACCAGCACTGAACAAGTCTAGGTAAGCAGCACATCATGCAGAACAGGGCGGATGGGCCTTTCGCGGGCGGCGCAAGAAATGTTTCACTCGCGTGTCACATGACTACGGAGCATACTAGTTTTCACTCGAAGGCATTTGTCACAGGCGCAAGACACGTTTGCCGCGTGTCGTATCATGACTGTGAACCAGGCACGCGCTCCCCTGCGTTCTGTTCCTTCTTTTCTGCTTCGCTCCCAGAACACGTGCGCCAATTTCACCAGCGTAGATTGCAATAACTCTGATGGGCAAAAAACTAGCAAAAAAGAGATAGAAATAAGAAAGACGGAGAGAGACTCGTGGCGCAAACAATTCTTGGCGAGGTGAAATTCAAACACGCGCCCCCACGAACCGAAGGTGAGCATCGTAACCATTCGGCTATCTAGTTAACTTTTTTAATGCTATTTATTTTACATAGGTATGACACCTGAAACAATTCAGTAAAGGTAGAGTGCCAACATATTCAAACTGTTTGTGTCGCGGTACAATAAAGAACAGCGCTGAAGAGTTCGCATTCTAGTAAAGAGCGAACACATAAAGCAACGGCCTTTTCCAATTATACACTACAAAGGCGGTAAAGGTACACTTCATCAAAGCAACATGCCATTCTGACTGACTCTCCACTTGCTTGAATAATCTGTTAGTTGAGTGACTATCTTAATGATGTGGGCCGTTGAGGAAAATAATGGATCCGCATCTCTGAGCAACACGCACGCACGCTAGCAGAGCATGGCAAAGCCAATCCTCGTGTAGTATACAAAAAGTGGGTGGGAAAGGGAATTTTAGGTGAGTAGAAGAGAAAGATGAGGGGAGAACTAGTAGAAAGTCTAAGAAATAGGTAAAAAATATAAAGCAGGAGCAGCAAGAGTGAAAACATAGAAAGCGAGAGAGCTTCTACTAAAAGAGAGAAAGAAAGAAATATGAAAAAGAAAGAGAAAGTCCAGAAAAAGAAAAGAGAGGAAACGAGAAAACAATTAAAATACAGAGAAGAGTATACACACAAATATGTTCACTGACAACAAACAAGCAACACTACGAAGTGACAAGCCCCGCCGTGGTGGTCTAGTGGCTAAGGTACTCGGCTACTGACCCGCAGGTCGCGGGTTCAAATCCCGGCTGCGGCGGCTGCATTTCCGATGGAGGCGGAAATATTGTAGGCCCGTGTGCTCAGATTTGGGTGCACGTTAAAGAACCCCAGGTGGTCGAAATTTCCGGAGCCGGCGTCTCTCATAATCATATGGTGGTTTTGGGACGTTAAACCGCACATATCAATCAATCATTACGAAGTGACAAATGTTTATCCTAAATATCATTTTCTACACGCACTAAAATATTAAATGTGCACTCACTAGGCGCTTAAATATTGTTCCTTTCGATGGAGATTACTGTGAAAAAAATTTAACTATATTAGTGCATGTGTGAAGATATCTATCTGTATATTTGAAGCGCAGTGTTCTACTGGCTACTTGCAGAGCGACGTGGAAGTGCCACATGTGGTCGACTTGTACCAGACGGGCTCGAAAGTTGAAGCTATACATGTCTGTATTATGGCCAGTAGTCTGTAAAAAAAGTCGTAGAAAAGTCTGGTGGAGGTCTGAACAGGGAACTATGGTGGTAAAAAAAATGTGCCCGAGCGTATGTTTTTATTGCTTTTATTTACATACAACTTACTGTGGGCGCTTTCAAATTCGTAAAATATATGCACCTATAGATAAAACCTTTAAGTTTCTCACTTTATTTTGCCTCATGGTTATCCGACAATATATTTTAATTCAAAAGGTAAAGGTAACATTGATGTAACTACACTTTCCAACTTTCGAAATGTGACTGTAAGAAGGTACTCTCGCATTAGAGGAACTTGTAACGGGAACTCAATCCAAAACTGGTAAGGAACAAGGAACGTGTACAACCCTGAGTGCACGTTAAAGAACACCAGATGACTCGCATTTCTAAATTCCTCCACTACGGCGTACCTCATATTTATATCGCGATTTCACCGCTTAAAATCCTAGATACTGTTATGATTGCAACAAATTAAGCGGATTAAAGCAGCAGCAGCGATGTCTAACAGTATACAATTTGTAACTTTGAACAATATATATATATATATATATATATATATATATATATATATATATATATATATATATATATTGCAGAAAAAAGGGAGGGGAAGGACCGTAACTACATCTGCTTTAATCTTTACCTTACACTAAGTAAGCGGTAGAAAATGGAAGAATGCGGGAAGAAAAGTGGAGAGAAAGAGCAGGCATGAACACGCTCCTACAATTTAAAAAGAGAGATAGAGAGAGACATCAGGAATAGCAGGAGGAAATATCGCAAGCGCAAACAACGTCAGATTGTGCGCAGCGATATGGATGATTCCTTTTTCGAGCACAACCAACTCTTGTCCCCCTGACGAAGTGACATACTGGCTTTTGCCACTTTCAAACGCACTCTGAGAACAAAAATCCTATTCAAATCGCTAAAGTAATGCTAGATTCTGTCACTATAAATCATGGCCTTTCAATTTCAGCTAGGATGAAATCACATGCTCAGGCAGGTTGCCAGTCCCTCTACATAGGTGTAGCTTGTTCAGGTACATAATGAAGAAAGAAAGCGCACACTTCATAGAAAAATTGCAGGGGCTCCAAAACGGCTATTGGAATATTAATATGCATGATGCCAACATAATTAATGTGAGCTTAAAACAAATGTTATGACCGTGATATTTGTGCATGTTTTAGGAAGCTATACCATGATATGAGAATAAGGGATGTCGTATTGAGAGGTACTAGATATAATGGCCACCTGATGTTCTTTGACACTCACCTAAACCTAATTATACACACGAAAGTCTAGCATTTCGGCTCCACCCAAATGTGGCTGCCATGGCCGCGAATCGATTCTGCAACATTCTATGGTCAAACGTCGAGTACCATAACCACAAGACTACTATCGCGGCTCACATGATCAAGAGAGAACTTCCCTTGATTCATCGCGAAAAGAAGGCGTCTGTCATGTATGTATGAATGAACAAAATATGACCTCCTGCGACTTCAATACGACCTAGCGTGTGTTACAGTTGACCTATGAAGTGGCGCTCGCTGTAAAGTGTTCCTGCTATATTCTTTTGAAGTCATTCGCATCCACTTTTTACAATACACTCTGCCCTCAATAGGCTGATCCATAAGTCGTCCAGCGTTCTACTCAATCTACCATATTGAATGAGGCATTGTGTGGGCAGCAAGAACGCCACGTTTGAATGGCGTTGCAATATCACCATGCATGCATCGCCTATAGGGCTTCCTCTTTTCACGAAACCCGAAAAGGGCGCTTCACTACTGGGTTTCCGGAACAGTGCATAAATGATGGCGTGAGATGACTATACGTTGTCCACCTCCTCCCCTATTGTAGTGTGAGCTCTCTTTTCGGGGTTCGCAGAACATTGGAGCCTGGAGAAAAGTGGCATGCTTTCTTGCTAACGATCTGCGACGTATACAGGCGATGCTTCTAAGCTTACCTGTACTTCCATCATAACGTGCGATCGCCATACTCACGTAAAAGTATAAATGATCACCTTCAACTTTGCATCTGGACGTCTACACATATATCCTGCGCAAACATCATTGTCTCAAATGATCTTCACACGTGTTTGATAAGTTATGTTGAGCGGCTTGCTACATAAGTATTCATTATATATGATTTACTGCCTGAACTAGGTAAGACGTGATACGTGGCGGCCGGTGGAATTTCTTCTCCGTGTGCCGTAGTTCATTGGCCTGCAATGAAGAAGTGCTGCGACCCGAAGATGTGTGCCCTATGTATCGAAGTTCACAAAATATTGTGCCACAAGCTCAGCGCCCACCGAAGTAAAACGCGCCTCTTATTCGAACGGTTAAGAGCTCAAAGACTTGAATATGTGTTATGAGTTTTTTTTAAAGTGAACTTTGAAACAATTGTCGGTCACGGCACTCTCGGTTTAGTGCTGAAACGATGCCGTTTTGTTTCTGTACATTGTTCAGTGCGCGCTAGCACGCATCTGGTTTAATGTGTAATTCCATGCATCTGGTTAGTGTGGATTTGAGTTCTAGAAAAATAACAAACATTTTAAATCTCAGCAGCTTCTCTTTTTTCTGATATCAAAATGCACATATATTACTTCTGTCTTGTTTTGATTATACATCGATATTTCATGCATGCATTTCTTTCACTGTGGGTGAGCCATGACAACAAGAATCCCAATGATGAACGACTCTCGCCATAGTATATTGTTCGCCTTTTCATAAAGGTACACGAAAACAATATAACTGCAAACGATTCCTCTTTTGAGTTAACAAAAGCACAAGTATAACTGCAGACAGCAGTACACGGCGTGCCCTAAACCAAGCCTAAAAAAGGTATGCACCGCCCCGAACAACCCCGAGTGCATGCAACTAATATATCGGATACCTCTTTTCACCCATTCGACCAGTTTTGGCCCGGCCCCAAGATTGGCCACCACCTATACCAGGGCGAGCTACACGCTCAGCACGCTATACGCATCGGTGATTTGTGGCGCCTGCATTGCGTACTGCGCTGGCTGTGTTTGTTGCATTCAGCTGACTCCCCTGATTCAACCCAACACCACGAAAGCACGCAGATCTCAGCTCGACACTGACCGCGTGCACCGAAAACGTTTCGACCATACGGGCTGCAACAACGTTCGAAACGGAAACAAAAGCGGAAGGGAGATACCGATGGCTCGCATTAAAAAGGAAAATTCACTAAATGACAGTCACTCCACTAATGTTTCTGCGGTCAATTTTGATCGAAATTTAGACCATGTGGCGTTGGATCCAGTAGCTTGATGGGCTGGAATGTTGCCGTTACTAGAGCCATATTCAAAAATCATATCAAAAGGGCTATAGCATAGGGCGTACAAAAAAAATGTAATGAGGAGGCGCACGCGCTGCACTGCGGCGGTCGTTTAAAAAAAAGTGCTGTATTCATCAAGTGTGTTTTGAACGGATACAAAGTGCCACTTTCAAGACGTTTCTTCGATCTGTTTTTCCAGAGATGGCGGCATGTGTACGGCGCTCCCGAGCATTCATCACCCCAGGCGTTGGTCGCACATTTGCAATTCTGCGTAGGATGTGTAAAAGTGAAGTAAAAAAACTTAAAAAACGTACTAGCTTTTAACACGAAAGCCTTTTATGCCAGACTCTACCACAGCTCCGCTGACGTATTTCCGTCACCTATATGACCTTGCAGCATATCCACGAACTGATAGTTAGGAAAAAAAAAAACGAGAAAGAATTGTTTCGTAGCAGGAGCGTTGCATCGCCGAGCTCACAATTTGAAGTGCGTGATGCTAACGGCAAGCCAATCATATACACCATATACCATTTCGTGATCCTCAGAGCTCCATAACTTCAGCGCGTTTTTGTCATGAGTAGCAAGATGGCATGAAGGTCTCGTGTTGGGAGCGCTTTCAAGGTCATCGTCGCCTTCAGATTTTCCTTGAGAGCCGCCTACACGGAGTGTGGTCTCTCCTTCATGCGCACTTATCAGACTCGTGATCCTGCAGTGCACGAAGGTCACTTTACTCACTGCCACGGCTGCGTGTATGAAAGCAGCGCGCTACTTAAACACGAAAAAAAATTATGACAGTGTTAACACTTGTCCTTTGTAAACTTCTGCGTTTGTCTCGTACGTCTTTCTGTTTGAGGAGCGCGCTTTGAATGCCGAGCTGAGACAGTTGTTTGTCAGCGCAAGTTATGTGTAAGCTCATTTCATGCATGCTTTGTGCATGAGATGCGCGATCTATGTTTCAAGCTGATTTTCGTTTTTCGCGTGACTTTGCAATTTGATGTCGTAGCATTCATTCCTTCGCGTTATGGCAAAACAAAGCACAACAAACGCTCAACTACCTGTGTGAAGAAATGTTACACTTTCGTGTCATACAGATTCCTAGAAAGAGAGATCACCCACAATTTTTTACACCTTCACAAACTCCCACAGTAGCACAACTCACAAATGTACAGCGCTACTAATCCATGTCGCGAGCGCCCCTCCTTCTATAAGCAATTCTTAAAGGGGCCCTGAAACACTTTTTCAAGTAACCATGAAACGAATTCGTTGGAAGAGCTTATTGCCTGACCAATTCAGCGCAGCAAAATGTTAAGAAGTTGTCCAGGTCGAGTGGAGTTACAAATGTTTGTCACATGCTGGAATTGCATTCTCCCTCCCCTTGTCCCGACGAAAGCACTGGAAGCTAAGCAGGAAGAGATGGCAGGGCCACAGAAAAACGTCACGCACACTTCGCGACCTAGAGCCCCCGCTTTCTTTTCTTCGAACGCGTGCATTTTATAATGTGATCGCGCGTGGAGGCGTGGACAAGTAGCGGCCTCCTGCGGCGATCTCTGTCACGAGTGAGCGTGCCATGTTGAAATCAGCAAATTGCTGATAGACGGGTCGTTGACGTGTGATTTTTGGGTATATAACGTGTTTGTCGAGAGAATAAAAAGCAATTTTTAGCTGCCTTTGATAATTTATTGCGAACTCCAGGCCGCGTGCTGTGCTATATTATTTGGCTCACGTGTTGTCGGAAGCCTCTACTGCAGATCAGCAGCGCTTTCTGACCATGCTCAAAAATGTTGAAGGGCCCCTTAAAAGAAAAACTTTCTGTGTGCGTATGTACGTCTGTGTGCGCAAAATATTTCAGGAAATAAAGTTTGACATAGAACATTGCACAGACTTACCACCAGTTTATTTCTCAGACAGCGGGATATATATATATATATATATATATATATATATATATATATATATATATATATATATATATATATATATATATATATATATCATATATATATATATATACTTTCAGGTGGTCGAGAAGACTAAGCAACAATGAGACAGGGAAAAACGCTGTGTCAAAACACAAACTCACCCAACAGTCAACTCTGCCCTGCTGCGCGCGGTGGTTTAGTGGTTAAGGTACTCGGCTGCTGACCCGCAGGTCGCGAGATCGAATGCCAGCTGTATTTTCTATGGAGGCGAGAATGCTGTAGACCCGTGTGCTCAAATTTGAGTGCACGTTAAAGAACCCCAGATGGTCGAAATTTCTGCAGCCCTACACTACAGCTTCTCTTACAATTATATGGTGTTTTTGGGACGTGAAACTTCACATATAAATTAACAGTCAACTCATTTAAAAAGGGGAAGCTATGGCGAGTGTGCAGAAACACCTTATTCGCATGCTGAAATGACACTTCAAATCAAAAGGTACCTGTATTAATCGTCTAATAACTTGACAGACAGGACACACACACACTTCGTCCCTGCCTTGCAAATAAAAAAAACAAAACTTTCATATATTTCCCGTGTGCTCTTGTCCTTTTATTTGACCCGATCATCAAACAGGATGGTGCACACACAGCGTTCACTCCGTCCTATCTCATTTTTTTTCTCAAACGTTTTGCGCACACAAAAAGCTTTCGCTTTAATAATGCATGTGTATCAATGAACCAACTTATATATAGGCAAAGATAATTGCGTTCTCGTTGCACACAAGTAGAGCTTTGCAGACGTGTTTATTCTCCTGGAAATACATTAGGCACCAAAACCTGAAACATTGTTCATCCTTGAGATCGTGTCAGGTGGTCTATATTGTTGACTAAACTATGGTCTATCAATGAGTCACTAGTTTGCATATTTCAACGTAACAAATTAGCCACTACGAGCTCATAATGAATATTCTTGCGTTACACTAAAAAGTAAGCCTTACTACATTACAATATATGCAGCATCGACCATAGAGTTATTTCTCGAAGATATAGGGCTCAGTTCCGGTGATGGCACGAAACAGAAACAGAAAAAAAAGACGTTCCTCGCAGCGTACTAACCATCAGGAAATAGAGATGCCTTCAAACCGAAATATGTGACCTTTCTTACAAGCACCACAGAGCCGAAAATAGTGCAATAAAAAAGATAACTCACAGAGGCCAACAAGATATACACCGCCGTTGGTTTCTGTAGTCTTCATGAGCACCTGTCGAAACAAGCAAGCGTTTACGCGTCCTGCAGAACTATGTAAGCAACCTTATGTTTCTCAAGCTATTTTTCAATAAAATAGCCCTGCAGCGGTGGTGTAGTGGCTAACGTACTCGGCTGCAGACCCACAGGTCGGGGGATCGAATCCCGGCTGCGGCGGCTGCATTTTCGACGGAGGCGGAAATACTGTAAGCCTGTGTGTTCAGATTTAGGTGCACGTTAAAGAACAGCAAGTGGTCGAAATGCCGTGAATTATGCTTCCGTGACTGTCTAAATATTTACCGAGTACACGTATTCAAAAATATAATGTAAGCAGTGTTGCGATTCGAACCTAAATTACAGTAGGTAAACTTTAGCTCTGTTGCATGCAAAATTATACCATGACTTGCGCTACCACTGAGCCAGCCTCGGTAGATCAGTGGCTGGAGTGCTCGGCTGCTCACACTAAAGTCGTGGGTTCGATCTCGGCCACAGCGGTCGTATTTCGATGAAGGCAAAATGGTAGAGGCCTATGTACTGTGTGGTGTTACCGCACGTTAGAGAACATCAGAGGGTCGAAATTTCTGAAGCCCTTCATTACGGCGTCTATCACAATCATATCTTGGTTTTGGGACGTAAAACCCAAGATATTATATTATATTGCACTTACGCTCAAGTATACAGTTTGTTGGGTTAGCCTGCAGATTCAAGGGACATTTATTCCTTGCGTTTCATGCTCGCTTGCGGGCCCAGCAGGTACAATCGTTTAAAGGGCAAGATTAACAAAAAAAAACGCAAATTTCAAGTTGTCATTTTAAGAATCGGCGAACGTGGCTTTAGAAACACGGCCTCTCAATGGTTCTTCAAATATTTTAGGAAGCAAGACGGTACGAACGAAAATGGTGTGACCAACAAAAAAGGAACTTCACTGCGAAGATAAACCACCGTCTTTTCGGCAAACACACGTGCAACGGTGCTTACTCTCTTATTTTCAAACATCTGATTTGACAAGAACAAACAAATAACCTCAGACATCAGCGCATAAAGTCTGAGCTTTCGCTCAAACAAACGTAATCCTGTTGACACCAACAGCCGATTTTTCTTCTACTGGTGAAATTACGCGTGAAAGGAGGCAGTGAGACAAGAGCATCGGTGCGGGCTTTCAGAAAATATGTGCGCGCACAAGCAGCCCTCCTTTTCATAGCCGCGTAGCATGGAGGTGAGGTATGAGGAAGCGACGTTGGCCGTTGAGACTTCTTCAATACGCTCTTCCCTTCTTTGCACCGCTGACCAGCAGCTCCGCAATGTTTGCTCTCGGGCTGAAGGCCATAATTCGCGTGGACAGTGCGTTCGAGCACCGATTCTCGACCCATGCAGCCGTGCAGGAGCATGGACTGTGCTTTTGACGAAGAGAGGACTGGCTGTTGAAGCCCGCGAGCACAGCTAGTCAAGCGAGTTTCATGTGGAGGCCACATTATACGCTCGTACGAACCTGAGTGACGCTGCGGTGCGACGAAACCTTTTGCAAAGTCATAGCCCTATTACGACACTGTAATTGCGGAGCCTTCCGAGCATGCGACCGCGTGAAAGCGTCCTCGCGCTCTGCAGTCATCAGTGTTTTCAGCCATTCCCCGAGCGGTAAGTGTTAGAGCAAATTATGCGCTGCGTTGCCTCCCCCGTATGTGTCGCGGTCTTTTTGGAGAATTGCCGCTATAATGTTCTACAAAAGACCAGGAGACACATAACTCTCCCGTTACAGTTTTCTCTGCAGAATACGTAATTCGCCATTGGCCGTGAGATCAAGCAGAGTCGCCGCCTGGCGGCAACTTGCCGAAACGGTGAAATGTGGATTGCTCTTTGTGTCGTCTGCTAACCACATCATATTTCTATGTGCGCGTAGGTCACGCACGTTCTCAAAGTTTGTCTGTTAATGTTAGCATGAGTGTTGCTGTTCCTACGTATGCCTGAAACGACGCACGAAAGCATTTGGTGTTACTCGGGTGCTAATGCATTGTAATAAGATCGGCGAGTGCAACTTTCCTGAATGCTGTTTATTGTCATCGTGTACGTACCATTCACCAGAATAATTTCAGAGTGGGTGCCGCCTTCTGTTCCAAGCACATCGCAAAATACTCTTGGCATCCTCCCAAACATGAGGACTAATAAATGGTGTTTGAATGCAGCGTTTTATAGCGACTCGGTTGTTAAAAAAATGAAAACAGGCTCCAGGCTATTAACTCGCTCGCTGTTGGTACACTTTGGAAAGTTTTGTGGGGGAACTGCACAGTTGCCCTCGAAAAGGGCTCCTTGCTCTTCCTAAAGACGAAATGTGCGCAAAACTTTGCACACGGCACGCCAAGGAGGGGCGCTTTGATCCTGGTGAAGTAAAGCGCCCGTTTTTGGAGTAACTGCAGGAATGTTCGCGCCGTGTGCCAACGACCCATCGGTGCCTACATAAGCCTGTTTCCTTTCAGACGGTGCCGTAGCGTGGTGTGGTGTAGTGTAGTGGTTAGTATACGCGCATGCTGAATCCCGTGTGTTTGCTGCAACTGTTTAAGATTTATTTCTGAATGTGATGCTTGCACATCAATTGTACATCTAATCAAATTCCAGCACGCCCTTCTAAAAGCTGGATAAACCAACCAAATTCTGATTTTTCTTTCGCCAACTGTTGTTTTCTTGAGGAGTAACCACGAAAGCGTGGTTCCTTTTTCGCAGTTACTCCCAAAATTTTGCAATGGGTGTGACAAGCTAGGTACTGCTCTAAAAGAGCAACCTCAATACCCCTTTTCCTCCTTTACTGCTTACAGTGTAGGTGTACAACTACGGCACTGTAGTTTATCAATCATGCGAGGAGCCTTAGTTGTGTTTATCTGGTCGTGGTACCACTACAGAGAAATATTACTATCACATAAACTGCGAGACTTCAGTACTTACACTGCACTTAAAACACTGTTACCATGAGCAACCGTGGGCTTAGATTTAGGAACGCTATAAGGAGCCCAGACGTTAAAAATTAATTCAGGCGATATGCCTTATATATAATATCGTACGATTTCAGTGGAAATTTCATAAATTTTACATTGTTGTCAGCGTTTATGTGGCATTGTTAGCGACCGATAGACGGCAGCGGTAATTTTTTGTCTGAAAAAAAAAGAAAACATGCTTGTCCATCTAACCAAGCCTAAGCTTGTTGTAGCACCGTCATGCACGTAATCTATCTATGAAAGCTTTCTACTGAACTTTTATGTTAGATGTTAACTGGTGCAAGAGCAAATGCGTACACGTGGTAAACACAGAGTAGGGCAAAGCACCGTCAGCCACTGAGCTTTCCTGACCTGACTTATCGACTGTCTTACATTTAGTGGTGAACAGAATCAGAGCAAAAAAAATCATATGCGTATAAGGTGCCAACGGTGGTACTGAATGAATCGCGCGTAGATGCGGGTTTTATACGATCTTCATTTCTCTCTTTTTTGTAGTATGCAGATGCGAAAGTTGTACATAACTAGTTAAGTCACGCTACAGCACTGCTTGGCATGCGGAACACAAGACAACCACTTGATTGATTTGTGCGGTTTAACGTCCCAAAATCACTATTTGATTATGAGAGACGCCGTAGTGGAGGGCTCCAGAAATTTTGACCACCTGGGGTTCTTTAACGTGCACCCAAATATGAGTACACGGGCCTACAACATTTCCGCCTCCATCAAAAATGCAGCCGCCACAGCCGGGATTTGATCCCGCGACCTGCGAGTCAGCAGCCCAGTACCTTAGCCACTAAACCACCGTGGCGGGGCACAAGACAACCACGTACAAACAACACATCAAAGGCGGGATTTAGTGCGAAAGCGTGACAAGAGTCACCCAAGGCGAGCATCGCTATGAAAGGCAGAATGCGCTTTCATCCTCATCATCATCAGCCTGACTACGTCCACTGCAGGACAAAGACCTCTTCCGTGTTCCGCCAATCAACTCGGTCCTGTGCTTGCTGCTGCCAATACCCGCAAACTTCTTAATCTCATCTGCCCACCTAACCTACTGCCTCCCCTTAACCCGCTTGCCTTTTCTGGGAATCCAGTTACCCTCAATGACCAGCGGTTATCCTGTCTACACGCTACATGTCCGGCCCATGTCCATTCCATCTTCTTGATTTTAACAATATGATATCCTTAACCCCCGTTTGCTCCCTAATCCACTCTGCTCTGTTCTTGTCTGTTAAGGTTACACCTACAATTTTTTTTCCAGTGCTCGCTGCGTCGTCCTCAGTTTAAGCTGAACCCTCTTTGTAAGTCTCCATGTTTCTGCTCCATAGCAAAGTACCGGCAAGATGCAGTTGTTATATACGCTTACTCACGGATAATGTTAACGTTCCATAGGCGTCGTGCACCGATTCAGTAGAGAAGAGCGTAGATATTAACAGTAAACTGTAGTCAATACATTTTATCCGCGGACAGTCAGCTCACACCGCACGCAACAAAGCGCTGCTCCGTGTATATGTCAACGCGCTGCCGACCGCCTATTCACACTTGCACGGGACGGTGCTGCCACCTATAGCCCGATCTCGCCGCGAGTGTGTGTGTGTGTGTGAAGTGTGCTTGCGTGTGCGTGCATGTGTGTGTGTGTGTGTGTGTTTCAGCTGGTCAGAGGAAAAAAAGAGAAAAAAGAGTCGGAAGAATACAAAGAATAACGTATTTTAGACAATTCACTTCTATTGAACTCAATTGCACGGAACCGGGAGAAAACTCACGAATTCATCACCTAAAAAGTGTTATGAGAAAAGTTGTTATGAGATCACAACAAGGTTCGCTTGCGCCGTAGTTGTCCACCACCACCCCCGCCGGTGACCGTAACCGCTAGTGCCCGAAACAAGAAAAATAAACAGTAAATAAAAACACCAAGGACACAATGAGATTCCAACGCAGGTCACCCGCATACCAGCCCAGTATTCTACCACTGAGCCACGCCGCTGTTTCAAGCTCTGTTGCAAACTTGCCTTAGGCACGCTTGATGTCAAGAAAGGAATCGTGTTAATATGAGTAATAAAGCGTTTCAGAACAGCAAAGCGACAACCAGGCGTCAAACAATGTGAATTGCATAACGAGTGGATCATAGAACGCTCCAACCATTTACAAAAAGCTTCAGGCACAATTATTTATCGTCGTCTGCCAGAACCACACAAAAAATGCACAAAATTTCTTACAAGCGTCTAGTGGGTACCCCGCTTTTCCGAAGGATGACATAGTGCATGCCTCCATATTACTCAAAAATATTTTTGTTGGCGTAGTGGGTACCCTGCAAGTGTGCTTGTTGCAGTTACACTAAAAGTGTTTAAGAAAGGCTCCGAAAGGCCCCCCTCCAGCTTTCAGGGTCGCTGTGCTGCGCGTTGCGCTATAGGCCTAGTGGCTTTTTTATGCGAAAGTATGGTTGTATTCAGGCACTTAAAGTGTAAGGAGACTCCAGAGTAATTATTATCACCTCTAGTGGTTTCACGCGCATCTAAATAACCAAAGTTCATGTGTGTTTTGTAGTTGGTATCAGTCCGAATGCGAGTCGAAGTGGTCAAACGTCAAGTCCGAAGGCCTAGCAGCACTACAATTTACACGCTAAGCTACCATGGCGGCAGGTCGCGAATTACTTATGGTGAAATTCAAAATAACTGTTCTGTAATTACACACTTCATAAGAAAGTGCGCAACCATAGGTATACGTTTCAGAAAGGACGCTGCATTTTTGCGTACGTGACGCTAGTTAAAGTACAAGCTACTATCGTTTGTTAGGAATGTGTTCTCGGCGCCTACTTCCGATATCCATTGACTTATATGTGGGGTTCAACGTCCCAAAACCAGCATGTGAATATGACAGACGCCGTAGTGAAAGGTGGTGGAAATTTCGACCTCCTGGAGTTCTTTAAAATGCACCCAAATCTGATCACATGAACCTACAGCATTTTCGCTTCCATCGCAAATGCAGCCGCTGCCACCGGAATTCGATCCCGCGACCTGCGGGTCAGCAGTCAAGTACCTTAGCCACTAGACCACCGCGGCGGGACCACTCCTGTTATCAAGCCGTCCACGTAAAATTTCGAGCATAAAGATGGTCGTTTCGTGTCATTTCCCAAGAGCATTGTATAGCACGCTTCTACCACAAAAATCATTAAACTGCTTAAAATGAAGGAAAGTGTAAACTTAAGAGCTCGCTTTCTTTGATAGACCAAGTATTTATGAGAACTAACAGACAATAATGGAAAGGAAAGCATAGGGGATGTAATCAGAAGTAATTGTACTGAAACTATGAAGAAATAAAAGTGGACCAGAAGACAACTTGCCACTGGCCGGGGCCGAACGTACGACCTTTGAAGGTCGTAGGTTCGGTCCTTGCCGCGGGCAAGTTATCGTTTCACAGAATTCCTACTGAGAAAGACTACCTCAAAAAAACCGACGCAAAACATTCCCAAATTTCGGTCATCCACTCCACAAAAATTATGGACTGCTGCTGATCGTTTGATTTTGTCACGTTCAACCTATTAAAATCCTTTCCAGTCTCTCAAGAATCAGTACTGGGTTACATTATTTATTCGTGAGGCCTTGCTGGGATGTTATTTTTTTCACGAGGGATGTTTTTATAGCTTGCTAAATTTCATAAAATTCATTCCGCTCACTGGTATTACAACTTTTCAATTCACACACTGTTCCGTTCGGCCAAAGACTTGCTCGTATTTTGGCTGTCTCAGTTTACAAAGCGACAATCCAAGAAAGGTGGGAGAGCCCTGGAAAATTACGTCATACAGTGAAAATGTTCGCAAGTGATTTCAGCGAATCTTGAAGTCGGACATATTACTGGAGCTGGCAGAACAGTGAGAAAAAAGCGAAAAAGACGAGGGTTTGTAAATTTACCCTTGGAGTGTAGCTTCCTTTTTGTCGCCTAGCAGAAATAATGAGCAAGACAACACTTGATCTCGTCTGGTCCTGGAAAGATCAGAAGGACCAACAGTTCACCAAAGAAATGGGATTGAAAAGGTAGTGCCATAATCAAAATAAAGTAATAAAGGCGGCAATGCGGGCTAGTTAGTTGTGATAACTAGCATTCATTTTTGTAGCGCATTAAATAAAAGCACAGCGCAGTAGAGGACACGGACAGAGTATATGGGTGCTATATAGACACCAACTCTGGTGACCATCAGTTCTAAAATGTTTGTGTCTAGCGCCCATCCTGTGTTGGTGTCTTTTCTTGCACAGGTCTAAACTTATTTTTTTAGTTATTTTGCGCCAAAGATATGAATGTCTCAATGATTTGCTTTGCAGCTGTAGCGTTTGCACTGTGTTCGTAGTACAAAATGTTGCACCATACAAATACCACGCGACTGACTCTATGGCCATAACAAAAAACACGAAAGCATCGAGCAAAGCCACAGAAATGGATCAATTATTGTTTTCATCTAGGTCTGCTACCACCAATGAGCATTCCCTTCTGTTTTTGCTTCACGGCTACAATTTTTCTCTTTTCTATATGTGCGGGGGAAGCGTAACAGTTCACCGCATTTTATAGTCAGCAATAAAGTGTGTTCGTGCTGAGCGTAAAAGCCACAGGGCGAACAATCGACGCAGTATGCGTTCATTACTGGGCGAACCCAAAGAGCCAATTACTCGAACCTTGCCGCTTTATTGACATGAGCTCTGCGCAGAACAATGCATACACACAACTCTGGTACAAAAAACTCCCAAGCATTTCCCCGAGGGTGAACATGGATAAGTGCGAATGCACGGGGTGATGCTATGAGGGGGAGTAAAGTTACAATCCGTTGGCATTCACCAGTGAGTTAACGTAAACTCCCCCGTGTGATTTTCGAACCCGCAACGCGTTCAACCTGTTGGTCTCGTTCCTCACGCCGGAAATGCAGCTCAGGTTGTTATCGAACCACAGCCGGTCACACACGGTGCAGCTGTGACCGAAGCTGCGATCCACAAAGTCGCGTTTGAAACGCGCGTCCGGACGAGCAAAGTCCAGGGCTCGCACCCTCTCCCGCGCGGCACGTTCACTGGCTCGAACGGCTTCGGGAACGTCCACTCGCCGTTGACGATTGCGAGCGGCGTTTTGACGCCGGCCTTCATCGCCCTTCTCCGCCTGACGCTTGCGTTGTCGTTCCACTTCTTGGGCCGCGTTTGCGGCTCGATGCTGACGCCTCATCTCGGCCTCGCGAGCGCGCATTTCACCATCCGCTGCACGCTTCACCCGCTTGTCCTCGTCCTCGCGAGTGCGAAGTTCGGCATCCTCTGCACGCTTCGCCCGCTTGTCCTCGGCCTCGCGAGCGCGCAGTTCGGCATCCGCTGCACGCTTCGCCCGCTTGCACTCGGCCTCGCGAGCACGCAGTTCGGCATCCGCTGCACGCTTCGCCCGCTTACGTTCGGTCTCACGAGCCCTTCGCAGTGCCGCCTTGTCTTCCAACGTCGGCGAAACCACCGCGGTACCGTCACCTCCAACGACGGGTGCAGTGCTGGCATTCGGTTGTACTGCATTCGTTGTTGATGGTAGCGTTGCCTCCGGGACATCCATCGCACGACCCGCTCTCGACGGGAGACTGAGAGAGAAGGCGGGCGCGCGAGAGAGAGGGGTGCGCGCGCAGCTGCAGCGAGCGAGAAGAGCGGAGGAGCGAGCGAAGGGGGAGGGGGACGCGCGCAGTGGCGTTAAAGATATAAGGCGCGTTACTGACACCGATATCAGCGTCGCATCCGTGGCTTATTCGGTAGAGCGTCGCGCTGCGACCCGCCAAGTCCTCTTTCTTTTAAAGATAGAGAGAAGACAGCGGACGCCGCCGATGGCGGTGGATGGTTTGGGGTCGCTTATAAAGTGTATTCACACTTAAAAAAGACAAAGCAAAACAGAGTAGCAGCCACGCCAAGTGATTAACAGAGTTTCTGTAGCTCCGTCAGAGGGCAAAGAGGGAAGATAAAAAAGCGAGAGCGCAACTTGTGTCGTCTGAGAAAAGGACAGGCACGCTTTTCAGCGAGAGAAACGACGAAATTAAATTGCCCTGTCCAATTCATCCTTGTTCAAGGAAGTGCAACGACGCCCGTTCCAAAGACAGGCTGTTCGACTATACCTTTTGTCTTACGGACGTGAATAAACTTGCGACAGTGGCTACTGTCTTGGACTTGCTCATTGCGCTGTGGATTTTATCGTTGCGAGTCAGAAAGTAAAACCCTGGAACATATGTACGCATGTCCACGCAAGTAGTGTGGGACAGGCCCAAGTTTCAAAAAACAACTCCGCATCCCCAGCATTCCATATTCTATAGTGACAGAAGAAAACCTCTGAGCCTGTCATTCAATTTGACTAACGGCGAAACAGTCCCACACTGATTAGCGTGAACAGAATTGATGACTGATATGTGAGGTTTAACGTCCCAAAACCACCTAATGATTATGAGAGACTTCGTAGTGAAGGTATTCGGAAATTTTGACCACTTGGGGTTCTTTGACGTGCACCCAATTGTGAGCACACGGGCCTACAACATATCGCCTCCATCGAAAATGCAGCCGCCGAAGATGGGATTCGATCCTACGACCTGCAGGTCAGGAGCCGAGTACCTTAGCCACAAGACCACAACGGCGGGGCGTGCACAGCATCGTTTATGTGTTTTTGGGAAGTGGTCACGGAGCTATACCAATTAAAGTGTCAGAGTATAATAAGGGATCACGAATGAAGCTGCTAACATCTCGTTGTAATTACCATGGATGCGAAATGAGAAAACTTGTTTTGTTGTTCCCTGCATGTCTGATCTTGCAACAATATTAGTGTACTGCACTGGACGAATTCATGGTGGAAATTCCCACGATGGGAATTCCCACCTGATACACGTGTGAAAAGATATCGTTTCTATGCGCGAGCACGTGGCGAGCACGTTATTTACAAATAAAAGATAAAATGCATAAAAGATAAAGCGCATGAAGAGTAGTCCGACCGGTAATAGCAAGGTGAAAAAAAGAAACCATAAGAAAATAATACCAAAAAACACAAACAGGTATATAAAAGACGTTACAAAGCTGCTACGTAATCAACCGATACAAACAATGTAGCGCGACTTGGTGAGCAAGGTAGAGAACAGATGGACCGGGTGATACGTGTTATACAGATAGGCAACTGAGTTTTCCTACGTATTGATCAACACCAGACGTGACGGCGTCGAACTTATAGATGAGAAGTGATTCACGGGCTTCTCTATCATAATTTGTGCGGAAACCAGATTCGAGTAATGCGACCTGTAGATTTTCAAAAGAGTGGTCCGGGAGGTGCACGTGTTTTGGTATGGGCAAGTGGGGCAAGGTGTTAGCATGAGATTTCTGGATGTTAAAACGCAGTCTAAAAGGCCCCTCTGTTTGACCAATGTACTGTATTTCGCATAGCACACATTCTATAATGTATATCACGCCCTTAGAGTCGCAGTCAAGATGGCCTTAGATTTTTAAGAAAATTGAACCAGTACTAGGGACTTGTTGGCATGTGCGCATGTACGGGCATATTTTGCATCGTGCTTTTCGGCAAGGACGGCACCCGATCATGTCAGGACTGCCTGTTTTTGACGACGATGATGATGATGATGAGAGTATGTCTCGAATATTTTCAGCTTTGCGATACACTGCTTTAGGTGGTTCGGTGAAAATTTTTCCTAAGCGTTCACTTTGCATTAGAATATTGTGGTTCTTTCTCAGCACATTCGAAACACGCGGAACAGACTCAAAATGGGTAAGGACTAAGTTTGTCTGCGGTGATGGAGTCAAGTTTTTAGCAGCGCACAACAGCGTTCTACGATTATGTATGCCGGCACGTTTTATTGCGCCGTCACTTAATTGCGGCGGATATTTTTGTTTGACTAGAGCATCTTTTAGTGTTCTGCAATTTTCTTTTTGAAACTCTGATTGCTCTGAGCAGATTCCTTTAAAGCGTAAGGCCTGACTGTAAGGGATGCTAGTTTGGCTACGTTTTACGTGGCTACTGTCAAAGTGCAAATACTGTTGCCGGTCTGGCAGTGGATAGTTTAATATTTATCAGTGGTTATCAGTTTATCAGTGTATATCAGTATTTATCAGTTTATCAGTGGATAGTTAGAGCAGTGGATAGTTTATCATTTACAACCGAAATGCTGACATCAAGAAAACTAAGCGTAGATCTGGAATAGGTGTGAGAAAATAATATTGATAGATGGGCATAATTAATGTCAGATATGAAGGAAAGCAACTCTTGTTCACCATGCGGTCATATAAGAAAAACGTCATCGATGTAACGTTTGTAATAAAAAGGTTGTAGCGCGCGGGTTTGCAAAAACTCACTTTCAAGCTGGCCCATAAATAAATTGGCGTTGTTCGGTCTGATACGCGTACCCATTGGCGTGCCGCTAACTTGGACAAAGTGTTGCCCTTAAAATTGAAAGTTATGTAGCTCTAAAATGAGCCTGAGCAATACTGCTAATGTGCTCCTGTCCATAAGTTTCTCCGGCGATGCTGCTTCATAGGACCTGGTGACTGCCGCTATTCCGTCTACATGCGGCATCTTGGTGTATAAAGACGCTACGTCTAGTGTGACCAAAAAAGAACCTTGAGGAATAATCAGATCAATTATACCAGAAACAAAGTCGGTAGTGTCCTTTACGTAAGACGGAGGTGATGCTGGGATGCTACTGATCATAGAATCGACATAGCTGGACAATTTTTTTGTGACCGTACCTATACCTGAAATAATGGGACGGCCAGGGTTGTTTATCTTGTGTATTTTAGGCAAAAGGTAAGAACGACCGGGAACAGGACTTAGGGGAATAAGAAATGAATCGCATTGTCAGGCACCTTTTTGTTTTCTAGAAGATCTAGCAAACTGCTTTAGACCACAGATTTACATTGTTCAGTGGGGTCGTGATCAAGACGCTTGTAAAAACTCGTGTCTGCAAGCTGTCTTTTGTCCCATGCTTCGTAATCAGACTTGTTCATTACGACAACAGCCCCACCTTTGTCCGCAGGCTTGATCAAGATGTCGTTGCGAGAGGGCAAGGCATTCAGTGCTTTCATTTCATTGGTGGATAGGTTACGGCGAAACGGCGTTTGCTTTTCATACGACCTGTAGTACATCTCGTTGTACAGCTTTGATATGCATATCTAAGCATCTGTCTCGTTTTGAAGGAGGTACCCAACGTTTTACAGAAGGTAATGCGCTTGTGAAATCATTTGTATTTTGCCGGTCTTGAAAAAAGTCGCGCAAGCGTATATTGCACGCAAGATTATCCAAGCCTTTCAGTAGTTCAAACTCACTGTGTCCGCCTGTGGCAGCACAGAAATTGAGACCGCGGCACAGAACACTGCGCTCCTCAGCTGTTAGTACAATGTCCAAAATATTTACTATATTGTTTTGCTCCTTGATGGATTGTTTGTCAATGAAAGATGGCAAAGAAGTATCGGGGTAAGCTTGTACCGGATTCATTTGAAAAGGGACGGAATCGCATGCATTGTTCTGGTTAGGGCACCAAACACCGTCACGTGACATTTTCTTGACTTTCAATGCGTAGATTTCACGACGTTGTTTAAATGCGAATGCCTCTAGTGCGGCGGATTCATTAGACGACAGGCTTAAGTTTGCTGAAATTTGATTTCGTTGGTTCAAGATTTTTCTTCTTGAAGAACGATAGTGATCAAGGGTAACTCGGGTGAGCTGTAGTGAAGCATTTTTTCATATGTTCTCCCACCTACCTATGTTTCTCTGAGACACGTTAGATAGGGCTGGTTTCACAATGAAACGTAGACCCTTAGGTGCAACAGACGCGGTTAAGTAGGTGTTCAATGTATCTACATGTAGGTCGTTGCGAACACGTTTTTCTACAACCTTTCTTAACCTTAAATATTTCTTTGAACAGAGGTAAGAAGTGTTTTTTAGGGGGGGGGGGGGAGACAAAGTCTTTAGTCAGTCGGTAGGCCCCGGTGTCACGGCTTGTGTATGGCTGCGAAGCTTCTAGCGGCGACCACTGGCTGAGGGACTTGTAGGACCCTTTGCTGAATGCGAAGGTCCAGTTGACGAACCTCTCGTAGCGGAGTCTGTCGGGCAACTTTTCGAAGCAGCCTTGTTGCGATAGTCCTGCGTCACTCGCCCGTGGGGTGATGGTGGCTTCTGAGGGGAAGCACAACTTCTTGTTTGGCCAGTCACTAGTGCTGGGTCAGACGACTCGCGCACAACAGTAGGCCTCCTTGCGTGATGCTGAGGTGGATCGTTGGGCACACTGTCCAACCAGGAGTGGGACATTGCGCTGGAAGGCTTGTAACAAATGTACCGAATAAGGCTCGCTATGAGCAAGACCCCTACAAAGTTAGCATGCAAGCCATGAGCGGCCAGTACGCGGTGCGAAGTGAACCATTTGAAGCCGTGATCCAAGAAAGATACCACTCGAGAGCGGCGATACAAACTCTTTAGCAGAGGGTTAAAATAACATCTTCACGGTTGCAGCAAACGCACGAAAGTTTCACCGTTTCACTGGGGTGCCATCGTTGGCGGTTTCTTGTCCTTGGTAGGATGAAGGGGGCGTAGATCATGGTGACTTCGGGTCGTTCCTGCGCAATATGGTTGATATATATATATATATATATATATATATATATATATATATATATATATATATATATATATATATATATATATATATATATATATATACATAGCCTTATGCATCACCATCAGCCTGACTATGTCTACTGCAGAACCAATGCCTTCCCCATATTCCGCCAGTCAAATCGGTCCTGTGCTTGCTGCTGCCATCCATATTACTCCCGCAAACTTCCTATAATCTCATCTGCCCTACTAACTTTATGTCTCCCCTAACCCGCTTGCCTTCCTTAGAAATTCAGTCCGTTATCTAGCCTTATACAAGAGCTATTGAATCAATACCACCATTTTACTCGTGCCAGTCGTACACACCACTTGTGGATCATAAGATTGTATCGAAAGGAAGGCGCATACATCAACCACTATGTCTGAAAAAAAAAACAAGTTTCGTAAATAGATAGATAAGCTGAGTGAGAGGTTCGGCTTGCTGTTGCAGAATAAATGTATGTTAGTGAATAGAATAGAGCGAATAGAAACAAATTAAGCCGCAGAATTGTTAATGTAAGCGACAGCGAGTGTCATAACATTAACGGAGAGAAAAATACAGCTACATGTCATCAAATATAAAAAACATCCACCTGTCAACAGGCGGCAGCACTACGTGTACTTCCTGTTTCATGATAATCTACACCAGATAGATAGATTGTTAGATAGATAGATAGATAGATAGATAGATAGATAGATAGATAGATAGATAGATAGATAGATAGATAGATAGATAGATAGATAGATAGATAGATAGATAGATAGATAGATAGATAGATAGATAGATAGATAGATAGTAACGTTTATTCTCGTCTTGAAGAATCTTCACCCCATTTTATGGGGCAAGACTGCGGGCAGCGCCCACGTTGCGACAGAAAGGCCAAGCCTCACCACCGCATCCAGGGCTTTTTAGACAGCCCAGGATGCGGCCTTTTGGACAAAGTTGGTCAAACGAGTTTGCGACTTTCAGAAAGGGCTGAAATTCTTCCTCAGTCAGTTCGTGGTCAATGTGAAGCTTCAAAGAGGGGCACTCCCAGATCATGTCCTTGAAATCACTAACGGCCCCACAGTCAGGACATAGAGGGGAGACCTCCGTGTATCTGCTGAAGGTGGAGAGTGTTGGATATAACTTTGTCTGCAGGAGCCGAAGAGGGACGGCCTGGGGCCTCGCGAGATTTTCATGTGGTAAAGAGAAAGCCCTGTGACTCATATGGTAGTGACTAGTGATCTCATTCAAAGTAGCAAGAATGTATCTGAAGCGGAGTAGGCTGGCATCCGAAAAGGAAGGACCAAGCACATCACCAGCCCCACCCGGCACACTGGCGTCGCAGTGGCCGGCGCGGCTGGTAAGACCTCACGCCCGGGCTTGTACACACTCATTAACCTTAAACAGCCCACCTACTTCAGCGCCCTTGTGCTCCGGGAACCATGTAGTTACGTGATGAGTAAGAACCTCGCCCTCAAGTGCCCTAGAAACCTCCTCACAGACAGCCCTAGTCAAGAAAGCTCGAAGGGCTGACCTCGAGTTTCTTTAAGTTTCTTTGCTGTCCGGTTAAAGAAGCGTCAGCGAAATGGTCAGCTGCTCCACCTCGGAAGCCAACGATTTCCTAAACGACATGTCTGTTAATATTTGGCCCTTTATATCCACGTTTGCAAGATAGTGACTGGAGACACCTTCGTGCTGAGCAGCGTCTACAAAACATGAATCAGCATCGTGGGCATACACGTAACGAGCACGCGTGAAGTTATGGGTACACGAACTGCCATGTTTTTAAAGAAACGTGCATAAACGAACTGCCCATGTTTATAAAAGAACGTGCATAAGGTGTCGCTTGCAAAACTACTTGACTTGGCTGCCTTGTGTTGCGCAACATAGGTTCACTATATTCACGGTGAGTCACGTGCTGCAAATCTGCATTTTAGAGAAGAAGCTACTTATGTTCTAGGGTAATCCCTCGTCCCTCCGGCGTACCCAGTAACATCTCTCTTATCTTACAATAGATGGCACTGTCCTATCGAGATCATGCAAACTGCAGTTGGGTGACAAATACCGGATGGCGCGATACGCATTCTGTGTCGTTCCAGCTTCTGTGTCGTTCCAAGACGCTTCAGCTGAAATGTCACAGCACGTGATAATCGCCGGGGACTTGAATTTGAATCGATGCACAAAATCCATCAAAGAGAGGGTAAGAGGTGACAAGAGGGTTGCAGTAGGGGCGTTTCCAGGACGCAAGCTGGAAGCAGTCATGAGGCAAGCAAGCGCAAAATTCAAAACTAGAGCTGATAGACGAAACCTCGCGATAATTTCAGTTGGTTTAAACGATGTCTTAAGTGAAGATACAGCAGGACTAGCAATCACACTGGCGAAAGGCGTCGATGTAATGCGCATCACTTCTCAGGTACAGGTAGTGATATGCACGATACCGGAGGTACCGGTGCGTGATAGCAACCTGGAAAGAGCGGTTGTCAACGCAAACCAAGAGATATGGCGGATCAGTCGAGAGAAAGGCTTTGAGGTGGTGGAAATAAACAAAGAGGTGCATAGGTGGGGTAATTTTCAACGATACAGAATTCACTTCGATGGGCGGCTAGGTCATGAGGTGAGTTGGCGACTTGCAGGACGCGCAGTAGCTTTTTTGGGGGGCAAGCAGGCCTTTCGGGGTGCAGAATAGCTAGTAACGAGGAAAACAACCAGGCAGACTCTTTGACAGGTGGTATGGACCGATACGATTCCAAAGTGGCACCAGTATTTAAGATAGGTACAGTCCGGGACATAAATAGACATAGCCACGAGCGCCGAGCCAATTCAGACATAGGGTATATTAACATGCAGGGTGGTAGCAACAGGCTGAAGCGGTAAGAGATAGAAATACAGCTAAGGGAGGAGAGGCCGATGGTATATGGTTTTGTAGAAACAATCTCAGGGACATGGAACAACCTCCGAACAATCCAGACTACGCGTGGGAATATTGTAGTAGAACAGAAGGCAGCAGAAAGGGGGGTGGTATTGGGGCATTCATTCATAAAAGTACAGACTGGCAAAGGGTCAAGCAAGAGTGCAAGGAACATTTATGGCTAAAAGGGAAAGTGGCAGGTCAAATGACACTTTTTGGATTCGTGCACTTGTGGACGGGAGCAAAGGCCAGAGAGGAAAACCAGGCAATGGTAGAGTGTATATCAAAGGACATTCAGGAGTTAGGAAAAGAGTGCGAGATAATTATACTAGGAGACATGAATGCGCACATAGAAGATATAGATGAGTATACCGACCCGACAGCCAAAATGACCATGGATATGTGTGAAAGGCTTGATTAGATCATTTGCAACAGTTTCGAGAAGTCTGAAGGGCAAATAACATGGGAGGTAGGAAGGCTGCAGTCGACGATAGATTATGCACTGATGTCACATAGGATGTATGATAAGCTCAGGGGAATGCACATAGATGAAGGTGGCTCCAGAAGTCTGGGTAGTGATCACAAACGTATCAAGCTAAGTTTTGGAAGAACAGTGAAAGTTGGAAGGAGATAAGATGAGCAACTACAGAAATTTTTTTATCCAGAAAGGCAAATTGAAATAGCCACTAAACAAACTGAGAAAGTAATCACGGAGGATAATAAAACAGTGTGTACATACACGATTCTAATTAGACTGTTTGAGCTAGAGCTTGCTAAGACGCGTGACAAGTCACCCCAGAAAAGAAGACACAAACCCAAAAGTTGGTGGGATGAGGAAGTTAAGAGAGCCATAGCAAAACGTCAGGAAGCCTCTAGGGAACACAGACATGAAAAGCAGCGAGGTGAACCGACAGATGATGTTGAAAGAAAATGCGAAAACTTTCTAAGCTGTAGAAGGGATGCATCCCTTCTGATCAATAAAAAGATTAGAAGAAAGGGAGCTCAGTGGCTAACAAAAGTACATAAAAAGGATAGAAAGGCAGCTGCGAAAATTCGGAACCATATAAATTCCCCAAGAAATGAGACGAGCCTAGAGCAGAGGTTTATAACTACAGCCCAAGGTATAGGCTAGAAGGGGACGAAGCTATTGAATATATGAGAACAAGGGTGACAGAAAAAATTTCGACAAAGAAGTGCTTTATGCACCACAATAGAGAAGGATGAATCAAGTGGTGCAATGGCTCAATTTTCACAACGAGAGTGGGAAAGGGCTGAGAAAAGGGTTCCTGGTAGTACATCAACAGGCCCAGATGGCATTCCAATCATGCTGATAAAGACATTAGGTTCGAAGTTAAAGCAGGCTTTGAGAGAGGCAGTGAGCAAACTATTAATCGATGGTGAAGTTCCCGCTGGATGGAAACTTAGCAGGATGAGCATGATCTATAAAGGAAAGCGGGACAAAGCTGACATAAACAACTACCGTCCTATAACATTGACATCAGTGGTCTACATGCTGGCGATGCAGATTATAAAGGAAAGACTGCAGGCATGGATAGAAGATGAGGGGTTGCTGGGGTAACTGCAGAATGGGTTTCGGAAACACAGGAGGTTGGAAGACAATCTGTTCTCACTGACGCAGTGCATCGAAATAGCAGAAAAGGAACACAGGCCCCTGTGGCTAGCAATTTCGGATATCATGGGAGCGTACGATAGCGTGGTTGAAGAGGAATTGTGGGGAGTACTGGACACACTAGGCGTGGAAGATGTAGTCACTAATTTTTTAAAGGAGATCTATGAAAGTAACTAGGTAGTTATAAAGTGGGAAGAACAGGTATCTAAGCCTACAGAGGTGAAACGGGGGCTTAGGCAGGGGTGTCCTCTGTCACCCTTGTTATTCATGATGTACCTAGAACGATTAGAGGCCAAATTAGAGCGAAGTGGACTGGGCTTCAACCTCTCTTTCGTCAAACAATGAAAACTCATTGAACAGGCACTACCAGCATTGATGTACTCAGATGATATAGTGCTAATGGCCGACAACAAGAAAGATTTGCAGAGATTGGTGGACATCTGCGGTAATGTGGGAGATAGGTTAGATTTCAGATTCAGTAAGGGAAAATCAGATGTCATGATTTTTAATGACAATGAAGGTAATGAGCTTAGAATACAGGAGGTCACGCTAGAGGTAACAGATAAATACAAATATCTTGGCGTATGAATAAGCAATGGGGCCGAGTGCCTAAGGGAACACGAAATATACGTGTCGACGAAAGGTAACAGGAATGCAGCGGTAATGAAAAACAGGGCACTGTGGAATTACAATAGGTATGATGTTGTGAGAGGAATATAAAAAGGGGTCATGGTTCCTGGTCTGACGTTCGGCAATGTGGTCTTATGCATGAGATCAGAAGTTCAAGCAAGATTAGAAATTAAGCAACGTGGAATGGGTAGGCTTGCCTTAGGAGCTCACGGGAATACACCAAATCAGGGAGTACAAGGTGATATGGGATGGACATCATTTGAGGGCAGGGAAGCTAGCAGCAAGATAAAATTTGAGAAGCGATTGAGAGAAATGGGGGAGGAGCATTGGGCTAGGAAGGTATTCAGCTACTCGTCTATGAAGAATGTAATACGAAATGGTGGAAGCGAACCAGCAAATTGACAGGTAAATACTTGGAAAACAGCAAAGGCCAAACCAAAAATAATTATCGGTTAAGAAAAAGGTGAAGGAAGCTGAGACCGATATGTGGAGAATCGGCATGATTAAGAAGTCCGCACTTGAGATCTATCGAACTTTTAAGCAGGAAATAGCCAAGGAAAGGATCTATGATAATACTCGGGACAGTTCTCTACTGTTTGAGGCCAGGACGGGAGTATTGCGAACAAATACATATCGGGCCAAATACAAATGGTTAGACACAGTATGCAGTGCGTGTGGAGAGGAAGATGAAACTGCCGAATACTTGATAATCTTCTGTAAAGGGCTTCACCCTGTAGTTGAGGTTGATGGCGCAGAGTTTTTTAAAGCACTGGGGTTTAGAGACAGTGAGGGCATAATAGACTTAAAGCGGGTAGAATTAACTAGAAGGAGGTTATCTGACAGGTGGCTAAAGTCAAGGCACGAGTGAAAATTGAATCTTTCGCTGCAAAGTACGAATCCTCAACCTCACTATTTAAGGAAAAAAAAATCTAGTTTTTGGTTCATTAAGTATTACGGCTTGGTGGCGCTAGCCACCGCCCAATCTAAAGGGTGAGGTCATATCCATCCATCCATCCATCCATCCATCCATCCATCCATCCATCCATCCATCCATCCATCCATCCATCCATCCATCCATCCATCCATCCATCCATCCATCCATCCATCCATCCATCCTTTCATTCATCCACCCAACCATCCGTCGTCATTGCCATTTGTTGTCTAGTTTCCTGAATGGCGCTGTCGCCTAGAGATGTGTGCAATACTGCAGTTGGGTGAATGGACAATAGATGGCCTTGGAGATGCCGCTGCTTTCCGATGGGCTGCTGCGTGGGCTACACGGGGCTGCGCCGGAGCGCCCGTTATCTCTCATTCTCCTGGATCGTCGCCGTACGTGTCCCATTGCGCCTGGTGGCTCGAGAGGCTGTCGCGAAGTGAGCGTGGCGCTGCGCGGCTCCCGAGACGGTGCGCGCCAAGGGCACCACTGTGAAACGTGCGCAACGAGAAGTGGATCCGGATACCATGCGCACCAAGCAAGCCGCTGCTAAATCAGCTCAACAAGGAAGGGACCCTGGAACGCGAGAGTGGGAAGTGGCGGTGAAGCGCGCGCGGCGCCGGGCGGACCCCGATGCTGCTCCTCGGAGGATTCACGGTAACACCGAAAAACCTCCGGAGCTTCGAACTCCGTGGAGATGTTGGAATTGTTTTCTTCATTCAATGCGTTCTTGCCGTACTGTGTTCGAGGAGGAGCGTGAAATTACGTGTTCGCAGAAAAGCAATGTCTGGCGAAATGGAGCGCGGAAAATTTCCGGCGACGAAATAAATGTTTCGGCACATTGTCAGATGTCTGCGGAATCTTCCACGTCAGTGCAGAACGCCGACACGAGACGTAGAAAATAAGGCGCGAGATGCCAAATTTACACCTGTTAACTCAGTCTTCTCGTCGCTCAGTTTGCCGTCTCGCGCGACGACAACGACGACGACCCTTTGCGACGGATGCAACGGCACCACGTGTGTCTTGAATACTTCCCGGCCGGGGCCGTTTTCGTAAATGCGAGCTTCAGTTTAGGAAGGCGACTGGCACCTCCGGGCGCAGTATGCAACGACACGGAAATGGGTGAATTTAGGAGATTTCATTCCAACAATGTCTACTTCAGACGTGGATTTTTTTCTTTTGTTTTTGTAAAGAAACCTTGAGTGCTGAGAAAGCGAAAAAAAAAAAGAGCCATTGGCTGCATGCATTTTGTCATCAGTTTCCAAATGTTAGCTCCAAAGCTAAGCTATGGCGGAACTTGGGAAAGCGCGATGGAAAAAGCGAGTAGGCCGATGCCGCAGGAGCCACCGTGACACGCGGTACTAAGATGGAGCTTGAGAATTCAAAAAATGCCGGGCAGAGAAAGCACCTGCTACGGAATGCGTTATGCAAAGCTGATGCAGAAAGAAAGCAAAAACAAAGAAGGACGTCGTCCTTTTGAAAACAGGCCGAATTCGTAAGCGGCATCACGAGTATACACAATCTACACGGCGGGGACATCAGGAATGGTTCCAAAAGCGGCTTTTGATAGGAGCAGTGCACGCTCAAAAAACCAGCATTGGTCGATACGCAGAGAAAGAGTCAATGACCTATAGCGTTTTGTTTTCAGTATATGCATTATTTTCATCCATAGAATGTGAAGACAAAAGTTCTCCATCGTGATTGTAACGTCTATGACAGTTCGCAGCAAACTCCTTGACTAGCTTACAATTCTGCTGCACTTTAGTAGGTAGCTTCGAGGGAAAACTTTGCGAGGTGCTACTAAACGCTCGCATCAACATCGTAGCAGCCTGGCATTTGTGATATGTGGGACCGACCTGAATAGTCGATTTAACATTGCTGAAAATTGGCAATGAAACGCAATATTATGATTCGCAAGAAACTCGAAACTCGCAAGATACTAACATGGGTGCTAACGCATGTTAGGATCCGCCAAAGGAATAACTACTAGTCAAATGAATTATCTCCTCTCGGAACTCCTCAAACGTAAACAAATAAACCATGTGCATCATACGTGGAAGATTAGCTTCGTTCTCTCCCCACAGTTCTCAAAACTGTTCAGTCTTAACAGATGCCAGTCAGGAAACTTCTCCTTTGTGAGCTTAGCAGCTTGTTCCCAGTAACACAATAAAGGTGGCATATCGAATAAACGAGTTTGATGCATGCTCAGCTAAAAAATACTAGTTCTTAAGAGTTTTCTTGCCTCCTGGGCCAATCATTGTTGTTTATAACTATTAATCAAGCTCCTTTTAGGGAGTGCAACACCTAACTTCATGGGTGCGTCGATTCTTCGCGTGAATAATGCATGGTTTTGGTTTCAAAAACCATCAAACTGGCAGGTAAGTACGATCATACCCATAGTAAGGTATTGCCTCCAAACTTTATTGTTAACAATTTTAGATTTCAAAATTTCTTCTCAGAAAAGGCCAATAACATTTCAGAAAACGTACGTAGCTCACATAAACCACCTAAATGTTCACGACAACTCAATAAACCATCGCCTGCTCGATTTAACAAGTGCGCTCGCAACTGACAGTCGAAGCACAGCACCTATCGGATATGTTTAGGCAAACGCACATGCGAATGCTTTAGGGGTGTCACCAGCAGCATCGTTGAGGTAATGCTACTTGCTCTAAGGAATGATTTTTTTCGCAATAGCCATCACGGCAATTAGGAAGTGAATGATGATGGTCAGGCCTCATTAAGAGATGTAGAACTGAATTGAATTACCTGAAATGAATTATTTTTAAGTCGAACTGAAATGAATTACCATTAAGTTGTCGACATTGTCAGGCGCACTTTGTAAAAGTTTTTCTTGTATTCGCATGCGAAGCTTGCGCTACATATACAGCCATTGAAGCTTCTGGTGTTTACCCTTTCTCGCTGCTTACTAGTTCATTTATATTTTTTATCATTCACACAACCCTGAAGTCTTCGAAAGCCTTGTGACAAGAGCTTGGCAGACGGCCTGGGTTTTTACTTTATAGTGAGGTCGCCACCCACATTGGGCGATGATGTGGCTGCTCCTTGGATGTATACACTTTATTTCATCCACCCATTCATTACTTTGTTCACTTGAATCTAGGCCCATAAAGTTTATTTCATTCATCCATCTGTCTTTATTGTTTCCATGAATCAGTAAGATTTGTTTTATTTGAGTCACTGCTTTTTGCCAGTAATGTGTCAATTGACATTTGAACGAAGTCCCCTTTTGCTAGCGCAATATATTATACGTACAGTGTCCCACAACTACCTCGGTTGAACAAATTTTAAAAAGTACAACGCATCACAAAGGTGCAACAACAATAGTTTTCTTAGTGGTAGCTTCGCCTATATTGGTAATTTTATCTGTTCTATGCACATCGTTCATTACTTCAGCCTAAAGGGGACATGACTTCGTCGCCTAGCAAGTTGCGGTTTTCTGCGACAGATAGACGTTGTGTGTCTGCTTTGCCTACACATATATGAAAAACAGACTGCAAGAGACTATTTCTGTGTGAAATAAGCCCTATAGGTAAGTAGCCACAAACCACCCCTACTGCCGTCGACCGCCTGTTCGCATTGGTACGTGTGACGTCCTGTGCTGTATGCATGGATCAGAGCCGTCTTCCTCTGCCAAAGTTTGAGCAGCTGCAGATCATTCCGCTTCAATAGCATCGTTAATTGACTGATATGTGGGGTTTAACGTCCCAAAGCCACCATATGATTATGAAAGACGCCGTAGCGGAGGGCTCCGGAAATTTCTACAACCTGGGGTTCTTTAACGTGCACCCAAATCTGAGCACACGGGCCTGCAACACTTTCGCCTCTATCGGAAATGCAGCCGCCGCAGCCGGGATTTGACCCCGCAACCTGCGGGTCTACTGCAGAGTACCTTAACCATTTGACCACTGCAGTGGGGCTTCATTAGCATTAGTTGATTGATTAATATGTGGGGTTTACCATCCCAAAACCACCATACGATTATGAGAAATGCCGTAGTGGAGGGCTCCGGAAATTTCGACCACCTGGGGTTCCTTAACGTGCACCCAAAATTAGAGCACATGGGCCTACAACAATTCCGCCTCCATCGGAAATGAAGCCGCCGCAGCCGAGATTCAATCCCGCAACCTGCGGGTCAGCATGCGGAGTACCTTAGCCACTAGACCACCGCGGCGGGGCTCAATAGCATCATTTACCAATGCTGTTATTTCAACGGTTTGCATGCTATCGACCTCTTTTCATGAAACCTCTAGTTAATCAGTCCTGTGCATTTTGCAATCACATGGATAAAAGAATGACTCAACGAGAAACGTACGGGGAATACTCAAGAACGCACATATGTATGCCGCACCAGATAACGGCGTTTATATAAGACTTTTATAACAAAAGAACATGTGATAGATCTCTATATAGTGCTCATGTTTCATGAGTGGTACGTCGATAAGATTATGGAAATTCATGTTTCTTAAGACAAGCTCCAGAATCACTTGGGAGAACGAATAAATGTTTTCTTGTCCCTTCTTTAATGCTCTGCGGCTAAATAACTTTGCGAAACCGCGTAACAAAGCAATGGAGTTTGCTCTATGATGCATGCAGACACCCTTCGATTTATACTCGGTACTCACGGGAAGCCTAAACTTAACAATTTAGGAGAGTGTGGCTCTGGATGAGTTGGTGCGTAGCTTATTAAAATGGTGGTGGCACAACAGGTATTAGCGAAAAAAAAGGAGGAGACAGAATAGAGCGCCAGACTTTCAACTCGTTTATTTTGCTCGCATAGCCCAAACATATATGCTTCCCGTATGTGCACAAGGAGGGGGCGCAGTACAAGCGACTATCACTTTGCACACACGAAAACCTACACACAAGAAAGCTATTGCACAGCGCTATCAAGAAACAGGTATTCCTTCTTGTACAAACTGATCGACGGGACACTGACGCATTCGTTCCCCTTCCTATGTATGTGGTATGCCTCCAGTACTTCACGTGCTAACTTATCCCTGCTTCGTCCCAACACACGTCTCTCGGAATAGTGGTGTGCAGCGGCACGAAGCACAAAGGGAACGAAAGCGTTGAGCCACCATCATTTTATGAAACCTAACGCTCTTGTCCAATATATGTGGTCTTGCTATATGACACAAAGACAAACAGCTAAACGGTGGCTGAAGAAACAATCGTGATGATTTCGACCCACTCCGACAGTTCGCAAAGAACAAGTGCCGACGCCGGCTTTGTGCACCGCATAATATATAAACGCTCATGGTCAGTCTGAGTGGCACCCAGCGGCGACAGCAATACATGCTATCTTGCCGCATCTGCGCCCTTATGGGGGCTCGCTTTTTGTGTCCAGCTCGCGAATACTGGTCACTCAGAGTCGCTGCCGGATGGCAGCTCAAGGGCGTGCGAGTTATGAAGTGAAGCCTGTTTTTCGCAAGCCTTACAAAAGCCAGCATTGCCAACAAGCCAGTGTTTGTCTTCGCAGCACACCGTCTCTAGTTCATTCCTCTAGCGATCTCACGGCCTACTCGCAACCACTGCTTGCGTCTTCGCTAGCAACAATGCACAAACAAAGGTCCAATCACGTTGAGCTAAGGAGATTAACTCTCACTTCTTCGTGAAACCTTATACGAGAGTGCGCGGTTAGATGAGAATGTGCCTAGGACAACACGACGAGACAGCTTCGGTTCCCAAAGCACCCTCCAGGCAGGTAATTTAGCCAGCTATTGCCTCTTCGGACAGCGTACAATTTCTGCGGATACACTATGTGTGCGTAGTGTCGCTGCTGATGACGTATGTTGTAGACTTCATTGTCCTTTAGAACAACAGAAGCAATGGCTTTGAATTTTTGTGTGGTACATTTTCAGAGTGACTACTCCACTGGATGAGTGTCGCAGTTTGTTTTGCAACAGAGCGTTATTCCAGCATATTTAACATGAAAGGTGTTGCAGACACTGTAAAAAAATTGAAAATAAAAGCGTAAAAACATAAACTTACCAAATAATAAAAATAGAAATAAATGAATTGGCAGATCCCACGTACGGTGACTATCGATGATATTTGAAGCACAACTGAGGAAGGTTGATATGTCACTTTAAAATCAGCGCAATGTAGTGAGGCGTGCTAATGTAGTACACAGTAAACACATGTACAAAACGTTACACGCACTGAGCAATCTACATTAGATGCAAGTATGTTGTTTATGGTCACGTAACAACGGCACCACTAATGTTTGCAATACCACTAGCAACAGTGGTAGGTATGTAAATTATGCTGTGCATGACTTTCATGACATGATTATCATGTTCTTGCCTGACATTTGTGAGTCGTCCATTCACGTCACGTAATACAAAAATATGTTATATGTGAAGTTATCGCGAAATGGCCATGAGCGCGCTGTGAAGGTAGCATATGGTTATGCTTTACATTACCGGGACATCATGATTATCATGTTTGGACGTGTCACTTACCTTCATCGTTCATGCATGTCACGTGATACCACATTTGGTGTATGTGAAGCTAGCGAAATGGCCGCGCGAGCTTCATGAGCGTTACATGTATTCATGTTCTTACATTACACGTATATTATGAATAGTGTGTTTTCACCAGCCATATACCTTCGTCATTCATTCACGTCATGTATTACAAAACTAGGTGTATGTGAAGCTAGCAAAACGACCACACTAAGAGCGTATTGCGTGTGGTCATGACCTACATGACATGCTTTTTATGATTTCCACGTTAGGGCCTGTCAGTTATGTTCGCCACGCAGTCATGTCATATTATAACAGTTTTGCAATGTCATGTTAATAAAACCACAGCTAGCACCAGCAAGACAGTGACGCGTGAATTATGACATTTATGACATACAAGTCAGGAATTTTACGTTTTGACTAGTCCCTTATGCTCGTCATATAGTCATGTTATGCCATACCAATTTTGGTATAGATCCCATCATTGAAACAGCCATGAGAACTAAAAGTAGTAGGTGGCTGAATAGATAGATAGATAGATAGATAGATAGATAGATAGATAGATAGATAGATAGATAGATAGATAGATAGATAGATAGATAGATAGATACGTTCAAAGTCGCTGAAGTTCGCTAAGAAAAAAAATAGCCCAGTATCTGCATGTTAATCTGCAAATGTCGTCGAAAAACGATAGTCTGGGGTGTGGAGAGAGTGAACAAAACATTTGTAAAGAGGTTTATTGGGCGAACCAAACGGGCAGGTCGGAGATTGGAGATAGCGACAGAACGAGGAAGATGGAGGAGCTCGAGCGCCGATCTCGTGGTGCCTTACTCTGTGATGATGCTTGCTGTTTCCTTTTGTTATCATCATTCCTTCATTATAATTGCCCCCGTCGAGAAAGATCAAGCCATCCTGGCGATCTAACAAGTAGGAACGAGTGGGTCGAAGTACGGCTTCAAGCGGTCCACGTGAACAATATCGTGTCCACGCCGACGATGGTCACCGGGTGGCGTAAGCGGTTCGATGGCGTAATTGACGGGCGATGTGCGCTCTACCACGCGGTATGGGTCATGGTAATTTGAAAGTAGCTTGGTAGACAAACCAGCTGCACAGAGTGGTACATACAGCCATACAAGGGTTCCAGGGGCGAACTTGGCGGCAGGAGGGTGGTCGTCATCGCGGGCCTTTTTCTGGCGTTGCTGGTCAGCCGTAGTAAACTGCTTCGCTAGTTGGCGGCATTCTTCAGCGTGACGGGCGGCTTCAGACACGGTCGTGCACTCAGATACATCTGGTGCGTATGGCAGCAAAGTGTCAATTGTGTGCGATGGTTGACGTCCGTATAGAAGGTAGAATGGAGAAAAGCCTGTGGTGACTTGGGTAGCGGTGTTGTACGCGTAGGTCGCAAACGGAAGAACCAGGTCCCAGTTCGTTTGGTCAGATGCCACATGCGTCGCGAGCATGTCACCCAGGGTCCGATTAAACCGCTCAGTCAGGCCATTCGTCTGAGGGTGGTAAGCAGTACTCATCCGGTGTACAATATGGCACTGACGGAGAAGTGCTTGGATTACGTCGAATAGAAATACACGGCCCCGGTCACTAAGGAGCTCGCGAGGAGGGCCGTGACGCAACACAAACCGATGGAGGATGAAAGATGCGACGTCCTGAGCGGTCGCCGTAGGAAGAGCAGCGGTTTCGGCGTACCGTGTCAGGTGATCTACAGCAACGATAGCCCACCGGTTACCTGCTGTGGTCAATGGCAGTGGTCCATAAAGGTCGATTCCAACGCGATCGAATGGGCGGTCAGGGCACGCAAGCGGCTGTAGTGGAGCTGCTCCTGCATTCGGTGGCTGTTTTCGTCGCTGACACTCGTGGCAGCCGCGAATAAACTGTCGAACAAAAGTAAACATCCCACGCCAGTAGTACCGCTTCCTTAAACGCTCGTAGGTCTTGAAGACACCGGCGTGAGCGCATTGCGGGTCGGAGTGAAATGATGCACAGATTGTAGAGCGCAGCTTTCGGGGAATAACGAGCAGCCACTTCCTGCTGTCTGGTGAGTAATTGCGCCGGTACAAGAGGCCACCTCGAATGGTAAAGTGCGAAGCCTGGCGTCGCATTGCTCGAGTGATGGGAAGTGTCGGTACTCCAGATAAGACGTCCAGAAGCGAAGTTATCCATGGATCGTCGCGCTGTGCAGAGGTCATTGTGTCGATGTCAAGAGCGGACAGCGCGTGTTCCATAGAAGATATAGAGGCAGCCTCAGTCGACAGTGGTGATCGCGAGAGCGCATCAGCATCAGCGTGTTGGCGGCCGGAACGGTACACGACGCGGATGTCATACTCTTGAAGTCGCAGAGCCCAACGAGCAAGGCGACCTGATGGATCCTTCAGCGACGACAACCAACATAAGGCATGATGGTCTGTAACTACAGCAAAGGTGCGGCCATATAAGTATGGGCGAAATTTCACAATTGCCCAAAGTATGGCTAAGCACTCTTTTTTGGTAACACTGTAGTTTACTTCAGCCTTGTTGAGCGTTCTGCTGGCGTAGGCGACGACATACTCAGGGGATCCAGGCTTGCGTTGAGCGAGAACTGCACCGAGACCAACACCGCTGGCGTCTGTATGGATTTCAGTTGCAGCCGTGGGATCATAGTGGCGCAATATAGGCGGTGATGTCAGGAGACGGCGAAGAGTGGTAAATGCGTGATCACATTCGGAAGACCACGATGAGATGTCGTTGGCACTGCTTAAAAGTTGGGTCAAAGGGGCAATTATGGAGGCAAAGTTGCGCACAAACCGACGAAAGTAGGAGCACAATCCTACGAAGCTGCGTAACTGTTTTACAGTCGTTGGTTTGGGGAATTCAGCAACAGCGCGTAGTTTAGCCGGGTCGAGAAGAACACCATCCTTTGATACGACGTGACCGAGAATGGTGAGCGTCCGAGCAGCGAAGTGGCATTTCTTTAGATTCAGTTAGAGCTGCGCATTCTTCAGACACGTGAGGACATGTTTCAGGCGTACAAGGTGTGTTCAGAAATCGGGTGCAAAGACGACGATATCGTCGAGGTAGCAGAGGCATATGTTCCATTTCAAACCCCGCAGAACCGAGTCCATCATGCGCTCGAATGTGGCCGGCGCATTGCAGAGGCCGAAGGGCATGACATTGAACTCATATAGCCCGTTCGGTGTCACGAATGCTGTTTTTGGACGATCACCATCTGCTAAGGGCACCTGCCAATACCCCGAACGCAAATCTAACGACGAAAAAAACTCGGCACCGTGTAAGCAATCAAGAGCGTCATCAATCCTGGGCAAAGGGTATACGTCTTTGCGAGTGATCTTATTTAAGCGCCTGTAATCAACGCAGAAGCGAATTGCACCATCCTTCTTCTTAACAAGAACGACAGGTGATGCCCATGGACTTAGGGAAGGTCGGATAACGTCGCGCTTGAGCATATCGTCAACGTGTTCGGTGATAACCTGACGTTCTGTGGCGGAAACACGGTATGGTCGCTGTCGTACTGGCGCGTTTGAACCTGTGTCGATGCGGTGGAAAAAACTGGGAGTTCGGCCAAGGGTAGGTTGAGCAACGTCAAAGGATTCACGAAACTGGTAGAGCAGCTGAAGGAGCTCAGAGCGTTCAGATGGCGATAGTTCGTCGGCAATCGATGAATCGAAAAGCTCGCAAGGTGGTATATTGGAAGGGTTGAAGGCACTTATGGCGTCGTAGTCACCGGAACAATCTGGCGGCATGGTAAAAATTTGTTCTTTATCAATAGCATGCACCTGTCGAAGAGATTCACCTTGAAACAGTTCAACGGGATACGGAAGGGGATTGATGAGGCAAAGAGCACTGTTTCCTTCAGAAATAGAGAGGATTGAATAAGGCAGAAGAAGTGATCTTCGACTAAGGAAGAGGCTTGATGGCTCAAAGAATGCAGCTTCGTTCCTAATGCCATCACAGAACACGGGGAGCAACACAGCTGCTGTCGGAGGAATTTCAGTGCCTTCTTTGACGACGAGTTTGTGTACGGCGGGCTGAATGCGGCTGGTTGGTTGGTCGTAAAACGGGAAAAGTTCAAGCTCCGATCTTGCACAATCAATAACGGCATGGTTACGCGATAAAAAATCCCATCCAAGTATGATGTCGTGTGAGCATTACGACAGGACAATAAACTCAACAGTGTAGTGGTCATTCGCGATCATCAGTCGGACAGTACAGGCGGCTACAGGCTGAACCGGGTCCCCATTCGCTGTTTGCAAGGACATCATGTTAAGAGGCGTCGTCACTTTACGGAGCTTGCGGCAAAGTTTAGCGTCTATCACGGAAACGGCAGCACCAGTATCCACTAGAGCATATGCTCGAGTACCTTCTACAAAAACTTCGACAATATTCGACGGCAATGTCCGAGGACTTGAGCATTTCGACAGCGCAGTTCTTGCCTCCTGAACTGCGGCGGTTAGTTTCCCTCTTGTTCAGGAGCTGGCCGACGACGCATGGGTGACAGGGAGCGATGACGGGGTGAAGGTGAGCGACCAGACATAGTACGCGGACATTCCCGTGAAGACGAGCTTGGCTGAGGGTCAGAATTTTCCAGACGGGATGGAGAAAGGTCCATGAAGCTGTTCTGTGTCCGGGCGTCTGTGTATCCCGGCACGCGACGACGGCAGTAATGGGCGATATGGCCAGGGCAGCCGCACGCAAAACAGATGGGCCGGTTATCGCGCGTTCTCCAAGTATTGGCGACGAGGGGACCAGTCCATGCGGCAGACGGGTGTGTCGAGGCTGTGGTGGCAATGGGAGGAACCCAGGCGGTGGACGGCTGAGTCGGGGCTGAGGTATACGGCAGTCCCTGGAACGACGGGGGGTGGTGTCTCTGCTGCCGCTTTAGTGCCTCAGCGTAAGTAAGAGGCGCGGTGACGGTGGGCTGCGGCAAGGGCACCGGCATAGCCTCGGAAATCTGCTCCTGGACCACATGTCGGAGCATGGGAGCCAATGGTGGTGGGTGTCGCAGTGGCTGTTGGTGCGAGAGCTCCTGGCGTTGAGCAAAAGGCAGCAGAGAAAGCTGCCGAGCCACTTCCTCTCGCACGAAGTCTTTCATTTGTGCGAGAAGGTTTGCCTGGTCAGCCATAGCGTCCAGTGCGGTCACTGGTTGGATTGTCTGGAATGAGCGTCGCGTCTGAGCTCGTTGCCTCCGCAATTCATCATAGCTTTGGCACAAAGTCACTACTTCTGCCACAGTGCTTGGAGACTTCGCGAGAAGCATCTGGAAAACGTCATCGTCGACGCCCATCATAATGTGCTGTATCTTCGCACTCTCGCTCATGGAATCATCGACGCGCCGGCAGAGATCAATCACATCTTCTATATATGATGTGAAAGTTTCACCTCGCTCCTGTGCCCGTGTGCGCAGACGTTGTTCGGCGCGTAGCTTCCGTAAGGCAGAACGACCAAAAACGGCACGTATTGCCTCCTTGAAGGCGGACCAATTCGCGAACTCGGTTTCGTGGTTCGTATACCACAGCTTGGCCACGTCGGTGAGATAAAAATTGACAGTGCCTAGCTTAGCAGCGTCATCCCACCTGCTGGGTCCACTGACTTTCTCGTATGACGACAGCCAGTCCTCGACGTCCTGGTCTTCGGTGCCGGCAAAGATCGGGGGGTCTCGCTGATGAACCGGGCCGGGGCAAGTAGTGGCCGCGAGAGGTATTGTTTGTTGGGCAGCGTCAACTTGCATGGTCGACGGCAGGGTGCGAGATCGGAGTTCCAGGTTGTAGGCGATGTGGTTACCCAGCACGATCCACCAAATGTAAAGAGGTTTATTGGGCGAACCAAACGGGCAGGTCGGAGATTGGAGATAGCGACAGAACGAGGAAGATGGAGGAGCTCGAGCGCCGATCTCGTGGTGCCTTACTCTGTGATGATGCTTGCTGTTTCCTTTTGTTATCATCATTCCTTCATTATACATTTATTTAATGTTCTGCGCAAGAAAATCGGTGAATGGTATTCTGGAGGCGCTGTGTTAGAGTGCCTCGGGCGTGCAGCGGAGGCGAACGAACGCATCAAGTCACGTCACACGCGAGACATGAGCTCCATTTGGAAGTTTTCTTGGAAAACGAAGTGCGTGGCTCTGAGACGGGTATGCGCACCCCGTCTCTGAAGTGATAAAGTGTAGAACGCAAGGTGGCGGGCAGGTGCCACCACTGTGTCGTCTTAGTAATACGTTGCAAACACCTGCCGTTTCGTGCAAGCGTTGCATGTCCAGCGCAGCGTTAGAAAGGCTACAATCTTTAAAATTACTTATGTATGCCTTTTTAGTAAACGACACACATACAGAATCTTGGCGTGTTGTTCTGGTGCCTAAGATATGCGCCATAATTGCTTTTTAATTGTCCATCGCACAAGTATGAACGCTGAACCTTGAGAAATATTGGTGGGCGCTGCGGATGGGGTCGGCCGTTTGGAGTATCGTTTGGTCACCTTGATGCCTTTTAAGGTACTGTTAATGGTGGACAAAATGTCAAATGTACAGACAGACTGACAGATCAAATTTTTTGTGCCGAAGGTCCCCAGGAAAGACTAACGTCTTTGAAAATGTCATCTCCCGTACTGCAGTGTTGTGCGAAGCACTTTGCTGTTATGGTAGCTAGCCGCACTATATCCTTGAGATAATGCAAGACATTGCAGGGTGGACGAACACGTTTATATAAAAAAAAATAGCCACTATATGACTCAAGCTAACAATGAAAATAGCAGCAAGATGGAACCCTGCGATGAAAAAATCCGTAAACATAATCTAAGTGCTTACGCCAGCGTTTCTGAATGTGAACTTACCTTCCTGATAGCCAGAACCTGGAAGTTATGGCCACTATACAGTTCAGTTGTAAGCTTGAAAAAGACAAGTGCACTCGTGAAAACGTCAGCTCGAGCACACAACTTTTGTTGACGACTTTTTTTGTCATGGTGACACGCATTTTACGTCATGATCATGACAACTATTGCGTGATGTCGGTAGTGTTAATTCTACTCCAGTCGTTCCACTCTCCGGTCGTTGAAAACGAGCTCATGATTTCCTCGTTTTTGGATTCCACGTTGCTTGGCAGACGAGCGGAAGTTAGAAAAACACACTTTTAACGTATTTTGTGACACCATCACCCATGGCTATGTTACATGATGTATTTTAAAACGATGCTAGTCATTCGCATTGTAGTAACGATGGCTAATATGAGTGGCACAGTTTTTACGTAGTGTTAGAATCTTCGAGGAAGGTAATGTTGATCTTGCTGCTGGAGAGGGTAATTTTGGGGATAATAATGTGAGAAAAAAAAACACGGGCACTTTACACCAACGCCCAACTTTTTTTTGAAACACCTAGTTCCCTTGTTCTTGTAGACGCAGGTGCACCTTTTTTAGCTACGACGTATGTACTTAATGAGCGTTCGCAACAAGTACTATAAAATAAATACAGAAGCGATTGGATTCAGTGCTTAGAGCAGAGGCTGGATTCTACTGCAGTCGTTGTTGCGTTCCTTTAAATTTACTTTATTGCACGCATTACGCCATGAATTAGGCATCCCGAGAGGAACCAGATCTGCATGGTTTTTTTTTCGTGAGCTTCTATGCATGCGCGCGTGTGTCTGTTCAGCGGAATTCCAAATTAAAACTAATGTAGGTTTCAAAGATTCTGATAGAAAATCGGTGAATGGTATTCTGGAGGCGCTGTCTTAGAGTGCCTCGGGCGTGCAGCGGAGGCGAACGAACGCATCAAGTCACGTCACGTGCGAGACATGAGCTCCATTTGGCAGTTTTCTTGGAAAACGAAGTGCGTGGCTCCGAGACAGGTATGCGCACCCGTCTCTGAAGTGATGAAGTGTAGAACGCAAGGCGGCGGGCAGGTGCCACGAAAACGTGTCGAGCGCCCAAATTGTAGCACGGTGCACTATACAATGTTAATCTCATTTCAAGTAGTAAGAAACCTACCTTAACATTTTCGCAGAAGCGGCAAAGGGGCATATGTTTCGCCGATATTTCTTACGTTTGGAATTTCCGGACGTCACTCTCTCTGAACGTCTTGCCGAGCAAATGGTCAAGAGAACAAGGGGACAATACCGAGACGCCCTGATGTCTGTCATCAACGACGCTAAAAGGAAATGTGCTTCATGGAAGGTCAACTGGACTGTTTGCGCTGTAAAAGAGCTTCCTATTACTAGCTTCAGTGCGCTATGCAAAGGAGACACTGTGTGGTACCACATTCCCAAAAATTCCAATTTCAAGCCAATACACTTCTCATAGCTGTTATTCCTGATAGCTATGAAAATTCATTGTATGCTTCGCTCACTTTTCTTTTACATGTTGCCCCCATGCTACTGCAGTTACCGAATATACCCCAACTTGCCAAGTTCTTCCATGTATAAAACATTTGAAGCAACGTACAAACACGCGTTTTAAACACAGAACTGTCGACTACAGCTGAACCCGGAACCGTCGCGATAAATGAGGTTTTCTTTTTCGCTCCTATGAAGTATTTTAGTGTGGCACAGAGAACAGTCATGTGTATGGGCCGCAATCTTCACATAAGCTGCAATGCTGTAGAATCGTGCACCATATATAACTTTTGTCTCGAAAACGAGGTATGGTCCACCTATTCATATAGCCCATTGCATATGCCCATAGCATATAGCCCATAGCATATGCTAGTGGTCCTCAGCAGTCAAACAGCATAAGAGAGAGAAATAGAGCTGGAAATGTTTGGAGCATGAGTTTTAATACAAAGGCACTCGCAAAGTGTCACACCTGTTGTGTTCGATCCAGACTAATCGATGGGTCATTACTTAGGCCTGGAGACGGCAGTGATTTAGCTGAGTATCTACAAGTCGCGCCACTAGCAGCCCGTCTGTGTAGTTCTTTTGTGTGGTCTGATGCGGCGGCACTGAGACATACGTCAAGCTCGTCCACACTTCGAATAAGTTAGTTATTTGATTAGTCATCCTGATATATAGCTATACGAATAGCACAGAGCGAACCCCATGGAGCGCAATTTTATATCGTCTCCTAGGAAACGTGACATGGTTATTCTCATAGACTGGGAGTTTTTTAGTGTCACAACATTTTGGAAAATCTTGAAAGAGAAAGCTTTTTAATGTAACTCTTGCCTATAACAGCTACCCAAGAAACGCCAGGCCTGCGCGGTAGGCGCAGCACAGTCGCAGCGAAAGCGAGAAGAGCGGCTTTTCAGAGCCATTTCAGAACAATCATTCGGTAACTACTGCAAGCACACTTGCTTGGTACCCACTATAGAGCATTAATGAAAAACTTTTCGGTAGTGAGCCAGCATTTGTGTACGCCATTTTTCGTCATTCTTCTGAGAAGCGTGGTATCCGCTGAGCACTTGCAAGGCATTTTGTACCAATTGTCCATGCAGTGGCTTACGACGATTAGGAATTATGGCATAAGTGGGTATACATCACAGTTAATAGGGGAACAAGAACAGGCTTTTGTGATGGTTTGGAGCATTGGACGGCCCACTCGTTACGTTATGCGCATTGTGCGACGACTGGTTGTTCTTTCGCTATTGTAAAACGTTTTATAAATTGTATTAACGCGATTGCGTTCCCGACGTCAAGCCTGCCTGAGGCAAGTTAGACCAAAAGTCACAAGCACCGTTGTAGCTCAGTGGTAGAATACTGGGCTGGCACCCAGCGAACCACGGTTCAAGCCCTGCTGTGCCAATAATGCTAAGTCATGCCTGCCTAAGGCAAGTTTGACGAAGAGTTTCAAGTACCGGCGTAACTCAAAGGTACAATATTGAGCTGGCACCCAGAGGACCTGAGTTCAAGCCCCACTCTGTCATTGGTGCAAGGTTTTTTTCTATTTTCGTGCGATGTGGTTAGACAGCGGCGGTGGCGGCGGACAACAACTTCGCGTGACCCCAAAAGTGATCTGATAACAGCTTTCGCTGTAAAACGAAAACCACCAGGCCTGTGCTGAACGCGCCGCACTGTCACAGAGAAAGTTAGAAGAGCAGCTCTTTAAGAGCCTTTTTTTTAACACTCTTTGGGTATAGCTGCTGCAAGCACAACTGCAGCGTACCCGCTACGCTATGAATCAGGGTGTAGTAGGCAGGCATTCACTACGCGTATGCCATTCTTCGTAATTCTTTTTCATGCTTCGGAGATTTGTGGTACCTTTGGCACAGTTGCAAGCAAGTGCGTGCGATTTTCGTGTTCTGTGGCTGACGACACTGAAGAACTATGCCAGAAGCTTTTGTAATCCCCGCGATTCCTCACAGTGGGTATGCACCACATTTAATAGATCAGCAAGATCAAGATTAAGATAATGAGTTAAAGCATTCAACAACCCACTCGTTGCTTGATTTGCATTATCTGACACCTCGGGGTTTCCTTTAATGTTCTGAAACGCTTAATTACTCAATTACTCACGCTTAATTACATCAAGACTACCTAAGGCTGATTTGCAAGAGAGTTCTAAGCCCTGGCGTGGCTCTGTGGTAGAATACTGGACTGGCACGGACGGCACCCGGGTTTGAATCCTATTGGTTCTTTGGGTATTTTATTTACTGACTTTTTTTTCTTATTTCTTCCGATAGCGGTTACGGACACTGGCGGCGGCGGCAGACAATTACGGAATGCACGTGACCCATGTTGTGATCTCATAACCGCTCTCGCTGTAAAAGCGATCCTCAAATCACAATGTCATCAGCGAACGCGGTCGACGAATAAATGAATACACAAAGAATGGAAGCTCATCGTAGGGTCAACGTGAGTGTCAGCTGTCCTAATATGACATGTTCCAGGAGTTTCAGCGTTATCGATTGTGCAGTCATGTGGTCATACGTAACACGTCATGTGGTGACGTCATCTGACGCCACTATTGGCGCCGCGCACGCATCTGACCCCGGTATTCTAGAACGCCCCTTCCCTCAACGCTCTACCTTCACTTGAGAAAGCCGTTGGGAGCGACATCTCTAGGCAGGGCAAGTCACTGCATATCAGTGATAATGTCCTGCTATTTTTGAGTAGCGCAGCGTCATTTTTAGCCGAGCAGCGGCGCAGTACGCAACTCTGTCAAGTGAAGGGTGAAAGTCGAGTCGAGGAGCGTTTGTGAATACGGGGATGAGCATGCCAAGTTTTTTCACTATATATTAGGCGATAATATTCGGGCAAGTTTCTATACATTTAGGCGTATGTTGAAACGAACAATATTTTTGTAGCAGTGGTTAACTGGTAAAGAACGACTATCGTATATATATTGGCCCAATGTAAGGAAGTCAGTCGGGGGGGGGGGGGGCGTACACCACACAAAAGTTACGACAGCGCTGGCATCCGCCATCATAACTTAATGGCCAAGGCGTCGTGTTGTCCCCGAGGACGCGGCATTCGTTCTCGGCTATGGCGGCCACATTTCAGCGGAAGCTAAACGTAAGAGCCCTTTCGTACTTATATTTAAGGGCGCGCTAAAGAACACCGTGTGGCAAAAATTAGCTCAGAGTCACTCACAACTGCGAGCTTCATAATCATTTCGTGGAACCTAGGCGCCCCTCTGGTGTCAAATGCCGATAATCAAATTTTTATGGTCACTATTATTCCGGAGGCCCCAGTACGCATGCCTCTTAATCATATCGCCGTTCTGGCACGATCCGTCCCAGAAATGTCTATATTACCATTAACACGCCGATTCTCGATAAAATTATGAATGATATTTGGGGTTTAACATCCTAAAACCACCATATGAATATGAGAGACGCCGTACTGGAGGACTCCGGAAATTTTGACTTCTTGGGGTTCTTCAACGTGTACATTCTAAAAGAATATAGAGTAAAAAGGGTGTTTTTGTCCCAGAACAATAATCTTCACCAGGATTGCGTGCGCTTCCTTTCTTGAAAACTCGGCGCTGGCCACTTTCCTATCAAGAATGCAAAGTAACCCTGATAATGGGCATGTCGATCGTGACCGGAAAGTACTGGGCGCGGGGCGATAGTGCAAGGATGGAACACAATATAGATGACGATTATTGTTTTGGGACAAAAGGACACCCTTTTTACTAGCTCTTTTTTTAGAGTGTACGCAAATTTGAGCCCTCCGACCTAGAGCATTTTCGCCTCCATCGAAAACGCAGCCGCAGCAGCCGGAATTCAATCCCGCGACTTGCGCGTCGGCAGCCGAATACCTTACCACCGCGGCGGGGCTCGCAGTAAAATCAGAACCAGGGCACATGTAACTTAAGATAGGCCTTGAACTTGCTAACACAATGTAGCATTACGCGATGCTGCTTGTTGTGTCCGCTATATGTTGCTTGTCAAGGTACTAAAGTTAGCCAGCAAATCTTTTGTGCTGGATACCGATTATGAGTTTTATACCCACCAATACCGCATAACTTCACTCATTATTTATTTGCCTGCTGAAAGTTCCCTTTTACACGCATCGAACAGAAGTAGGTATTTCGTCTAAACCAGGGTTTCCAGATCCTCGAAGAAAAAAAGAGCCACCAATTAACCAAAGTAGCCAGAACGGTAGCAAAGTGGCAGCCGTTATTTTATTTTGGATCCAGAAAATTAGGCCAACATGATTTGAGTTTCTCTGAATTATCACCACATTCAGACGCCTAAGAATACAAAAATATACATCACAGCGAAATTTATATTATAAATTTTGTAAAAATGCGCCCGCATATTTTCACAGGGGGAACGCGAGTAAAGACGTCGCAGAGTGCACGGGGGTGTCGCGTAAATGTTGCGCAATTGGGTCTGGGAATGATTAATAGCTATTTTGGTCTTTATTGTTATTCATTGAAAGAATGAGCGGTGTTGCATTCAACGGCAAGCGAAAGCCAAGTAAAGATGCCCTTGACTAGACTGCCAAACCGAGATTCTGTGCCTACATACACGGGGTGGCCAGAGAATGGTTGTGCAGTGCAATCAGTCGTTTTTTTTTTTTACTAGCAGACGCTGCCTCCATTGACTTTACGAGGCGAAAAAGGGGGAGGGGAGCGACGGCTTTGTGGGTGTCTTTCTGGGCCGGCAAGAGACGCGACCAGGCGGCAAGAGAAGTGAGCATGCGCAGTGGGGGTGTGGACGGCGCCGCCACTGAGGCTGAAGCAGCACATCATGTGACTAAAAAATGCTCCACATTAAAAATATATATCAGGTGACCTGATGGATCCCGGTAGGTTTATATTTAGATCCACATTTCAATTGCTGCCACTTCGGCAATCACATCCTAAACTTAATGAAGGTGCCGCACAAGACCTGCTGGACTTTTCGCATGCAAATTTTTTTTTATTGCCCCTGTGCCAACAAATCGCGCAAACAGCAGCTTAGACGCACTCACGTAAGAAGTGCATGCAGTACTTCGTGCGTGCACGCAGTGATAAAAAGCGGGCCTGTCATTTCCAAATAAATAAAACAAAACAAGCGACATAAGAAACGTCATGCCTGACAAGTGTAGCAGACTGAGCAGTCAGAATATTTAACCTGAATGAAAAAAAAATGCCTGCAAAAATAGTGAGATGTGTGCGCTTTGCGCAAGGCTTGCCGCCCGCATCCACATTTCGCCAACGTTCACCTAGGGTGGCGCCAAGGAGGTTTAAAAAAAACTTCTGGAGTGGAGGTCCCCTATTCACGCCTACGCAAGCGGGTGAAGCCGGGGAAACCGGTTGGCGGCCATCTTGCTCCAGGCAAAAGAGAGCGCAGACAACGTATCCAGCGCGCTTCCGTGGCGGCTTTTTCGAATGAAATGGGGCACTTAGTGTAATTAATTTCACTCGCATTTTTTTCTTCATGTTAGATAAACAAGATCTGTACAAAGCCGTCAGTTACGATATTACACGTGAGCCGTACGCGATTACGTATTAGCGAATATGCATTACAACGGTTAGCTCTTGTCAGCCTGTTCTTGTCAGCCTGTTCTTGTCAGCCTGTTCCCTAAGTGTAGTCCCTCATCCCGTTGCAACTTCTCGAGTTCTTCAATAAAGGGCCACCTGACTTCTGATCCATTCAGGTCAACAAGGTGGTCTACAGACCCTAGGCAGTTTCGGATAAGCTTTAGCATTTGACATGCATCTAGAATTACAGACACCTTGTTTGGAGAATCTGTTTGTTCTGTTGAACCGTTAAAGCTTGTGTCAAATTTAGGGGAGCTGTACTTGAGATCAGCCCCTAGGCACCGAGCCATAGTGAAGTTCGAGGTGGCACCATCAAATGTTAATGATGCTACTTCAACATCTATTGACGAGAGTCTCGACAGACATTCTTGTGTTAGTGCAGCTCTTTCAGATCCAGAAAGAGACTCGATGATGAAATACCCCAGAGGTATTTTTAGTCGCATATTCATGCAGACAAGCATAAAAACGCAGACATTTGTCGCTTCGGGCAGGCTATCATCGGAGATACCTGTTCCAAGATCGATGTAGCCTACCACTTTCTTCCCAACAAGCTGAACATGTTTTTTGATGGCCATGTCATCCATCATGAGTGCTGCGATCAGGGGCTTGTCCTGGCTTTTGGCTAAATTTTTAATAAAATCAAAAGCCTCAGAGGTAAAACCCCGATCGCCATTTACAGATTTGTATACCACTCACGCAACGTACGTTGCGAAGGCAAAGCGTTGTTAAATTTCGACCGCACATACTCATACGCTGCCGCAGAGTAGTATTGCAGAGTGAGTGCGAATGCACGTAGCTCTGGGGGGTACATCTTGTTTGTTTTTTCATGGGCTCGGACAAGAAGCTGTTGAATTTCAGGCGAGATTGTTGCTTCAAAGACCTCAAGGCCTTTTTCTGACAAAAGTTTCCTCTCTTTTAGCTCCTTGATCAAATTTTCTGACGCATCACACCGCTTGCTGAGCCTTCTTTTCGATTGCTGCAGTGTCTTAACTTTCTTCTTTAGTTGGAGAACCTCTTGTGCAGACTCCTCTGCCTTGGAACGGTACCAATCCTTCGCCGGCGAAGAAGGCTCAGATGGCATTTCAACCGCTGCCTCAGCACTGACGACAGGTGACAGCGCAGTCCGACACTTAGGGGCCTCTCGCTTTCTTTTCGCCTGCAAGAAAAAAAAATCAGTTATGCTCCAAAGTTCAGAAGCCGGGTATAATGGTCCCACCCACTGCTTAGACTGACTAGAAACGGGATTACTGCCTCGGGGATCTTTTTATAGTTTTGGTGCGGAAGTTTAGCGTGCCCGTATTTATGCACGCACAGTGAAAAAAAAAAGTTGGACAAGTAAGTGTACGTGACGTGCGCTTTGTCAGGGAGTGGTGTGATTTTGAACAGCACGTAGGAAACGAGAAACTGTGCCTACACATTCGGAAATCTATAGCCTATTTACCGTAACGAAAATGTACTTTCGTGATGGTACTCACTGGTTTCTGGAGATGCGCAGGGAACGCAGGAAAAATGGTAGGAATGCTCCCTGGTCGCAGTCTGGTCGTTTGGCCCGTCCTGTCAAAGCAGTTGGCTTCAAAGTGCTCCGAGCAGAGAACGTCCGCATTCTTAGGCTCCCAGACATCCCTTCGAACAGCACGCTGCCATGCGTCACGCAGCGTCTTGTCTTTCGGAAACCTGCGGTACCACACGCACAAAATAGGTTATTCAACTTCTACTCGCCAGCTGAAAAATGCTAGTGAAAGTAAGTTTTCAGCTGAAAGCGCGCTTCTCGAATGAGGTAGCGCGCCGAAGGAGACAAGCGATTGAAAGCGCTTTTTCCCGCGTACTTACACGTGAAAAGTGATTCCTGGCTTCTGCTTCGCACGATTAGTGCAGCCGAAGGCGACACACGAGCTCACCATAACGTCCAGAATCGTGTCAACTTCCTTTAGAACTGCACAAAATCCGCACAGAACAAAAAAACGAGGGACAAACGCGACAACTGTTGTTCAGTGGCGCGAACGGCGGGGGCCCAAACGACCGACGGCACGTTTTTTGCCTGGAGCAACATGGCGGCCGTCGGCGTCACCAGAGGGCAGGCGCTTTCACTCCAGAAGTTTTTTTTTTTTAAACCTCCTTGGGTGGCGCCATCTATACAGCTAAGAGCGCATGAGGCGTATAGCGGCTAGAGAGCCTGAACGAGTCCTCAGGCAGCCGTGTTACAGTGCTTCCGAAAGTGTATTACTTCCATTAATAATGTGAGAACCATGGCAAGTAAAATAATGCAATTACGGCCGGAGAGCCGCAGCCGGCAGTGTGAATGAACACTTGATACTTTTTTCTATAAATGCGTTCGGGTGTAGCGTATATCATCTGTTCATACCAGCGCCAGAACAATAGACAAAAGGTAGCCAAGTAGCCAACGGAATTTTTCTGTCGCCGCGGCCTTTTAAAATAGCCAATCTGGCGAAAAGTAGCAACATTTGGCAAACCTGTACAATTTTTTTTTATCTGCGTACAATTTTTTTCCTATTTGAAATTGAAAGCATGCGGGAAATGAAGGACACGTTCGCATGTAATGGCATGGGGACAAGCACAAACACGCATTGTTTATTCATGCATGGGTGAAACTATTGAATAAATAGAAAAAAAGTAACACCAATACGAATTTGCGCTTGTCCCCATACACTTCTTTATGAACGTGTCCTTTTTTTTTTTTTCGCGCAGCCTTTTCATTTGAAGTCAGTTTAACACTAGGCTAAAGACGCGTTCGAAATGTGTACCGTTATAATTTAAACAGCCTCAGCCATGGAACATGTACCTTTGAATCGTCTTATATTAATACATTCTATGTCAAACACTATACTTTAGTTTCGTGTTTCCCTGCTTGTTCAATGACTGAAAGTGTTTGAATACATATTTAATTTTACCGTTGCCCCACCGCGGTGGTCTAGTGGCTAAGGATGTCCGCTGCTCACCCGCAGGTCGCGAGATCGAATCCAGGCTGCGGCGGCTGCGTTTCCAATGAAGGCGGAAATGTTGCAGACCCGTGTGCTCAGATTTGGGTGCACAATAAGGAACCCCAGGTCGTCGATATTTTCGGAGCTCTCCACTACGGCGTCTCTCATAATCATATGATGCTTTTGGGACGTCAAACTCCACATATCAATTTCTTTTAGTGTATGTCAAGTGCAGCACTATGGCCGCTCGTTTCTATTATTTATAAGCGCCCTGCGATAAAACTCTACACAGCTTAGAGTGGCGTCACAACACATAAGGTACGCGGAAAATTGGAGGGACGCGATGCATTATCATTGTGACACCTAAGGTCACTTCGAAAGCCCAAAGTTTTTTGAGCATTCATGCTCCAGACGATTCTGAAATGATAAACGTTCAAATAAAAACTGTCTTTAAGCTTGAGCTTCGCGAAACTCGGGGTGTAACGATTACAGGAGCGATGAAGCATGATTCTCCGCCCCGTAAAATGTCAGCTAATTGTATTCGCTTCCCTATGGTGGCCGGCGTCATCCCAGCCTGACTTGCGATTCAGTGGCACTTACTTGATAAATGAGAGCGTCGTAGCGACATCTCGCTGCTGCGAGGTGCGTTGGTCAACGTTTGAAGCAAACACTGACTGCATTAGGTTAAAGCATTAAGCCGTTATCGGTAATCGAAACAGAGCGCAAAATAAAAAAAAATCCTTTCCAGTCCTTTTTTTCCTCTGTGAATAATGCCTGGGCACGAAAAGCGGCACTAAGAAAAGAGGGCGCCACGGGCAGACAACGAGGCGCTTCGACATGCGCAAGTGTCTACTCACGTGGGGATACATCAGGAGCACGAGGAGGAGGAAGGCCAGACCAAGCACCACCAGCGCGGCTAGCAGTCTTAGTAGCAGCGAATGCCGTAACCGGCCCGAGTAGTGACGCCGCAGGTCCGACAGGTCCACGCTTCCGGGCCCCATGTCCGAGTCGGCACCGTTGGCGCCGCCCCCGTCGGGTTCTGCGCCGGCGCACGCCACCAGCGCGCCTCTCAGCAGAGCTGGCTGACCCTGCAGAAAGAAGGCCGGAAATTGCTTCAGTTAGCGAGAAACACTTCACTATCGCTGGAGCATAAATATGCGTTATGTGTCGCTGATGTTTCAGCCGGGTACACCATTTTTTGCTGTCTTCGCAAAACTGATTACACATTAGTTCCCTGGTGATATTATTGATTTCAACTCAAGTACGGGCGCCATACACTATACATTGCCACATACGGCAACACAAGGGCTGCTGCGACACCAAAAAACATGACTACATCTTTAGGGGTGAAGAAAAATAAATAAAAATTAAACACTTTGGCAGCACTTTGGCGAACAACAAAATTCGTAATTACTGGACAAAGTCCTAACCTTCCTTTTGACATCAGGGTAATGTACTACGCTGCATCAACAACCTGCCACCCCCACGCATAATCATTTGAGTGTAAAACAACTCATTTTTTAACTAAGCGGGCATGATGATCTTAGTGCTATGTGTATATAGGATCTTGTCATAAAAAGAAAAAATTAGCCTCACTGGGTGTGGTGCGCTAAAGCTATTTCTGTGGTCCTGCTTCCGGTAGCCGGCGTTCGTCCCGTCGTCAGGAAGATTATTCTTCGAATAGCACAAAACATTACGCGTGATAAACAGTCAGACACAAAGCCCATCATATAGTTTATGGTCCCACAAGTTTAGCGCCCTTAATTCTTCTCTAAAACAAAGGTACCGATGAAGGAATCACACTTGCCTAGACCGGAAGCGCACGGCTCTGGACGCTGTTGTCCGCAGATGCTATCTCGTGCTAGCTATAGCTTCAGTTGATGCTTGAATGATATAGCATGCCGTATGACCAGTAAGTATCATTAGGGTGCCGGTTTCGCACATTACTGCCGAAAGCAGCAGCTGAAGTGGCCGGTTGAGTACTATAGATAAGCATGATTCCGTCTGTACATGCTTTGTCAGAAGTACTGCCGAAATTATTTAAGAATACAATTTTTACTATAATTTAGTTCAACCCACTAAAACAACAACACTTTCATATTCTTCAACAATAGCCAGAGAGTCATATTGCCTTTCATAGCTTTATTATGTACAGATGTGGAGGGCATTTTTACGTACCAATACAAATACAGTCAAAATATTGGAATGAGTGTTCACCGGGAAAAAAAACGTGGTAAATATAAGAAATCGGAAAGTGTGCGACAGCAGTTATTTGGTGTACTTGCGTTAAATATGAACGTCCACCACGATAGATAGCTATCTTGTCAAGCAACTCGTGGCACCCTTGACTAGCTTTTGCTTGCAAAATAACAACGCAGGAAAAGAGCGCTATCTTCAACCGTAGACAGAAGACGCACTAAATATGACTCGCGCAAAAAAAGAAAAAAACCAGTTTCGCCACAAGAGCCAAGCAATGAATGCGATAGCAAAAAATAGGAATATTATGCGGAGTCAGGATATAGCCGCTCACCCCTTTAAAAGATCCCGCACCTCTTTTTCAGCGTGGCCACAAAACGCTGTCGATGGGTAGTAGAAGCAAACGAAAATGCGTGAGTGAAATATTGATCATCACCATTATTATCATAATCATCATCATCATCAGCCTGACTACGCCCACTTCTTGGCAAAGGCCTTTCCCATGATCCACCAGTCACCCCGGTCTTGTGCTTTCCGTTGCCCCTTTATACCCGCAAGCTTTTAAATCTCATCGGCTCACTTAATTCTCTGTCCCCAATTCGTGCGCTTTTCCTTCTATTGGAATCCAGTCAGTTACCATTAACGACCACCGGTTATCCTGCCTACGTGCTACGTGTCCATTTCTTTTTCTCAATTTCCGCTATGATGTCCTTAACAAAGGTTTGTTCCCTGACCCACCCTGCTCTCTTTTTGTCTCTTAAGGCTACACCTATAATTTTACTTTCCATCGCTCGCTGCGTCGTCCTCAATTTAAGCTGAACCCTCTTCGTAAGCCTCCAGGTTTCTGCTCCGTAGGTAAGTACTGGCAAGATGCAACTGTTATATACCTTCCTCTTGAGGGATAGTGGCAATCTACCAGTCATGATTCGAGAGTGCGTAATCGAAAAAATATATGGAGGTAACATGCCAACAATTCTGCACGCACTCTTGCTTTCGCAACATCACGTTCATTCTCGCTCACCGTGAGTAACGAATAATTAGCACAGATAATCAGCGTAAGAAAATTGGGCCTAGGCGTTTTAATCAGCTGCCCTAGGGAAGCTGTCGTGTTTTGGTTTTTTGTTCGTTTGTTTGCTTTTGCACTCAGTGTTTATCGCGCTATAACTCGCGTTTGTATAGTCGTAGTAACACCAATAAATACACGATCCAAAAACAAGGAAGAAATCGCAGTTGCAAGCGTGTGTAAAAAAGTTTTAGATCTTACTCACAAGTTGGATCATCCGTGTATACTTATTCTTAAAGTTATTTCAATCTCTTGGTCCGGCTCCATGGAAATTACCTATCCTTAGAAGACATATTCCTTAACAGCTTCTAGCGCCTCTCCACGTACCACAAAGCGCTGTTTTCTGCCGAGATTGTTGCACATTACTTTAGTTTTGTCTATAATAATTTTTAGACCTATTTTTCTGCTTTACGTGTCCAGTTCAGTAATCATGAATTGTAATTCGTTCCCCGAGTTACTCATCAAAGCAATGTCATAAGCGAATTGCAGGTTACTAAGATACTCTTTATCAACTCTTATCCCTAACTCTTCCCAGACTGGGGTCCTAAATACCTCCTGTAAACACGCGGTCAATAGCATTGAAGAGGTCGTGTCTCCCTGTCTTACACCCTTCATAATTGGGATTCTTTCCCTGTCTTTATGGAAAACTATGGTGGCTGAGGATCCTATGTAGATTGCTTCCAGTATGTTCATGTAGGGTTCTGCGATGGCCTGATTCCGTAGTGCCTGCATTAATGCTGATGTCTCGACTGAGTCAAACGCGTTCTCGTAAACTCTAAAAGCTATGTATAGCGGTCGGTTACATTCAGCGCATTTCTATATTAGCTGAATGATAGTATGAATATGGTCCATTGTGGATTAGCCGGTACGAACTCCTGCATGGTCTTTTGGCTCATTAAACTCTAATATCGTCTTAATTGTATTAGCTATTATTTTTAAATAATTTGCAAAGAACGGAGAGTAAGCTGATCGGCATGTAATTTTTCAAGTCCTCGACGTCTCCTTTCTTATAGATTAGGATTACAGCGCAGTACGCGGCCTAAAATTTATATACCAGAAATCCTAAGTCAGCAAGAAATCGCTGCCTATTTTCTCGACAATTGATGCCATCAACCCAAATGACGGCGCCATAAACTCAAAGCCCACGGCCATTGGCTCATTTGAGTATCGTGAGCTGCTTAGTTAATGCAGCCGCCCCGTGCCCATGCGCGCACCCGTCACACTGAAAGTTGCACGTTAGAAAAAAAAGTGCTTAAGGTCATGATTCAAGCTGAAGATAAGACCCCAGTGGTTTTCTCCTTGTTCATCTTCCATCTGCGTAGCTTTCAGCGCTCTCACGGGTATACGAAAAAAGGGAGAGAGGGCTTAAGAGCCGCAGATCCCTGAAACTCTGCTCGCACACGATGAATTCAAAATGTTCTTGCGGCAGTTCATTCGTGAGGCAATAAGTTCATTTAATGAACCCATTAGATCACAAGTTGGAAAACTGTTGACGGCCCCATTTGAGGAAGCGTGGCAGCTGCAGCGAGTGGAGTCACGTTCTTACTGTCTGTGACTTTCACGCAAACTTCACGATTGGAGAGAACGTAGGAATGTTTTAAGTTGTAACGCATCCTCTTATGTCACGCCCCGATGCCGGCGCCTGCGGCATCACAAATAAATAAAATAAAAACTTGTGCTTGACCGCCACCACCGGTTGCGTGGTGCAGCGAAGACAGGGGACAACCCGAACCGCGCGCCTTCTCTCCTTTTTCTTCTCTTTCTCTTTTGCATCGTCCCGAGCATCTGCTCGCGTTTTTCGGAAACAATAAACCAGTTTCTAACTAGACGTGTAGCTCGAGGTTCGTCCTGCACGCGCGCTCTACAATTTGGTGAGCCTGTTGCATACACGCCCTTAACTCATGTTGGAGCTATGTCACTCGTTGAGCCGGACGCACAACTGACGCTTGGAACCACTATGCCACAAGATCAGGCAGATCCCCTTAACATCGGCCAGGTTTCCCACACTGCAGGCGCCCCCGGTGACGCAGTCTCAGCGGTGTTCCTACACCTGCCACATCACTGGTAGCGCCACATTGCGATCTGGTTCCTGCAGGTGGAAGCACAATTCATCACCTGCTGAATAACATCGCATATTCGAAAATTCCACCAGGTCGTCAGTGCCCTGCCGCCTGCTGCAGCAGAACAGGTCGCCGACACACTGGTTGCCTTCAGGACAGCGCTGCTCGGCTGAACAGCTTCATCAGAACGGGCACGAATTCAACAGTTGCGCACAACTGTGGAGCTCGGTGGCCGGAGACCCACGCAGCTCCTTCGACAGATGATGCAGCTCCTCGGTTCGTGGGCCCACCCAATGGACGATGCGGTACTCCGCGAGCTGTTTCTCCAACGCTTGCCATCCAACGTGCAAATGGCGCTGGCTACTGCTTCCACTATAGATTTACCGTCACTCGCCGCACTCGCCCACAAAGTCAAGGAGGTGGCGACGCAGCACTTGCAAGCCTCAGTCGTCATGTGCACCTCCTGATTTGCATGTGCTGCCTCCGCTCCTTCCCACATCGACCACCTCTGCAACAGACCGAAGGGATAATGGTGGCAGCCACGCGAAAATACTACTCTCCACGCCATTCGCGACAACCTGGCCGATCGTGAATTTCTCAAAGGACCGGAGACCGTGATCGGAGTAAGTCGGCAGGCCCAAGCTTATGCTACTACTATCGTCGTTTTGGTGTGGAAGCCGGCCACTCTTGTTGCTATGCGCTTGGACGGGAAACCCAACGGCCGACCACTAGCGGCGACAAGCGGTCAGGACCTTGAAGAATGTCGCCTCTTCCACGTTACCGACCATACCACAGGACAAAAATTTGTCATTGACACTGGAGCCCAGGTCAGCGTCATTCCTGCCGGAAGGTCAGAAAGTACTTTGCCTGCCATTTTATACGTTCAAGCTGTGAATGGCACTCGCATTCCAGTGTACGCAAAACGTTCCCTCACACTTAACCTGGGACTTCGCAGAGTGTTTCGCGGGGTGTTTTTAGTCGCCGACGCCGGGTCCGCGATAATAGAGCATGATTTTCTTGCCAAGCATGGACTCCCCGTTGACCTCAGACAAAAATGTCTCCTGCACTCGGCAACGAGCCTGTCTGTTTAAGGCATCGCTGCTGGCGTAACTACTGATGTGGCACCTTGCGCGCCATAGTTGCCTCAGAACCGTTCGCCGCCTTTATAAATAAATTCTTATCTCTGAGATCGCCGCCAGTTTGCACTCAACCTGTTGTTCACGCTATTCAGCACCATGTAATAACATATGAGCCACCTGTTTTCTGCTGTCCATGGCGCCTTGCCCCCGAAAAACTCAAAGTGGCCCGTGCTGAGTTCGAGCACATGTTGGAACTTGGGATAAAGAAACCGTCAACCAGCAGCTGGGCATCACCCCTGCACCTGGTCTCTAAAAGGCAGGTGGCAGGAGGCCATGCGGGAACTACCGTTTCCTGAACACCAAAGCTATACGTGACTGGTAACCACTGCTCAACATCCAAGACTTCACCTATGCTCTGCATGGTGCCACAATATTTTCCAAAATTGATCTTGTTCAGGCATTCCACCAAATTCCCGTGGCCGAGGAAGACATCCCTAAAACAGCAATAACAACACCATTCAGACTTTTCTAATTTCTGCGCATGCCATTCGGACGGCGAAATGCTGCACAAACTTGAAAGCGCTTCATTAACACAGTGACACGCGCACTGCCATTCGTTTTTGCCTACGCAGATGATCTGCTTGTAGCAAGCTCGCTGTTCGAAGAGCATGTGCAACACCTCCGGCTTCTCTTCAAGAGACTGGCAACCAACGGAATCGTCATCAACAGCGGGAAAAGTACATTCGGAGTGTGCTTTCTCGCATTATTCGGTCTTTGTGTAGACACCAACGGCATCCGCCCACTTCCCGACAACGTAAAAGTGGTCGTAGAGATTCCCAAACCGACATTCTTGGTTTGGTGAGTTGTTACCGGTGCTTCGTAAGAAACTGTGCCGCGCTACTGGAACCACTCAATCGTTTGGTTTGCGGCAAACAGCAGTCCGCTACATTAGCATGGAACAGCGTCGCCTAGAACGCTTTTCTTTCCATCAAGCGTGCTTTGTCCGAAGCCACCATACTCGTTCACCCAAATCCAGACTGCTCATTGGCGCTCATGGCCGACGCATCAAATTCTGCGGTGGGAGTAGTTCTTCAAGAAGAAGCTGATATAAATTGGCAACCCTTAGCCTTCTCCTCAAAACGTATGAGCCCCACCTGAACCCGCTACAGTGTATACAGCCGCGAGCTCCTCGCCATGTACCTGTCTGTGCGCCATTTCCACCACCTGCTCGAAGGGCGATCGTTCACCCTCTACACCGATCACAAGCCCCTGACCGACGTCATCGGTCGTTCCGAGTCGATATACATGCCAAGCGAGGTACGCCAGTTTTTCTTCATATCGCAGTTCACGGAGGACGGAGGACATCAGTGGCTGTGAAAACGCCCCGCCGGACGCTCTCAGCCACGTGAACGCCGTCAAGCAGTCATTCGAACAGCTCAACGGCCTCGTTTACATTCAACCTTCGAGAGCTCGCAACAGTGCAAATAAACTCTCCGGACTTGACCAATCTGCGCAAAGAGACTACCTCCCTGCAGCTAGAGCCAGGAATGATTGAAACTGAACCCATTGTTTGTGATACATCGACCTCAGGAGGCACACCATGGCCATTTATAGCTGTTGCCTTTCGCAAGCAAGCCTTCAACTCACTGCACAATCTCGCCCACCCTAGAATTCGAGCTACGCAAAAGCTCGTTGCGGCTTGATTCGTCTGGCCTCGCATGAACGCGGACGTTCGAGGCTGGGTACGCGCGTGTGCAACTTGCCAGCGTGCTAAAGTTCACCGTTACCCTGTACCGCCACCCCATCGTTTCCTACAACCTGATGAACGGTTCGCTGTCGTGCACATTGACATTGTAGGGCCACTTCCACCTACCCAAGGCTACCGGTATTTGTTGACATGCCTTCACCGCTTTACCCGGTGGTCCCAGGCAACACCACTTTCTGACATTACAGCAGCCACCGTCGCAGAAGCATTAGTCTCCAACTGGGTTGCACGGTTCGGCTGCCCGACAACAATACTCACTGACCGCGGCCATCAGTTTGAGTCATCGCTCTTCGCAGAACTTCTGAAGCTGCTCAGAATGGCCCGTTCGAGAACAGCTGCTTACCACCCCCAAACGAACGGCCTCGTCCAACGCTTTCAAGTTTCAAAAGCCCTTCTCTATAAGCGGTCTCTAATAATCTAATCGTAATTTTGCAACGTAAAACCCCAGATAATATAGGGCCTGGACCATATCTCGGCGTTGTTACCTCATCTCTTCTACCCGGAGATGTTCCCTTAATTGTATATTTTTCTATAACCGTACCTGACTTTCGTAGAAAACGTTTCTACGGCGCTGAAGTTTGCGATGTATATGGTGTAGCCTTCGTCAAGTGTTTTGCATGAAGTTATGCTACTATGCCAATCGTTGGTCACTACTGTGTAAACCTTAATTAACTTACTTGTTGGATTGGTCCTCTGTTACAACTGCCCGTCGTGTTGTCTTTTTTGATATCATTTTTATTGTGTTTTTGTCAACAAGCGCAGTGTATTTCTTTACCCCACCATGTAACGGCCTTTGGCTAACAGTATCAAAAAATAAATAAATAAATAAATAAATAATTAAAAAAATAAATAAAGGGGAACCTAAAAGCAGCAATGAGGGTGCACAGATCCCGAAACAAACGGAACAGCAGAGCTTTTTTATGGCACCACACTTCGCCTACCAGCCGATTTTTTCGACGCCACAACACCCCCCAGCGCTCCTACAGCCAGCGAATATGTGAGCCTGCTTCGCGGAGCTTTCCAGAATATTTGATAGCAACCGACGCGTCCCAACCAAGCCCGGGCCGCGTACATCATGCGTTCACATGTCCAGTACACAACCACCTGGGTCTTCAGCGGCAGCCTCAACGCTGTACGCGACACCTCCTCGGGATGTTCCGATTCTCCAATCACACTGGTTACGCTTATCTGCTCACTCATTTATAACTGAGAACTCTCGTTGTATAAACTGGACCCAGTGGCTTTTACGTCCAGCTTTCACGCCAAGACATGGAAGACGGTGCGCGGATAACATGTCAGGGCCTTAATCTAAGTACTCTTTCCACTCTAGAGTTTCATCTGCTGTAATTTCTATACATTTCTTTCTCTCCGTATATATGCTCGAGACACCTACCTTTGAAATAAAATGGTAATCCATTAAACGGGGCATTCAAAACAAGGAAACAAATATTTTAGCCTTTTCAATACCTCCGTAATCTGAGTAAAAGTGGAGCTGGCAGGAAGGAGCCACCACCTGCAGCGACGCAGATTCAGTTGCTTCTTCGTGGTTCTTCATCATCACCTCCTTCTTTCACCTTTTTCTTCCTCTTTATTTCTTTATATAACGCACTCTCTCTTCTCCCTCCTCTTAACCATGATTTCTCTTTCAAACTTTGCTATAATAATATGTGGGTGGCTGTTCTAATGAGTGTATGCTACGCTAAGAGCTGTTGGGCGAGTTCCCGCTTTCCATGGCGCATACTCGCCGAGTTTTCTGCAGACATAAAAACAGTATAGACCTGTTTATTTCATGCCTGAACGGCATCCCCTCCAAGCTGAAACAGCGAAGCTTAAACAGGCTTCCAGGGAAGGCTTGAAGGTGTTCTACTCTCCAAGCCCAAACAGCGGTGCTGTTAAGGCTTGGAGAGCAGAACGCCTGCAAGATTAGAACACAAGAGGGGCTGAGTTTACATCACCCTCTCATTCTTTAGCCAGGCTTCTCTTTTCGATTGACACCTCAACCCTGTCGCGAGAAAAGTAACTTTTCGCCATTTTAAACAGTGACCTTTCGCACTTGCCATAGGCATCCTATTGGGCGTGAGGCCCACCACTGGAGGTGCGAGTGCTCCAATAGCTGTGACGTGCAGGATTCAACCACGTGATTTACCTGGATCTGGAAAAAGAAAGCTGCCGGATAATTGCGTTATTTTTAACCACTATACTTCGTGGTGCTTTCATTGCTCAACAGCGTTTTAGTGTTCTGGCTTGAGGTGCGTGGACTTCTTCAGACAACGCAATGCCAACAGTCGCAGTAAAAGTTACTGGTGGCGTGCCACAGTGCGCTACGTACGTGAGGGCACTGTAACAGCCGCTGGCTGTGCCACTGTCACCTCTCATTCTCTGTGGTTGTGGTTTTTATTTCGAGCCTAAGTGGTTCAAATGAGCACAGACCATAACTGCTCACATAAAAGCAGATCGTTTCAATTTCCACGCGGGAGCGTCGTTCACAACAAAAAAAAAGATTGTGCGAATGGACCGATTCTGTATATTTTAAAATATAACGTAGGAGCGTACAAGTAGGCGAAGTTGCCGTTGTTACATTAAAGATGTGCGCCATAGTCGGAATTCTCAGAGGCTCAAGATAGCCCGGAAATTTAATTTTTTCCCTTTATTCTCGCTTATTTCAGTGTATTTCGATCTATTTTGTGGCCAGTTGCTTCTGCGTGTTCGCCCAGCGCGTTCGATGGAACGTTCTTTCTTACATCACAGATGTGCCACTCCAGTCTTTGCTAAAGCCTACTTCTCTCGCCAAAGTAACCATTACTGCAGTCTGCGCCTCCGCCATCCTCCTCCTTGGTTGTCCATCCCCGTGTGTGTACCCGGCCACACGGGTTTCCATCCGCCAACTGACCCCCCCCCCCCAAAAAAAAAAAAAATTGCCATGGTATGTGCACACAAAATACTGATATGCCGCCTCTGCCTGCCCGGGACCAGCTATAATCAAGGTGGTGCCCCGTCGAAAAAAAGAACGCCCCTGCCATCCACGACTTCAGCACTTATGTCTGATTCCTTGCTTATAGATGACGTCAGCAGAATGGGCCCATGGTCAATGTCACTTCGTCTCAATGTTGTTTTGATCTACAGGCAAAAATGTGGTCAACTTCGAGAACTGATTTGTCTTCTAAGAGCTGCGTGAAATATAACACACCTTATGAATGAAGCTGAGAAAAATACACTGGACATTGGCAATTTTACTGAAACATGCAATCACCGTTTTGATCATGGTACGCAAGACCTAGCAGCATGCACATTCAAGGGCGCAAATTGATACAGCTGGCTGATCGCATTTGTTATCATAATTTACCCCTTTATAGAAGCTCTCGAACTGAACCAATCATTCATAATTTTCGCCCATGTGTGGCTTCATGGCGATTGAATGTGCAAATTGTGACCACCATTGAAATTTCACGTAATAATTTTTAGGAACTTGCCGCAGAGAAACGTTACAACTCTGAATGAGAAGCGCGCGTGTGTGATTCTCCTGTTTTCCCGCAATAATAACAGAAAGGTTGCGGCTGCATGACACTGTAATAATGCTGTTGTTCTTCCCGCAAAGCGTGGAATCCGCTTGCGTTGTGCTTTGTAGAGCTAAGTGTGCTAAACGAAATTGTAATTTGCGCAAGCTTGGTATGTTAACCGCGGCCCCTCTTCAGACGCAAACCTACAATGAATTAAGTAGCGTCGTTGCGCGCATTTCTTGCAGCAAAGATAAGTTTCTTTACCATTAATACTCATTTGATACTTCAACACGGAATAGGTAGCCACGTCTTACAGATGCGGCACGCTAGGCCCCCGCGGTTCACATTCAAGTGGCCATAGCAGAAGACGCTGGCAGTGAGGCATTTATGAGAAGTGTAAAACATTTACAGGGCCCTTATTTAGCACTTCGTAAAATCAGGGAAGAAGCTGCAGCAGTATTTTACTGATATAGTTGAGTGAAGTACAAGAAAGTAATAACAAAAACAGGAGACGCGAAAGCGGCTTGCAGATGCGCGCGAGAGGGCGCCGGAACAATCGAACCACGTACGTCACAGGGACGCCTCCACGAGGTGGCACCACGATATGTCCTCGCACACACTACTGCCTGTGACGATTGCAGTGGCGAAGTACGAACTACACCGCAATCCATCGGTTTCCTGGTTTCCTTGATACCTCTAAGGCATTGTGTGAGCTTTTCGATGTTGTGTCTGATGATGATAAAGAATGATGGCTGAGCCCTGGGTGGGAAGCTTCCAATTAACCAGTCGTCGTGCATGTGAGATCGGTGTCGAATAATATCTCTTGCACGCGATTTCTCTTGTTTCAAGCAATGCTTCGCACTGCATGACACCCGCATAATATTTTTGCCGAAACGCTTTTAAGCACTGGCGTGGCTCTGTGGTGGGACACCTGCTTGTCACGTCTATTACTTTGTTCAATCCTGGCTCGGTGCCACAATTTTCATTATTTGACATTCCTCATGATTTTTCGCTCACAACCATTAACACCACCAACGACGCCGCCGACAGCTGAATTTCTGCGAGACGAGCACTTTAAAACTCTCACGTTAAAAATACCAGCAGATGTGTGCTAAAGTGCCATATGGTGAAGAGGGAACTCGTACGTTGGCCATGCAGGCAGTTTATTCTGACTCCAAATGGTACAGCACATAGAGACGATATCAAATGAGCGAAACAAGAACACACAGATACAGCGCTGTGTGTGTGTGTGTTTATTTTGTTTCGTTTGGTGCCTTAATGGCTGCTCTGTACCATTTCCGCTTGTATGCTGGTGGGAACTACAACAAGCACATAAGGTTCAGCTACACAAAAGTTTCAAAAGCTTCACAAGAGCTCCCACAACCATATCATGAGATAACTCTCTTTCTTTACCTAAAAAAGGTGAGTTTTGATCGTTGGTATATTGAACCCAAAATGTGGTTCTCTATCGGTGGAAAAGAATTTTACCTGCAATGGTACAGCTCCTTTGTGCCGAAAGCTCTTATGAATGCATCAAACGCGTATTTAGCCGAGTCGGGTTTTATAGGTGGATGTACCGATGATTATCGGCAGCAATGGGAGTGCATTATTTATACACAATATTGTATTTATACTTTATGCATTTTGTGAGTATGCTCTGTAGAGCGTTTTACTAGAGCAAAACCATTAGGCATGGCTCTCATGATTATTTCTGCTTTGAAATTCTCAATTTTTCGACATTCAGAATGTTTTTTAAAAGAATACACATTTTTAATAAATAGCCTGACACACTCAGTCGTTTTCGCACAAGAGCTCTATGACAAGGCGCAACTACTTTTCAACTGCTACAATGACGTTCACGTGACTGATTATAATGATTATTTATCTTTTTAGTTACTGACTGGACTGGATTGCAGCTGTTTTACTTATTGATGTGTTATGATAATTTATTTCATTGCCATTGTTCTTGAAAAAAAAATGCAGGTAACTTGAGACACTCACCATCCATAATCAAGGGCAAAATCGAAACTGATCGCGCCTAACCCGCGAGAAGCTCGACAACTCTGCGACGTCAGACTGGAACTGCCTGTCACAGACAAGAAAAGAAATATGAATCAAGGCGCGCCGAAACAGAATGTAGTCAGAAAAGTCTGCAAGTCACCAGCACGTATTTTGAAATACACAAGTAGACAGCTTAATGTTTGCGTGAGATGTTTAATGCTTGCCTGTTTCATTTTGAACGTCTATATTAAACCGTGGAGACCCCATGGGTGCTTCTATATTGTACTGCCAATTCTTGGATTCGTATGTTTTTGGTTTTGGTTCCTCATTACTCTAGTTTGAAGTAGAGATTACACACCTGAAAACCAATTAAGAAAGCGCTTTACAGTAAGTGTCTACACACATCGAAATTTCAAGAGAGAGAGAGAGAGAGAGAGAGAGAGAGAGAGAGAGAGAGATAAATAGAGAGGAAAGGCAGGGAGTTTAACCAAGCTTGGCTCGGTTGGCTACCCTACACTTGGGGTCGGGGAAAAGGAGAATGATAGAACGGAAAGAGATAGAAAAGAAGAGGAGTAAGAAAGAGAAGCATGAATTGTCAGCTCGAGACAACACAGCACTAAATTTCAAAGAAACGTATAAGACATAGGTGCTGACCACACTAATACTACTATAACGCGATATGAACACTGGCAAGAAAATACTATGCACAAAACCAATGTACTAACTAATGCAACAGCATTCATTCCAGTTTTATCAACCAAGTGAACAGATGTAACACAAGTCCGCGGCGCTGATCGCCAGTTGCGAAGTGTTTACTAACCCTGAAGGAAAAACGCCTGTTCTAAAATTTTCCTGCTACGCACTTTATTATTTATTGCCAGGGCCTACACCAGCAAGTCGGAAACACGCATGGCACCTTTATTTTGGAGCTAGAATGAAACATGGTGGCGATGGGGTCATTGGAACCACTTAAAAATATGTAGTATCGACACAAGTACTGTACCTTCAGTTCACGAAGAAAACGAATGCCGACTTCAGCTTGAAGAACGACACGCTCCCATTTTGTTCTTCGGTTGTCCTTGGAAAACTAGAACAATCGCAGCATCGGTCCCTTTGCCACGACAATTCGCCACGCAGCGTCGCCCAACCATTTGGATATCCAGCCGTATAGATTGCGAATATCCAGTGCGCAAAACGCATCACATATCTACGCTGCAGTTCATGAACATGACTGATTAATATGTGAGGTTTAACGTCCCAAAACCACCATATGATTATGAGAGACGCCGTAGAGGAGGGCTCTGTAAATTTCTACCACCTGGGGTTCTTCAACGTGCACCCAAATCTAAGCACACGGGCCTACAACATTTACGCCTCCACCAGGAATGCAGCCGCCATAGTCGGGATACAAACCCGTGACCTGCGGGTCAGCAGCCGAGTACCTTAGCCACTATACCACTGCGGCGGGGCGCAGTTCATGAACACAGAACAATATAGTCTTCTCAAGTCGCCAACAAGAACACTAGCACGCCATAGAGAAACATACTTACATAAAGAGCGGACACTCTCGTAGGGCCCTGCGGCCCAGCTACTGCGCTACTTTCAGCGCCACGAGTGATTGGTCAGGTATTCTCTTCATCATCAATAAAGTAACAAAGTTTTTTTCTTCGTCCAGACACTGGGATTTGAACCCACACTTCCATGCTCAGGAAGCGAGTGTCTTTACCATTAGGCTACACACCAATTTATCCACAAAAGGAATACATGTACAGTAGATCTAAACCACATGAATGTGCCTCTCTGCGCAAAACAAAAGCAGAACGACAACACTTTCTAGTGATACTTCACTCTTTTCTGTTGTAAGGCATTATATGTCCTAAGCGAAACATGAAGTATAGCTGATAAAATAAAATTGCACAAGTTAGCAAAATTTCTTATGACAAAAATTGATCTCAAACTTGGGTATTTATTGTTTTCCTGAGGAGGGTATTACATATCTTAACAAAGAAGTAAAAGTGAGGATGGGTACGTCATCTAGCGATTAATCAGGCCCCTTCTTGCTGGGCCGCGAAAAGGCCCTAGTGGCCGCACTTTATACAGTATATTTCTCTGTGAGCACGCCCCAAAAACTTTTGTCGGCCTTGGTAATCCATGTCTGTCGAGCGACGAGAGCAAGCGGAGGCACGTCTGTGTAGTGAAACGCACTGGTCAAAGTGAAGTGACGTCAGAGCCCGTGGCCAACACAGTGAGCAGGCTTGAAATAATCTAGGTGGCATCGGCTGCGCCCCGGTTCAGCGGTAGAGCGCACTGTGACAGGCGAGTGGTCGGAATGCCACTGCTGAATTTGAGTATAATTTAGTGCTTGGTCCTTTCTGACGCATGCAGATAGGCCGTTTAAAAGCCTGTAGTGCAGTTCGATCGTATGGTTAATATAAGCATGCACTGTAGCGGAAGATATTGTGATGATCCATGAGCTCACCACATTGCGGCATGTCGTTTTAAACGTGCTTTTGATAGACGAATGTGGATGCCTGTATTGATAGCGAAAACACCGAGTGCGAACTTCTTTGGATATGATGATGGAATGATACCACATTTGTAGTAATGGAGATATGAGCTTAGATGATTGCTCCAAATGTGGCATTCCTCTCTCAAAATATACCTGTCAAGCCTGTCATCTGGCTTGGTATATGCCCTCATTGCTCTCCTATATGCTTCAGTATGTCAGTCCACACCTTGACATTACTTTTCTTTCTTCAAGTAATTCACATGCTGAGCAGATGTGATGTTATGAAAAACAAACAACTAACAACATGATTGAACACCTAAAACAGTGAAAAGTTGCTTATATAGGACGATTTCTTGAGTGAGCGATTAGACGAACTAGACTTGTCAGTGATAGAGTAATACCGCGTTACTGCAGTCGTAAACGTGAGCATGGATGGATGCTATGAGCGTCTCCTTTATATTAGGGCGATGACATATGTGCCACCAAGGTTGCAAAAAAATGAAAAGAAAACAATTCTTTGTATCTTTGATTGCAGGGTATGAGACACCCCCTGGTGACGCTGAAATGAACAAGACCAGCCTAGAATTGTTACTGTAGAAACGTACGTGATTCTACTTCTATTTTTCTCTTTTTGGTGTTTCTCTTGTAAGAATTCAACTAATAAATTACACCATTCGCTTGGCGAGCAACATGAATGTACTTTTTCACAGACTACCGCGTAAGCAAACAGCGTGTGCAGAAAAATCAAACAGCCAACGCTGTCTTTCTATTCGCTGAATTAACGAGCAATACGAGGTTAACGATGATATCAGTATACATCAGGTATGCCTATGATATTTTTCTTGCACATATTAAACGTTCGTAGACACTTGTGAATATTACGCAGGGTTTTTTTACACTAAGAAAACTACTCATTCTGAAGTGACTGATTTAGACAAAAAAAAAATAGACGGTCGTTGTCTACGGATGGTCACATCGCAGCGGCTGATCGCGAAGCTACGAACGGTGCTCTGGTAACGTCCATTGAGGGACTCGTCTTTGTCATCCTCTATTCACTGGATAAAATAGCTGTCGTTTTGTTCACCAAAGTGCACCTGACCAAGCACTCGCAAAGCCTGGTTGGTCGAAAATTCCGAAGCATTCCCTACGGTGTCTTTCAAATACATATGGTGGGTTTGGGACGTTAAGCCCCACATATCAATTAATCATAAAAAGACTTTTTTTTTCTATAAAGGAAGAAAGAAAGCACTTGCACACCTGCAAAGCTTTCAGTGCACCTGTACTTTTTTTCTCTGTTTTTTTACGCTTCAGGTTTACTTGTTCGGTGAAACACGAGCCAAACAAAACTTTCAGTTTTCGTTGCTTATTACCAGACACGAGTAACGCGCTCTCGGAACACAATATATCAAAATGATGCGGGAAGTGAATCTTGCCATCTTTTTCCATTACGCGCAACACTAATTAGCTTCGCTGGACAAAGCACGTCTGCGAATTCTGCCTGGTACCCATGGCAGGAGCAACAAAAAAGAGTCTGGTTACGCCGATCGGACTAACATGCCTTGCTTCAGTCTGATTACGATGTTTGATTATCTTGTGAAGCTCAGGACTGAAGCACAAATATGTAATCTTGCAACTCTGCCTGCTAATATCCTTCCACCGAGCGTTTCAGACACCACGAAATGACGGTACACATTGAAATGTATACCACAGCGCTTCTCTACAAATTTAGTCAGTTTCACAATATGCAAGTTGAATAAATCAAGAAACAAGCAAGCAGGACGAACACCACAATAATTGATCGTGCACCTTTATTGCTTGCATGTTTATTAAAGTAAAACCTGTGTTGTTGTATTCAGTAGGGAACCTGTTGCCTACAAAAAATAGCGAAAAAATAAAAAAAAGAATGCATGAGAGCACATTCAACATACTGCCTAAAACTAAAATCTGAGAATATGTCACAAAAGTCAAAATAACGCCGTTAAGCATATGCACGCCCCGCCGCGATGGTCTAGTGCACGCCCCGCCGCGATGGTCTCCCTCGTAAATGCAGACGCCGCAGCCGGGATACAATCCCGCGACCTGCGGGTCAGCAGCTGAGTACCTTAGCCACTTGACCACCGCAGCGGGGCAGATTTCAAGAAGGCTACTCTCCAGTACTCATTGAAAAAAAAAGAAAAAACTCTGTCACTCTCTCTCTGCTAACGACACTTAGAATAAATTATGTTTCCATGGACATTAACAACTATGCCCGGAATAACAAGGATGTGAAAATCTGTTGAGCATTCAATATTGAAGCAATCACTGAAGCAGTATTACAGAAACTTTTGATTGTCGAGACACTGCTCAGAAGAAACAAATACAATCGGTTCGCACGAATGATTCATGTAATGACAACCTTACATCGAAAAATTTTGTTGAAGCAACATGGAGGCACTGAATAACTTTGAGCGATTCCCGGCTTTTCGGACAGTGCAGCACTGGCAAGCAACAATTACTCATTTTCTTAGGTATGCATGCAGAAAGCAATGATGCTTTCCGTCTCCACAAAATGGAATAAACTGGTCTGTTTTTATAAGCATGTTTTTTTATTTCTATTTACCTTGTCCGTCTTGGTCAATATTTATGTGTATACTTGGAGCAGTCATTATCATTCATTCTGGATGACTTCTTATAAAAAAGCAAAATTTCACATTAACTTTGAGTTCTCAACTACATAAAATTGATTATTCTTTCAGCTAACATGGACTGCGTAGCCTCGAGTAATCACCGAAAAGAGACTTCATTACGCACTCAGAAAGGCTCTAAAAACATTACTAGACTTATAGAACTTCTCTTTCATCAGCCTATTTGTATGCAGCGCTCAACTTTAAAATGCCAGGTACACGACTGCGCAAGTGAATATAACATGATCAACAGCTAACGCGAGGCATAACACACATGTTTTATATACTACCCATTATGATACCACGATTCAGAAAGACTCCCGCATCTCCGTTGGGGGAGGAAACGATTAGAAAAAGGAGATTACTGTTAATTTGACCACAGCTCGATCTGCGCAGTTTCGGAATCCGGAACAAAGCAGTGATGAATGAGCCTTGTCGCCAACGATCGATGATAACAGCGAATTGTGGGGGGCAACTTCCATCATTATCGAATTCCCGATGAAGTAGTGTGTCGTCGGGAGCTGCAAGCAGGGCTCGCCTGACGCAGTTTCGCCATTTTCCCAGAAGCCTATATGCAATATATATTGCGCCGAGTGGTTAGTAAAAGGGAAGACCTAACTAAGATATCTAGGGCTAGGTTAATCAGAAGAATCCTTACAACGCCTCGACGTGTGCTTCACTTACCAGGCACTCTAGAGTGTCAGCCATGCGAACAGCCTTGAGGCATTCAATGAACTATATGAATCAGTTAAAACGAGAAATGAAGCTCTCACGAAAGAAAACAAGAAGCTGAGGGATGAAAACAAATAATTGAAATATGACTGCAGGCTGTTCTTGCAGTGGCTTTCTGACATTGAGCAGTATTCATGGACGAATCAATGTCAAAAAAAAAAAGTTTTTCAAAGACAAACGGCGAGAGCTGCCTCGCTGTTGTGCAGGTCATTGGTGAAAACGTTGGTGGCGTAGTTGCCCCGAGTAATATAGATATAGCGAACCGTGTTCCGGGAAGGCAGGGCAAGCATATAATTGCGATGTTATGTTCACGATAAAAAAACAGCCTTCGCTGCTAAAGCAAGAAAGGCAAAGCTTAACGCGCACAAATTATAATTTTCAGACATTGCGTTATTGCTTGCCGAATACACTAAATACTTTGGAAATAATTGTGAAAATGTTCTGGTGATCTCTAATATATCTATTTTAAATATGCTTTATTAGTTGGTGTGCAGTATTATTTTCTGTTTGATTACTTCTTTCTTTCGATGTATAGCATGCGCGTTTCTGTTTTGTATAGATTTGGTTAACTTTTTGTTCCAATGCTAAGTTGCCGGTTTAAACTGTTCTGTGTTTACTTTGCTTTTGCCGTTTTGTTGCCACAGTTGCCATGGGAATATGGTTCTTTGTCAAACCTTTTATACAGCTTTTTCCTGTGTCCAAGCCACTTACTGTACAACTGTACGTGGTAAAATAAACTAAATTCAAACTCAAACATATGTGCTTTTGGGCTTTCTAGAAATTTAGTTGCACCTATCTACGTCAATGACCACCTGACTCCAGAAATAAATGAGTTTTTGCATAAGCCTTTAAGTTGAAGAGAGCAAATGGATGGAAATGTCTCTGGACAGATAACTGTATCATTAAGGCCGGGAAATCGGAAGATAGTAGTCGAGTACACCGCATTTCTGGCGTAAGTGATCTTGCCGTATTTAAATTACTTGTGATTTTAGGCTTCTGTTTACTGCTGTAGTCACTTTTCAAATTGAACTGCTTCATATTTTCACTCGAATGCACTAAAGAACTTCTCAAGCACAGTACCTCTGCAATGTCCATTGTTCATTTTAACATCCAAAGCCCTCGTAAACACTACGAGGACCTTAGTGCTTTCTTTTCAGTCATCGATCATACGTTTTCACTCATATATGCTTATAAGAAACTTGGTTGACTTCACACGACGGCGCCCTGTATTGAATCCCTGGCTACACATCAGAATATTGTCATAAGGGTAGTCGTGGAGGTGGTTCAGCTATTCTTGTTAAAACTTTTGTACCTTATCGGCGGCGACTCGACCTGTCCTTAAACACACCACTTAGCGCATCTGTATGCATTGACATTGACCATCAGCTCCACCGCGGTAGTCTAGTGGCTAAGGTACTCGGTTGCTGACTCGCAGGTCGTGGCTTCGAATCCCGGCTGCGGCGGCTGCATTTTCGATGGAGGCGGAAATGTTGTAGGCCCGTGTGCTCAGATTTGGTTGCACGTTAAAGAACCCCAGGTGGTCAAAATTTCCGAAGCCCTCCACTACGGCGCCTCTCATAATCATATGATGGTTTCGGGACGTAAAACTCCACATATAAATCAATCAATCAATCAATCAACATTGACCATCACTATTTGTCGATGACTAACCATAACACCATCATCATATCGCTTTACCGATCCCCCTCTTTATCATATGCAGAGTTTTGCACAGAAGTCGAACTCATGTTCAACAAAATAATTGAAGAGAACAAGAACGTAATTATATGTGGTGAGATAAGCATAAATATTGCTGATCACCAATACACTCATTATTCACATTTTGGTCAGTCTGCCTACCGATGATGTTAGAGCAGGAATATTGCATTGTGCTGTCATGGATCATTAACCGATATTTTTGTGTTTTGGTGCTAAAGAGATTCTTCGTAGTAAAAATTACGTGCACGATAATTTGATTTGAAAAAAATTGTAAACACCATTATAAAGACTAATTGCAACGAATTATATGACGAAAATAACACCGAAACTGCATTAAACTTTTTTCAACTAAAGTAAGAGAATGTGTCACTCGGTCCTGTTCTGAAACCATGAATAAACAATGATTCCGTGCGACTAGGCGTCTTTGGATTACTAAGACACTAATGCATTCTATAAAGAAGAAGGACAATTTTCGCAGGAAGATCAAGGACGAACCATTCAACCATTCACTAATATTCTATTATTCTACTGAAATTCCAAATTTCCAATATTCTGGGAGCTGCCCTAAAGCATGCTATACGGCAATACTATCAGAGTGAGATCAAAAATAATAGTTGCAACACAAGGTAAAAGTGGCAAGTAATAAAGAAATTCTGAACAATGAGCCAACTTGCACCCAACTGCTATATCTGTTAACGAAAACAGGTTCACTGACTCTGATTATACCGCTGAGGTTTTCAGCTCTCACTTCAACACCCCTGTGGATACTAATACACACACCCAGTCGTAACACTCTCTGTCAAATCTTTCAGGTACTCCTCAATCTTTCTTTTTGTGTCCCGTGGTAACAGATAGAGTTAACGATAATATCTAGTCATCAAAAAATTCTAACCCATGGCTTCATCAAATCTGTTCTTCTAAAACGAAACTTGTATCCAAAGAACTTTCCCCAATCTTAGTCTATTCATTCAATAAGCTTTTGTCAGCTGCTGTGTTTCCTCAAGGCCTTAAAGCAGCTAAAATTATCCTGATCAATAATAAAAGTGATCACGAATACTGTAACAACTATCGACCGATTAGCATTTAGACTTTTTAATAAAATTATTGAAAAACTAATCTACAACCCTTTAATGAAATACTTATCCAAATTCAAGATATTATTTTATCACCAGTTTGGTTTCCGTCCAGGTCTTTCGACTGAATCTGCCCTAATTACTTTTACTGGCAGGATTAAAGTGCGAATTGATGAATGCCTCCTTTCTAGAGCTGTGTTTATTACCTTAACCAAGGTTCTTGATACATTTAACTACACCATCCCATTTCATAAGCTTGACTGTTACGGCATGTCTGAATCACGCCTAAAGCTGATTAAAAGCTATCTTAGTGATCAGATGCAAGTTGTTCAGATGGATGATTGTCTTTCATCTCCAAAACGACTAATTTCGTGATATTACATTCCCCGCATTTGTCTTCAAACATCTCTTCATTAGCGGTGACACTTGATGGACACTTCATTCATGCATCTTCATCTACGAAATTTCTTGGTGTGGTATTAGACAAATATTTGAAATTCAGGGAGCATGCGCAGGCCTTAAAGGGCCCTGCAGCCCTTTTTGGTCGTGGTCAGAAAACGCTCTCGATCGGTAGTAGAGGCTCCCGAAAACACGCAAGCCAAATGTTACAGCGCAGCACGCGGCCTGGAATTCACAATAAATTATCAAAGTCAGCTAAAAATTGCTTTCTCTACCCTCGACAAATGACGAACGACGCTCAAATATCACTCCTAGCAAGACCATCTATCAGCCATTGGCTCATTTGAACATGGCGCGCTAGATCTTTACAGAGATTGCCGCGGGAGGTCGTCACTCATCCTCACATGCGCGCGTGATCGCACTGAAAAAAGCTGTGTATTCGAAGAAAAAAAAAAGAATTGTTCAAGGTCACGAGGCGCGCGTCACTTTTTTGTTTGCCTTTCCCATCCTTCCCTGCTTAGCTTTCGACACATTCACCGTGACGAGATAAAAGAGAGTGGGATCGCAGCGTGACCTTTGCAACTCCACTCGTACTGGCCGCATTCTTAAAATTTTTGAGGCGTTTAATTTGTGATGCAATCAGCTCTTCTAGTGAATTAATTCCATGGTTACTCAAAAAATGTGTCAGGGCCCCTTGAATTCAAAAGGTGTTTTTCGGCATGCGTGTGATTATCAAAACACGACCTTACTTTTCCACTGAAATTCTTATATCTTTAATAACGCATTCTTTCACAGTCACCTGTCGTACTGCGTATCCTCATAGGAAAATACATATTGGTCACATCAAGTAATCTTTAACGCTTACGAAAGGAAGCTTTGAGACTCATTACTTTCAACCCATTTTCATCAACGTCAGCCCCCCTTTATCGCAACATGAACATTTTACCTCTGCATAAACTTTTTTAGCTACGAAACTCTAATGATCATGTTTTGTATCGATAATACTGAATTATACACTTCCAGTTCGGTATTACTCTTGTAAATACTAACATAAGGAGGCTTTCAGCTAACCGTAACCAACTTTTACTTGAAGTACGTACCAACTATGGTTAAATGACGGTAAGATTTTCATGTCAACACTGTGAAACATGCTGCCTATTGGTTTGAAATCATGCTCAGTGTATTGGTTTTGTAAACGTGTGAGTCTTATTGTTAAATGATTTATGACTTGAATGTTTTCTTTTTATTTCTTTGTTTCAAGCAAGCTTTCACTATTGCTGCTCTTGCCCTATGTTTCTCGCACACTTTTTTCTGTATATTGCTGCTCTTTCATCTCTGTTAGACGACCAAACAACTGATCCTCTTTTTAATTTTTGTTATCAGGTCCCCCTTACCGTTCTTACTTCGGGACCTCCGTTTGTTCATTCACCATGCAAAAAAATGCATTTATAAAAATATATATATATTTTGAATAAACTTCAACTTTCAACTTGTATAGATGGACTGTAATACCGAACAACCACCATTAATAAGAGCTTGATGTTATGATTACTTCGGAATCTCCATATTATGCGTAAGATATAAAGGAAAAGAAAATTCAGTGGCAACTGGCTTTGTGTCATTGGAGGGGCCCTGAAAAACATTTTTGAGTGACCATAGAATAAATTCACTGGAAAAGCGTATCACCTCACGAAGTGAATTCCATAAAAATTTTAAGAATCTGTCCAATACAAGCGGAGTTAGAAAGATTTGTCACACGCTGCAATCACATCTTCTCTTCTCTCGTCCCGAAGAAATCGCTGGAAGCTGAGCAGGGAGAGATGGGAGGGGCAAACAAAAAACGTCACTCGCACCTGGTGAATTTAAGAGTTTTTTTCAGTTTTCTTCGAATACGCAGCTTTTTCAGAGCGATCGCACGCGCACGCGTGAGAAACACTCGCTCTCTCGATTTCGTGCCGACCGTTTGTGCCCCCGCGATCTCCGACGACAGCGCAGCTCAGGCCGACTGGCTCATCTTACGCCATCTCCTGACGCCGACAAGCGCTCTCGCTCAGTGGTGCCCCGTCCTCGGACTCCAGCGACGGTGTTCATCTTTCCTTTCTTCTCTTTGCTTCTGGGTGTCGCTGTCCCTGTGGCAGGCTCTCTCCTTCCCCCTCTCTATCTCTATGCCTTCAATCCTACACTTTTAATCCGTCCTTACTCCCAGCCCTCGTGAGCTGCTTTTGAGGGGTCTTCCTGTGATGCTGACAGTTAAGGAGCTCACTTGTATCTTTTTTTCTCTCTTAGGAATCACATAAGAAGAAAAAAAAATGCGTGGACAAGGATGGATGGATGGATGGATGAATGTGGCTGTACCCTTTAGATCGGGCGGCGGCTACCGCCACCTAGCCGTAATACTTAGTGAACTAACCATTACATTTATCTTTTTTTTTTCCTTTAAATAATGAAGTCCAGGATTCGTACTTCGCAGTGAAGGGTTTAATTTTCACTCGTGCCTTGACTTTAGCCACCAATCAGATAACCTCCTTCTAGTTAAGCCTACCCGTTTAAAGTCTATTTTGCCCTCGCTGTCCCTAAATCCCAGTGCTTTGAAAAACTCTGCGCCATCATCCTGAACTATAGGGTGAAGCCCTTTACAGAACATTATCAAGTGTTCGGCAGTTTCTTCTTCCTCTCCACACGCACTGCATACTGTGTCGACCCCTTCGTATTTGGCCCGATATGTCTTGGTTCGCAGTACTCCCGTCCTGGCCTCAAACAGTAGAGAACTACCCCGAGTATTATCATAGATCCTTTCCTTGGCAATTTCCTGCTTAAAAGTTCGATAGATCTCTAGTGCGGACTTCTTAATCATGCCCATTCTCCACATGTCAGTCTCCGTTTCCTTCACTTTTTTCTTAACCGATAGTTCTTTTTGGTTTGGCCACCTGCTGTTTTCTAAGTATTTACCAGTCAACTTCCTGGTTCGCTTCCTCCATTTTGTATCGACATTCTTCATGTACAAGTAGCTGAAAACCTTCCTAGCCCATCGCTCTTCCCCCATTTCTCTCAATCGCTTCTCAAGTTTTATCTTGCTGCTAGCTTCCCTGCCCTCAAATGATGTCCATCCCATATCACCTTGTACTCCCTGATTTGGTGTATTGTGAGCTCCGGCATCTCGCAGCGACCTCTGTAACAACCGAGCGCGTCATGTTCAAACCAGCCAATTGCTGATAGATGGGCTTACTAGGCTTATTTTCCGTGATTTGTCGAGAGAAGAGAAAGCCATTTTTAGCTGATTTTGATAATTGTTTGCGAATTCCAGGCCACGTGCTGCGCTATATTACTTGACTCGCGTGTTGTCGGGATCCTCTACTACCGATCAGCAGTGTTTTCTGACCATGCTCAAAAAGTGTTGCAGGGCCCCTTTAAGTGATTTTCCCCCGTTCGTCTCAGAGGTGCTCATTGATCTCCAAATCAAGGTCGTGGTACAGTATTTCAATGTTAACAGTTCATCCGATGTCTTGTGGCACGCATATATTTACTCAATGTGCAGTATTGGTGAATAAGTTCATCATCATCAGCCTGACTACGTCCACTGCAGGACAAAGGCCTCTTCCATGTTCCGCCAGTTAACCCGGTCCAGTGCTTGCTGTTTCCAATTTATAGCCGCAAATTTCTTAATTTCATCTGCACACCTAACCTTCTGTCTCCCCCTAACCCGCTTGCAATCTCTGGGAATCCAGTTAGTTACCCTTAACGACCAGCGGTTATCCTGTCTACGCACGACATGCCCAGCCCATGTCCATTTCTTCTTAATTTCAGCCATGATATCCTTAACCCCCGTTTGTTACCTAATCCACTCTGCTCTCTTCTTGTCTCTTAAATTTACACCTACCATTTTTCTTTCCATTGCTCGCTGCGCCATCCTCAATTTAAGCTGAACCCTCTTCGTAAGTCTCCAGGTTTCTGCTCCGTAGCTAAGTGCCGGCAAGATACAGCTGTTATATACCTTTCTCTTGAGGGATAGTGGCAATTTACCAGTCATAATTTGAGAGTGCTTGCCAAATGTGCTCCACCCCATTCTTATTCTTCTAGTTATTTCAATCTCGTGGTTCGGCTCCGCGGTTATGACTTGCCCTAAGTAGACATAGTCTTTTACAACTTGAAGTGCACTATTACCTATCTCGAAGCGCTGCTCTTTTCCGAGGTTGTTGTACATTACTTTCGTTTTCTGCAGATTAATTTTAAGACTCACCTTTCTGCTCTCCTTGTCTAACTCCGTAATCATGAGTTGCAATTCGTCCCCTGAGTTACTCTGCAATGTAATGTCATCGGCGAAGCGCAGGTTACTAAGGTACTCTCCATTAACTCTTATCCCTAGCTGTTCTCATCCTAGGCTTCTGAAAACCTCCTGTAAGCACGCGGTAAATAGCATTGGGGAGATTGTGTCCCCTTGCCTTACACCCTTTTTGATTGGTATTCTGTTGCTTTCTTAATGAAGCACTATGGTAGCAGTTGATCCCCTGTAGATTTCTTCCAGGATGTTTATATATACTTCATCTACGCCCTGATTCCGCAGTGTCTGTATGACGGCTGATATTTCTACTGAATCAAACGCCTTCTCGTATTCTATGAAGGCTATGTATAGTGGTTGTTTATATTTTGAGCATTTCTCTATTACCTGATTGATAGTATGAATGTAGTCGATTGTTGAGTAGCCTGTTCGAAGTCCTACGTGTTCCTTTGGTTGATTGAATTCTAATGTTTTCTTTACTCTGTTAGCAATTACCTTTGTAAATAGCTTGTATACTACAGAGAGCAAGCTGATCGGCCTGTAATTCTTCAAGTCCTTGTCATCTCCTTTCTTATGTATTAAGATGATGTTAGCGTTCTTCCAAGACTCTGGTACCCTTCCCGTCAGGAGACACCTCGTAAACAGGGTGGCTAGTTTTTCTAACACAATCTGTCCTCCATCTTTCAGCAGGTCTTATGTTACCTAATCCTCACCAGCAGCTTTGCCTCTTTGCATGCTCTCCAAAGTTTTTTTGACTTCTTCTATCATTACTGGTGGGGTGTCGTCTGTGTTACTGCCAGTTCTTATAGTATTAAAGTGGTGGTTGTCCCTGCTATTGTACAGATCTCTGTAAAACTCCTCTGCTATTTCAACTATCCTATCAATATTGGTAGTTTTTTTGCCCTCTTTGTCCCTTAGTGAATACATCCGATTTTTGCCTATCCCAAGTTTCCTCTTCACTGCTTTGACGCTTCCTCCGTTTTTCAGAGCGTGTTCAATTCTCTCCATGTTATACCTTCTTACATCGAATACCTTACGCCCATTAATCAACTTCGAAAGCTCTGCCAGTTCTATTTTGTCTGTTGTACTTGAGACTTTCATGATTTGGCGCTTCTTATCGAGATTATTCGTTTCCTGGGAAAGCTTGCCAGTGTCCTGTCTAACTACCCTGCCTCCAACTTCCACGGCACACTCCGTAATGATACTCGTCAGATTATTATTCATCGTATCTATGCTAAGGTTGGTTTCCTCACTAAGAGCCGAGTACCTGTTCTGAAGCGAGACTCTGAATTCCTGTACTTTCCCTCTCAGTGCTAGCTCATTGATTGGCTTCTTGCGTATTAGTTTCTGTCTTTCCTTTCTCAAGTCTAGGCGAATTTGAGACCGTACCATCCTATGGTCACTGCATCGTACCTTGCCAACCACTTCCACATCCTGCACGATGCCTGGGTGTGCACTCATTATAAAGTCTATTTCGTTCTTATTTTCGTCATTAGGGCTCCTTCATGTCCACTGGCGGTTTCCTCGTTTTCGGTAGAAGGTATTTGAAATCCGTAAATTATTGCGTTCTGCGAATTCTACTAGTAGCTCTCCTCTGGCGTTTCTTGTACCGATGCCATAATCTCTTACTGCCTGGTCTCCAGCCTGCTTGTTCCCTACCTTTGCATTAAAGTCTCCCATCAGTATTGTATACTGTGTTTTTACCTTACTCATTGCCGATTCCGCATCTTCATAGAAGCTTTCAACTGAAGCATCATCATGGCTGGATGTAGGCGCGTAGGCCTGTACCACCTTCATCTTGTATCTCTTAATCAGTTTAATTACGATACCTACCACCCTTTCATTAATGCTACAGTATTCCTCTATGTTGTCAGCTATGTTTCTGTGAATTAGGAACCCCCCTCCCAGTTCCCTTCTGTCAGCCAATCTCCGATAGCAAAGGACGTGCCCATTATGTAGCACCGTATAGGCCTCATCTGTCCTCCTAACTTCACTGAGCCCAATTATATCCCATTTAACACCCTCTAGCTCCTCGAATAGTACAGCTAGACTTCCCTCACTAGATAAGGTTCTAGCGTTAAACTTTGCCAAGTTCAGGTTCCAATGGCGCCCTGTTCAGATTCATTGATTCTTAGCACCCTCTACTGCGTTTCAGATCTGACCGCCGCCGTGGTCAGTTGCTTCGCAGCTGCTGGGGACTGAGGGCCGTGAGTTATTTGACGTTTGCATGTGGGAGGTAGCGGCCAGATACTGCACCAGGGTGGCCAATCCTTCTCTGGTGAGGGAGTGCGTTCCCGGTGGTGGTTACCAGTGAGGCCGCACCCCAGGCCTCGTAATGCAGTTCCATCACCATGCGGATTATTTTTTATCCGGTTGGGAACTGCGCGGCAGCGGGATTCAAACCACGGACCTTTTGCATGCGAGGCGGATGCTCTAATCACTACGCCATCGCTTCTGATTTAGCACTACCATTGCATAGTGCTGAAACAGACGAGGTTTTTTTTAATGCACACAGGTGCTTGTTACAATAGTTGTTTACAAAAATAATTAGCTAATAACCGAAAATAAGCAGCTCACTCATATATATTCCTACATTATATATTAGGTACACATATATTCACTTTGTGCTGTGGGCGAGAGCTATTCGAAAACATACAGTGTGCTTCAGTGAGCGATGGCACAGCCTAGAATGGACGTTTGCTTAATTTTCACATGACAGTAAATAGTAAATAGTCTGCAATAAGAATTTGGTAGTTGCGGTATTTCTCACTCCATTTTCATTTTTCGGTGAAAATGCTGTCATCCCTCATTAGAGTGCATAAGTTTTTGGCATGTACAGAATTAGTTGTGTGCTTCTCGTATAACACACACTTTCATCCTAGAGGTAGGATCCCTGATTTAGCTGTCTTGTCCATAAACCCTGGTCCAATTTTTATATTTGGTCATGTAATCACAACCTGTAGTTATTTTAACGCATGACTGCCTCAGCAGTAAACACAGTCTTGCATATTTTGCCTAATGTATCTAGTCATTTCTGTATTTAAAAGGTCTTCAAACATATCTGCTGAAACACTCTACATGTTGGACACGGTACAAGCAACGAAAAGTTCTTGGTGTGTTGCTGAAGCCAACATTTGAATAAGTTTGCTTTTCAAAATCTTGGCTCCAGCGCCAGCTCATGTTCCACGGTTCCTCCTTTGAACTTCTACCTTATTTAACTTCAGAAGTAACGGTCATGAGACAGTCTTAGGCTGAATTTTCCGAATGTGTTAGTGTGTGTCAGTAGACGCGGCACATCACTCACGAGAGATGCATTTCTAGACTTGTTCAATCGCAATAGCGCAAAATTAAGTAATTCTGTTTATTAGTGTATTTTGAGCAGAGAAAATTTAAATTTTTTTGTGAGGTGATGTTTCCAAATTAATCTTTTTGGTGATTAGGCTTAATTTTGCTCATGACTCAGCTCCGGAACTATTACACCTGTCCTGATGAAACCTGAGCGGCGACAGGTCTACTACTAGGGCTTTGCACTGTATGCGTTAGAAGTTTCCCGGTAGGTTATTACCAAAGTTATAAGCGATCGTAATAAAAAAAAGGTGGTCCGAGGCTTTGATTTGACGGGCGTACCTTTTGCCCGAGCAGTGAGCCACCCTCCTCCTCTGAGCGAGGGCGAGGGAAGACGCGGGCGCCTCACGTTTATTAGCGTTTTTCTTTAACTTCTTTCTAACTGCATACCTTTTAATTGGCTAAAGCTATCGAAACACTTTTTTCACAAGAAGAAGCGGAGTGCTATGTTCTAAAGGTAGGTTTCAGCGCTGTATAATTCAAGTTTGTGGTTATTTTTATAAAAATGTTTTATTGAAATGAGATTTCTGCTGATTACCCCCTTAATTAAAAGCCTAGAGAGTATGAAGTTGGGCTTCCGGTTAGCCTATGGGGTGCTGTTTATTAATATATTAAGCGGACAAAATTTAAATTAGTTTGTGAGGTGGTATTACCGAATTAATCTTTCCAGTGATTAGGCTTAATTTTGGTCACGAAATAGTTCCAGTACTATTACTCTTGTCCTGAAGAAACTTGAGCGGCGACAGGTCTACAACTAGGGCTTTGCACTGTATTAGTTAGAAGTTTCCCGGTAGGTTATTACCAAAGTTAAAAGCGATCGATGATGTCCATCAACACTTATGCATAGCGTCACAAGCCATTTTTCAAGCTAATTTATAGCTTTTTTGTACGCTTTTTGTAACCCCACCCCATATGTAAGGGACCTTTAAGGTAATAAAATGAAATGAAATGAAATGAAATGAAAAAAAAACACGTGGTCCAAGACTTTGATCTGACGGGCGTACCTTTCTCCCGAGCAGTGAGCCACCCTCCTCCTGAGCGAGGGCAAGGGAAGACGTGGGCGCCACTCCTTCATTAGCAGTTCTCGTTAAATTATTTCTAACTCTGTATCTTCCGGTTACCTTAAGCTATCAAAAATATTTTTACACGGAAAAAACCGGACTGTTGTGTTCTAAAAGAAGACATAAGCTATTTTTCGATGGCGTTTGTAGCTCTTTTTGAAAATTGTTTTATTGAAATGAGCTTTTTGCTGATTACCACCTTAATTAAGAGCCTAGAGTGTACGGAATTGGGCCTGCTGGTAGCCTATGGGGTGCTGTTTATTATTATAATAAACAGACAAAATTTAAATGCATTTGCGAGGTGATATTACCAATTTAATGTTTTAGTGATTAAGCTTAAATTTGATTGCGGAATAACTCTGTAACTATTAAACCTAGCCTGATCGAACTTCAGCAGCGTCAGGTCTACCCTAAGGACTTTCAACTTTATAAGTAAGAAGTTTCCCGGTAGAATATTAACGAAGCTACAAGCGATCGTAAAAAAAAAAAAAACCGCAGTCCGACTGTGTTTGTTTTCACAGAATCACACTGTTTTCCGCTCCTAAAATATATAATGTTCGTTTGTAGTAGCAGTATTTGTAGCGGTTGAACTCCTTGTATCTTCACGAACAAATAGACTCCACTCTGACTCTCCTAGAACTGAAATTGCTTAAGTTATAGGTAGATATGTGCAGAGCTCACTTACCTGTGCTGCTGACGCTCGTCATCGGCGACATCACCTACCACATATATATATATATATATATATATATATATATATATATATATATATATATATATATATATATATATATATATATATATATATATATATATATATATATATATATATATATATATATATATATATATATATATATATATATATATATATATAAAGTTACCGTTTGTAAAACCATAAGCCTTTATCTTTCTGTTGATCCTGCTGCACGGTACTTGGCTGAATCCCCTTAGTGGGTGTGCGCCAATATTATAAGGATCATAATCATCATCTGCATTGCGTATGAGCTATGGTCTTGAAAACCACTCGATTCTTGGCCAATCTCACATAGTGGGTATGAGCCATGGTCAATAGGTGAGAAAAAGAACAAGAACAGGCAGTGTGAGTGGCACCGTGTCAACCATAGTCAACGAACCTTCCTTGTCACAGCTGACGGAGAACCTGGTCGACCCCTCGTGCTGGTGAGTAGTAAACACTACTCGGGGTACACCACACTGCTCGGACGCTTTGCATGTCTTCCACATTAGCTACATTCAGCAGGCAAGAAGCGTTGGTGCATAGGCCTAACGTTGTTTGGACCATCCTTGGGATCTTGCGATGTTTTCTGGAAGGGTGATGTGGTTCCTTTTTCTTGGACTTGGTATTCGGTTGATATTGCGAAAGAATACCATTATTATTCGGCTCACTGAACTGGGTTTCCTCTAAAAAAGGCCCATCGCTCGACAAAGTAACTCGTGAGCAGAGTAATGATAGCTCGTGAGTCTAGTTTGGAAGAAAGGAGCTACGATTAGGGGTGTGTCAATGGTGAATTTTAAAACTGAATCAAATCGTGATGACACGAAATCGAATACGAATGTGAAATTAATAATATTAGAAATATATTCGAAGGGCAGGAAGGTAGTTTCTGAAGGAAGTGTTTTATGTCGTAACATTTTTTTCTGAAACAATTGCTAAACCTAAATAGAAGATCATTAAAATTACCTTTGACTGACAAAAAACTGCTCATCCATCACACGCATCGGGAACTGGATCACTGGGGATATTTTTGTAGCTATACAGGCAAGTGACTACGAAATGCAAGGTGGCCCTTTCCGAGCAGTCTTTAAATAAAACTCATGAATAGGAATTAGGCAAGGTTCAACCAGGCACAGGACCTGAATCCAAAGATTTAAGGCAACGTATCAACTGGTTATCATTTTATTGGCCTTATCACCAAAGCCAGACAAATAAATGCTTAGAAAAACCGTGAGTAGGGCGAGTTGGCGTTTATTTGTGGATGGTACTTTGTGCAAAAAAAAGAAACAAACAAGAAGGTAGAGAGCACAGACAGGCGAAGTCTGCGCTTGTCTGTGCTCTCCCTCTTGCCTTTTTTTCTTGCGCAATATGTCATCCACAAATGAATACGTTGAGTACTTCATCTGCAAACACATTAACACAATTATATTAGGTAAAAGTGTACTAAAATTTCATTTCTTTGTTTGTATCTAACTGAAGTCCTACAGTCACATGACCAATTTCATGATGATGGTGGTTTGATTCGCGACACGTTTATTTCGACAATACCGACGTTTTGAGCTAAAGTCTCTTCATTCAGTGTTTGACTTAAATTTTATTGTTACAAGTAAAAAATGACCCCTTACCCTTCCAATGTTTCATTACTTCAGGTTTTCTCGTCGTTGCTCACTATTTGAAAGATGTTCAAAGAACATTTCATGTTTTGAATGTCCACTAGTTTATTCGAATATTGGATGGAATATATTACCATTCGACTAGCTGTTCGCAGTTTTCGAATATTCGTACATCCCCAAGGAGAATGAATCAATACACTTTGCTAGAGAAGTCTGCTGTATCCGCTTCTACACGTGATTAAGACGACAGAGCGCACGCAAGGCTTTAGTACTCCCAGTATTGTCTTGTCTTGGAGCTTCTTCAGTAGGCTTCCCGATGCACTGAACAAGCACAAGCTAGCTATTGGCAACAGGAACGTACAATTAAAATGCGTTGCTTCCGCCTGCAATAATTCTATATTCCCTTATAGCTAACCATTTAGAATGCCCTAGACTTTACTGTTCGATTGATAGGGTTATACTTGTCTTTAGGCTTGACTCGGCACGAAGTGCGCAAAGCTGAAGATATTATATCAATATTGGCCAACATGTTTACGCAGATCACAAGAAGGACCACTTGAACACATCGTCAGCTAGACTAGCACCCGCTGCACCTTTACAAGAAGGGCCGCACACGAATTTCAGCAAGCTAACCGGGCCACGACATGGACTGTTTTGATCCGGATGTCATCCCACACTTGGTGGACTGCACAGCTGCAGAAAACCAAACATGTCACATTGCAGACAAAATATCACTCATTACCGACCTGCTCCTCGGTTCCAAGATGGTGCTGCGAGAACACCCTCACACGCTTGACCAGTTGCACTTAGATAACTCTGGCTGTACAGCAACCATTCATAGTTTCAATTTGATGCGGCGACCGCATTACCCGGAGCTTCTTGCATGGCTGCTCAGAACACATCGTTGTATTTTGTCCTCAAGTCTTGAGCTCTCCCTCGTCAACGAATCTGGTCTGACCACACTGGACGCCATGCATAGAAGTTCAAGAATTAGGAGGTTGAAGCTGTGTTTCTTCGGAATAGGGGCCTTGAATTCCGCTTCTCAAACCCTACCTTCCCTGAGAAATGTTGAGTTAGAGTGCACGTCCATCTTAACCAGTGCATTCTTATTCCAAAAAGCCTTTATCGACGCAATTTCGCATCTCCTACAGAACTCGTCGTCCTTGAACACACTACGATTACATACGTTTTCAATGCGAGCACATGTTGCTGACTCATTCTTCGCGGCACTTTCCTGCAAGTCCCGACTAAAGGAGCTAAATTTACAGAAGTGTTCGCTCGACTGTAGCACATACCCATACGCCCTGATGGGCTACCTGGCTACGACAACGCTGCTCAAGGTCCTGGTCGTTGACATGACGAACGAGCTGTTGCAGTCGGCAGTTCTCGAAGGTGTTTCAATGAACACAAGTATCGAGACGCTTACAATTGGCAAATACATAGTACACGACAGAAGCGCGGCTGCTGTGGCTGGAGTGTTAAAAAACAACCAAGTTTTACGCAAGTTAAGTATTTCCACCAAAGACTGCAGTGAGCCTGGAGTTCATACGGTTTACGGCTGCTGGCTCCTACCGTTGATCGAAAACGAAACTTTGGAAGAAGTGAGCCTCCCGCTGCTTATTTTACACCCGTTGCAATGGGCTGCGTTCTTCAAGGCTCTGCGCACGAAAGAAAAGCTCAAAAACGTTCACATAGAAGTACCAGGAGACCACTGTGAGCTCCTGTCGCTGGTGTGTGCAGAACTCAAAAGTAGTGGCTCTGACGGGAAAATTTCCATGGGATGTTTGCAGTCCACGCATGACCACGACTTACTGCAGTGCAAAGCGTTTTCGGGAGTACAGTTCCCACGGGCTGAACACATCGCCATGACCGCTTTGAGTATGGTACCGAATTGTCCCCACTTGTCTATCGTGATCATGAATATCAAGAGAGACGACGTGACACTTTTCTGTGGCCTGGCTCAGCTTTTACGAAACGGGAGGTCGCTACGAAGGCTGCAGTTGTGTGTTTGGCCAGGCGATCAGGAACAAGACTACTTCGAAAGCGGCACGATTGACTGACGTGTTTATTAAGCACTTCTAGAGATGTGCTTCGTGCTCAAAACTGATTTGAGTTCTGTATTTCAAATACACTTCAAAAATAAAGGAGTTACCACAGTTGCACTGAAGGTGCAGTTTTTAAATATAAAAAAACAATCCTAGCTGGTACACGACTTTAGAGAACAAAAATGAGCTAGGGGCAACACCTCCGATATGGTCAACGCACTGCCCTCTCGCCAATTTTTCTCCGCCCCTTTTTTTGTATCGTATTCACAGCCACTCGCTTCGTTTTCTTGCAAATGCGCAAAACTATAGTAGCTAGCTCTCAACAGCTGCCAACTTTTTATTCTTGTCACGTGGCTGAGCAGTACAGTGGCGAGAGGTGCTTCATGCCACCTTTTCACAACACACCGCAGGAAGTATGGCCTTCGCGATAGCCTCTCGCAGGAGATTCTGTGTATAAAATTGAATGACGCTTAGTTAATTGGTTAGAGGATGCGTTAATATATATTGTAATTCTATACCCACCTATTAGAAACTGAAGCCTTCATTAGTCTAGCAAATCGTGCAACCACACCCGAGTTCCTCCGCGTAGCCGCCTGGACAATGCACCAGTCTCTCGCGACGTCAGTGCCCACATGGCAGTTGCCGATTAAGGTCAGCAGAGTTCGGTTTTTCGTGATGCCTTTGGCAAGACGACGTGTGAATTCGGTAGCCGTCGAAGAGAGCCTGTAGAAAACGCTAGCCCACGTGACGTTACTGCTGTGTAATATCGAGTCGGCTAAGCCCTTCGTGTTTTGAGCGCTCATTCTGTACATCGTTATGCTCAGCTCCCTTAGAGCTTCGTTTTGAGGCAGTGCCTCGAGTACGAATAAGCTTCAAAATGGCACCAAATACAACATGCATGCCTCGAAGCGGTGGTCTAGTGGCTAAGGTACTTGGCTGCTGACCCGCCGATCACAGGATGGAATTCCGTCTGTGGCGGTGGCATTTTTGATGAAGGCGAAAATGCTGTAGGCCGGTGTGCTCAGATTTGGGTCCACGTTAAAAAACTCCAAGTCATCAAAATTTCCAGAGCCTTCCCCTACGGCGTCTTTTAAAATGACACAGTCGTTTTGTGAGGTTAAATTTCACACATCAATAGAGCAATCAACCAATTAGAACACGGAACATTGATTAAAGCAAGAAAGTATTATGCCTGAAGCTCATGAATGGTCTAAAACGTCAGTATACAGAAAGTGAAAAACAATGCAAATTGTACGTCTTACACAGCTTCGAAGTCACTCACAGATTCACCATTGCTTCAAAATCTGCAAGTAGTAAAAAACAGTGAACGAATCCTGCTACATTGGTTTGCTAACTTCAACGAATATCATCCCTTTCCCATAACGAGGCTACTGCAGCGTGTACTCTGATGTGTATAAATCCCCGAACAGCTTCAGGATCTACCATTAGCGTGTTCAACTTGGTCATCATAGATGACGCACACCAATCATTGGCGAAACCGTGATGTGTCACAGGCCTTGCCGTGCTTTTAACCCTCTGTTATCATTACGGGAAGAACGCCTTGCCACGCAGAGCGAGCACCCTTTACGGTAACCGCCCTTAGGGGGCGAACAGAAAAAACAGACTGTGCCTGCCATGCGCAAAAGCCTGTCTGCGAACGAGGTGTAGTAATCATGCATGGTGTTTCGTCAATAATGCAGCGCCTTAGCTCTTGTATAAATGCCACTGTTACTGAATGATGTTGCGGCCGCTCGCACCAGGAGGACCGCGCACTTCGCCTGATGAGCACTGGTCAAGGCTAAAAAATAAGCTCCGTGCCCACTGTTGTGTGCACTTCTCATGCCATCGTCATTTTTGGACGTTTTCGTTTGCTTGTGGACAACTCTTTTACACGTTGGCACGCAAAACGGATTTAATAGTACAGCGGCGCCTTCCATGTCCTCCAGTTGATGTAGGTAGAAGGAATATAATAGAAGGTGTTTTATGAGAGTGCTAGTTTTTTGCATTTTCCCCAATTACCAAATAGACATTGAACAGATCAGATGTAGAAAATTACGGAGGCAGAAACCGCGACGTTGGGAGTGTTGGTAGCAACGGGAAGGCACTTTCATTGAATAACGGGGTTGTAACCTGTAGATAGAGAAGATAGCTATTAATAAAATAGCGAGACGTAGTCAATTCAGCTACCTACGTAACCTGAAATTTTCCACTCAAATGCAAGCGTTGACGTATGCATGCTAGTACATCACAAAAAGTACGAAAGCATCTACACAGTCTTCTTGATAGACAAGCTGTGCGAGTAACGGGTCATGGGCAATGTATTATCGAACCATTGTTCCAGTACACTAGGGAGAGGGCAACGCGGTGGCCAAATGAAGGACAGTGGTTCAATTGAATAGCCATGTCCCTTTAGCAGCTTCCGACATTGTACGAGTATGCTCAAATGTCAGCTCTTTCACTCAGTTTTGAATCATCTGCATCCTGCAAAACAATCTCTTAAACCTAACTAGTATACAATAGAGCCATCACACATTCGACAGGTGTGTTTGGAATGTACAGCTGCAGCGCAGGATTCAGTAATCGCACATCTAGAGGCTCATCACTGCGGATTTCATATTTTAGGACAGTTTCCTTGTGGAGTCGTCCGTATAAGTTGGGGGTTTCGCGCACAAAGAAACACTGCGAATAATAGAGAGAATTAAGAGGAGAATGCTCGGCAGGTAGAAGTGGGAGCATGGTCGCTTATTTGCCAGTCCATCCACCAAGGAGAACGTGTTGATGCCATGCACGAGTTATCATTAGCAGAGCGACAGATAAATACAACAAAGGTGAGACAGAGTAAAGATTAACCTGGGAATTACTGTGTTGCTTCTCTGGACGCTCAACGCTGACAGCTTAGAAGACCACATTTAGCCCTAGTCCACAGAGTACGCGTCCAGATGACCCCAGATGGCCACTCACTGTTCGCTTCGCCGTCAATTTAGCCTCCTATAGTTAGTGACTATCGAACAAACCAATAGTCGGGGTTTGCAATATTTAGTTAATGGATATTACAATTACGAACATTTCAAACAAATCAATGTACTTCGTGCGTTATAAAGCTACCAATCACAAACAACTTGATTTGCCCAAGGAATCACTGAGGAAAGAATATCTCAGTGCAAACTCATGTAGGCCTCAGAAAATCATTACTACCTGGCACTGTTTTTCTTCCGCTCCACCGTGATGGTCTTGTGGCTAAGGTATTCGCTGATGACGCGCAGGCCAAGGGATAGAATCCTTCAACCTGCGCTTTGGCGGCTGCACTTTCCATAGTGGAGAAAATGCTGTAGGTCTATGTGCTCAGTTCTGGGTGCTCGTTAAAGAACCCCAGGTGGTTGACATTCCCGGCGCCCTCCACTACGGCGTCTTTCGCGATCATATGGTGGTTTTGGTACACTCCACATATCAATCAACTCTTTTTTTCCCGCATATTTGTATTCAAAACTCAACTTTACTTGAATTACAAAATATATCAATGCAACACTGCGTTCTGCAAGAGAATCAGCCAACGCGAGGCATAACGAATAGCTTTTACGTCCTACTAATTAGAGCACTGCGGTTCATGATGGTTCACATATCTATGTTCCTGAGAAAACCATTAGGAAGCGAAGGCTGCCGTTATTTTCACGACGTACGCAGGGTTCTCCTATAGGGCCGAGGGGGGGGGGGAGGCGTAGGTTCATTGCACCGCCTCCACTTTACTAAGTCAAAGTATGGGGAAAACGTTTCGCCTCCTCCTTCTTAGGTGAATAAGAGAACGAGGAGCTGCTCTCTCGGCCAACCTCACGTGCGCACACCTGAATATTTGACCACAGGTCCATCTGCACAACTTGGCACACAGCAGTGATAAATAAGCCTCATCGCGAAAGATCGATGATGGCAGGGATGTAACGCAATGAGTACGTCGCCGCTGCAGACTATATATTTTCCTCTGGCAACACTGCGATTGCTTTGGCAGAACTTATAAAAGCCCTCTGAAAACCTTACTCAGATCAGTATCCAAGCTATTTCTTTATTTTTACTCACACACACCTGTTTTCTGTGTGTGTGTGATTTGATTGACTTATTGATTTGTGGCGTTTAACGTGAGACGCCGTAGTGGAGCGTTCCAAAAATTTCGACCGCCTGGGGTTCTTTAACGTGCACCCAAATCTGAGTACACGGCACTACATCATTTCAGCCTCCATCGGAAACGCAGCCGCCACAGCCGGGATTCGAGCCCGCAACCTGCGGGTCTGCAGCCGAGTACCTTAGCCACTAGACCACCATGGCAGGGCGTGTGTGTGTGCGTGTGTGTGAGCACATACACACACATGCCTCCTTTCAGGCTTTTTCTAGCCAAAGATGCTCTTTACTATTCCATTGATAAGCAAAACTGTTGATCATTCTCGAATATTCCTTTTTAGGTAATGACACCGCTGCTAATAAATTTTGGGGACCTCACACACAACTGTCTCATAAATTGATTTAGCCCACAGTTCGAGGCTGTTGGTGTTGTCTTTCGGACTGCTATATTCACAATGCATTTGTCGTCACGCAAGTTCATAGGGCAAGAGATATTGCTGTTCTGAGGGCTCCTATGTGACACGGCCTGCAAGAGGGAGCACAGCCTTACAAAGAGAGCGAGAGTCAGAAAGTCAAAGCTTCTTATTGAATCATCATAACGTGTGCGAGCAAAGGAGCGCGGAGGCGACAAAAAAAGAATACGCACGACAACAAGACTCTGCTGGTTCGCTCAGATCTTATGTTTAGTAAGCAACTCACGCAATTTTTTATCCTGCTGAATTTCTCTTGGTAGCTTTAAGCAAAGGTGCATCTCGCAGAGGCTGATTCTATTGCTGACCCGGGCAGCCGCGTTTCTATGGGCGCGGAATGCAAAATTCACCTGTATAGTTAAAGTTTCGATGCACGTAAAACAACCCCAGGTGGTCAAAACAAGTACATCGGTTCTACACCTCACGTTCCTCATAGAAAAAGCCTGAAAGGAGGCATGTGTGTGTGTGTGCTCACACACACGCACACACACGCCCTGCCATGGTGGTCTAGTGGCTAAGGTACTCGGCTGCTCCACTTCAAGCTACAAAAGAACAACGTCTAATACCCAATTTCACACGTGCTAGTGTTGTAGACATACTTGATGTGCTTGACAGCTCGTTTCCTGAATTTGTTTTTATGTGCGGATCAAAAAAATATTCGATTGACCACATCTGGGGTTTCTTCAAAAGCGTAGTGTTTGACACAATGAATAAATTTGTACCCTTCCGGGGGAAAGTACTGAAACAGGATAATCCGTGGATGAATAAAGAAATCGTACGCATGGGACGAAAACTAAAAAAGCAAAGAAAGCAATGTAAGCAGCGCCCATCAACAGCTGCCTCTGATAGAATGCACGATTTGCGAATGCAACTGAAAAACAAAATTAAGACAGCAAAAGAGCATTATCAGCAAGTGTCGTTAAAAGAATTCATGATTTCGTCTCCAGACAAGATCTGGCGTTATCTCGCACCAAAAAAGAACACTATTATCAGCCTTTACGTAGACGATGAGCCTGTTTACGACAGCCTAGATGTTGCAGATGCTTTGAACCGGTATTTCTGTTCAGTGTTTACTGATGACGATGGAAACATCCCGCAATTTTCTTCTTTCATTGAAGTGCCTCCTATCAGTGACGTGTGTGTCAATGAAGAAGGTGTCTTTTCCCTTCTGCTCCATCTAGATGTTAAAAAGTCCCCAGGTATTGATGGCATACCCAACGCTTTCCTTGTGAGATATGCTGAGTGGTGCGCGAAGTACTTGTGTTTACTATTTAACAAATCTCTCGAGTGCTCTGAACTTCCCGAGGATTGGGTGTATGCTAAAATCACTCCAATACCGAAAGGTAACGAAAACCGTTCTCACTAATCGTCATACAGACCGATTTCTATTCTCTCAACATGTGTCAAAACGCTCGAACATATCATATTTAAGCACATTTCACAATTTCTTGAGAGCAATTGCATTGTGGACGCCCGACAGCATGGCTTCCGCCGGGGACGGTCCACTGTAACTCAGCTTCTGGAAACGGTTCACGACTTCGCTGCAACACTGGACAAACGGGGGCAAGTGGACGTCATATTCTTAGATTTTGAGAAGGCGTTTGACCGTGTGTCGCACTCAAACTTGCTGAGTAAATTGACGGCCATTTTGAAAAATGAAACTTTAGTGGCATGGATTAAATCATACCTTTCCTACAGGCAACAGAGCGTAGCCGTTAACGGCGCATGTTCTGTGGCCTCGCCAGTACTTTCGGGCGTCCCACAGGGCTCTGTTCTCGGGCCACTTTTCTTTCTCGTTTTTATTAACGATATTTTACATGACATACCGGTAAAAATTAAACTTTTCGCAGATGCCTGCGTTCTTTACAATGAAATCTGCAACCATAACGATCAGGCCGTCTTAAACGCGTCACTTGAAAAAATACAAACATGGTGTACTAGGTGGCAGATGACTCTTAATTACAAAAAAACTGTTTCAATGACCATTACACGCAAAAAGGCCCCGTTGAAGCACACGTACCAAATAAACAATCATAGTCTAGCTGAAGTATCATGCTTCAAATATTTAGGAGTTTTAATCACATCCGATCTGAAACGGAACGAGCACGTCACGTACATTCAGAAAAAGGCAATGCGAAAACTGGGATACTTAAGGAGAATGTTACCGAAAGCTTCTCAGGATACCAAACTGCTAGCTTACAAAACTTACATCAGACCACTATTAGAATATGCTTCAATCATCTGGGACCCATACACTCTAGTTATTACCAATAAGCTTGAGAGCATACAAAGAAAAGCCGCGCGACTTGTTTATAGTTCATACAGCTGGAAAACGTCTCCTACGAGTCTTCTCCGCAGGGCCGGTTTGGAAAGCCTTGCGGTAAGACGTTATCATGATCGGCTAAAATTTTTTTATTTGATGTATAACGATAGACTTCAAATTGACAAGGAAGCATACATCCAGCCGAGCATTTGCCACCCAACACGATCCAATCGCCCAATGAAAGTCGCTGAATTTTCGTGTAAAACAAACGTCTTCAAAAATTCCTTTTTTCCCCGTACGTGGCATGAGTGGAATCTGTTACCTGCTAATGTTGTGCAATGTTCTGATGTCTCATCCTTTCTTCGTGCCATGTTGAATTCGGCATGATTTAGTCTTCAATAGTAGTTGTTATCCTACCGATTGCACTTGTACAGTTTTTTTTTTCGGTTCAAAGTATATTCCGGTTCCGGTTTTTTTTCCGGTTCAAAGTGTACCCTTAGAAGTGTATTGTTATGCTTGTATGTTATACTGTTTTCTTCTTTTGTATCGCCCACACCTGCCCAAAGCCTGGCACCCAGACTAGCAGTAACCTGTAAATAAATAAATAAATAAATAAATAACAATACCGTAGTTTTGGTATGTGAAACCCAAGAATCTAATGTAATAAAAAGTTAGTTCTTGTGACGTGTTGGTTGCTCAACGTATATTTACTTACGTAATACGCAGCTGAAAAGAGAATGTGTGTGTAAAAATGGGGGCGTGGGGTAGGATTGCGCTAATAGTGAACTTTAGAATAAATCATAAAGAAATCGAAGAGCGATGACACTAAATAAAATACCAGTATGAATTGAATACTATTCGAACAGCTTTCGAATCGTCAGGCAATCATTTTCACGGCCGCAATGGTAAGGTAATGGTTTTCGAAACAGCCTATGAAACTTACAACGTTTTTATTCAAACAAACATTCAGCAAATTTAACAGAGAAACATTACGATTACTTTTACCTGAGCAAAAATCTACTGATTTTTAATCTGAGGTAAGCTCTTAAACCGCAGCAGAGCCCTATATATTAATTTCCAGTGCAGAATGAAATAAAGAAGTCACAACGGTATTCAAGTTGCCACTTCCCTAACAGTTGTCAAATAAAACTGATATACAAAAATTAGACTATACTCACAAGTCGTCACCGTCATTACGAATATTATGATAAAGATAAGGAATAATGACTCTATCGCTTCGGCGACACTCTTGTTTTAAGCAAGAACGCCTTCATTTTATAATAAATATAGTGTTTATAGTCTCGTAATTCTTTTGCCATTTGATTATTAAAACAACAAACGTTACTCCTCTCTATATGATTGTTTCATTTCTTGGAGGTTTTCGTCATCGGTGCTTACTAATGAAAATATATTAAAAAATAGTTTGGTATTTAAAATATGCCTTCTTCAGTTCGATCACGAATCGAATAGAACACTATTCGATTAGTTATTCACCAACACCATTTGTTTAGGGCCTCTACTTTGCCACGCAACAGGACTCAGGAGTAATTTCTGCAAAAAATAGGACATAGTCACCATCAAGCTTATGAGAAAGGGCCTGAAGTAGAATTTTCGGCGAGCCATGCCATCCCGGTATTACTAGCAATGAGTTTACCCTTAAAAAAACCCAGCCCGACCATGCAGAAGACAGAGTGGAACCGATCCCATAAGTGAACTGACACTGCAATTTGAAGACATTTTACTCCCTGCATCTCACTTAATTTCAGGTCGTCTCTGCGTTCCCCATACTGGCATAGTTACTTGATCATTATTCAAAACTGCAACTTTCATCACAATTTTTGCCCTCCGATACAACATCGTTCTTTAGTTTCTAAATCGCAGTAGCAGTTGAAAATAATGTACACGAGTTCACATTTCATTGGCTAAAACAACGCGTGCATGCGACTACTGCGGGTTCAAACAAACTGCGGAGCGCTACCTGTATGCTCTTTATGCCGTCCAGCGTTAAGCGAGCCTCTCCCAAGACCTTTTTTAGAATCCAAGACTCTGTCTACAGCCATGACCATGCATGCCGATGGTGCAAATGGCAATGAAAACATTTTTACTATATTAAAGTCGACAGGTCACTGCAACAGCTTGTAGACTCATTGTGCTCCTGTGAGTGTGCGCGACAATAGTAGTAAATCTTCTCTCTTCAATTTTCAACTTTTTATACATCTTTTCGGTGTAAGGCAGCAACCCGAACAGGCACCTGGTTCTTGTATGTGCCATTCCACATACTTTTCATTCTCTCTCTCTCTCTCTCTCTCGTCTGACACTTAGATGCGTGGTTGCATCTAGCACGCTAGTGTGTCCATAGCCCAGCCACACGCATCATTCACTGATTGCAAGAATTATCACAGTAGTAACTGGCGATTCACGGTATAAGACCATTCTATAAGACCACGGTATAAGACCAGCAAGATCTTCTTCCAAAACCTTCACTACAACTTGGCCATTACAGCACTCACGAGGACGTTAAAAAATAGCTAAAGCATTCACAGAAGCACGTATACTAAGCTGTAAATCTTTCAATTTATCGGTTAAGTTTTCCAGCTATTGGCTAGCAGTCGTGCAAAATGGCAGCCCATTGAAGTTCTTCTTATGCCTGAAAAATGTGTACATATCTGAATTCACACGTTCTACATTTAAGGTATACATTTCTTCCGACATTCTGTTCACTTATGCTTTGCACATCTCACAGCATATTCAGAGCTTCTCAGTCTATGATGTTCTATAAACCATCCAATTAATAAATAAAGAGAACGACGCAATAAGTATGGCTAGCGTGTCTCCTCCAGAATGGGTATGTTTCCTCTTAAGCAACAAAACGTACTGGACTGGGCAATTGACTTCCTGGAGTCACTAGCGAGTACGACCATCACGGTGGCAAAAAGCGGTCAGATATGCTGTTCAATTGAATTGCCAGGCTTTACCAAGACGCCATCGTTTCTTCGTCCTATCGAAGGATCCGATTCACTGCGGCAGGCTGCCAGTCATCGCAGCGAGAGGTGATGCAATAAGCATGCCCCTCACTAGCCGGTTCACGCCAAAGTCGGGAACGCGAGCATTGCTCTTTTAGACGCGAACGAAACCAATGGAGGTATCATGGCAGGCCGCGCGCTGTTACCGGAGCCATGTTTCATCATCCGCACCCTAGGCTAAGATGGCGCCCTGCGCAACGACTGGCTTTTCCGGTCAGCTGTGTTCCTACCGAGGGGCACCGCCGGACATGAGATAGAAAGATAGAGTGATATTGCCGGCCGTTTCCACCTCACTGCTTGGAAACCCAACAGTCGACTCGGAAGACCTGGAGAAAAGTGATTTTTTTTTGCTTCCAGAATGGGGTGAAGGAGCGGTAGGCACCGTGATGCTTGCAGAAAACAAGCCCGCCGCTCGTTCGTGCACGGCTCGCCAACGCCAAAAACAACGTGCGCTTCACCGGCCGCGAACAGCTACACCAGAAGCGCACAGGTATAAACAAGGCCACTGGGGTGCCGAAAGTATTGGTTTTAGCCGACCAACCAACCATTCTCTTGCAAACATCGTAAAGACCTCATATTGCTATGCATAGAATTGAACGCAGAAAAGGGAAGGCAAGACATAGGTGTGCGTTACCCAGGCGTGTATACTTCCGCACCGGCAAAGTTAATTCGCGCTCCCCTTCTTTCAGCCCTCCGGTGGTATCGTGTGAACAGCGCTTGCTTTCCGCGAGTTAAACGAGTTCTCTTTGTTAGGAATGACTTTGGCGTGTCGGAGCGTATGGTTCTAGTTTATTGGTGATTCTCACTGCTTTAGACAGGATAATTAGGGCACCGTAAACAGATAGAAAGTGTAATACATCTCGCTCTGTTTATGAAGGCGGTTTCTTTCAGCATCTCACCCTTTTTTGTTTTAACACTAACATATTTTGAAGCAATCACATTTAGTGTAAAGCAATCACATTTAGTCTGTTCGGGCTTATCTAAATAGGCAGATGACATAGTGCAGCAAACCACTGCTTCAAGAATTTCAATATAAGAGCCCTTCCCTCAACATCTTTTTGAATAGTTGATTTTTGACTGAGTTGTGATGCTATGAAACGTTTTGACTGGGCACACGAAATTATAAATCAAGATATCCGGCTCAAGTAAAGAAAGTTGTTTTTTTCCTTTGTGCCGTATACGCAGTTTTCCTATTGGGGTAGTTTTGTTTGTTTAATTTGATGCTCTGAGATAGAGCTTATTGAATCGTTACTTAGTTGTTAATTAGCGAAGTGGACATCATGTTTAAATATACTCTTAGTTGACCAAGAGTATCCCGAGCTCTAAAATGTAGATGTCATTAACGTACTGCGTGGGTGTTCTTTATATTTAAAGCAGTAAATGTTTTTGAGAGGTCTCCTGCAAGGTACCGGTTACGAAGGAAAGTTATACATCGGTTGACATTGCGGCACAAAGACTGGCTATCCGTGATTATGCCCCTAGCGGTCACAGCCAGTTCACGCTTAGGTTAGCTTACCCAATCGCTTTCAATCTTTTCGCCTCCATACAACTATATACCCTCTCATTTCGCTTAACCGTACAATGGCGGCAAACTTCAGGCGTTATTTTGGGGACTGCATCAGGGAGATTGACGATAGCGAGAGTTGGTAATGGACTCGGGAAGGTTATGACGCTGCCGCAGTGAAACGGGTGTGCAGAGAAATCGACATCTTCTGTGCCATGGTATGGTAGACGGCACGCATTTTTCACAACCTTCTAATGGCGTTTAAGTAGGCAGACAGCATGTATGCTCCCCTGGCTCGTGTATCAAGTTTAGGACGTGCTCAGTCGGCTTTGTAAATAATTTGTAACGCGGTAATGAACCAACCTGTGGTTCTGGCAGCTAAATATAGATGCATGTATTCCACAGGGGCGAGTGTTGTCAAACTTCTCTGCGGAACCTATTCGTGTCGGTGGCGCGCCTAATCTGCACCATCATTCGTGCAGTGTCCCTTTGCGGCGGAGGAACTTTTCGACTGCAAGCACTCTATGCTGCGCCAGCAATAATCTTGCCATCATAAAAAAAACATAGCGAATAAAAAAATCGAAAGCGGGCTTGCCTTAGGGCAAGTCGCAGAACATTCCCTTCGTTATGACGAAAACATGAGGTGTGTTTTTTTTTCGCGTTGTCCCGGGTTCCCGAGTGCCCCCCAAATTTAAATATTCAATCGCCTATCTCTTCCATAAACTTGTTCAATATAATATTCTTCGCTCAGCCTGATCATTTCTAGGACGGCCTTCCAACTATAATTTCTTCTATTCTGTCGTCTAGGATCTCAAAGTTAGTGTTAGTCAATGTAATTGGGCTAATTACATACAAAAACAGTGAACCTTACATTTTATGTAGACGCTGCACATACCAACAATCGAATGGCAACATCAGCAAAGTTTGTTGACCTGTAGTCTCAAATTATTTGTGGTGGACAAGAAAAAAAGCATCCAGACACCTACACACACATACACTGATGTGAAACAAATGAGTTCAAGAAAGTATCACTGAAAACACACCATTTATGAAATTGAGCAGATACTTTTAATAAGTATTTAGTTTGTGATTCACATTACACTCTTTTTAGATAAACAAAAAAAGAAGAAAAGAAAAAGAGAGAAAAAGAAAGAAAGAAAAAAAGAGCAGGAAACTATCAAGACACCACGAGGCACCGAACCCACAACATTTGCGCGGCGTTCGTTGCTATTTAGAGCATACGCGTTCTCGTAGTTTCATTATATTTCCTTGGAATTTCCGCACATGCGGCCGTAAACTATACTCATGGACGCCTTACGGAACGCCAGTCATAACAATGGCGGTATAGGCGTGGAAGGTTCATAAAACGACAAGCGTCTCGGGTGATTAAAGGGGCAGGAAGCTGGCCAATGAATGAATCTCCGCAAGGCGTGGCGTCAAGGCTTTCATAATCGGGACTCTTACCTGAAACAGGGCGAGACGACCTGACAGGCTCGACGTTTACCCACAAAATGTGTCAAGTTCTCGGACAGCAGACGTTTCGACGTCGCTCACAATTATTTATTCATTTCATTAAAAACTTATTTCCCGCTACACATTCTGGCTTGCATCCGTGGTGTCTGGTGATTGCGTATGCTATAGGATTCGTAATATCAAGCCACACCATTCCGCGGAGTATTCTCGCTCATCGCTAAGTTTAAATATTCTCGCGAAATATAAAATAAGAGTGCGAAGCGTTGGTTCCGCAAATAACCACAAACGTCATTCGTAACTTCCGAAGCATAATTTGAGACTGGGATAGTGTGTAATCGATCTTCAACAAACAGCGCAAGATCGAAAACGAACCAAGTGAGATACAAAGACGGGCGCTGTGACCTCTGAAGAAGAGATAACTTCGCATGCACGAGGCGGTTATCTGCCGTTTGAACATGTCCAATCTGTGTACTGATGGAGTCAGTATGGACCATCCAAACAACACGAAAATGACTTCGAAGGCTCCACTTGTTGAAACTACCTCCAACGGACGCATATAACGACGCCGGGAGCACCCTTTAGGGCTCCTTTTGTGATCGTTGTTTCACTATTTCTCGCACTCAGTCACAAGGACGAATCAAGTCCAAATCACGAAGACTCAATACAATGTCAACGGGAAAAGAGGGAACCGATTACAACCAAGTCACGTGGATTAATCCAACTTGTAAACGCAGGATTGACGAAGTGAACGAGAAAGAGAGTCAATCGCTTTGCGCGGTAGACACCTCTAACTTCCCCCAATAACCTGGCTACAGCAGGCTTGCAGGGAGAGCGCACGGAATTCGTTTAACGGCGGTGACTCCTCTTCTCCTCCATACGCCAATACCGTGATAATATTACGCGGCAGATCGATAGACGGAGGTGTGGCAGAAAAAAGAAATGAAACACATGCGCACGTGGCATAATGGCGGAACTTCACGCGTGCAGCATGTGTACATCGATTGTTTTTTCTTTTTTTACTTTTCACTCTCGTTATGCTAGCGCCTAATTCAAGAATTTATATTTGAACTGGGCTCATGCAGTACGCAGGGCAGAATTTGATTATGTATGGCCCCCTGACACGCAAAAATTGTAATTCATAAAGAATTGAATTTTTGCCGATCAGTTTTTGTGAATTCAAGCAAGGATTATTCTTGTGTTATTGTTTTTCGCGCTACTTGGCCAATATTATTTGGAATTCTGTTATTTTGCGCGTTTTAATTTTTATTTTGGAAACATTACTAAGTTTTCTTATAATATAATCATTTAGTACCACTGATTTATCTAATAAAATAACGTGCCTGAGAAACCAAACAACATACATATTCTATCGTCTTGGATATCAATGTTAATGTTAGTAAATGTAATTGGGCTAATTACATACAGAAACTGTGAACCTTACATCTTATATAGACGCTGCACACGTCAACATTCGAATGGCAACATCAGCATAGTTTGTTGACCTGTAGTCTCAAAATATTGACCTGTCGTCTCAAAGTAAAAAAAGGGGTACTTTTTTCAATTGACCACACACTAAAAATATCGAGTAAAAAGGATGTCTTTTTGTCCCACAACAATAACCGTCATCAGGCTTGCGTGCGCTTCCTTTTTTGAAAACTCGGCGCTGGCCACTTTCCTATCGAGAATGCAATGTAACCCTGATAATGGGCATGTCGATCGTGACCGGAATGTACCGGGCGTGGGGTGATAGCGCAAGGATGGAACGCAATAAAGGTGACGATTATTGTTGTGGGACAAAAAGACACCCTTTTTACTTGCTCTTTTTATAGTGCATTGATGGGTGTTAAAGGGTGTTGCAAAGAGTGCTTTCTCGTAAAAGCACCCTTTTTACACCCTTTTGGATGTAAATTTTTTTACTGTGCACGTGTGTGGTGGTGTAACTGAGAACGCACTATAGTCCTCAATGTGAACACTTCTGGAAAGTGTCAGTACACGTAGAAATTCAGACTGAACACTTCAAAGTGACAAATAGGGCTGAAGCAAGTGCACTGAGCAACAAAAGATTTCTCGTCGAAGTCGCCAAATGCGAACTCATTTATGCGTTGTTCGTGCAAAAGCGAAATGCCATTAGGTGTTCCCTCCAGTTTCATGCAAAAGCAGTTCGTGCGTCAGCGAGAAAAAAAAGGGAACATAAAATAGTATTCGAAGTAAAAAACAAATCATTGAACAAACAAAGAATGTTAGCGAGGACCACCCAGCAAGCGCGTAGGCAGCACAACTGGGTTCCTATGTCTGGACCTTCGAAGCGCGGCCCCTAGTTTATAGGGAAAGGCATTGAATATAAAATAATAAAGATGCAGGAGAATTAGCAAGCGCCTTCGCACTAAATAACTTGAGATACAAGAACATACACAAAAACGGAAACGCTCAGATGCCCTCCCTATGCAGCACGCGAAGCGTCAATTTGTTGCCATAGCATCTCAATGTGAGTGAGAAAAGTTTTCGAGTCTTCAAGAACTGAAATATTTCGCACCTGGGTATACTACCCCTTATGTTTTACACATGTTCTATAATTTTCACCGAACGGACTCTCTGTATAGGATGCTCTTTTCTGCCCGGTATATGGATGCTGTTTTAATCAGCTCCGTAACAATGGGCAATTGGTTTTGTTCTCTCCCAAATATCGACTGCTTTATTAATTTGCTCCCACCAAGCAGCTTTTTCTCGAAAGTTTCTCTATTGACACTATTCAGCTCAAATTTTCAGGCATTATTTAACTTGGTTCTCCAGCTGCATTCCGAAATGTCGCCAGACATTTTGTGGTTTTACATCATTTCAGCCTTTTTATGGTCGTATAACGGGAAAGTAAAAAACTGTCACCCTACTCAAAGAGCGCTTATCTTTCTTAAAAGTACATTTGTTGCCATCACAATAAAAAAAGAGATGCTTCTTACCCGAAACTTAATCGCGCAAATTTTTCAAGACATCAACAAAAATATTCCCTTTTTTTCATGCCTAATGCATGGTAGGGACGTGCACATGCGTGCTCTCTTTGCCTTTGTCATATCGATGAAAACAGGAAGGGTCATCACACGATTTACAACTTCGAACGCAAGTGCCAGTTCTCTCAAATCCACGCGGCTCTTGTCGAGTCTTCAAAATGAGTTAAAGTTTTTGCAACGAATTAGATTAGTGCTACTTGAGTCGCAACTACCTAGATTATTCGAACACTCCTTAAAGAAAAATAACAGACGTAAGCGATCCCTTCAACCAGGGATGTGGGTTAAGTACTTCAAAATAAGAAACTTCACAGTTCCTTCCTCACAAAAAGTCTATATTCAAGGTACAGTGGGAACCTTTATAAGAGGCATGCTCTAGGCAGCAGTTCTCATCTTTTATATGAGATGTCTCTAATAAGCAATATACCTCGTATGAATTTTCTTATCAACCCGTGTTTTACAGTAGGCACACTGGTGTCTCTTATAGCCATTGTTTCTTAGGTCAGCGTCTCTCGTAAAAGGGTTCGATTGTTTATACCAAAAACCCTAAGCGATAAAAAAGGAGCGGCCAGTTAGCTCAAAATAACTTGATCCTGCCCAGTAAAAAAATTCACGCCCAAAAGGGTGTCCAAAGGGTCCTTTTACGAGAAAGCACCCTTTGCAACACCCTTTAAACCTTTAAATGGTCGATTGAAAAAAAAAGCACCGATTTGTTTGGGTGCTTGCCTCGATATCACCCTAGAATAGGCTCTAAGGGTGCTTTTGTGCCTAAAAAGGGTGTAGGTGACGATTCATCATATGGAATTTGCAGCATAAGAAGAACACATAATTATAATATTTTGGCTTTTACGTCTCAAAAACCTCAATATGATTATGAGGGTCGTCGTAGTGGAAAGCTCGAGAGATTTTGACCATTTGGTGTTCCTTAATGAGCGCTGATATCGCACAGTGCACAGGCTTCTACCTTCTCTGTCTTGATTCGACTGCAACGGCCGGCATCGAACCCGCGACCTTCGGATTGGCAGCCGAGCAGCGTAGCTACTGCACGAATATGTGGACCTTGCGTTAAATTACGGCCTAGACTTAGAATGTGTGAAAGGGCTCTCCGAATACAACAGAATGCCAGCAGAAGCAAATCGCGTTTCATCTATAATGGCAATTAACTGCAATCCACCTTACAAAAGCTCACCTTAGCGTTGGTTATAAGCTACATGTTTGCTATGGATTATATACAGGAACATAATGTTCGCCCGAGTATGGGTGTGTGTGCGTGAGCCTGCGCATGTGTTCGCGTGTAAGCGCGATTCTGAGTACACCCTTGCATGTGTGCGTGCGCGTGGATGTGCGAGTCCGTGCTTGTGTTAAGCGTGCCGGTGCACATGTGTACGCCCATGCATGCTTGCAGTTTACGGTCGCGTGTGTGTGTGGCCGTATGTGTGTATACGTGTAGGTGTATGCGCCTGTGAATAAGTATGTGTGTGTATCAGCCCGTGCGCCCTCGAATTTCGTGTGTGTGTGTGTGCGGGGGGGGCACTGCTTCTTAGTGTTTAAAGTCCCACACCTGTTCAGACTGGAAGTCTAAATGGGAGGTGGCTTAAGGAATGGCGGTGGTCAACGCACTGTACACAGACTATCCAGTACATGAAAAACAGCTGCACATCCTCGTACCTCATTGTTACTTACGAACTTGCTGTGGTAGCTGATTAGGTCCGTTGAGGCGCTTCTACGCTCGAAAACGTGGGTTATGACCAATTCACACGGAAACCTGTCACTGCACTTATACACAACCGTCGTTTATATTAACAACGTTTAACAAGAACGTGCCCTGCCTTTGCTACAGGTGCTTAGCTAGCTCATTGGGCAACCATATGGAATTATGTGCTGATCATGTGGTCAGCAAAAAGTTTGTTATAACAACCTCGGCGCGTTTCGTGGTGCGTGACAAGCCTTCTAAACATCCGTGACTGTGGATTAATTTGTTTCAGCTTCGCCTACACATTCAGTGTTTGCGGCACCATACGTGGAATTGCCACACACGGACAATACGAAAAGAAATTTCTCTGAAAAAAGGTGTAGCGATGCTCTCCCGCTAATGCCGCCGAGGACGAAATAATTATTGTTTCTGGCCATTCCAGGGTGCACTTTGTTTTCCGCAAGTTTTGCTTCCCTATTTTTAGCCCACTGTTGTCGCATTCCGTCAAAATAGTCAAAGAACCCAAGGCTGGTAAATAACCTGCGGCGCTGTGCGGCTGGGTAAAAGGAGAGTTGCCATTTAGAAGGAGTCATTCTTGAGGCGCAATTTGATTGCATTCCGTGTCGAACCGCCGCCCACCATATGCGCCATAGCGTTTGCCTTTCGGCGCCGTCTTGGCGGGTTTGCCGCTCACCCCGCTCACCCGGGCCAGCGTTGCCTCCCCCCCCCCCCAACGGCGGTGTAGATAAGCGAATAGTTGCGTCACCGAACACCGGCGTCGACAGCTGAGGAGCCGCCGCCAGTGCCTAATCCTCTCTCTCAACGTTGCTCACTCTGTCTCATCCATCTTTCAAATGCGTTGTGTTGGTCTGGGGTCTTGGTCGCTGTGTGAGTTCTAGCGAACAGGTGCATCTTCAATGGTGGTCATGCATGACACCGTGTTCGAAGTGACATTCGTAATAAAGAATATTCATGGAGCGGCGGAGCGCCGGACGCGGACAACGTGGGCCTGTTAATGGTGAGTGTGCTGTTTTCGTAGGTAGTAATCATACAGCGCTAGCTGGGCACCTGCAGCAGCTCTGCCGAAGTAGGCTGCCAGCCATTCACAACAGCATGCGTTCGCGGGCCTGTTGCAGATGGCCGTTTAAACGTGTGACTTAACGAGTTCACACTGCTATGCGCGATGTTGTGTAAGTGCCTGTATCCCTCATACAGTGAGTGATGTGATCACATAACAAGGGCGCGATAAGCTGCTGATCGCACATTGTCTCTACACTGCTCAAATTGATTGATATTGTTTCAAGGTGCGCTTTAGGCTACATCGCAATAACATTTCTATTATTACTCAAATGTGCAACGTGCTTCTGTAGGTGTAAGCGTAAAAAAAAAAGAAAAAGAAAAAAATATGTACAGAGGCACACTGTACGAAATGCCTTTTTTTTGCTTAAAGATGGTATAGTTGGAGGTGCTGATATGCCGCGATGCTCCCAGCACGTGCGCCTCGGTCTTTTAAGCTATTCAGGACAAGTGTCACCAGCAACAGGGCAAATCTAGCAGACTTCCAAAGGCGCGTTGTTGTGGCCATCACTGTGCGTTGTTTTCCCTCGTTTCTGTTTGCTGTTTTCGTGCTTTGCTTACATCTGCGATAACGTTCAGCGCTATAACAGAATCGAGAGAGTATACGTGACTGTGGGAGATATGTGAGGTAGCTCTAGCATAAGCCATGACTGTTGCAACGTAGATGGCGTCCGCGCGCGTTGGTGTCGTTCGAGCGCTCCTACTTGCTTGATTGTGTTTAACTGAGTATTTAGGCACGGGTTACGTTTGTAAATCACGTGGTCACTAATCGCTAATAGCGTGCCCCTGTTAGCCATCAGAGGATGGGCTTGGTTGTCGAAATATGCCAGACGCTTTTTCAGAAAGCAAGCTTTGAAGAATTTTTTTAAAAAGAAATACTTTCATACGTGCTAGGCAGTGCCTATTGCAGGCCCGCAACTCTTTAAAAACTGGACGAGCTATCACATCTTTTATCAAATTACAATGAATGAAGATGATTGAATTTTAGATGACGAATTTCTGTGCTTGATTAGGTGCACAAAACACATGTTCGCAGCCCTACGTCTAGAAAGCAGGCAATTAGGAAGCACTGCATCAAATTTGGATTAGATGTCATGGATGGAGCTTCTTTTGAGGGTAGAAAGAACGAGAAAACTGTTCATTTTTGATGCCCTTATAGAGGCAGTCAGAATTGCACTGATTGATGAATTGTCACAATTCCTCAAATTCTTAGAGGCATCATTAAAGTCAATAGATCTTTTACTTTTTCTGCAGACCTCTTCGCTAGTGCCACGCCCAAGATTATTCTCAAGCAAAAGAAAAAGCAGGGATTCCTTCACTGTTTGTACATGAAGAGGTAAGTTTCCTGTGCGTTTTTATTAATGCTACATGTTCTCAACGTTGTACTTTATGAACTATTTTTCACACTGGCTCACTACCCTATAAGGAATTTGATTTTTAGGTGAGTTCAGGCTTTCGTAAGTGCCATCTTCGAGCTGTAGTCTGACACTTCACCTCAATTATGGAATATGCTGTATGCTGAAAAATGATCTTATCTTTATCATACGAAATTATTGGAATATATGGGTTGTATGCTTCGAGTTCAGTGTAATGTCAATTACACGCCATTTCGTAGGATACACACAACATATTGTCACGGGGTCGTGACGTGGCCGAAGACAGGAGACTTCGTGTTGGTGTTTTGGGACGATAACAAAAGCTTGGGAAATAGAACGTGGCATTGCCCCCCTCTGAAAAAGGCATCGTCTCGATGCTTTAACTAAAGATGAAGGTACAATAATAATGCAAGAAAGTACAATGAATAAATTACAATACAACAATAATACAAAAAACACTGTTTCAGTTTGTTAACGCGCATGAAACGGCTTTAGGCGTGCGACATGGACGACTTCAGGTCGCGATCGGCGTCGTTGAGAGTTCGTGATGCCGTCGGGGACAACCTCGTAATCAAGTGGGCCGAGACGTCGAACCACCCTGTACGGTCCGAAGTACCGTCGCAGAAGCTTTTCACTTAGTCCACGTCGGCGTATCGGCGTCCACACCCAAACACGTTCACCGGGCTGGTATTCCACGAAGCGTCGTCGAAGGTTGTAATGGTGGCTGTCGGTCGTCTGTTGATTCTTGATACGGAGCCGCGCAAGTTGTCGGGCTTCTTCGGCGCGATGAAGGTACTCGCTCACATCGATGTTTTCTTCGTCGGTGACGTTGGGTAACATGGCATCGAGCGTCGTTGTCGGGCTCCTTCCGTAGACCAATTTGTATGGGGATATCTGCGTCGTCTCCTGCACCGCCGCGTTGTATGCGAAGGTCACATACGGAAGAATGGCGTCCCACGTCTTGTGTTCGACATCGACGTACATTGACAGCATGTCGGCGATCGTCTTGTTAAGCCGCTCGGTGAGGCCGTTGGTCTGTGGGTGGTACGCTGTCGTCCGGCGGTGGTTTGTTTGGCTGTATGCCAAGATCGCTTGAGTTAAGTCGGCAGTGAATGCCGTTCCTCTGTCGGTGATAAGGACCTCCAGGGCGCCGTGACGTAGGACGATATTTTCGACGAAGAACTTAGCTACCTCGGATGCACTGCCTTTTGGCAGGGCTTTTGTCTCGGCGTAGCGGGTGAGGTAGTCGGTAGCTACCACGATCCACTTGTTTCCGAAAGCCGACGTCGGGAACGGCCCCAGTAGGTCCATACCAATCTGCTGGAAAGGTCGGCAAGGGGGATCTATTGGCTGCAGAAGTCCCGCTGGCCTTGTCGGCGGTGTCTTGCGTCGCTGACAGTCCCGGCATGTCCTCACATAACGCGTGACGTCGGTGGTAAGACGCGGCCAGTAGTACCTTTCTTGTATCCTCGCGAGCGTGCGAGAAACACCGAGGTGCCCTGCCGTCGGATCGTCGTGCAGGGCCTGCAGGAGTTCTGGTCGCAGAGCTGAAGGCACCACAAGGAGGTACTTAGCCCGAAGCGGTGAAAAGTTTTTCTTTTGTAGAAGACCGTTTCGTAGAAAAAACGACGCAAGTGCGCGCTTGAATACCTTCGGGACTTCGGCGGTCCTGCCTTCGAGGTATTCTATTAGGGCCTTAAGCTCCGGGTCGGCCCGCTGTCGTTCAGCGAAGTCGTCGGTAGTGATCGTTCCCAAGAAGAAGTCGTCATCCGGGTCGTCGGGTAGCGGTTGGTCGACAGGCGCACGAGAGAGACAGTCGGCGTCGGAGTGTTTTTTGCCGGACTTGTAAATGACAGTAATGTCATATTCTTGAAGTCTCAGGCTCCATCGTGCGAGGCGACCTGAAGGGTCCTTCAAAGTGGCTAGCCAACACAAGGCGTGGTGGTCGCTCACAACTTTGAAGGGCCTGCCGTAGAGGTATGGACGAAATTTCGACGTAGCCCAGATGATGGCGAGGCACTCCTTTTCTGTTGTGGAATAATTTGCTTCTGCTTTGGATAGCGATCGGCTGGCGTAACTAATAATCCTTTCAAGTCCGTCAGCCCTCTGCACAAGAACGGCGCCAAGACCTACGCTGCTTGCGTCAGTATGTATTTCTGTCTCGGCGAATTCGTCGAAATGGGCAAGTAACGGAGGCGTCTGGAGGCGATGTTTGAGCTCCTGGAAAGCGTGTTCCTGTGGCGTTTCCCACTTGAACTCCACGTCGGCCTTGGTAAGGTTAGTGAGAGGATCGGCGATGCGGGCGAAGTTTTTCACGAACCGCCTATAATAGGCGCACAGGCCCAGGAATCGGCGCACGGCTTTCTTGTCAGTGGGCGGCGGGAAGTCGGCGATGGCGGCTGTTTTCCGTGGATCAGGACGAACTCCAGACTTGCTGATAACGTGCCCCAGAAACAAGAGCTCTTCATACGCAAATCTGCACTTTTCTGGCTTCAGTGTGAGTCCGGAAGTCTTGATGGCTTGAAGTACAGCTTCAAGGCGCCGAAGATGCTCGTCTAAACTCAAGGAAAACACGACGACGTCGTCCAAGTACACAAGGCAAGTCTGCCACTTCAATCCTGCCAGTACTGTGTCCATAACGCGTTGAAAAGTTGCAGGCGCTGAGCAAAGGCCGAAGGGCATCACCTTAAACTCGAAGAGGCCGTCCGGTGTTATAAACGCCGTCTTCTCTCGGTCTCTTTCGTCGACTTCGATTTGCCAATAGCCAGTCTTGAGGTCCATTGACGAAAAGTACTTGGCGTTATGGAGCCGATCAAGTGCATCGTCTATTCGTGGGAGAGGATACACGTCCTTTCTTGTTATTTTGTTCAGGCGGCGATAATCGACGCAGAAACGTAGGGTCCCATCCTTTTTCTTCACTAACACCACGGGGGATGCCCATGGGCTCTTGGACGGCTGGATAATGTCATCCCGCAGCATTTCATCAACTTGTCTCTTCATGGCCTCACGTTCTCGCGTCGAAACCCTGTACGGACTCTGACGGAGTGGTCTGGCATTTTCTTCGGTTATGATGCGATGTTTCGTGATTGGGGTCTGCCGAATTTTCGATGACGACGAAAAGCAATCTTCGTATTGCAGGAGCAGGACCTTGAGCTGTTCTTGCTTATCGTTCGGAAGTCTGGAATTGACGTCGAAAGCTATGGGAGGGGCTTGGTTCCTCTGAGCAGGTTCCGCAAAATCGGTGAGGGCGAAAGCACTGGTGGCTTCGACAATTTCTTCGATGTATGCGACCGTTGTTCCTTTGTTCACATGTTTGTAATCATTGCTGAAATTCGTGAGCATAACCGTTGCTTTGCCTCCCCGCAGCTCTGCAATTCCTCTTGCGACGCAAATATTTCGGGTGACCAACAGATGCTGACTGCCTTCAACGACGCCTTTGAAGCTAGGTGATTCAGGAGCGCCGACTGAAATAATGACGCTTGAGCGAGGCGGAATGGTGACTTGTTCTTCCAGCACATTCAAGGCATGGTGTCCAGACGGCGTGCGCGGCGGTAGTGCTTCTTCTGTGGATAACGTTATCGATTTTGTTTTTAGGTTGATGACAGCACCATGGAGGCATAAGAAGTCCATGCCAAGGATGACATCTCTCGAGCAACGCTGTAGGACTATGAAGTCTGTAGGATAAATACGGCCGCTAATGGTGACTCTTGCTGTGCAGATTCCTGCAGGCGTTACGAGATGACCTCCGGCTGTGCGGATTTCAGGGCCTTTCCAAGCTGTCCTAACTTTCTTTAACTTCGCGGCGAACGACCCACTGATGACAGAATAGTCGGCTCCAGTATCGACGAGAGCGGTCACACTGTGGCCGTCGATAAGAACGTCGAGGTCGCTAGTTCGCCGTCTCTCATTACAGTTAGGGCGTGGCGTCGGGTCACGCGCGCGTCGGCTTGTTCCGCTGCTTCCATGTTGCGTCGTCAGGCCACCTTCAGTAAGTGAGCTTTCGCCGCCAGGGCTTTGCCTGGTTGGCGTTGTGTTCGGAAAGCTCCGTCGCGGCGTCGTCGTCGGAGGAGGATCTTCGGTAGTTCGTCGCACAGCAACCGCACCTCCACCGGTTGCTGCCCTTAGTTTCCCGGATACGGGCTAGGAGACCGGCCCCGCGTTGGGCCAGAGTACTGTCGGTGGTGCGGTGACGTGCGGCGGCTGGGCGACGGCGAACGCGAAGGGCTTCGTGGTGTCCACCGAGTTCCTGTCAGGTAGTCGGCGATGTCACGTGGTCGTTCTCCTGGCTGCGGACGTGGTGCATCGACGGCGAAGCCACGCAGTCCCATCTGTCGGTACTGGCAACGGCGGTAAGTGTGCCCGGCCTCGCCGCAGTGGTAGCACAGTGGGCGGTGGTCAGGCGTGCGCCAAACGTCGGTTTTCCTCGGCGCACTGCGCTGGCCCGCTGGTTAACGGTAGGTCGTCGGTGGGGGTGGTGGCGGCGTTGGTGTCTGGCGACGGAAGTGCGACGGGGCGGCGTTTTGGCGTGGACGGGGAGGAGCGTTGTGGCGCACTGCAGCGGCGTAGCTCATAGTTTCTGGCTCGGGCAGCGGTGTATGGGGAATTCGAAGTGATTGCCGAACTTCTTCTCGCACAATGTCGGCGATCGAATCCACTTGAGGTTGCGCCGAAGGCAACAGTTTGCGCAGCTCTTCCCGCACGATCACTCGGATCGTTTCACGCAGGTTTTCGGAGTCACTGGTTTGAGCAGCAGCGCATTCTGGAGTCAGGCGACGATTATACTGTCTGGTGCGCATGTCAAGGGTTTTTTCGATGGTGGTCGCCTCGGATACAAATTCTTGGACGGTGTTCGGTGGATTCCTCATTAGTCCCGCGAAGAGCTCCTGTTTGACCCCTCGCATGAGGAAACGAACTTTCTTCTCCTCAGGCATGTCTAGGTCAGCGTGACGAAATAGGCGGGTCATCTCCTCTGTGAAAATTCCAACCTTCTCATTCGGTAGCTGAACCCGGGTCTCTAGTTGAGCAGCGGCCCTTTCTTTGCGAGCGACGCTCGCGAACGTTTGCAGAAATGCGCCGCAGAAGACATCCCACGTTCGGAGCGTGGACTCACGATTCTCTAGCCAGGTCCTTGCGGTGTCTTCCAGGTAGAAGTACACACGCCGGAGCTTTTCTTCGTTGTCCCAGTGGTTGAGGGCGGCCACACGGTCGTATGTTTCTAACCAGGACTCCGGGTCTTCGAACGATGACCCATGAAAAATTGGTGGTTCCCTGGGTTGATGCATGACCATCGTGGGCAGGGATGCGGCGGTTGTCATTGTCGCTGCAGTCGCGGTCATGGCCTTGGTCTTCCGCGCCTTGTCTTCTAGAATCCCGTACTCCGGTGGTAGCCCTTGCTGTCGGCGGCTTGTTCGCTGCTCCTGGTTGGCGTCAGTGTCTTCTCCGCGACGTGGGCTGGGTTCACGGCTTGACGGGGGCGTGCGGTACATGAACGAAGCAGCACCTCCACCAGATGTCACGGGGTCGTGACGTGGCCGAAGACAGGAGACTTCGTGTTGGTGTTTTGGGACGATAACAAAAGCTTGGGAAATAGAACGTGGCAATATTGTTCATATATGGTGCTGCCAGATGTCACAGGTTCCGTTCATTCGGGAGGCGATCGCCAGGCTAATTCCAAGGGCCGAAGTATCGGCCCCCCCCGAAGCGCACCACGAAAGCGTGGACAATTTAGAAGTGGTCCTATTTGGCGCACCAGCGGATGCCGGCTGTGGCCCAAAAAACAAGTTAGAGCCGAGAGTTGATAAACAAAACAAAATTATATTCTCAATAATGGCACATCAAAACAAGACACAAGTATGCACACTCCACAATCGTTGAGTCCAATATGTCACCAATTAAACAACGTACTACACAGTACAATCAGCCACACTCGAAACAACGGACACAGACAACAATATGCACTACAATGCAGTCGCATGCATTGAACAACCAAGACACCTAAAGACTAAAGAGATAGAAAACCTATTCAGTCCAAAGTTCTTGGAACAAATGTCTGGATGATACTCTTCCGAGAATCACTCACTCAAAGTCCAGCGTTGTTGTCGTTCCACTGTCCCCGAAGTTTTTTTCCAGGAAACCTCGCGTCTTCAGTTGGCCACTCTCCAAGCTTCAACCTCCTTCGCCGGTAACACGTCGGCTTCACACACGCAGCTGTTGCCACGCGTCTTTGCTCGAAAGCGGTAGACACACGCTCTTGCCTGTAGCTCGAACCTTCACCCCTCAGGTGAAAATCCTCTTCTTCTCCTGCTTTGTCACTACGGACAAAACCTTCGCCGACTACACGGCGGAATACCCTACGCGCTCTGGCGCTAACTTCCGTCTTCTCCTGATTTCTAACCTCGGCTGCTCCATTAAATACCTTCCGCGCGAGATTCCAGAAAGTTCTCGTCAATTCGTCGGCGCGATACGCAGCGAAGGCTGGGGAGTGGGCGAGACGGTTCGAAGGCCGTCCTCTACGGATGACGCAACCCGGCATCACCATGCCCCTTTCCGTCTAGAATTTTCCAGAGCTTGCTTGGCCGCCGATGTGGGGTGAGGAGGTTTGTCGGTGAACCCACGCTTCCGAGGGAGAGAGTCGCGTGCCCGGGGAGTCTTTGGATGTTTTTTTCGTTGACCTCGCGGCGTCACTCCGGCGTTTCGTCGCGAGAATTTGGCGGCGCGCCCTTTTTGAGCGCTCGTTCTGTGACAATGTCCCCCACTTTAAGAATATTATCTCATAATATTCAAAACCACACAAACGAGCGCGAACAGTCACCACACACTCTGAAAGACAGTAACACAAACCGTCGCTCATGACACTTCACATTCAGTATAGATCACTCAATACAACAGTACATTGCAATTCAATCTCACAACACATAGAACATAGCCTCAGGTACATGAATACAATATTCCATCACATATTCCAAACAATACAAATATACAAAGTTCTCTCATTACCACAATTGTACAATACTATACATCACATCACCGTAACAAACATTTTGACTCGCTCGACATACAGTTGTGACACAGGATAACGACCACATTAACTTATCATATTACACTCAGCACTGTCAAACTCATTCCAATACGACCTCAACACCTATCCCGTGAACTTCGAGCTGCGCTTGCGTGTTTTCTTGCGGTGCTCGCTCGACCTCTTCTTGTTTTTCATCGTACTTTTTCGGCGAGCCCTTTCCAACGACGGTAACTGAGGCGGCGTCTTAGCCATCGTTGTCACTTCCGACACCGTTAACGGGTCATCACATTCAACGGGTCCTGTCTGTTTACTTACCAGCTTGTTCATGTCACGCCATTTGGCCTGGCTGGCTGACTCCGTCATCCTTACATAGTCGGTCAGTTTAGGTCGAGCCGACGTAAGTCCAGCTGCCCAGCACGTAAACTCATTCAATACGATGATGTCCTCATTCACTGTCTCTTGTGCCCAGGCTTCACCTTGAGCTCGAGTGAAATTCTTCACAGGATTGTTCTCCGCTGAATCTCGCGGTCCCTGTGTAAGTGGAAGCTCCATCTTCCGGTCTTCCCCCAAACATTCTGGATCATTCAGCCCTCGTGCCCCGTCGATGTTTCCGATGACGAGGTCGTACAGGGGGGTCGTCATTAATAGAGCGGTAACCTTCCCGCGGAAGTACGGGGTTTCAACCTCAATCTCTGCTTCGGGAAGCATGCGAACCGTACTGTCAATTAGGCAATCCGGTTTCGTTTTGCCGGTTAACTCACTTTCTCGTACCAAATTTCTCCGCACAATAACAGTGGAGCTGCCAGTATCTCTTAACACCATAACCTTCTTGCCCACAACTTTTCCAGGCAGCGCTGGCATTCCCTTCGTAACACCGGTTGGCTGTTTTGTCATTACAGCACCCACAATAGGGATTTTCTCCCCATTTTTTAACTCTACGAATCCATCGGTGACGTCGTCAACGGTTTTTGGTGCCACTTGCGCACAGGATACCTGGTGAGTTTGACTCGCTCCATTACGACATGCGTCTTCTTTGTGCCCAGTCTGACCACACTTGAAGCATTTTATGACCGTAGGGCTCGTAAAGGTAGTTCAACAGTTGCTAGCGCGATGACCCACTCGGTTACACAGAAAACATCGCGGAACATTCTCCGGTGCACGCTTCTTTGGTTCGGGTGCCGATTTCTTCGAATCTTCGGGACACTCCTTCTTGACTCTGGCCAAATTCGTGCCACCTTGCGCTTCCAAGAATTGATCAGCCAATTCAAGGTTGTCTTCAAGTGACTTAGCTCTCCTCTCTTTCAAGTACAGCGACAGGCTTGGGTGGCAACTAGTAAGAAATTGTTCTCTAATTAGGAGCTCATTAAGTTCATCGTACTCCTGCGCTGTCCCTGAAAGTTCAATCCATCTGTCGAAGTAATAGCAAAATCGGGCGGCATACTGCATAGCCGTCTCACCATCAGCTGGCTTTCCTGTCCGAAATCTGTCCCGGCATCCTTCCACAGTAAATCTAAATCGCTTCAGTAAAGCAGATTTCACCTTTGCATAGTTGGCTGCATCGGTCGGCGTCAGCCTACCGTACACACTGAGCGCTTCACCACTCAAGCAAGTACTCAAAGCAGTTGCCCATTGATGTTCCGGCCAATTCTGGCTCTTCGCAATCGTCTAAAATCTGTGAAGGCACGCGTCAAGGTCGTCCTTCCTTTCATCAAACGCTACGAGCAGCTTGCTTGGATTCAAGCGGAAGCCATGATCTTCTCATTCGCTGCTTACAACTCTAGCTTGGACGGGAGTTTCACTTCGCTGTTGCAAACGGAGCCGCTCGAGTTCTATCTCGTGCTGTCGCTGCCGTTCCTTTTCCTCTCTTTCTTCTTTCGCCCTCTCAGTTGCCAGTCTTTCTCTCTCCAGCTCCAACTTCAATTGCTGCTCTCTTTCTTCTCTCGCCCTTTCGGCTGCCAACTTCTCTCTCCAGCTCCAACTTCAATTGCTGCTCTCTTTCTTCTTTCAGCTGTCGCTCCTTTGCCTCTCTTTCTTCTTTCGCCTTTTCAGCGGGCAACCTCTCTCTTTACAACTCAGCTGCTTTTTTTCCCTGGCTCTCTCAGCTGCCAACCTCTCTCTCTCCACCGCCTCTTTCTCCTTCTGGCTTACCCACTTCCGTAGTTCGGCACCCGTTAGACCCATCTTCTCACCAAGAGCGACTAACTTTTCGAGATCCATTGTGTCTCGCAAACAAAACCTTTCCGCATGCAAAAAATATCTGCCTAAATCAGTCTATCGGAACACTCTCCTGCACTCATTAACGAGAACACTGAGCAACACACAAAATTGTTCCGATAGCAGTATACACAACATGAGGCTCTTTCTCACTACTTTGGACACACGGTGCACCAAAAGGTCCTCGTCGCGAACGTTAGAATAATTGTCACAGGTCCCGTTAATTCGGGAGGCGATCGCCGGGCTAATTCCAAGGGCCGAAGTATCGGCCCCCCGAATCGCACCACGAAAGCGTGTACAATTTAGAAGTGGTCCTATTTGGCGCGCCAGCGGACTCCGGCTGTGGCCGAAAGAACAAGTCAGAGCCGAGAGTTGATAAACAAATCAAAATTATATTCTCAATAATGGCACATCAAAACAATACAGAAGTATGCACACTCCACAATAGTTGAGTGCAATATGTCACCAATCAAACAACGTACTACACAGTACAATCAGCCATACTCGAAACAACGGACACAGACAACAATACGCACTACAATGCAGTCGCATGCATTGAACAACCAAGACACCTAAAGACTAAAGAGATAGAAAACCTATTCAGTGCAAAGTTCTTGGAACAAAAGTCTAGATGATACTCTTCCGAGAATCACTCACTCAAAGTCCAGCGTTGTTGTCGTTCCGCTGCCCCTCGAAGTTTTTTTCCAGGAAACCTCGCGTCTTCAGTTGGCCACTCTCCAAGCTTCAACCTTCTTCGCCGGTAACACGTCGGCTTCACACACGCAGCTGTTGCCACGCGTCTTTGCTCGAAAGCGGTAGACACACGCTCTTGCCTGTAGCTCGAACCTTCACCCAACAGGTGAAAATCCTCTTCTTCTCCTGCTTTGTCACTACGGACAAAACCTTCGCCGACTACACGGCGGAATACCCTACGCGCTCTGGCGCTAACTTCCGTCTTCTCCTGATTTCTAACCTCGGCTGCTCCATTAAATACCTTCCGCGCAAGATTCCAGAAAGTTCTCGTCAATTCGTCGGCGCGATACGCAGCGAAGGCTGAGGAGTGGGCGAGACGGTTCGAAGGCCGTCCGCGACGGATGACGCAACCCGGCATCACCATGCCCCTTTCCGTCTAGAATTTTCCAGAGCTTGCTTGGCCGCCGATGTGGGGTGAGGAGGTTTGTCGGCGAACCCACGCTTCCGAGGGAGAGAGTCGCGCACCCGGGGAGTCTTTGGATGTTTTTTTTTCGTTGACCTCGCGGCGTCACTCCGGCGTTTCGTCGCGAGAATTTGGCATCGTGCCCTTTTTGAGCGCTCGTTCTGTGACACTGTCCCCCACTTTAAGAATATTATCTCATACTATTCAAAACCACACAAACGAGCGCGAACAGTCACCACACACTCTGAAAGACAGTAACACAAACCGTCGCTCATGACACTTCACATTCAGTAAAAGATCACTCAATACAACTGTACATTGCAATTCAATCTCACAACACATAGAACATAGCCTCAGGTACATGAATACAATAATCCATCATATATTCCAAACAATACAAATATACAAAGTTCTCTCATTACCACAATTGTACTATACTATACATCACATCACCGTAAAAAACATTTTGACTCGCTCGACATACGGTTGAGACACAGGATAACGACCACATTAACTTATCATATTACACTCAGCACTGTCAAACTCATTCCGATACGACCTCAACACCTATCCCGTGAACTTCGAGCTGCGCTTGCGTCTTTTCTTGCGGTGCTCGCTCAACCTCTTCTTGTTTTTCATCGTTATTTTTCGGCGAGCCCTTTCCAACGACGGTAACTGAGGCGGCGTCTCAGCCATCGTTGTCACTTCCGACACCGTTAACGGGTCATCACATTCAACGGGTCCTGTCTGTTTATTTACCAGCTTGTTCATGTCACGCCATTTGGCCTGGCTGGCCGACTCCATCATCCTTACATAGTTGGTCAGTTGAGGTCGAGCCGACGTAAGTCCAGCTGCCCAGCACGTAAACTCATTCATTACGATGATGTCCTCATTCACTGTCTCTTGTGCCAAGGCTTCACCTTGAGCTCGAGTGAAATTCTTCACAGGATTGTTCTCCGCTGAATCTCGCGGTCCTTGTGTAAGCGGAAGCTCCATCTTCGGGTCTTCCCCCAAACATTCTGGATCATTCGGCCCTCGTGCCCCGTCGATGTTTCCGATGACGAGGTCGTACAGGGAGGTCGTCATTAATAGAGCGGTAACCTTCCCGCGGAAGTACGGGGTTTTAACCTCAATCTCTGCTTCGGGAAGAATCCGAACCGTACTGTCAATTAGGCAATCCGGTTTCGTTTTGCCGGTTAACTCACTTTCTCGTACCAAATTTCTCCGCACAATAACAGTGGAGCTGCCAGTATCTATTAACACCGTAACCTTCTTGCCCGCAACTTTTCCAGGCAGCGTTGGCATTCCCTTCGTAACACCGGTTGGCTGTTTTGTCATTACAGCACCCACAATAGGGATTTTCTCCCCATTTCTTAACTCTACGAATCCATCGGTGACGTCATCAACGGTTTTTGGTGCCACTTGCGCACAGGATACCTGTTGAGTTTGACTCGTTCCATTACGACATGCGTCTGCTTTGTGCCCAGTCTGACCACACTTGAAGCATTTTACGACCGTAGGGCAGGTAAAGTTAGTTCAACAGTTGCTAGCGCGATGATCCACTCGGTTACACAGAAAACATCGCGGAACACTCACCTGTGCACGCTTCTTCGGTTCGGGTGCCGATTTCTTCGAATCTTCGGGACACTCCTTCTTGACTCTGGCCAAATTCGTGCCACCTTGCGCTTCCGAGAATTGATCAGCCAATTCAAGCACGCCTTCAAGTGACTTAGCTCTCCTCTCTTTCAAGTACAGCGACAGGCTTGGGTGGCAACTAGTAAGAAATTGTTCTCTAAAGAGGAGCTCATTAAGTTCATCGTACTCCTGCGCTGTCCCTGAAAGTTCAATCCATCTGTCGAAATAATGGCAAAATCGGGCGGCATACTGCATAGCCGTCTCACCATCAGCTGGCTTTCCTGTCCGAAATCTGTCCCGGCATCCTTCCACAGTAAATCTAAATCGCATCAGTAAAGCAGATTTCACCTTTGCATAGTTGGCTGCATCGGTCGGCGTCAGCCTACCGTACACACTGAGCGCTTCACCACTCAAGCAAGTACTCAAAGCAGTTGCCCATTGATGTTCCGGCCAATTCTGGCTCTTCGCAATCGTCTAAAATCTGTGAAGGCACGCGTCAAGGTCGTCCTTCCTTTCATCAAACGCTACGAGCAGCTTGCTTGGATTCAAGCGGAAGCCATAATCTTCTCGTTCGCTGCTTACAACTCTAGCTTGGACGGGAGTTTCACTTCGCTGTTGCAAACGGAGCCGCTCGAGTTCTATCTCGTGCTGTCGCTGCCGTTCCTTTTCCTCTCTTTCTTCTTTCGCACTCTCAGTTGCCAGTCTTTCTCTCTCCAGCTCCAACTTCAATTGCTGCTCTCTTTCTTCTCTCGCCCTTTCGGCTGCCAACTTCTCTCTCCAGCTCCAACTTCAATTGCTGCTCTCTTTCTTCTTTCAGCTGTCGCTCCTTTGCCTCTCTTTCTTCTTTCGCCTTTTCAGCGGGCAACCTCTCTCTTTACAACTCAGCTGCTTTTTTTCCCTGGCTCTCTCAGCTGCCAACCTCTCTCTCTCCACCGCCTCTTTCTCCTTCTGGCTTACCCACTTCCATAGTTCGGCACCCGTTAGACCCATCTTCTCACCAAGAGCGACTAACTTTTCGAGATCCATTGTGTCTCGCAAACAAAACCTTTCCGCATGCAAAAAATATCTGCCTAAATCAGTCTATCGGAACACTCTCCTGCACTCATTAACGAGAACACTGAGCAACACACAAAATTGTTCCGATAGCAGTATACACAACATGAGGCTCTTTCTCACTACTTTGGACACACGGTGCACCAAAAGGTCCTCGTCGCGAACGTTAGAATAATTGTCACAGGTCGCGTTAATTCGGGAGGCGATCCCCGGGCTAATTCCAAGGGCCGAAGTATCGGCCCCCCGAATTGCACCACGAAAGCGTGGACAATTTAGAAGTGGTCCCATTTGGCGCGCCAGCGGACTCCGGCTGTGGCCAAAAGAACAAGTCAGAGCCGAGAGTTGATAAACAAATCAAAATTATATTCTCAATAATGGCACATCAAAACAATACAGAAGTATGCACACTCCACAATAGTTGAGTGCAATATGTCACCAATCAAACAACGTACTACACAGTACAGTCAGCCATACTCGAAACAACGGACACAGACAACAATACGCACTACAATGCAGTCGCATGCATTGAACAACCAGGACACCTAAAGACTAAAGAGATAGAAAACCTATTCAGTCCAAAGTTCTTGGAACAAAAGTCTAGATAATACTCTTCCGAGAATCACTCACTCAAAGTCCAGCGTTGTTGTCGTTCCGCTGCCCCTCGAAGTTTTTTTCCAGGAAACCTCGCGTCTTCAGTTGGCCACTCTCCAAGCTTCAACCTTCTTCTCCGGTAACACGTCGGCTTCACACACGCAGCTGTTGCCACGCGTCTTTGCTCGAAAGCGGTAGACACACGCTCTTGCCTTTAGCTCGAACCTTCACCCCTCAGGTGAAAATCCTCTTCTTCTCCTGCTTTGTCACTACGGACAAAACCTTCGCCGACTACACGGCGGAATACCCTACGCGCTCTGGCGCTAACTTCCGTCTTCTCCTGATTTCTAACCTCGGCTGCTCCATTAAATACCTTCCGCGCGAGATTCCAGAAAGTTCTCGTCAATTCGTCGGCGCGATACGCAGCGAAGGCTGGGGAGTGGGCGAGACGGTTCGAAGGCCGTCCTCTACGGATGACGCAACCCGGCATCACCATGCCCCTTTCCGTCTAGAATTTTCCAGAGCTTGCTTGGCCGCCGATGTGGGGTGAGGAGGTTTGTCGGCGAACCCACGCTTCCGAGGGAGAGAGTCGCGCGCCTGGGGAGTCTTTGGATGTTTTTTTTCGTTGACCTCGCGGCGTCACTCCGGCGTTTCGTCGCGAGAATTTGGCGGCGCGCCCTTTTTGAGTGCTCGTTCTGTGACACTGTCCCCCACTTTAAGAATATTATCTCATACTATTCAAAACCACACAAACGAGCGCGAACAGTCACCACACACTCTGAAAGACAGTAACACAAACCGTCGCTCATGACACTTCACATTCAGTAAAAGATCACTCAATACAACTGTACATTGCAATTCAATCTCACAACACATAGAACATAGCCTCAGTTACATGAATACAATAATCCATCATATATTCCAAACAATACAAATATACAAAGTTCTCTCATTACCACAATTGTACAATACTATACATCACATCACCGTAAAAAACATTTTGACTCGCTCGACATACGGTTGAGACACAGGATAACGACCACATTAACTTATCATATTACACTCAGCACTGTCAAACTCATTCCGATACGACCTCAACACCTATCCTGTGAACTTCGAGCTGCGCTTGCGTCTTTTCTTGCGGTGCTCGCTCAACCTCTTCTTGTTTTTCATCGTTATTTTTGGGCGAGCCCTTTCCAACGACGGTAACTGAGGCGGCGTCTCAGCCATCGTTGTCACTTCCGACACCGTTAACGGGTCATCACATTCAACGGGTCCTGTCTGTTTATTTACCAGCTTGTTCATGTCACGCCATTTGGCCTGGCTGGCCGACTCCATCATCCTTACATAGTTGGTCAGTTGAGGTCGAGCCGACGTAAGTCCAGCTGCCCAGCACGTAAACTCATTCATTACGATGATGTCCTCATTCACTGTCTCTTGTGCCCAGGCTTCACCTTGAGCTCGAGTGAAATTCTTCACAGGATTGTTCTCCGCTGAATCTCGCGGTCCTTGTGTAAGCGGAAGCTCCATCTTCGGGTCTTCGCCCAAACATTCTGGATCATTCGGCCCTCGTGCCCCGTCGATGTTTCCGATGACGAGGTCGTACAGGGGGGTCGTCATTAATAGAGCGGTAACCTTCCCGCGGAAGTACGGGGTTTCAACCTCAATCTCTGCTTCGGGAAGAATCCGAACCGTACTGTCAATTAGGCAATCCGGTTTCGTTTTGCCGGTTAACTCACTTTCTCGTACCAAATTTCTCCGCACAATAACAGTGGAGCTGCCAGTATCTTTTAACACCGTAACCTTCTTGCCCGCAACTTTTCCAGGCAGCGTTGGCATTCCCTTCGTAACACCGGTTGGCTGTTTTGTCAATACAGCACCCACAATAGGGATTTTCTCCCCATTTCTTAACTCTACGAATCCATCGATGACGTCATCAATGGTTTTTGGTGCCACTTGCGCACAGGATACCTGTTGAGTTTGACTCGTTCCATTACGACATGCGTCTGCTTTGTGCCCAGTCTGACCACACTTGAAGCATTTTACGACCGTAGGGCAGGTAAAGTTAGTTCAACAGTTGCTAGCGCGATGATCCACTCGGTTACACAGAAAACATCGCGGAACACTCACCTGTGCACGCTTCTTCGGTTCGGGTGCCGATTTCTTCGAATCTTCGGGACACTCCTTCTTGACTCTGGCCAAATTCGTGCCACCTTGCGCTTCCAAGAATTGATCAGCCAATTCAAGCATGTCTTCAAGTGACTTAGCTCTCCTCTCTTTCAAGTACAGCGACAGGCTTGGGTGGCAACTAGTAAGAAATTGTTCTCTAATTAGGAGCTCATTAAGTTCATCGTACTCCTACGCTGTCCCTGAAAGTTCAATCCATCTGTCGAAATAATGGCAAAATCGGGCGGCATACTGCATAGCCGTCTCACCATCAGCTGGCTTTCCTGTCCGAAATCTGTCCCGGCATCCTTCCACAGTAAATCTAAATCGCTTCAGTAAAGCAGATTTCACCTTTGCATAGTTGGCTGCATCGGTCGGCGTCAGCCTACCGTACACACTGAGCGCTTCACCACTCAAGCAAGTACTCAAAGCAGTTGCCCATTGATGTTCCGGCCAATTCTGGCTCTTCGCAATCGTCTAAAATCTGTGAAGGCACGCGTCAAGGTCGTCCTTCCTTTCATCAAACGCTACGAGCAGCTTGCTTGGATTCAAGCGGAAGCCATGATCTTCTCGTTCGCTGCTTACAACTCTAGCTCAGACGGGAGCTTCACTTCGCTGTTGCAAACGGAGCCGCTCGAGTTCTATCTCGTGCTGTCGCTGCCGTTCCCTTTCCTCTCTTTCTTCTTTCGCCCTCTCAGTTGCCAGTCTTTCTCTCTCCAGCTCCAACTTCAATTGCTGCTCTCTTTCTTCTCTCGCTCTTTCGGCTGCCAACTTCTCTCTCCAGCTCCAACTTCAATTGCTGCTCTCTTTCTTCTTTCAGCTGTCGCTCCTTTGCCTCTCTTTCTTCTTTCGCCTTTTCAGCGGGCAACCTCTCTCTTTACAACTCAGCTGCTTTTTTTCCCTGGCTCTCTCAGCTGCCAACCTCTCTCTCTCCACCGCCTCTTTCTCCTTCTGGCTTACCCACTTCCGTAGTTCGGCAACAGAAAGACCCATCTTCTCACCAAGAGCGACTAACTGTTCGAGATCCATTGTGTCTCGCAAACAAAACCTTTCCGCATGCAAAAAATATCTGCCTAAATCAGTCTATCGGAACACTCTCCTGCACTCATTAACGAGAACACTGAGCAACACACAAAATTGTTCCGATAGCAGTATACACAACTTGAGGCTCTTTCTCACTACTTTGGACACACGGTGCACCAAAAGGTCCTCCTCGCGAACGTTGGAATAATTGTCACAGGTCCCGTTCATTCGGGAGGCGATCGCCGGGCTAATTCCAAGGGCCGAAGTATCGGCCCCCCGAATCGCACCACGAAAGCGTGGACAATTTAGAAGTGGTCCTATTTGGCACACCAGCGGACTCCGGCTGTGGCCGAAAGACCAAGTCAGAGCCGAGAGTTGATAAACAAATCAAAATTATATTCTCAATAATGGCACATCAAAACAATACAGAAGTATGCACACTCCACAATAGTTGAGTGCAATATGTCACCAATCAAACAACGTACTACACAGTACAATCAGCCATACTCGAAACAACGGACACAGACAACAATATGCACTACAATGCAGTCGCATGCATTGAACAACCAAGACGCCTAAAGACTAAAGAGATAGAAAACCTATTCAGTCTAAAGTTCTTGGAACAAAAGTCTGGATGATACTCTTCAGAGAATCACTCACTCAAAGTCCAGTGTTGTTGTCGTTCCGCTTCCCGCGAAGTTTTTCTTCCAGGAAACCTCGACTGCCCCCGAAGTTTCTCTTCTAGGAAACCTCGCGTCTTCACTTTGCCACTTTCCAAGCTTCAAACTTCTTCGCCGGTAACACGTCGGCTTCACACACGCAGCTGTTGCCACGCGTCTTCGCTCGATAGCGGTAGGCACACGCTCTTGCCTGTAGCTCGAACCTTCAACCCTCAGGTGGAAATCCTCTTCTTCTCCTTCTTTGTCACTATGGACAAAACCTTCGCCGACTACACGGCGGAATACCCTACGCACTCTGGAGCTAACTTCCATCTTCTCCTGATCTCTCACCTTGGCTGCTCCATTAAATACCTTCCGCGCGAGATTCCAGAAAGTTCTCGTCATTTCGTCGGCGCAATACGCAGCGAAGGCTGGGGAGAGAGCGAGATGGCTCGAAGGCCGTCCGCGACGGATGACTCAACCCGGCATCACCCCGCCTCTTTCCATCTAGAACATTCGAGGGCTTGCTCGGGCGCCAATGTGGGGTGACGAGGTTTGTCGGTGAACCCACGCTTCCGAGGGAGAGAGTCGCGCGCCCGGGGAGTCTTTGGATGTTTGTTTTTTTTCGTTGACCTCGCGGCGTCACTCCGGCGTTTCGTCGCGAGAATTTGACGGCACGCCCTTTTTGAGCGCTCGTTCTGTGACACCAGAACAGCATGAACATCCTTTTATGAGAAGTCATATTTGCTCTTATTACAGGACGAGAGGGTGCCGCTGACGTCCTGCGTACTATACCCCGGCCCCAGCCTAGAGCATGCCTAGTTCCTGAACCTCCACGTGGATGAGCGAAAAATCTTCCATGTCAGTATTGACGAAGAAGGAGTGACAGCACTGATGAGTTGTTTTTTTATTTTCAACATTGTCTACGGCCGCAAGGCCTTTAACAACCACCGTGATAAAACGGTTTTTTCTCGGTGCGAGTTTGGAGTTTATCAAAGAAGTTGTTGACGCAGTACGACGCTGAATATTTTAGTGTCACAATGCCTGAACAACTTTTTCTAGAGTGGTCATGGTAAATGAACAAATATTGATATGTATGTAAGTTATTTTGCTTAATTATAGCTGGACCATTCCATGCAAGACGTCCCAGCTACTTTGGCGACCATCTGAAATGTATTTGAAAAAAAATGTGCTAACTTACTGCATTGAAAACAGTGAACTGCTAGAATATCTCAGCGAGAAAAAAAAGTTTTGTTCATGTGTCTAGCTTATAACTTCCTGGCATAATGCCGTCTGTGTGCTGTTTGTGAAAAATTTCGTTTTAAAACTACCGATTAGTCTTTCTAAAGCAAATTCGGTCTTCCTGTTAAGTAAATGTGCTTCTGTAAGGTATTTGAAGCTCAATAATATTAGTGAAATTTTTGTGCCATATTCGCTTCCCAGAATAAATGCAAAATGTGTTATGTTTGCATTTTTATTGCAATAATGTACTTTGTATGAATATCTGAGGAGTGAATACTTACTCTGCGGAAAGTATATTTTTAGGAAAAAGTATCCTGAGACTTCTCAAGCTGCTGAAATATACGAGAAAATATCACGTATTTCACAAAGTCGTGATTTTTGTCCTCATTGAAATGCAATTTTCTCCATGTTGTGATACAATGAAAACTCATCATTATACCTAAATTGTAAGAAAATGAAATTCTTTCTATAATAAAAATCTTCTCGCAAAAAGTACAGGAAAGGGCGCTGTCAACTGAATTTTATTGAAGGTGCTACAAGCGTTTTTATATTGAGCACAAGAACAGGGCTCATCTGCAACAACACATGTGTGACCAAGACAAAGTTATTTTAACCGAGAAAAGAATACTCTTTTTCGGAAAAGATAAGTAAAGGTGTACTGATGCGTTGATCATTGGCCTTCCTGATAAAAAGTTCTGAAATCTCTCATTTTTTCTGCTTGCTTTTTTTCAAAAACCGTGTTTTATGAAACCTAGGACTGCACTTACATTCTTTACGTTGTCCGGCCATGAGACTACTATAGCCCTTCTTAACATTTAAAGCATGCTGTCTTGCTCGATCATTGAAGCATTGCCCAGTTTGTCCTATGTTTACTTTTCCACATGTCAGCGGTATCTCATACACATTAGATTGACATTCAGTAAACCTATTCTAGTGACGAATGGTGCAAGATTGACTATTCCTGTTGCTGTAAGTACATGCACTTTTGAAATCTTGCAAGGGGTGGAAAACAACAATGTCATTTCTGCTGGCTCTTTTCCTAAAAATGTGAGACACCTTATGTACGTAGTACCGTGTAACATGCAAAGGTCATTGGTCATTCTGTTTTTCTTTTGGTGCTGTTTCCTTTAACTTTACTTTCCGCAGGAGAGTTTCGCAAACGAGTATGATGATGCTGTTGGGATATTGGCTGGTGCTATCAGCCCAGAAGTGCTAAGAATGTTCTGCCTTTTGATAGTGGGCATTCAAAATTATTAAAAAGAGGAATCGATACCACATGTATTCAGGCCACCCTTCAGAAGTCATGTTAGCACAAGGGTGAGGTGAGGCTTAAAAACCAGATTAAAAGACTAAAAGATGCTGGATATCCAAACAGAATCATCGTACCCGTTTGTGAAAACCTCCTGCAGAAAGTAAAGTTAAAGAAGACAGGACCAACAAAAAAACAATGACCAAAACTTTTCCATGGTTTGCCACATCACGTGTCTCACAATTAAAAAAATAGCCAGCGGATATGATGTTAACGTGTTGTTTTCTACCCCTTGCAAGCTTTAGAAAGTGTGTGTACTAAACAGCAACAGAAATAGTCAATCTTGCATCATTCGTCACGAGATTATATTTACTTAATGCCAATTTAATGTTTGTAGAAGTATTTTTTGTCAGGCAAACCAGTGATCAGTGCATCACTACACGTTCATTTATCCTTTCCGAGAGGGAGTATTCTTTTCTCAGTTAAGATTATTTTGTAGTGATCACAGGTGTCGTCGCGCATGAGCACGGCTCTTATACTCCGTATAAAAGCGCTCGTAGCACATTCAATAAATTCTCTTGACAGTCGGTGCTCTTTCCTGTCCTTTCTGTCTCTTCCTGAAGTGGTCGCGCTGTGACTAGCACACAACCACGATGAACCAACTCACCCAAATTAAAGTCTTGTTACGTAACACGTAGACCAAGTTTCGTATAGAAAGAAGGAGCGGTGCTTTTAAAATAAAAGTTTTCACATACAACACCTAGATGGCATTCCAGGAAGTTGAGAAGGCAGCCACTTTACCAAATATTTTTCCTCTCCTAAATATTCCAGAAGTTCACTATTTTCAATGCAGCATGAGTTTTTCGAATACATTTGCGATGGTTCCCAAAATGGCAGGGTCATTTGGCATAAAATGACCCAGTTATGTCCTTAGCTGTAATTATGCATTACCTCTTTTGTTTTTGTGTGTCCTGACTCAGTTTTGCGTTCGTTTTTAGCTTATTCTGTTTCTGATCATTGTATTAGTTTTTCAAGTATTCGCTAAAGTTATATGTGCGAAAACCCATGTATGTTTGCATGTACATCATTTTTCATAACCAATTGTTATACATCCAGGAATACAAAGCTTAAACCACTGTGATTGTATACATTTGAAAACACTATCTATATATATTGTTACGCACAAGGAGGACCAGGACGTATACGGCTGAAGGGGGCCGTTTAGTTTGGTCGCGAAGAGAAGCGCCGGAGCGGCCAACAGGTTGATGATCGCAGTCTCGTCGTCTTCTTTCTTCCTCCAGCTTTGGGCAGCCAGCATGTTCACCCATCTTCGTTTTCTTCTAAGGCATGCGTAACATTCCTCCCCTCGCAGACGAAGCCCGCCGTTCGAGGTAACCGATTCACCTAGGTGTGTACAACTTCAGTCGAGCGACATGGACTGCTTGGGTTTTAGCGGCTCTTCTACCACTTATCGTGAGGCGAGCTATTGTGTATGTGACTTCCGTGATTTTGTCGAGAACGACAAACGGTCCGTCGTATGTGGCCAAGAACTTTTGGCATAACCCGCGTCTTCGTACCGGAGTCCACAGCCACACTAAGTCACCTGGGTGGTAAGTTACAGGCCGGTGGCGGACGTCACAGCGTACCTTCAATTTTTCCATTGATGCCAAAGTGCCTAGACGAGCAATACGACGCGCTTCTTCTGCAAGGCAGAGGATTTCGGTGACTGAGAGGTTCTGGTGCGCCGAGAATGGCAAAACTGTGTCGAGTGTGTGCCGTGGCGGTCGTGCGTACATCAAGAAAAATGGGCTATAGCCTGTTCTCTCGTGCTTAGCGGTGTTGAACGCGTACGTTATAAATGGTAGCACGTCATCCCAGTTCTTGTGGTCGGATGCCACATACATAGAGAGCATGTTTACAATTGTTCGGTTGGTGCGCTACGTGAGCCCATTTGTTTGCGGATGGTATGGCGACGAGTGACGGAGGCGGGACTCACTCAATCGAAGCAGCTCTTTTACTATGTCTGCCGTGAATTGTCGCCCACGATCACTGATGATCACCTGAGGTGGGCCATGTCGGAGGATAACGTGCTGTAGCAGGAACACAGAGACGTCGCTGGCAGTTGCGGTTGGTATGGCCACCGTCTCGCAGTAGCGCGTGAGGTAATCGACACATACAATTATCCAGCGATTGCCCTTAGCCGACTTTGGAAAAGGGCCCATGAGGTCAATGCCCACCTGTTGGAAAGGTGTGCTTGGAGGTGGCAAGGGCTGTAGAAGACCAGCCGGAGCAGTAGACGGGCGTTTGTGGCGTTGACACAGTGTGCAGCTGGCCACATACGCCTCGACTGACTGTCGCATTCCTGGCCAATAAAAGCGTTGCTTAGCACGGTAAAGCGTCCGCGCAGAACCTAAATGTCCGGACGTAGGATCGTCGTGCATCACACCTAAAATCGCTGTCCGAAGGCTTTCTGGCACTACCAGGAGGAAACGTGCGCCAGTGCTGGAAAAGTTCTTCTTATATAGGAGTCCGTTGCGTACACAGAAATGGCATGCCGTAGGAGCTGTGCAAAGCGATGATAGCCTGGTGTCTTTGAAAGTACTGAGGTCGGGAAACTTTGGTGACACAGAAGCTACGAGGTGATCGAGGTCATCGGCATCACACTCTGTAGTGCTCAGTGGCATGCACGAAAGGCAATCTGCGTCGGCGTGTCGTCGACCACTTTTGTACGAGACTATGAAGTTATACTCTTGGAGCCGAAGTGCCCAGCGCGCTAGACAGCCGCAAGGATCCCGAAGGTTGACGAGCCAACACAATGAGTGGTGGTCGGTGACGACTATAAAAGGGCGTCCGTATAAGTAAGACCGAAACCGCTGAATCGCAAATACTACCGCGAGGCATTCTTGTTCTGTGACAGTGTAGTTCTGCTCGGGCCTACTCAAGGAGCGACTTGCGTATGCAATCACGTGCTCGCGGTTAACATAGCGTTGAACTAGGACGGCACCAATTCCTATGCCACTGGCATCTGTGTGCAGTTCGGTTGGAGCTGATGGGTTGAAGTGTTGAAGAACAGGCCGCGACGTCAGGAGGAACTTCAGTTGACGAAAAGAGGAGTCGCACTCCGGAGTCCACTCGAAGGGAGTATTCTTCCATAGCAAACATGTCAGCGGATACGCGACATCGGCAAATTTAGGTATAAAGCGGCGAAAATAGGAGCAAAGCCCCAAAAAACTGCGGAGCTCCTTCACAGAGCGCGGCACATTGAATGCTCCAACGGCTGCTGTCTTCTGGGGATCTGGACGGATGCCCTCCTGATCGACTAGGTGCCCGAGAACAAGGGTTTGTTGGTCTCCGAAGTGGCATTTCTTTGAGTTAAGAACAAGGCCAGCGTTTCTTATGCAAGTCAGTACAGTATCCAGACGTGAATTGTGTTCGCTGAAGGTGCGGCCAAAGATGACGACGTCGTCGAGATAGCACATGCAAATGCTCCACTTCAAGCCACGAAGGACAGTGTCCATAAATCGCTCGAACGTCGCCGGCGCGTTGCACAGTCCAAATGGCATCACGTTGAATTCAAAAAGGCCGTCAGGGGTTACAAAGGCTGTCTTTTCTTTATCTTCAGGATTCATGGGAATTTGCCAGTAGCCCAATCTTAAGTCTACAGAGGAAAAGTAAGAGGCCAAATGCAGACAGTCTATGGCATCATCAATACGTGGAAGTGGGTACACGTCTTTTTTGTTACAGCATTCAATGGGCGATAATCGACGCAAAATCTCCAGGATCCGTCTTTTTTTTAACGAGAATTACTGGAGCTGCCCATGGACTTACCGACACTTGAATGATACCGTTTTCAATCATTTCGTTCACCTGCTCATTAATAATCCGCCACTCGGATGGCGAAACACGGTATGGCTTTTGTCTAATCGGATTGGCCAAACCCGTGTTAATAGTGTGACATGTCCGAGAAGCAGGGATTAGGGGCGCTTTGTCTTTCTGCGCAAAGTCGAATGCAGAGACGTGCTTCGAAAGTACATTGACCAATGTTCGGCGCTCACTTGTGCTCAGCGACTTATTCACCATTGACAGAAGAGTCGTTTCAAAACTGTGACTACGATGCTCTTCCGGCGCATCTCTAAGCTCGTTCACCAGTAAGGCCTCGTGTTGTACACTCACGACGGCTAACTTTAGACCATCTGGTAACATCACGGGTTCTGTAGAGCAATTGACAGTCCATAAACCAGCGCGTCCACGTCTGATCGACACCACACAATGTGCGATCAACACATTCTTTTTCATGCAGTTGGTGTACACTGGTTCTACGTTGGCATCAAAGTTGGCGGAATAGCTGTCGCTGCAACCAACAGGTACACGAATGGTTGATAACGGTGGTATGATAGTGTCGCCACAGACACACAATGCCGCCTCACCATCCACAGGGTTTTCCAAGAGTGCTGGCGGAACGTGATCACTCAAGACTATTGTCCCTGTGCGGCAGTCGACAGTCGCACCACACTCCCTCAAAAAGTCCATACCCAAAATAACATCATGTGTCGCCTGCGGAATAATCACGAACTCTGTTGGGATAACGCGGTCTCCGAGAAATACGTTAGCTTGACACACACCAACAGGATGCAGTGCCTCACCACTCACTCCACAAAACTTCGCAGCTTGATTCCACTTAAATAAAACCTTCCGCCCCAAGGTATCTTTAAAACACGCACTCATGACCGAAATGGTTGCCCCCGTATCCACCAAAGCCATCACAGGCACACCATCAACAAAAACACGTACTTTGTTCTTGAGCATCAACACAGGAGGTATTTCTGATATTAGCACGTCTCCGGCGACCTCACCTCTATCAGCCGCGCTTGCTAGTTTTCCTGTGGCAAAGGAGACGTGTTGCGGCGCCGTGGTGAAGGAGAACGGGGAACACGAGGTGGCGGAGGCGTAAAGCTCCTTTCAGATGTAGGGGAGTGGTTCCGGAAGCTGCGTGTCCAGTAGTCGTCGCGAGACAGCAGGTGTGTTGCATTAGGGTCGTCGTACGGTCGATCAGACGAGCGTGTGAAGTGTTGTGGTGGGCCATAGTACGTTGCTCGCGGGTCATCGCGAAGTCGTTCGGAAGGCCGTGCAAAGTGTGGTGGGTAGCCATACCGTGGGGCTACACGTCGACGGTTGCAAAATCGCGAAATATGTCCTGGTACACCACAGGAGTAGCAAACTGTGAGAGGTCTAAACTCTCTTTGTTCGTCGATGAATCGAACATCGTCTTCTCTGGCGGAGTGGGTCGGTTCGTTCCGTTTATCATATGGATAGACCGGGTGTCGCGAAGAAGGCGGACGCTGGGGCGTCGGTCATTGCGAGGAGCTGGCAACCGTGGTGCTCTCCTTGGCTGTGGGGGTGCGCTGTACTCAACAGCTGCTGCACTAATCATCGATCGCCAAGGGGTCGTAGAAGGCGGCGGCGCAGTCACAGCCTCACGTGGCACATATACCGAATGTTGGTCGTTTACAGAATGGTGATCAACTGCTGCATGCGTCTGTTCTCTATAGCGAAAAAGTTCTTCGCGAACAATCTCTCGCATCGTCGAGGATAGGTCTGGGCAGGTGCTCGTGTCGGTGCTGGCAACCGTTGTAACATTTGTGAGCCGGCCGAACTTTGGAGCAATCCTGCGCATTTTCAGCTGTTCGAAAGTTCGGCAATGCCGAATCACGTCGGACACCGAGCTCAGGTGCTCTTTTCCGATGAGAAAATTATATACATCTTCAGCTATGCCTTTCAGCAAATGCCCTACTTTGTCGTCTTCTGAGATCTGATCATTTACCACCTTGCAGAGCTTCAGCACATCCTCTATATACGTGGTACATGTCTCACCTGGAAGCTGCCCGCGTTGAGACAATGTCTGCTCTGCCCGCTTCCTTTTGACACTCGAGTCGCCGAAACACGCTTTCAGCTCTGCAACAAAAACGTCCCACGTCGTCAGTGTGTCCTCGTGGTTTTCGTACCACACGAGCGCAGTATCCGTAAGGCAAAAGACCGCATTGCTGAGCTGAGCGGCGGCATTCCAGCCGTTGGACTTGCTGACTCGCTTGTACTGGACGAGCCACGCGTCGACATCCTCTCCCGATTTTCCTCCAAAGGTTGGCGGGACTCGGTAGTAGGGCACGGAATCCATTGGAGTTGGCCTTGAAGCGTTAGATGGCTGATCTTGGGTCATTACGATCGGCGCAGGCGGGAGTCCGGCAAAGCGGCGGCTGCGGCGTAGTCCAGGTAGTGAAGCTCCCGTCGTTGGGCTTGTCTTACCCAGCACCTCCACCAATCTGTTTCGCACAAGGAGGACCAGGACGTATACGGCTGAAGGGGGCCGTTTATTTTGGTCGCGAAGAGAAGCGCCGGAGCGGCCAACAGGTTGATGATCGCAGTCTCGTCGTCTTCTTTCTTCCTCCAGCTTGGGGCAGCCAGCATGTTAACCCATCTTCGTTTTCTTCCAAGGCATGCGTAACAATATTTTTGTGTGTATCACTTCTTGGGAACGATTGTGTACATGAAGGCGTATATAGTGAAATCATGGTGATTGCATATATTTTAAAGAAGTATAAGTATATATTTGCCTGTTTTTCATTCCTACTAACCGATTGTGTACATGAAGGAGCATTAAACTGAAAACCACTGGGATTGTACATATTTGAAAGAATTATAGGGATATATTAGCGTGTATTTCATTTGTAGTCTCTATTTACTTGAAGCAGTATACTAAACTGAAACCAGTGTAATTGTATGTTTCGAAGAATTGTCAAAAAAGTGAAACTGAAAAAATATAATATACATTTGAGGGGTTGCGTGTGTCGTTTACGTATACGTCAACATGTTACACATCTGGTGAAAAAGTTGTGTGGCAGAATACAACATTATAAGTTTTATTTGCCTATTAAATAAATGCAATATGCAAGGGCAGCAAGGCTTAGTTTTCTGTAACGCGCATTATGCATATAATGTGAAGCATATATAGATCCAACACAAGTTCATACACGATTGTACGTGTTTATATTTTTGCCCACACGCAATGAATGCAGCTCAACAGGTGGCGCACCATTGATAAATAGGACCACTTTCTTCAAGTAGTGTGTAATCAGTGCATGCTGATATCTATTAGTGCAGTCTAAAAGAATACTGGCATCCCTGCCATAGGCACTCAACACCCTTGTGCACCCTTCTCGCACCCTCCTCAGAGGGTGCTAAAAAAGGGAAGGACATCGAAGGCACCCTTCCCTAAGGGTGTTTTGTAACACCCCACAGTTTTTTCACATGTACACCCTATTCTAAGGGTGCATGGAAAAGCATCCATTTTTGAAAGGTGCTGAATTACCACCCTTAGGGTGTCGTCCATGGGACAAGCTCATTTACACCCTTCTGAGCGTAAAAATTTTTACTGTGATGAGCGCGTTGGCTAACACTTAACACAGGCTAATATTTGAAGCAAAGTAACCACGGCACTCTAACTTATGGAATAAGATACACGGATAGCATGAGGTACACATATACCTGTCTTTTTTGAAGCGACGTGATATTCTGAGATCTCATGATGAACTTTCGCCATGTATCGCTTTGCAGACGGATGCATCTTCTGGCTTTATTCGCGCCAAAAAGGCAGCTGTGATTAACGTATCTATGGTGTCCGGTACTATCTCACGTTTTCTTTTTGCTTATTATGCACTACGATGACTTCTTCAAGTGCCACTGTAAGCTTCCTCTGGGTAACACTTTCAAAGAACAAAGTGCAATTTTTCAAAGAGAGTGTTAGAGCAACCACAGAGGCAAATAGCTCTAACTGCGGTGTCAGAAAACCTTTTCCGATCCCGCGCACGCACCACGTAGTTGTGTGCTCTCTGCATCACTTGGTCTAAGTTTTTGAACGAGTGTGACCCCCAATCTCTAATTGTCCAGTTATCCAGACGCTGTTCAACTGCGTTTCAACGCTATCCGAGTCGTTATTCCCGTGGTCAAGGGGAACGCTGCCCCCCCCCCCCCACACACACGCAAAAAGTAAAGGAAGAACGGGCAGTGGCAGGATTTGTCCGTATTCTTCACAGTGCGTGCTTCTCCACACAGCTCGTTAGACGCTGGTCGGGACGGCGGACTTCGAGCATGAAGCGAATACACAGCCTGCTCCGACAGACTAGTGCCATCGGCCGTGCCACCGCTGCTTACTTGATTCTTTCTTCCCCCCCCCCCCCCCGTCCCTACACACTCGACACACACCTCAGAAAGAGGCGGGCGCACGAAAACGGCCAACTTTATTACAGTGAGTTAGGTGCACGGATAGCAACAGCCGTCAGAATTTTGCGCATGGTCTCAGTTCGACCTTGGGGAAAGAACTTGCGGCGATACACTCACTTTGTTCTAAGACAGTTACACTGAGCTTCTAGGGAGTCATTGGGGCTTTTGTTGGCATCTGCTGTGGCACAGCTCTTGCGTACACCCGCCGGATAATGTAAGGACTAAGTCATCGGAAATACTCATAAATTTTTCCGCGGAATATGCGAGAATTACGGCCTGCTTGGCTAGTTTGTAGCTCATCTTGGCACAGCGGTGTGCCAAAAAAAGCACAGCATATCCACGTAGTGAATTATGATGAGTGCGACGAAACGCTGGAGGGCTTCATCGCTAATCCGTCCGTAAACCATTCGCGAATATCACCCACTGCATCATAAAAAACGTTACCAACATACTATACATTTACAAAAAAAATTTATTATTCTCAAGTGGTAGCTATACGTCGCTTCTTTTCCCCCTTCATTATAATGGCTTTATGGTTGGTCAAGTGGTGGCTCGGTGTTGAGGCGTAGTGGAATGTTTGCAAGTACGAAGAGTGGGCAGTTGGCAAAGGTGGCACTACATTCAGTCACGTACAAACAAGGGATAGACACAGTGCCACACTCTATGATTAACACGCACCTGTATACCAGTACACGACCATCTTGCATTTCATATTGTCTACTTCTCAAAAGTACTTCCTTTGTGGTCGGTGAAGTGGTGGATCGGTAATGGGGCGCAGTGGGATGTTTGCAAGGACGAAGTAGTGGGCAAATGGCAAAGGTGCAACTATAGGCGGTCACGTACATACATACAAGAAATGGACAGGCCCACGCCTTTATGAGCTTCGTCTCTAAAAGCACAACACAAAGGAATACAGTCCCTGTTATCGGCATTTTTAGAGCACCCCACCATGTGCGTGCGTGCATGTCCACGCGCTTCGATCCCATGAAGGAGATTTCAGGACCCCAAGAACTTATACCTAGGTTTTAGGCAAGTGCCGGTGAGCCGGTCAAACCTACAATATGCGAGTGAGACCATACCATCGGCAAGGTGGATTTATTTGGAAACAGCACTAAATTTCGCCCTCTGACAGTCATGAGTAGGCATCTTTGATCATGTGCAACGAGATCGTTTGCAAAGCAATTTTTAGCGAAGCGCCATGAGTTCCACCCATGCAGCAGTCACTTCATTAATATCACGTGGCGTGGTTTTGACTTCTTGCATTTACGTCTTTATTTTCGATTCAGGGGCTCTTGCCGCTTTCTTATCACCATCAAAAATTGAAAAAGCCGAATTGTGAGCAAGCAAGGATGAATGTGCGTCTGGTTGGCCACAGCAATAATAAATCGGGAAAACTTCACAGCTAAATAAAAGAAATGATTACATTCAGCAATCGTGGACAAGCCTAGTCATTCCGCTAGCATTTTTAATTCGCTGCACATTTGACAACAGCACTATCACGCCACATGTGCGGGAGGCCGCGATCCGTAAGGGCCACAATCAGCCAACGCGACAGCGCAGAAAACGAATTCAAAGATTGATAACAAAGGTAAAGCAACAACGTAACAAGACGCACGTCTAGCATTTCTTGGAGTTCTTGTATTCAAGCGTGGAACCGTTCCAATTGATACTAGGAGCGCATTCACGTCGGGAAGCTTGCCGGCCATTATTGCGCTCTTTAGGACACTCTGTAGTGATTGTTTCAATACAACCAAATATTTGTACACACATGGAACGAACTAAGACGGTACAAGCCACACTTTACGTAACATTTATTAGAAAAAAATTACGCATATTTCAAGCGTGTTTTCACACCAGTCCAGTCTGTGCGCGAAGGAGCCTACACTCTAACGGTGAGTTAGAACATTCGGGTCTAGGAGAAATCAATTGTGCGAGGTTGTGACAGCAATTACGCATGACAAACCATAGCTATAAAGCTGTAGCACTGCCTCGCGCAGACAACGCTACGTAAACGCCGACTCAAACTTTGAAGGAGACGTTTTCGTTTCATCGCCCACTGAATTACTCACAAAGCTCGAACAACCATGCGCATATTCTAGTCGTGAGGAAAGAGCTCAGTCCAAGATGCACTCATAAGCCACAGAGCATACGTGCATGTTTTGGTCCAGCAGGCATTGATTTCCCAAGAGACCAGGGCTGACATACGTATATACAAGACGCCTCTGCTACGTGTTTTGCGCGACTGAATGACGCTTGGGTTACTCCAACAGGGCGCGCCTGTGTCAAAGTGCTGTAGTATAGAACGTAAACGATGCTTTATGTTAACCTAAGCTTCCTATAAGTAGCTGTCCACAGTTAATTTTGTCCTCCTCAGCACCATAAAATGCGTACATATATATGACCAATGCACTTCCGAGTTTCTCCTATATTTCCTTACAAAAGCATGTGTCCTTGATTTCGTTGTGCAGCCGAAACATTCGGCTCAGCACAGCCTGTCCAAGGACTATTTCCGAACATGCGGACACTCAACATTTTACACCTAATATATTTCAAGATATTTCAAGTGGGTAGTTTGCCATACGGTCAGCTCGGTCTCGCACGTGTTCGCAGAAATCATTTTCATTGTGGAGTGCACGCAGTACTTTATTGAAGCTCTTCAGGTTATGTGATAATATATATATATATATATATATATATATATATATATATATATATATATATATATATATATATATATATATATATATATATATATATATATATATATATATATATATATATATATATATATATTGTCATGACCAAGAAAGACGCTGGGGTTTCTGGCGCGGGGGCAGCGAGCTGGGAAAAGCGGAGGAAGACGAAGTTAGATAAAGAACAGCCGGCCTGCAGCAAAGGCGTTGTCTCTTTGTCTTATTTCTCCGCGTTACAATGGCGCAGTCGATGAAGAAGACGTCATACGTCCCGGCTTCGTCATCCAGGACGCCCGCCGACGTGCAGATGCGGTAAGCGTCGCTTGGGGACGGCGTCAAGGCCTCCTCAGCAGCTGTTCACCTGCCGCCACTGCCACCACCGTTCGGGGATGGCGCCAAGGCCTCCTCGGCGGCTCTAGTATACCCATCACCGGTATTTCTTCATGAAAAGGGACACCGTCTACGCGTCCTTCGCCACGGATTGTGCCGTGAGCACAGGTCGACAAGTGAACCCTGCGGCACAAGCCACCTGTCCGTACCCTCGTGGATCATCGGCAGCGTGGTTCTCTCATCGTAAAAACGCTGTTCACCCTTCCTCGATCATGGAGCCGACAGCCCTCCTGCAGCCGGGAGCACCTGTGCCGCCATTCGGGGACGGCGTCCAGGCCTTCTCGATGGCTCCTGGGCAGGCTTGCCCCGGCCCCACCACGACAGTACATGGCCTGTCGTTGACCGGGAATGCCGTTCACGCTTCCCACTGCGACAACGTCCTGCTCAGTGCTTCATCGGCACCTCAGCCGCTCAGGGGTGCTGTTCAAGCTCCCTCGGCCGAGGGTACCACAGCAGTGAGTACGCTGATCGGGGAACACGTCCCCACTGGCTCCGCATGTGGGCCGCCCGAGAGTGCCACCGAGCTTTCGCGCACCATTGCGCGACTCCGCCTCGAGGTCGGCGCCCTGACAGCGTCGAGTTCTGCGATATTCCCTGCTGCCTTGCCGGGACTTCACATTATCGATGAGGCGTTGGCCGCGGCCGCCTCGCAAGACCATTCAACAACTTCCCCCGAGAGCCGCAGCAAGCTCCAGTATACTCTCGCGGCTCTTTCACACCAACTTGGCTGTGTGGCGTCGCTATTTTCTGGAGCTTCGCCTGCCGTGACACCACCACCGGCTGCCTCCGAGCTACCCGAGTTTCGCGGCTTCCAGGACGATGCCGTCGATTGGGTGGCTACCATCAATGCTCTCGGAGCTCGCAAGGGATGGAGCGACAATCAGAAGTGGTGCGTGGCCTTAGACCGCCTTCAAAATCCTGCTGCTGCGTGGCACAGGTACGAAGGCGTGCGGCAGCAGTCCTGGGCGGACTGGAGCGCCAAGCTCATTGCTGCGTTTGGAAGAATTGAGTCTGACCTCACTGCTACCTCTCATTCTACCCTCGCCACTACCGAGCAAGGGGCTATTGAGAAGCACAACGACGAGGCAGCTGCACCCTCTGCCAACCTGCCCTACCTCGGAGATCAACCTCACGAGGCGCCGCGCCCCCCTACAGCTGTGCCACGTGCCCCCTCCCCGGACAGCTTCCCAGAGTACCCTGCGGCAATCATCGAGACAAGCTGGACGGTGTACTCCTCCGGGCAGATCTCTGACTCCGCGTCGACACCTGACACACAATTACCCTTGACCCAACTTAGGACCGCCTATAAAGCACAGAAGCCAGTGAGCCAGCCTCCAAGCTGGTCAGCCCCAAATGGCCTGGATCCATTGACCTGCTGCGTGACGACGGCGGCTCTTTCACAACCAGCCGGAGACCAAGCACACGTCACAACGGCCAGTTTGACCCATAGTAAGGAGCCGCACCATCCCCTGCCACCTTTGCCGTCATTGGCCGAGTGCGTGGACGCTCGTAACTTGCCAAATGCCGTCCCCCCTAACGAGCCACAAGTGCCTACTCCACCTGAGGAGGATGCCATCGAAGTCATTCCGGTGCAGTTCACGGTTGCTCCGGATGGCGAGGCAACTGGCCATGTCGACATGAACGCACGTGACGGATTGGCAAAAACCTCCACTTCGACCAGCAGTGCATCAGCGAAGACGCTAGAGCACGACTTGCGTCGCAAGTCTACGCGCAAAGTCTACACAGCGATGTCGCTGATATCTATCGATATAGCCCATCGTACCTTCCCTCGCTCTGAACAACGCAGGCGTCCCCGCTCAGTGTGGGCCGCAGTACTGCATACTGGTGTCCCTGCAATGTCATCCAAGCAGCGAAGGGGTAGTCATCGCGATGGTCCGCCACCAATGCGATCACTCCGCACCAGCCAGTATCACCTGCTGGGTTTACATTCTCCAGGTGACTACATTAACTTGCCGCGCGGACGCGACCTGCAACGACCACCTCGACACAGCCAGGGTCGTCCACCAGAGTACAGGACAGTTCCACAGGACAGCTCGAGGCGTGCACATGACAGACTACCACGGCACTCCCAGTGCCGCCCTCCAGAGAAAATTGCCCTTTGCGCGCACGCAGTCGTGGCCGAGTGTCATGACCAAGAAAGACGCTGGGGTTTCTGGCGCGGGGGCAGCGAGCTGGGAAAAGCGGAGGAAGACGAAGTTAGATAAAGAACAGCCGGCCTGCAGCAAAGGCGTTGTCTCTTTGTCTTATTTCTCCGCGTTACAATATATATATATATATACAAATTGGCTTGAGCAGACAAACGTAAAAAAACTTTTATTACTCCTACGTTTCGGCCGGACCCCGGCCGGTAATACAAGTTTTCGTACGTTTGTACGGTCAAGCCATTTCTATTTATCACTGGATTCACAGAAGACACTCGCTTGATATATATATATATATATATATATATATATATATATATATATATATATATATAACTTGAAGGGAAGGCACGACAGGTCCGGGTATTTTCTATATTGAGTTAACTTCCATATAGCACATAAGAAAAGGATCGTATTTACTAACGTTTCGGCCGTGGCACGGCCTTCGTCAGAGTAAGTAGGTATGATACAATGCAGCCGCTTTTATAGGCTCACGTGATGAACTCTCGGTATAGCAGCTAGGACAATCAAAGTAAAAAAATGGTAATCTGTGAGAACCTTGTGTTGATATGACTGACATGTGACGGGTGCATGAATATACAAGTCTCAAATTTCCTTGCGCATCGACACGCGGGGCACAGTATGGTTGGCAGGACATGCAAAAGAGCTTTGAAGTAATGAAACCACGGTTGACTAATATACATTCTAATATACACTAAAATATTTTACTAACCTAAGAAGTCATGTTGTTATAGTGCGAGGCAGGTGAGCTTTCCTACGTTTTCATTGATACCTGAACGAATGGTGTTAAATTTATGGATCAAGAAGGATTCCCTCACTTCCCTATTGTGATTTGTCTTGAAACCGGACTGAATAATAGTGGCCCTAATTTTGTCGAAACCATGGCCAGGCATACTGACGTGCTTCGACAGCGGTAGATTAGGGAGGCTTACGGCATGTGCACGGTCATATATATATATATATATAGATATGAGATCTAACAGACAGTAATGCCAAGGATTGTACAGGGGAAGTTATTAGAACCAATGGAATGTAAATAAGAAAGAAACGTGGGTGAGAAAATAACCAGCCGTGAGCGGGAATCCAACGTACGACCTTCGAATAACGCGTTATTTGGTATTTGTCACGTCTTTGATGATGTAGTGGGTGGTATTCGCGGTTGGTTCACGGTTTAGGATGGAACCTTTCCGCGCTTCGCCAAACTCATCATCATTCACGAAGTGGATATGCTGTGATTTTTTTTTCTAACACTATTTCTCGACCATCTTTCAGCAGGTCCGTCGTTACCTAATTCTCATCATTGGCTTTTAATTTTTGCATTCTTTCTAGGGTTTTCTGTAATTCCCCTGTTATTACTGATAGGAAGTAGAATTCCTCTGTACTAATATTGTGCCTCACGATATCGTCCTGGTTGTTTCGGCTTCTGTACAGCTCTCTAGAACTCCCTCACAACCTCAACTATCCTATGCATATTGGTTATGAGTCTTATGACATTGCCTTCTTTGTTCCTGAACGCATACATTCAATTTTTGCCTATGCACAAGTATGCCTTCGCAGCTTTTACGCTTCTGTTGCTTTTTACAGCTGGCGCCATTCTCACGATGATATACTCTCTGATGTCGGCTACCTTGCGCCTATTGACTAACTTCGAAAGCTCCAATAGCTTTATATTTTTGGTTGCATTTGAGGCTTTCATAGTTTCTCGTCCCTTGATGCGATTCTTCGTATCCTGAGATAGTTCGACAGTGACCTGTCTAGTGATTGTACTTCTGACTTTCTTTGCACACTCTTTGATGCCACGAGTAAGATTTTCGTTCATTCTGTCAACGCTAACGTCGGGTACCTCGTTTAGATCTTGGAATCTTTTCTGAAGCAAGACTGAATTCCTGTACTCTCCCTCTCACCGCTAAATACTTAATTGGCTTCTTGCGTATCAATTTATGCTTTCGCTTTTTTCAATCGAGGTCAATACGAGCTCTTACTATTGTATGGCCACTGCATCAGATTTTACCAACTACTTCTACATTCCATGCAATATCTGTGTGTGCACACAGAATGAAGTCTATTTCTTTTTTTAGTTTCGTCATTAGGGCTTCACCACGTCTCCTTACGGTTAGCCCGTTTTCTGAAAAAGGTAATCAATGTCCATAAATTATTACGTCCTGCGAACTCTGCTAATAAGTCCCCTGTGGCATTTCTAGAGCAGGTGTCATATTCTCCCTCTGCATGGTCTCCGGTCTGTTTCGTCCCTACTTTCGCAATACTATCACCCATCATAATATTATACTGTGTCTTTACTTTATTAATGGCTGACTCTACGGCTTCATAGAAGCGTTCACCCTAATGATCATCATAACTCGATGTAGGCATGTAGGCGTGTACCACTTTCATCTTGTACCTTTTGTCAAACTTAATCATGACACTTTCCACCCTTTCACAAATGCTATAGTAATCCTCTATGTTGTCAGCAATATTATTATGCATAAAAACCCCACCTCTGGTTATTTTCTGTCAACTAATCTACGTTATTCAGCACTGTATAAGCCTCAGTTGTCCTCCTAACATTGCTGAGCTCTATTACATCCTATTTAACACCCTCTAATTTGTCGAATAGAACAACTAGACTAGCCTCCCTGGATGACGTTCTAGCGATGAACGTAGCCAAGTTCAGATTCTAGAGGTGGCCTGTCCGGACCCAGAGATTCTCAGCACCCTTCGCTGCGTCGCAGGTCTGATCACCACCTTCAACAGTTGCTTCGCAGCCAATGGAAACTGAGGGCCAAAGGTTGATTGGTACTTTCATAAAAGAGGTATTGACCAAGTACTGCACTAGGGTGGCCATTCGTGCTGTGGTGAGGCAGTGCATTACTGGCAGGTGGTCGCCACTGAGGTCGCACTGCAGACTTCTTCTTTCTTTTTGTTTCTAACGATGCCTTGATAACTCACTTTAAGTACGTTTATGATTGGGAATAGATCTCCTTCAAAACTTGATATCACCTGTGCAATTATTTCAAACCTAAAGCAAATAGTATGGGCTAAAGTTTCTTATGAATCACACATTCCACTTTTTCTTGTGTATTAAAATGTCTTATGTGCACCCTCTTCATAGTTATTTGCAATCTTCAGGTAATGTAGGGCAATATGAGCCATTAATGGCTCGGAACAACAAAAATTTAGTGGCAGAAGAAGTTCGTCTAAAAGTAGCGATGCTTTACACATTGTTGTAGCATAAAACGAAAACTGTACAGCTTACCATAAAACTAATGACATAATATAAGTCACCATAAAAACCTATATTTACTGCAAAAATTTTAGTGCGTTTGGCTACAGATTAAGGTAATTTTTTTTTCGAGTCGCACGTTGCCCTAAATCGATTCCCCAAACAAAATAGTAACCAGCCTCATAAAGATATGACCCACCTAATATATATTAGGTGGAGCTCCTTAATCTTGAACACAAAATATATAATGCGAAAAAGTTTATGATATTGAAGTGGCTTTCTTGACAAACCCTGTATCTTACATGGTATTGCTACTATTAAATTACACAGTACCACTGCACACATTAAGCAATGTTGGCTAGATTTCTTATGCTTTCTCTCTCTCTCTTTCTCTCTCTCTCTCTCTCTCTCTCTCTCTCTCTATATATATATATATATATATATATATATATATATATATCCAGAGTACTACGTCACCAGTATACAAAACGTTCCGTCACAACATCCATCACAGCATTGAACAAGGAAGGGCTTTATGTCAAGCCTTGGCGACTCCGCACTGTCAAGTCGAAACTTCCCACTCTGCCGAGACAGCTGCGGCCCAGCGTGCAGACTTGCTTCACATTTTATAGGTCGATAGACATGTTCTTTGGGCAATCATTTTTCTCGGGCTCCTGTACACTCCCTAGCAGCTCTCTAGTGCTTATTTGAAGTGGGTGAGGACAGTGTAGACTCTGTAAAGCAAATTTTTATGCCACTTCATCGGTCGTCCTGGGCCGAAGATTACAGCCCCAGTAGATCTCTAAGACATGAATGGTGGGCCAGCTATCTTCAGTGCAAATGTTTTATTTATTTTTTTTTGAACCTGCATTCTTAGGATTTAAAACTGAATATAGACATTACAAACGTCTCTCTTCTCTACTTCTTCGTTCAAGATTCGTTTGCTGTACACGGAAAGGAAGATAATCTTTATCTCCTAAATTTATGCAGTTTATAAAGAAGCGTTATCCTTTACAATGAAGAATTATTTCTCGCCCTCTGTATCTGTGTCGTCGGAACCTACAGTAGTAGATTCCTACAGCGTTCATTCACGCAGGGAGAAATGCTTCGCCATGACTTTTTTTATTCCTTTGCATTTCGTTAGTCAATTTGTAATGTATTCGTTCCTATTCTCCTGTGTGCCCTCGATGTCTTGGCATTCCCTTAGCTCTGTGTCTTAGTCTACCTGATGTAAGTACATGGTGCATTCTGCAACTTTCCCAAGTTCTCAACAACCCCCCGATCTTCCATCTTTTCTTTGCTGCTTCTATACACATGATCTCTCACCTTATAGCGGCACTTACTTTTCCTCCTTCAGTGTTCAGTATTCGAAAGCATTCAATACTTAAAGCGTGCTGGTGGCCTCTTTTTTGCTCAATGTTATTTTTTGTCATGAGAACTTCACAAATGCCTCAATTTTCATAATGAAATCACTTCCTTTTCAGCTTGTCAAAAACTTCACTAGTACATTATTCGGTTCACAATTCTGACTTGCCATCGTTCTGAGACATTCTGTTGACATCATATGCGTGTTTCAATCTCTCTTTTGTTTCACCGAGGTACTCAAACCACTAACTGGTGTTTTTTTATGTTCACCACACCTATATCCTAAATATAGTTCATATAGAGTGCTCTCATGGAGTGTTCTCAGTTATCATGGTGTGCTCTCAGTTGGGAGGCCTATAAAACATAGTTTCTGTTGAATTGCAACATGTAAACCTCGGATAACATTTCAAATGATTAAAAGATTTACAAGCTTATTTCATACAACATTTTTATAGGATTTAATTTACACTAATGTTTTCTGGGCTGAGTGAAGTTAAACACATATGAAGTCCTGACAAAGGTTTATCCATTCATATACTGCTAGCTGTAGAAAACGAGTGTTTTTGACAGCGGAGTTGTTTAAATTCGAGCTAGTTTAGTGGCGTCTGCAAAACTTCATCGAGTGATGATGTCACCATGCATCGCCTAGGAACGTGCTATAGAAATGAAAAAAAAAGGCGTAGAAGAAATAAATGAAACAGTATGTCTTAGTGAGGCGGGATTTGAACCTGGGTACTGGGGGACCGAAGACGCGTTTGCATTTCTAGCGTTTAAGGAAACTATAAACTTGCGTTGCTATTGGAGAGAGAAGAAAGAAAGAAAGAAAGAAAGAAAGAAAGAAAGAAAGAAAGAAAGAAAGAAAGACAAAAAGGGGGAGAGCCTCAGTTTGGTTTTCACAAGCTCAACTTGCTTTTCTCGGGCTTAATGAACCCTCTCTATGCTCATGTGTCTATACGTGGGCTTAACTGGCTATCTCTAGGCTTGGCTTGGCTGTTAGGCTGAGGAAGGTCGACTAGCTCCGCCGTTCCTCCACGCTAGGCACCACCAGCAGAAACTGCCTTTGTCACGTGTTAACATAACACAAATATAAATCAGGAGTGACATCACGCAGGTCACTTCGTGTCAGGAAGTCGTAATACACTCGTACACCAATACCTCTCCCACTTCCACAAGAATATGTAGAAATTGTGAGAACAGTGTTGGTCAAAATGTAGTGATAAGCACGACAAGAACGCTTTCGAAGGCAGAAAAGCCCATGTGAATGAATGGTAATAACGAATTCTTTATATTTATCTTGCCGACTTCACGTCACGTAATCTTCTTACTGATGTTTCAACTATAACAGACATATGCGAATAACACTTTGTAGTCAAATCCGAAAGTGTTTTTCTTTTCGTTGACCGTTGCACAAACTACAGTAGAAAGCTAAATAAGAAAACATGAAATATTCACGTATTTACCCAAAACGAACCACATCAATGAAAGCATTCAAAGCAATCGTTCCACCCATTATGCATCCTGCACACGCTATTGGCCAAGCGAACCAGATGCACAGAGTGCCTCTAAATCCCCGTGTGAAATCCTGATCTGCAAGTGCGTTCTCGTAGATACTGATATCGACGGGACGACGCCCCCTTTAGAGTTTTCACAGCTCCAGCGTTAGAGGACAGATAAACACGCTGCCACCATAAACATTTCTCACGGCTTCACCAAAACGTTTCGCTATATAAGCACTCTGCTTTCAGAGCCGTTATTTTCTGTTTTTAGCGGGCTGAGTGGCTCAAATGAGTCGGGGTAAATCATGATGGGAACTGTAACCAGGAGAAAAAAAAAGGCAAAGTCATCTTATCTCCGCCAAAACATGAAATAATGCATCTTTCGTTAACTGCTGTTCCGCAGTGCGTAATATCTTGGAAATAGCAGGCGTTATAGACAGCTTACATAAGTAAGATCCATGCAATCCAAAGGGTTTTCGGGAAACATATACGTGTTCATTTGCCATACGGCCCTCCTCTTACATCGATCAAAATTAGTTCGCTACGTTTCTTTTATCTTACGCCAAGAGGAACCATATCTCATTCGTCGCTTCGTGTTGCGGCGGGGCAATGACGCGAAGAACACATCAAAAAAAGATGCAGTCACCGACATTGGCTCATTTTTTTAAGGATCTTAGACAAACTAAAAATACATATAAGTTTTCTCATTACTGCTACAAACTGAGTGAACACTATATACATATTTTTAAAAAGTAGACCAGCAACTACGAAAGTGTGCACACTTTACAGCACCGGCAGAAGTAGACAGATGGATGCAAATATAAATGTTTTTTTCTAGGCGCTGCTGTTGCGCTCCCGCACTCAATTTGTTCCTGCACAACTCCGCGTGACCACCTCTTTCAATAGTCCTCGGAAGGCCACTTCAATCGTGGCGCGCTGCTCGAAAACCCCCAATAAGCAAACCATTTCCATTACAGAAAGCGAAAAGAAGGCACTTTCAGTACTGTTGGCTGTCTGTATATGAACAGCCTCAAAGTTCATTTTCTATTTATTTTATCATTTTAGTGATATAGCATGCAAATAGCAAGGTACATCGCATGGTAGCGCAGTGACAGACGTAATGCGTCCGTGGATGCAACAGCCTGTACGGGCACTTCCCACTTGCTTCATTCGCCATAATAGTCACTGCACTGTTCGCAACCTATAGGATTAAGTCACCGTCACCCTAAAGTAGGTATTACGCTAGTGCTTCCTCTTTATTGTTGGTGCTAATCACGCAAAAAGAGAATATATATATATATATATATATATATATATATATATATATATATATATATATATATATATATATATATATATATATATATATATATATATATATATATATATATATATATATATATATATATATATATATATGCCCGCCGCGGTGGTCTAGTGGTTAAGGTACTCGGCTGCTGACCCGCAGGTCGCGGGATAATCCCGGCTGCGGCGGCTGCGTTTCCGATGGAGGCGGAAACGTTGTAGGCCCGTGTGCTCAGATTTGGGCGCACGTTAAAGAAACCCAGGTGGTCAAAATTTCCGGAGCCCTCCACTACGGCGTCTCTCATAATCATATGGTGGTTTTGGGACGTTAAACCCCACTTATCAATCAATCAATCAATCAATATATATATATATATATATATATATATATATTTATATATATATATATATATATATATATATATATATATATATATATATATATATATATATATATATATATATATATATATATATATATATATATATTGGCTTGAGCGGACGAACGTACGGAAACTTTTATTCTTCTTGCGATTCGGCCAGACCCCGGCCGAAACGTAAAAATTAATCAATGTTTTCGTGCTGTCGTCCAATCAAGCCAATTATTATTTATTATTTGAATCACAAAAGACACTCGCTTGATATACTAAAACTGTAAAGCCAAAACTAGTGACAAACAGTCGTGTTGTATCCATCATACGCTATCAAAAAGCCCTAGTTCGAATCTTGCGCCGAAATGCTATGCAGAAAAGGCGAGGCAAAGGCGATCTTTTACTTCACTTACATTCAGTGAAGTGGCTAAACACAACCAGTTGAGTAGGTGGTCATTTGCTCCTCCGCACACCAAGTTGTCTAGACCTCAGGTCATAAATTTTAGAATAAAAATAAAGTTCAGTCATAAAGTTTAGACCAGGTCTTACTGGAGTACATCTTTCTTGAGCATGGTCTCATCAGAGGCTTTTGACTCTACTTGTCCTGATTGTGGTGAGGTTAGTGACTTAGCACATTTTCTCTGGCAGTGCCCCTCGTTACGTGGCCGAAGTTGACTCACAGAAGAGGATTGGGAGTTTGCCTTACGAAGTTCAGATATACTACCCCAACTATGGGCTGTCCAGAGAACCCACGAAGCGGCGGTGAGGCTAGGCCTCCCCGTTCCAACGTGCGAGTGGCCCGCAACGTTTCATTAAAGGAGTAGCGTTTCTCAGGACCCAGTCATTTCTGTCTGCCTGTCTGTCTGTCTGTCTGTCTGTCTGTCTGTCTGTATACCTTAAAACAAGAACACTCTTTTGAAACTTTCTGTATCTTTTACCCACAAAGCAAACTATGCAACAATATATAAGCCACATTATTACTCTGACCACTACATTGCGAAAATGAAGTCGCAGTAGGAGTCAAAATATTATTTTTTCCAAATTTGTCGCAATATTCTAGCAATCTTCGCGCTTCGTTTGCTGCAGCAGTATTTCAGTCACTTAATATGGTAACATCTACAACACATAATGTGAATACATCAATCGCAAAAAATGGCTTTTTGTAAAAAACGCTAAAGATGCAGCTTATGGCAATTTTTCAGGGAAGCCAAAAATGAAAGAATGTTGAACCAAAATGTATAAACTACCATAGTCAAGAAATATTAGCGCCTTGAAACTAATGAAAAAATTCTTCTGTAGCAATTTCTCAAACCAGTAATATTACGTAAATATTTAGCACGACAGAGTATCGCTTACGTGTCCAAGTTTGAAGCACCCTCTAGGCAACCCCACTTTGAATTTTTTTTCAAAAAATATAACGCCCCAGTGAATACCTACTTCTCAGATTCACATATACCTCACGATTATTTTCATCATAATCGGTGGTGTAGATATATATATATATATATATATATATATATATATATATATATATATATATATATATATATATATATATATATATATATATATATATATATATATATATCTTCTGACTGTACCATTGTACATTGCGAAAGACAATCAATCTCAATCAATCATAAGGCCCTGCAGCCATGACGTTCAGGTGGAGTTACGACGCTCTGCGTGCCCCCACTCACTGCACACACACAGCCCTGACAGCCCACCTTCACGAAGCTGGCGCTGGACATAGTGCAGGCTCACGTGCGCGCACGCCGAATCATTACCACGCAATTCTTCGCACGCGCACCGCACGGCCTGCAAGGCGACTCTTTCCGCGCCAGCCACGCTATCATGTCGGTCCATGGACACACGCTCCTCTATCAGTGTTGCGTCCCCGTCCTACTCATCAGCTCCAGGCAAGATAAAATTGAATCGACAAGCAAGGATGAGACGACCACAAACGGCGCAAAATTGATGCGCAACTACAGCCCGGATTACGTACTCGCTGCTGCAGGCATGCTGCATCCGCGCTGGCTCGTAACCAGACTCGCTTTGTGATCTGGCTTCCCTGAGCCAGCAGTGTGTGCTCGACATTTTCCAGTGTTCGCCCCACCAAGTGTTGGTAGTTTATCCTTGGCAAACTAGACATGCGCTCGCTGTGTGCCCTGCTATTGTGTTTCCAAGCAGGTCACGCTAAAGTGAACACGGATACATTTGTAAAGAATCTTCGTTTGTTTATCAGAAAGAATGTATGGCTTTCGTGTTTTATGATTGAAGGATGTGAGATGAAGCAGGAGTACGGACGATAACAGCATGTAACAACACACAGCTGGCATTCTCTCTCTCTTTCTCGCAATCTATATTCTTTCAGATTTAGAATCTTCTACGTACTGGTGACTAAAACTTGGCGTAAACATGAAAGATAAGGCCATAAGTAAACGGAAAAGTCTTCGCTCTTTCAATAAACAATGCAATTAGTTGTTTATTTCAATGTGCACTGGCAGCTTTACTATTATTTAGAAGTCACAATATACTACACATTCTCCGACCCTGTCTATATTCCTAAAAAGATGCACATCATTTCATCCTATTTTGATGCATTTATTACGGGCATAACAATAAAAATGGCAAATAAAAAGGCTAGCGTGACGTTTTTTTTATGTTATAATACATCAGTGCAATGGGTGGTGGAGCTGAGGAGCATATTATTCGGCACACGTACGTTAGACACCTCAAACAAGTTTCGAGTTCACTGGTCTTCATATTTTATATGATTTCGCATTCTCAAACAGAGGAGTGTTCCTGCAACATGAGCAGCCCTTGTGGCCAAGAGACCCATGCATGAAGTTCGGGCGTTCACGCAGCCGGTAATTTATTGATCGACCTGTTTGACTGGCTTAGCAACTGCCTCACGATAAGGTATTTCATAAACAATTTCACCTGAGCACTCCATGTACAACGTTTACCAAGGCAATGATGGATAGCTTTAGACTACATACGCGCGTCTCTCATAATCCTATAGTTGTTTTGGGACGTTAAACCCCACAAATCAATCAATCATTTAAACTACATACGTGATCACATAAGTCAACATTTTTTCATGCCTAGAGATGTGTGTTTGCGTCAGCCGCTCAACAGTTTTTTTAGAATATTAGACACCTTATGAACCTGATCAGGTATGACGGCTAACTCATCTGTTACGTCAGTAGTAATTCGACGAGAAGTAGCTCCGCCAACCGCACCTCCTTTGCATCGTGATCGGAGACGCCAGCTGCTCCAAGCCGTTAACTCCGGTATAATCTTTCGCCAAAACCTCAAGAGAGATTCGCGCCGACATGCATTTTCGATTTCTCGCTTCACGAGCTTAGAGTACGTGGTAATAAAGTACAACAGCACTCGTTTAGTTTTTTTTCTTTTTAAATGCGCGAAAAAGGGTGAAAACAATTTCCAGATTGAGAAAAATTTGCCCGGTGTTCTCAGGGACTTCAGTATTTAATTTGGCCTCTTCCATGCGTCATTAATCAATGTGCAGCCCGCAAAGCTAAGTAACCAGTCTGTTACACGTACGTCTCAGAAGATGAAAAAAGAGTAAGGCAGCTTTAAATCAGTGAGGCCAAAGCTAAAAAAAGCGCGGAGCTGGACATACTTCCTTGTTTCGTTCTCATTCTGTCTGCCTTTTCTGCCTTTTTTTAGGTTAATGTTTATTTCTACTTGTTCATTTTTTCCTTCTTTCGCTTCTTCCTTTTCTTTCGCTCACTCTCTGTTTCTCGTTTCCTCTTTCTGTTTATTTTGCTCTCCCTCACAATCTATATGTTTATTTGATTTTCTTTCTTGCTTTCTCTATCGTTCATCAGAAGTAGTGCATCCCTCAAAAAAATAAATCGGTGCACAGAAGATCAAGAAGAGGATGAGGAGAGTGCATGCCGATTCGCGATGGAGAGAGTTTTTGTTCGCGACCACCGGAGTGTCTTCTAGCCTAAATAACTCCGCTGTTAAAAAGTAGGATTTATCACTTTCTAATTTTTCACTCGCTTATATCTCCATGGCGAGGGGCCTAAGTGTATACGTTCTTCACAAGCTTTACAAAAAATAAATAACCCATTATGAGCAAACGTTTGCTGCTGAAAACTAATATACTAGCTGCACAACCAGGAACAACACTTTAGCTAAGCACGCTCCTATTATTCATTTACGTCTAAAAATAAAATACCAATACTTCGGCTGCCATAATAGTAGCGTTGCGAGTAACACCGGCACCTACAGGTGAGTACAGAGCGTTTACAGTAGTACAGCTAGACTCGACACTGCGGCGACAAAAGACAGAAGATACTGTCACAAGCTGTTCTTTTGTTTGTTCGTTTTTTAGAAGAAAGACGAATGTTTCGCCTGAGCGACTACTCTGCGCCATGGTAGTGGGACGGAGAAAAACAAAACGAGCGGTATACGACGCCGATGAGATAATAGAGTACATATTCATACAGGGTCTGCATGGTATACTGTAAATGCTCACTAAGTAAACAGTCGATTTCAGCACGCTGTGATTGCTTAGATATTGAGTGCCAATGAACCCTCATGATTACTGAACAATGTCTTCGGTCTCCATCAAGTCAGTGCATACTGAAACAGACAGCCCACTTAGTTGAACACTTACAGAGCATGCACACTCCAGGTTCTTAAGACTATAGGGCGCTCTGGAGTCGTGCTCCTATGACCACAGCTGCGTTGTTGGCGTCAGGCGAAGGACCGAACACAAGCTAATACCGTACTGGCCCATTATGAAGTCCCGCATTAGAATATCACAGTTTTTCGGTCGTTCCCGTGACTAGGCTAGAGCAAAACATGTTCAAGTGCTTCAGGCACCTATTGCAGTGATTGCAACTGAGACCGGAGTCACTGCATTCGATGGTGAGCACATATTGCCTCGTGATTGCGAAACGAAGACGAATTCAATTAAGGGCACTAGAGGTGTTCTGCTTCAATTTCTGACGCATACGGAACACAATTTTCTTAATCTCATCTGTGTAATCTCCTCTATCATCGATTTAGTGTGCCTCAAAGTTCAAGTGTATAATAGCACATACACGTTGAAGCAGACTTCGTCGTTTGCACCTGTTCCTGAAAACGTCATAAACGTCATAAACGTCATAAACGGAGTGTGCATGGCGCCTTGTTTAAAACTATTTCAGCTTCAGCGACGGCCAACTCATTTCTTATCACTATACGTTCTATTCATTGAAAGGTGGCATAGTGGACATTTGCAGAGTGGTTGCTCTGCTCTTCCCAGTACAAATCCAGAACGGTCCTTTGCGCATGCTTCTGACCTTCAAACTCAGCCAATGTTAAGGCTGGCAAAAGACCGGAAACGAACTTAAATGCAACGCGCTTACTCCAGCTGAGGTGCCGGCTGCAACGGAGTTCATAGTGCGTTCGCGCAGAGCCGCGTCGGTGATGTGTTGCCTTCACGTGCGACACGTTGGCTCCGTAATAATTGCGTGTAACTTTACGCCGTCCTTGCATCAGCAAAAGTGTGCAATCAAAATAAATATCCGCAAATCGATGGTCTCTTCATACCCAAAGCAAGCAAAACCGAGCTACCACACGACAAACTTAGTTTTACCGCGTCCAACCATGCCAAACTTTTTCGTGGCAACGCCAAGAAATAAAAAAAAACCAGCGCACAAGAACTTCGTAATTATGCACGTCCAAGCAAGGTAAAAAAAAAGTCACATCTATGCCGCAAAGGCTAAGCAATGAACACAATAGCAACCAATTGGAAAGTCACGCGCAGAATGGCAAGCAGATCGAAACATGCCCCACGTTTCTCACGCAAAAATGACGGGCGAACCGTACTCGCAGGTACAAATGAACGAGAATAGGCGTGTCAATTCTTACTTCGCTGTCTGAAAAACGTGTTTTTTTTTTTGCAAACGGAAACTTCATAACGATTGCAATGACCTTTGTGCGGCGCCCGATAACTACAACAGAATCATTTCGGTGAAACCCCAAGACCAGCCAAGAAGTACGATCCTCCACACCGCGAGATAAGATAGCGCGATTGAGCATCCACGCCTTCTTCTGCACGGGGCAAAGTACGTGGGAGATGAGAGCGCGCGCCGAGTCGTGACGATGAGGGGACGCGCGCTCAAGTCGCTATTTTCCTTGTAATGCTGAAAACACGATAGTCCCCCCCCCCCACCTCCGAGATGCCCGTCACCAGTGGTGACTGGTGACGTAAACAGCTTTCCGTTTGAAGATTGAGAGACGTGCTCCTCCATAGCTCGGTGCATGGTTAGCGCTTTGTACTGACGTGTCAGAGGTGCCATGTTCGATTCCGCACACCCGAGTCTTTTTTCTAAAATTATTCTTTCTTCTGTTTCGATATATAGATACGTATACATATACGGTAAGTGACGGCGGCGCCCACGACAACTCTGGCGGTAAAATCCCGCCGAGAGTGGCTATATAACTGCTATCACAATAAAAAAACAAAGAATTAAGTGACCGCTAGCACGAGGTTGAGCACCTACTTGGCAATCATAACGAGGGTTTATGCAAAAGTGAGCTCACCTACAATTGACGACTTCCATTTTTTTATATTGCGAAATATAAAGTTGGCACATTTTGCGTAAACAGACAATAACCCCGCGAGGTGCAGCGTGTGTGGACGAATATCGGGCAAAAGCTGATATCGCACACACTCTCGCGGCAGCTCGGATTACACCGGGGCTATGTCTCAAACCAATGGTGGCGGGACATACGACGGGCAGCTGTCAGGAGGCGGCACCGTGAAGTCTCCAGTCGCGCGTCAAGATTCCCTGCGGCCCGCTTTGACCGGCGGGTCACGTGGCAGCTTGAGCGCTGCTCGGGGCGGCTAAGAAGCAGTGAGCAAACAAGAAGACGCGCTGAGATTAGCCGACGCGCGCCGAATAAACAAGAGGGCCATCGAAGAAAGACGGGTCCACCATAGAAACGCGCTCATATCGCTCGAGCACGTTTCTGGTAAATTAGAGCTGGCGAGCCGATTCTTGTTCCTTGACGAGATAGACGGGCCGTTACTTCGCGGCCGGATGATGACAGGACAATCAGAGGAGCAACATAATCGACGAAGGGGAAAGCAATAAAGGGCGTCACCAGCGGCCTGCAAAGTCGCAGGAAGCCATGAATTGCTTTTTAGATAATTGGTGCGTGCTTTTGGGAGCACACGAGAGCACGCCCGCAGGTCGACATAAGATGACTCCGCATGGCCGCAGCCGCGTGTCCATCTGCACGCACTCGATTAGCGAGAGTAAAATAACGAGAAACGTAGTGCCCGCACATTAAAGGTATTGCTCATTGAGGCAGCAGACGTCCGAGGGCGCTTCCTGCAAGCTCCGAAGCATCACTGCATTAGTATGACATCGTCAACGATAACGTGGAGACTGGCGGCTCTCTCTTAGAATAGAAGATGTCTAAGCTGTTTAGGCCGCAGGAAAAACTCTGTCGTGCACAGAAAGCTATCACCTTCCTGAACGACCTCGACATAATATGGCATTTCGCGTAAACTAGCGACGGGTTTGAGGAAGGGAACTAGGATGAGATGAGACTAAAACTGAAGACAAGGAAGAGAAGCAATAAATAAAACTAAAATATCTTCGCGAGGTCAGATTCAAACCTGCGTACCCACAGTCCAGCCCACAGGCCCGGCTTTCGACTATCCAGGCAAGAAATACAGAGAGAAACAGAAATAGAAACGGCAGAAAGAGAAATACCGAGAGAGACAAAAATAGATATAAACAAAAAAATAGAGAGATATGCATAGCATTGTATAGTATTGCAAGTAAGTGGTAACTGGCAGTGACGGTGAGGAATAGGGTAAAAAAAAAGAGAGAGACAGAGCAAAGATAGCACATCCATTCAAACTATAGTATAACAAGGGGTAAGAAAGGAAGTGATTGATTGATATGTGGGGTTTAACGTCCCAAAAACACCATATGATTGTGAGAGACGCCATAGTGGAGGGTTCCGGAAATTTCGACCACCTGGGATTCTTTAATGTGCGCCCCAATCTGAGCACACGGGCCTACAACATTTCCGCCTACATCGAAAGTGCAGCCGCCGCAGCCGGGATGAAAATGTGCTACCCGCAACGCTTTTGTAAGGCATTATGTGCCATTCGTTGCACTGTGCATTACGTGCAATTTATTGAGGCTGTGGCTGGTGACAATAAAATTGTGATGAGGCATTTATATAGAGTTGGAGAATTCAATGACCTACTCGTTACGCAGTTCGCTTTGTGAGGCTTGTCTGCCACGCAATGGACCCTGGCTCGATTTCCCTTGTGAACCCGGCATTTATTTATTTATATTTTTTTCCTATTTCGTGCGATAGTGACACTGGCGGCAGACAACTACTGTGCCAGAATCGATACTTGTGATCTGATAACAGCTTTCATAGAAAAAATTGTGCCCGTGATGCGTCTTGGCATTTCTTGACCACGCTAACTTGAATATAGGTATACTATATAGGCTCCCTTTAGTGCACGCAGTAACTAATTTGGGCAGTACGTGCTTGGACGAAATATTTTCTACGACACCGGCAGGTGTCGACACATTCATTGACATGTGGGGTTTAACGTCCCAAAACAACCTTATGATTATGAGAGGTGTCGACACATTCTATAAACAAAACACACATCGCAAAGAACATCTCACATCAGTCGGCTCACCAAAGCCAAAAACTCGGCAAAGTTGGTACATTCTTTATATTAAAAAAAATTATGATCTCAGCGTATATTTTGGCAGTGAGGTATTCAGGTACAGTGGGTGTCAAACGCATGGCAAAGCCTCTCTTGGGTGGCAATAAGCGCACGCAGGAGCCCAAAAGTAACTATGCTTAATTGGGGTTTCTTTTATACTACACGCTCATTTATAAAAGATACAAGACGACGATAGTGTAGGCACTTGCAAAGGTCGCAATGCAAACTTGCGTGCAACTCTATCGCTGCACCGGTGCCCCGCCTCAGTTTTTATAGATTTCGGAGGCGCTGGTATCTACACAGAGCAAAAAACCACGACGTGTCTCCGGCGGCATCATGTTACATGACTGGCGAAGAGCCCCTAGAAAGCAGACTTTCTTTGGTCCATTCACTTGCTCTTTTTCAATGAGTGGCGTGTTTTTTTGACCTCTGACCACGCTTTGTAGAAAGTGCACGCAGTGACCGTGCATGATCCCGGAAAACCTCCGACACAATGTTGTGTAATTAATACGTTTCCAAAATTCAATCGGGTGAAATATTTAGATTCGAATCACCAAACTTTTCCTGAACCGGGCTCATTTAGGCTCAAACTCACGAAAATTTTGCTCTCCCTATCTCACTAAGACTATAGCAAACAATGATGAAAAACAATGGGTTTAACCCTGGTCCTCAGCGTGGCATCCGAGTATTCTGCTACAGACCCACGCCGGCGCTTGAAACTCCTTCGCAAGAAAGACCCTACTTTGGCGCCATATCGGGCAGGTAATCAAACTAACTGATTGAGTAATATACAGCGTGGTAGGAGAGTAAGAAGCACCAGGCGTCACAATATGCGAATTGCGTAACTGTTGGTCGAGTTAAAGCTACTCATCCATTACAAAGGGCATAATTCTTTATCGTCATCAGTTACAGCATGAAGAGATTGCACATGGCGGCTTAGAAGGTACTTTGCTTGTTCAAACGAATGATGAAATCACGAATCTCCGAACGAATGACGATCAGCCTTCGTTGTGACTAGGCTGAAACTTCCGCGCAGGCATAGCGTTTTTTTAGAAAGTGACTTTACTCAGCGACCACCTTTAACTGCGCGTTGAACGATGCTTTGTCTGCGCGCGCATCCCCAAAACGTCTCTTTCTTCTTTCTTTCTTAGCCGCTTCATCTTCGTCCCTTGTAGGTTAGCAAGCTGGGTGCAACCTGGCTAATCTAACTGATTTTCCTCATACTTTTCGTTCGTCTTTCTTTCTCCAGCAGACTAGCTTAAATGATACTGTTGCGAGCACATACGTAAAAAGTAAAAAAAAACAGAAAAAAAGCGTGAGGACGATAATGTTTTATTTTCAGAATCTGTGGCTGGCCACTTTAAGTGCCGTGCGAAACGACAACAATCAGGTGCCGTCTCTAGAGGTGCGACAGCTTGCGCTTGCTATGATAGGACTGCCAAGGCAAAATTTCTGAGACAAGCGACAAAATTAATACGGTTATTGCTTTCTAAACTCTGTTTACATCGTTGGTCCTCACTGCGCAAACAGGCTCACATTGCAGGCGAGGATGCGATTGGCTGATTAAAAAAAGAAAGGAAGAAAGAAAGGAAGAAAGAAAGAAACAAAGAAAGAAAGAAATAAAGAAAGATTATACGGGCTACGGGAGGGGGGCAATCAACTTAGTCTTCATTTATTGTGGCTTCATTTTGAGTTTTCATAGGACTCCTTATATATATATATATATATATATATATATATATATATATATATATATATATATATATATATATATATATATATATATATATATATATATATATATATATATATATATATATATATATATATATATATATATATATATATATATACACTAGTTTATCTTGCCGAAGCGAAGCGATTTGGATTCTCAAAGCCAAGAAAAAGAGAGCCTGCACTCTAACTTATTTATACATGATACATAGCAGCGAGCTCACCTTTATTTGTGATTTGTTACTACTGGGGCAATTTTTGTGTCCTTTTATTGGGCGAAAAGTAATGAACACCGTGTACAAATAGGCGATATAAAGAGCAATACCGGGAGTAATAATTATGAGCCCGTAAAGCTATCGGTATCACAGTGTTCTTCGTGTTTTAGCCCCGTTACTGTCCTAAACGCAAAGTGGGGAAATATATTAGGGCAAACATATGCACGCAGGCAAGCGAATGAGTTCAAACATTGTGTATACAAAGCGTGGCTGTCTGACAGCACCCTATTCAGGTCGTTGTTTTCTCTTGTGCAAACAACAGCGGTTATAATAAAAATTTGCCCAGCGTGTGTTTATATGTTCGGATATGTATGAACAGAGCTGTGGCAACGTTATGCAGCCTGTTGATTAGGTCTGAACACCGTGCCAGATTCTAACTTGCCACATTGTTCGTCAAAAAGAGTGCATGTCGTAACCAAAAAAGAAGCTCGGTTTAGAAGTACGAAGCACAAATATTCTTACCATCAGGGAGAAACTTTAGAAGAATGATTTCTTGAAGAACAATATTTGCTGTGCACAATTTGATAACGCCCCACCAGAGGCTATTTCTATTGCTTAGTCATTTTGTTGTACATGCTTTATCTCTTGTGGTCCTTCTTCTACCTTAGTGTACACTTGGTTTGGATACATTTATTTTGTCACTATTACACTATGAAATGTCTTGCGGCTACTCACATAGTAAGACACCGGGGAAGAACGTTGCAGTATATGCACTTTTCTTCGCTTTTTTTTCTTTTTTTTGCGTGAAGTTATTCGGTTTCAAACTGCATGATTTACTGAGACTACTCTATCATATGAAAGCTGTGGTCTTCATAAAGCTTGATTCAGGTTCAGATAGAATGGCATGGAGTTGTATTTCTACTTTTTTGTTGATTCTGCTCAACTTGTAAAGATACGCAGACACCTGTTTTCACAAATATTTAAATTATTGAGAATATCAGATATCAATTTCATGACTTTTCATCTTTTACACTACTGTGGTCGAGGTTTAGTTTGTTGTCTGCGCTTGTTTGTCTCTTCTCTTGTGTCCCGTTGGTTTGCGCTTCCAATTATTCCATTATGAATTAGTACACAAAAACTGAAATTTCTCTTTCATGTTCGTGCTAACGCAAGCCGGAAAATTACTTTCTTGATATAATGCGCAATCAGTCTTTCTCGCTTCGCCACTGTGACTGCTCCCAGAGTAACCACATACATGTATGCGCAGTAATTAAAGCCAACCGCACGCTCTCTCTACTCTATACGTATTCGCTATGGCACACTCACCTATATTTAAAGGTATTTAGCAAGCTGCGGAAACACGTTAGAGAAATACGACACGGTTCCTTTCTATACGCGCGTAATATGGTCACGCATGCACACTCGTCAGCCGGTTCTGCGTTGCCATCTTTCCATAACGTGTTTCCGTATCTTGCTCAAAACCTCTATTATCCCGTCGTCTAACGGACACTGCAGGCTCACCCTTTCCGGTACGACGCACTCGTTTTTCAACACCGTCCTTCCTGCTTACGCCCGAAAGTTTTTCCTCGATTTACCAGTCTATTGTACGTAGAGGGTGATACCATCTTATACATGAATTTTACAAAGAAGAGCATGGTGACGGCGATGACCAATTTACCCTTGAAGTGCCACCTGGAATTTCTATCGCAATAAAGATATCTGAGTTCACATGCTGTGACGATGTAACACCCTGCAATAGCTTTACCTACGTCGGTTAAATCACTATTCACTCGAGGGACATTTTGTAACCTGTGGGGCATGTGCTCGATTTCAAAAACAAAAGACCACAAACGTGATGCCGTGAGAATAAGGGATTTGTGTAGCCATTCGTGGGTACGTTTAAACTGATGAACAGAGGGTCAGTCCCCTCTTGTTAATAAAGTAAGTACTGTGGTAATTCTCATAAAGCACACTCTACTTTTTTACTTTAGTCACTATCTTCTTTGTAATAAACAATAATTTATTTTACTAGGAGAAAGGCTGAAAGCCTCTTGATATTCCAGAAAAAGTTCGCGTGGGTTACCATCATGAAGAGCCTAATCTTACAGCCAAGGAGATGGTTTCCATGAAGTAAACGTAAGTGACTTTCTTCGATCCAGCCTTACATGAAAGCTCTTGTCGTTGAATGGGCGCCATTAAGTTTAGTAGTACAATGTCACAGCCATTGAGCACTTCAGCTATTACCAAAGTAGCGTGAAAATTAAAATTATAGGTGCACTTTTCTGACAATTCTGATCTTGTACGTCCGCGTTCAACAAAACTAAATTTTCCCGTTTACTCTTTCATAATAGAATATATATCAACCAATCAAATACGTAGTAAGGCTTGTTCGAATAACTCCGAAAAAAATCGATAGCTCCAGTTCCAGAACGTATACTTCACGTTGTATAGAAACCCAGGCAAATCATATCACAAGAACAGCAGAAACTCAATCAGCATAATCAAGAGGTCGACAAGATTTTAACTGTAGAAAATTTGCAGCTGAATGAACACGAAACAAAAAGAACGAGAAGGCCACTACGTAGGCGGGTTACAGTAAAATGGAGCGGACAAAGCCAAACATAACAACACGTGCAAAAGATATCACTCAAATCTAGGTGCTGTCAGCTGAAGACATTAGTCACTGGGCTAACGACGAGTCACGTATGGTAAGATCATCCTGTCCACTCGAAACTAGAGCTAGTATGCTTGCATTATGGCAAGGATTTATGAGATTTACAGCGGTTAACAGCGATCTGAATATGGATTTCTCCTTCAAAGCTCTTGCTTAAGCTATGTCAAAAAGCGAACCCTTATATGGTTTCGTTCTTTCCGTTAACGTTCACTCTGCATGCAAGCAAATGTATTGATGACAACTAAAAATATGTTAACAGAAACATTGCGAAAGTTATATTTGGTACCATATGTGAAAGAGGCTCCCCGTTTGCTTTGTGGTATTCCTTATGCCTCTCATTTTTTCGCAGTAAATATTGGTGTGCGAATTCATATACTATATATCAGCAAGTTTATTCAAAAGTATTATTATGGCTGAATTCTTTTAAAAAATTACTTGTCTTTTGCATTAGAAACATCAAATTACAGGTCCCTAAAGAGTCCGAAAAGTTCGTGAACTGGGGTAGCAAACCGGATGTGCGTCTGGTTAATTTCAATGCCTTTCTTTGCATCTTCATCTCTCTCTCTCTCTCTCTCTCTCTCTCTCTCTCGTGAATCATTCATTGTGCACGAGGGCCACTTGCAAGTGTCTTCGAGTGTACATCTGTGCCTGTGTGGTGCATGCGGGCATAAAGGACGGCTTTTGTTGTGGCGGGCGTAAGTAAATTTTTGTTTGAAAAAAAAAGCAAAGAAATGCCCCTGTCATTGTCACAGGTGTCTTCCGTGGCGTCCAAGACACATGTCGTCACACGAGTATTCTGAGGGGGTGATGTGTTGATTGGTATGTGGGGTTTAAAGTCTCAAAACTACCATATGATTATGAGAGACGCTATAGTGGAAGACTCCGGATATTTTGACCGCCTGGGGTTCTTTAACGTGCACCCAAATCTGAGCACACGGGCCTACAACATTTCTGCCTCCATCGAAAATGCAGCCACCATAGCGAAGATTCAATCCCGCGACCTGAGGGTCAGCAGCCGAGTACCTTAGCCACTAGACCACCGCGGCGGTGCGGTGCTGATGTGTAAAAAGTCATATAAGTATCAGTTCGAAATCTTCATGCCGCGCTTGGATTACACATGCCAGATCTAAACTGTTCTGCTCACGCTCACGACACAAAATCTGGTAAGACGCTTTTGGTTGGCAGCTTGTATGCGACGTAGCGTAAACTTGACGCTCAATCTATGTCCTAATAAGAAAGAAATAAAAAAGAAAAGCAAAGAAAGAAAGAGGCAAAGAAAGAAAGAAAGAGAGAGAAAGAAGCAATGAAAGAAAGAAAGAAAGAAAGAAAGAAAGAAAGAAAGAAAGAAAGAAAGAAAGAAAGAAAGAAAAAAGAAAGCTTACCGCTAGCAATGCGGCCGACGTTCCTCCCGTCTTTCAAACGTCAAGCTTAGCATGCAGCAATATTTTGACGGCTGCTGTGTTTGCTCCGAGAGAATCAATAAAAACTGCAGTTTGCCTTCTCTTTACCTCGGACACATTTGTCTTGATCAAAGTGATGGAAGTACAGCCACTAAAGCACTGAGCAGCGTCTGAGTCAGAGGGATCGATATTGTTTTCTGTCATTCACCGCGTTGTCTACCCACTCTGTCTTGACGTAGATACACGAGTTGATGGCAACAGGGTAAGCGCTACAGAGGCGATATTCAAACCAAACGCATGAAATAACAGAACACGTTACGTGCAACTTTCTTTTTTTACACAATTTCCTGTTTCCTCAGACCAATTCTTAAAAACATGCAGTGCACTAGCCTCAAGGTATTTCAAGAATCAGCATTTTCGACGTTTTCTAAACATTTTAGGAAATTATGTGAAGACGACAGACTTGTGGCACCACGCAAAAGAGGGACAATGTAGCGCTTAAAGAAAAGCGAGGTCACTTGAGGTCGTAAAGAAACAGTCTAAGACGCATAGGACTATGTACGTACAGTATGCAGCTTATGGTAGATTAAATGACGCGGAAAACGTGCGAGTGTGTCGACCTATCAGACGCGAATACAATAGCAGAGCGTAAACGGCTGCGGGCCTGGCTTGAGAGAGCGTCTTGGCGGATATCGGTTCAGCCCAACTGAAAGGATGGAAGACTGATTCACTCGACCCACTTTACGAAATTGGTGTTAACAACCTTCGGTCAGGGTCGTCCCGAGTTCCGGACTTAAGCCACTCATTTCTATCTTCTGTAAACAAAACCTGTAGGCGTTTCTGAGTCGAGCCATTCTGAACAGCTGTACTGAACAGAGGCTGGCATAATAAAATACGCGGAGTCGCACGAGCAGTTTGTCTTCTTAAAGCCTTTGTGCGCAGGATTTGTGGCCCGCGCCAGTAGGCAGGTGCGGTCGCCACCTCTTTACGCAAAGCGCAACTCACTTTAAAGAAGAAAAAAAAACTACTCAGAGGCTTGCATTATACGTATACGAGCATATGGCGCAAATTCTCTATGTTGCAAGTCAGAAATTAGATACGCCTTACTCATGTGAAACATCTATAATCGTACAGCAATGCATAGGTTTCACAGTAAAGAGAAGCTGTGCTTGAAAATTGTCGCCTTCCGGGATTTTTCTGGTTTCACCGGCAGTACAATCTGCGAAGTCGGCGATTGAATAACAGCGAGTCGCCTGTAATGACGAGACTTTATTAAAGCTCTGAATGTTAATTATGTCCCGTGTATAACTTCAGTGCTGATTGTCCTCCAAGGGGCAAATTTTATGTGTTGAGCGTATAGATGCTGAGTTGATGCATTTAAAAAGAAGATGAATGCAACAGCAAAGCAGAAGATACGTGCCGCCGAGCAGGCATCTTGTTTCTCCAAAAGCTCTCGCCTTCAAATTGTCTTAGGCATGAACCGAGCCTGCTACCTTCGAATACAACGTCGAAACCGCCATGGTCGTCTAGCGGGCAGGGTTCTCGACTGCTGCTCCACAGGTAACGGGATCAAATACCGGCCACGGCGGCCCATTTTTCTATGAAGGTGAAAATTCTTGAGTCATGTGCATGTGCTTAAATTTAGGTACACGTTAAAGAATCCCGTGTAGTGGAAATTTCTAGGTATCTATACTGCGGCGTTACTAATATTCATATCATATATGCGGGTCATAACTCCAGCAAATCATAATAAAAGGAAAGCCTTAGATGCATCATCAAACACAAATATTGGGTGTCGGTGGCGTCAGAACGAGTCATGAAAATTATATTCACGCGATGATGTTACAGATGACCGAAATTTGGGGCATCGTGCTGCTGTCATCATGTCGTCACTTGTGGGGTACAGGTGGGGTACAAAAAGTATGCAATGCCTTCGTTAGGTGCAGAAACTTTCAGAAGGGGACGAGGGAGGATCAATACATCGACGGTGAAGAAGAAGAAACGCACAGCCAAGCAGGTTTCGCGTTTCTTCGAAGGCTTCGAGTCATCTTAAGGAAATGCATTAAGGACTCTGAAAGTCTTTAAATGCGAATGCATTCCTTAGTCGGGCTATGTCAGGCATACGGCGGCGGCGGCAGCCGCGTGCCGGCAGTTGTTTTCTCTCCGCTCTCATATCTTCTCCCATAGCAACAGCTGCAGGCGCGCACGCTTATCCTCGCTATTAGCAACCAGAGCATGTGGCGCTAGAGAGAGTGCAGGAGAGGGCAGGTGAAATGCTTCGCCACTCATTCTCTCGCCGTTCGCTCTCTCTCCTTCCTGCGTCCAACTCTCCCGTCCACGCCTACTCGCGCCTCACTCTCAAACATTCACTGGCTGGGCCCCTATCTAGGCGATGGCAGAAGTTGGTGAAGGTGAATGTCTGACGGCAAGGATGCCCTCTATCGGCGCAAGAAATGTATTCACAATTCCTCACGATTCCCTTTGGGGAGGTGGGGGCATTTCTTATAACACTGTCTTGTTTTCATATTGAGAGCAAATAGAGAGCCAAGCCAAGGAAAGTATAGGGTGTGTTATGTTTAGGTTAATTGAGATAAAAACGAGAAGAAACGAAACCTACCAAACGTTTACTTGCCACCGGCAGTGGTCGAACCCGCCGCCTTCCTATGACGCGACCATGCTCGACCATTTGAGCTATGCTGGTGGTCGTCCTCACGACCACTCTCTCTCAATTACGTCTGTGCATCTAAAGCTGGAAAAGTTGGTGCCACTCGTGGCTATTACAAAAATTGTTGAACCCTTTTTTTGCCTGCTGGCATCACGTAGCACCTGTTTTTTTCACGACCTGGCGGCTAACAATATTCCCTCGCATACTACCTGAAATCAATGCTACTAGAACGAGACCACTTTCTGTGGCTTGATTGTGGATTGGTTTTCATTAAGGTTCTTTCCAGCAAGGAAAAACGAGCCCTTTAAGGTAACCTTCTTTCACTCTGTTTTATTTTCTGCTTTTCGAGGTTGAAGACATAACATGCCTCCCCTTCTCAAGAACTTCTGTGAAAGCCACTACGTCAAGATTCTGATTTGTGCCTTATGCTCTTCTATAGAGGCAGGTCTTATTATTTGTTACCTTAACGAAGTGCTCCATTTGCGCGGAAGTCGGGTAGTTTCGCTCCTGTTTGTTAGCCCCGGTGTGATTCTCGTGATCACTACCCTTGTATAATCAGTTGAACGATATTCTTTCAGAAAGTTGCTCAGCAAGCTCTTCATGCTCGCACCTTATCCGGCGGCTGCCGACCTGTACACCAGCGTTACCTGTGTACACCTCTTCGGTTGCCTCTCCGGTGATTCCAACAACGCTCACTAGATAGTGCGCCACCACCCAAGGCGTTGGTTTTCCGTGACGCGCGACTACGCCCACTTCGTTCTTGTCGCTTTGTAGGTGCGGCAACACGTGACAAGTTCCTACAATAAGTGTTACACACGCTTACCGATATCCTTGTATACTACAGAGACAATAGTAGTATACAAGCTATTTACAAAGGTAATTGCTAACAGAGTAAAGAAAACATTAGAATTCAATCAACCAAAGGAACAAGCAGGATTTCGAACAGGCTACTCAACAATTGACCACATTCATACTATCAATCAGGTAATAGAGAAATGCTCAGAGTATAACCAACCACTATACATAGCCTTCATAGATTACGAGAAGGCGTTTGATTCAGTAGAAATATCAGCCGTCATGCAAACACTGCGGAATCAGGGCGTAGATGAAGTATATATAAATATTCTGGAAGAAGTCTACAGGGGATCAACTGCTACCATAGTGCTTCATAAAGAAAGCAACAGAATACCAATCATGAAGGGTGTAAGGCAGGGGGACACAATTTCCCCAATGCTATTTACCGCGTGCTTACAGGAGGTTTTCAGAAGCCTAGAATGGGAACAATTAGGTATAAGAGTCAATGGAGAATATCTTAGTAACCTGCGCTTCGCCGATGACATTGCATTGCTGAGTAACTCGGGGGACGAATTGCAACTCATGATTACGGAGTTAGACAAGGAGAGCAGAAAAGTGGGTCTTAAAATTAATCTGCAGAAAACGAAAGTAATGTACAACAACCTCGGCAAGGAGCAGCGCTTCGAGATAGGTAATAGTTCACTTGAAGTTGTAAAAGACTATGTCTACTTAGGGCAGGTAATAACCGCAGAGCCGAACCACGAGATCGAAGTAACTAGAAGAATAAGAATGGGGTGGAGCACATTCGGCAAGCACTCTCAAATTATGACAGGTAGATTGCCACTATCCCTCAAGAGGAAGGTATATAACAGCTGTATCTTGCCGGTACTTAGCTACGGAGCAGAAACCTGGAGACTTACAAAGAGGGTTCAGCTTAAATTGAGGACGACGCAGCGAGCAATGGAAAGAAAAATGGTAGGTGTAACCTTAAGAGACAAGAAGAGAGCAGAGTGGATTAGGGAACAAACGGGGGTTAAGGAAATCATAGCTGAAATCAAGAAGAAGAAATGGACATGGGCAGGGCATGTAGCGCGTAGACAGGATAACCGCTGGTCATTAAGGGTAACTGACTGGATTCCCAGAGAAGGGAAGCGGGTCAGAGGGAGACAGAAGGTTAGGTGGGCAGATGAGATTAAGAAGTTTGCGGGTATAAATTGGCAGCAGCAAGCACAGGACCGGGTTAACTGGCGGAACATGGGAGAGGCCTTTGTCCTGCAGTGGACGTAGTCAGGCTGATGATGATGATGATGACCGATATCCTCCCTAGCCCTCCCAAATGCCTGATCTAAACCCCATTCAAGAAACGCCTGACAGATCCACGCCTGCGCTATAGGAGAGTTAAGCATTTGAATCACAGCAGTGGTCAGTATGGCACAAAGGGGCAGGCGGTTAACGCGCCGATCGACGTGGCCAACACTGTTCTGTACCGACGCGGAACGTGCCCGACAACGCTGCCTTCGGCGAACACATCATGCGCCGGCGTGCTAACGAGCCTTCCAACAGAAATGATATCGCCAAAAAACGCCCCGTGCACCTCTGAGCTAGCTCCACTAACATCATTCACTTTGCGGATATGGCAGTGATTTGTTTAATGAATTTTCTTGCTCCCGCTTGTACAACACTCACGGATTGAAACGCGAGATCAAACCTTTACTGTAAAGACTGATATACGCAAATGCTCGAGAAAGCACGTCATGTGTCGCTTTATAAAGATAATGTTGGGTCTCATCAACGCGTTCTATAGTCAAAATTACGGCAATATAATCCTAACTCGAGACGGTGAAAAAAAAGTGCGCACTGCTTAGCCCTTTATTGTCCCGTTTTGAACCGTGTACTGCAAGTCACTTTCCTGGTTTTCGTGTACTCCTCACTACAGCCACTGTCGTCACTGTTTCAGGCTCACTTCGAAAGCACACGCATGAATAACAAGCCGTTCACCTTAAAATATAGATATGCATGCGATAAATTAAAACATTACAGCATCGAGTACACTAAACACACACACACACACACACACACACACACACACAACCACAGACACATACACAACACACACACACACACGACGTGCAACGACGTTGTTTTTTTACGTCTCTGTTTATATTGTGATGTGAAGGTGGAGGCATGGCTGTTTCAAATACGACTCTACTCATGTGTGCGCGTCGCATTACATTTTACGTTAAAAAACGCCTGTGACTTTGTAAATAATGGGTGTACCAAGTGCACAGCTAACGCAAATACACAAAGTGAATAAGTACGATATATGCATAAGGAACTGCGAGAAGCTATTACGTAGAAAAAGAAAGAGAATCACAGAAATGAACTCCGTTCTGCCACCTAGCGGGAACTCAAAGGTTAGTGGCCTCGTCAGTACAGACAGACATGGCTCGCTCTGCCACCTATGCCCTTTCCACATAATATATTTACCGACAATGAACGGTGCCTTTCGAAACCAGATTTGCACTCATGCACCAGGGTGCTCGAAATAGATCACGACAAGGCAACCGATAACTATCAACAGACGAAAATACACTGGTATAAAGATTTTGGTAATTATCAAACGAACTTCAATGTACAAAATGGGCGCAGCAGGAGCAAGGAGCGATTAGACAGCGTCCCTAGGAGATGAATCATGGCTGGTGGTGCTACAATACAGATATAGTACTATCCAAAACAGAATACAGAAATGAATGAGAGGTTTTGCAACACACACCCGACGTGGACACTCATACATCCATTGCTACAAGGAGACTGCAGCAATGCGTCCAGTTTAGCGCAGCACTCCAACCTATATGTTGCATCAGGCGCACTTCCATTATTGCATGATGCTGCAGCACGATATAACAAAGCACGTTAGATAAATATCACTGTGCGTATTAGGTTTTTAAGTGGGCAGTGACCTCAAGAGATTGCAATGTCATTGCTAATGTTCATCATCGTCAGCGTGACTACGCCCACTGAAGGACAAAGGCATCTCCCATTTTCCGCCAGGCGACTTTCTCCTGTGCTTGGTGCTTACGCTTATACACACAAACCTCTTAATCTCATCTGCCCACCTAATTTTCTGTCTCCCCCTCACGCACTTGCCTTTTCTAGGAATCAAGTAAGTTACCCTTAATGACCAGCGCTTATCCTACCTACGCACTACGTTTCCAGCCCATGTCCATTATTTCTTGATTTCAACAATAATATCATTGATCCCCTTTTTTTCCTGACCAACTCTGCTGTCTTTTTCACTGTTAAAGTTACTCATATCATTTTTCTGTCCATCGCTCGCTGCGTTGTCTTAAATTTAAGCTGAACGTTCTTTGTAAGCCTCCAGATTTGTGCTGCGTAGGTAAGTACTGGCCAGATGCAGCTGTCATATACCTTCCTTTTGAGGGATAGTAGTAATCTACCAGTCAAGATTTCAGAACGCTTGCCAATTTTGCTCCACCCCATTTTTATTCCTGTAGTTACTTCAATCTCAGGGTTCGGCTACGTGGTTATTACCTGTCCTAAGTAGGCGAACTTTTTTACCACTTCAAGTGCATTGCTACCTATCTGGAAGCGCTGTTCTCAGCAATGCAATGTTATCGGCGGGGCGCAGGTTACTAAAGTACTCTCCAAGAACTCTCTTCCTTTACTCTCCTCATTCTATGCCTTTGAAAACCTCCTGTAAGCACGCCGTAAATATCATTGGGGAGATCGTCTCTCCTGGTCTCACACCCTGCTTTATTAGTATTCGGTCGTAATTTTATATGAAGCACTATGGTGGCAGTTGATCCTCTGTAGATTTCTTCCAGGATGTTTATATATGCTTCGTCGATGCGCAGTGTCTGCATCATTGCTGACATCTCTACTGAATCAAATGCCTTATCGTGATCTATGAAGGCTATGTAGAGTGATTGGGTGTATTCTGAGCGTTCTCTGCTACTTTTATATACCTTAAAATCAACTGATTTAGCCGCTTGAAAAACTGTACAGCTGAAGATATCTTATTTAACTGTCAATTACGCACTCAAGACAGGCAGGCAGGCAAGGAACATTACTTGGAACAGGGCATTTAACAAACTCTTAGGATACTTGCAATGCATTTCAATGGAATGTGCCCTTGAAAAACACACTCAAACATGTTTGAATCTTTTATGGTAATTTAGCTTCACATCACTGAAGGTTCGCTGTCCCGCTCCTCGATTTCTAATTGCGATCGCGTTTTATGTTTGCACATATCTTAAAATGTTTTACTATATATTTGAAGATCATTATCCTGTAAGTACAACATCACAAGGATATCTTAACTTCATATATATATATATATATATATATATATATATATATATATATATATATATATATATATATATATATATATATGTGTGTGTATATATGAACGCACGTAATGAAATATGTAAGCACGTAACAAGCTTTTGAAAACATTTACGTAGTTCTACAAACGTCACAGGGCCTACTTATACTTGCGGAATTTGAGTCGACGAATGTCAGAGTAAGTATTCAGTGAACACCTTATACCGAAAGGCTGACAAGGTTTATTTTACAAGAGAGCCAGTCGAATACTGACATTAACGCGACAACGCTGGGGAGCCCGTTAATAGAAATTTCAATGTCAGCGTCGTCATTGTTGGTTGTCAGCGGAAATTCAAGATAGTCGCAAATAAAAAAAATAACTGCCTACGTTTCAAGTTGGAGTCAGACCCGGGACATATGTGGGGAAAGCGGGTGTTAAAACACAGAGCCACGCACATGCTCGAAATTGAGTTAAACCCCACGTATCAATCAATCAATCAATCAATCAATCAATCAATCAATCAATCAATCAATCAATCAATCAATCAAATGCTCGAAATCACGTAGGAAAGATACACTATATCGGTGTCATGTAATGCGAGGAGCGCACTTAGCGCATGGGATGTTATATTGCGTGACAAAAGCATAAAATCTCACCAGGCGTCAAAACATCTGAATTGCACAACGAATGTGTGGTATAAAGGCCCATTCATTTCAAAGCGCACACACATAATTTATCATCATTATCATCGCCAAAAACTTGACCAAAGTGAGTAGATGCGTAGGTTCGCGTGTTGCCAAAGGGACGCGTATTGGTTCTACGCCATTTCGCAAGAAAAAGAATTGTGTCGGCACTTCACAACTGGTACTTGTGGTAACAATTACAGACGTTTGACATAAGTGAGTGCTTCTATACCGACACGAGCCGTCTTCACTCAGAAAATCAGTTAAGGCTTTAATAAAGTTTTTCAAGATAGTGGCCAATCGAATAGGATTTATGAGTACTCGATCTGACCCTACACATTTTCTCGTTGATTTCTTCAAGTTTCTGCTCTTTTCTCCGCTTTCCCTGCCATGTTTATTTCCCCATTCTCCCTCCCTTTGGTGCAGAGCATAGTAAACCGGGTGCTACAACTCTGGTTGGCCCCCTTGCTTTTCTCTCATTCTACTCTCTCTCTCCAACAGTTGTGAAAGGCCAGTTTAACGTGTACAGGCTCTCCTTTTTTGCAGCATGGTTGACATGTCGCACGAGATGTGAAGTGAGGCTACTGATTGAGATGGTGAAGCGAATGGTACCAGATTTCACTATCGCGTTCTGCGCGTGAAGTATTTCTACCGCTAACTGAGTTCTATAACTGAAAACTATGCTACTTTAAAGTATATAAATGGTGTTTTTTGTCAGTCTCAAAAAGGAATTCATGCCTTTGGAAGGTTGGCTTTGAAAACCCGGCTACAGTAACAAAAGAATGAACGCCACTAATGATGTCACTCGCGAATTTCTCGCCTTTGTGTCTTTTCATATTTTGCGTTTTCATCTCTATAGATAATTTATTAAAGAAAATTGAACATGAGAGTTCATTATTTTTTTTATCTACAGATACTGCGATCCCCATAGGAGATTTTGAAAGGGTGGAAATACATCGTCGTTGTAAACAAAAACTGGGCAGAAAAACAACAAAGGCTAGCAAACATCACTTCCAAAAAATACAAAGCAGATAAATACAGAGCAGGCATATGGAGCATCAACTACATAAAAATGGCAAAAAATATATTTGAACAAGATCGTGTTGCAGATTGGAAAGTAATTAACAGATATTTGCAGCGAATGAATGTAGTGAAGGTTGAGTAATTTGAGTGTTAGTCTGGGTATTCCGTTCAGTCACAGTCTTTGGAAAAAAAGAATATTTGAAACAATTTTTTTTGACGCGGAATGAAGTTATTGTTATGTGATGCCTTCGTCTTGTCACATACTCAGAATAAAAAGTAATGATTTCAGAAATAATAATATTATATTATTTATTCATAAGGCTAAATAAGAATTTCAATCGGGAAACACGATTGCGTTTCGGAAGTGCGGGAAAACCGGCTTGTTTAGGAGTTCTGTTGCTCATAGGTAACGTTCCTCCTCATATTGTACAATTTTTTTTTCACTTTCCTCTTGCCAGTGACATTATTGGATAGTGAGTACCTCCACTGTAAAGGTATTGAACATTATATTTCTACCTTGACTGAGCAAAAGTCATGCTGCGGTAAAGCACATTGTTAGCTTCGGCAAGACCAGCTTCTGATAGGGTCGAAGTGAATTGAGTCGTAACTAGCTAAATACGGTGATGTACCCAGATAGGCACATTTGCACAAATATTGAGTGTTTTTTTTGACGTGTTGCTCTTGATACGCTGGTAAATGGCTTTCAAGAGTTAATTGCCATAAGGTATTTATTTATCAATTTTAACTGTAATGAGTGAGTTGTTGCGAAAAACTGTCAGCTACTAGAGTTTTCATAGAAGCCATTCTGTAAATGTTTTCATCGACAATGTGTGTAATACGGGGTAGGGTACCACCATGAGATCGACAGGTGGCTCCACGACTTGAAAATGCACTCGAAAAAAAACAGCAAACAAATGATATTACAGAGAAACGAGAGAGTGAGAAAGAAAATAAAATGACAGAAAGACAGAGAGGGAGAAAGAAATCAATGACGAATGAAGGGATGGCAACCGGAGAAGTGTCTGTTTGGGTAGACTATACATTGGGGGAAAAGAAAAAGAGAAATAGAATGAAGAGGGATAAAAAATAAGGAAAGACGCATAGACCACGTGCTCTGGCACATTCGAAGGGAATATTAGCAGGTGCGACCACAGTCTAAATTTTTCATTTTTCGCAAATCTTCGTTATGGAAGCTCACTGATCAATGACGTTCTTGACAGATATGTGGGGTTTAACGTCCCAAAACCACCATATGTATATAAGAGACGCTGTAGTGGAGGGCTCCGGAAATTTTGACCCCCTGGGGTTATTTAACGTGCACCCAAATCTGAGCACATGGGCCTACAGCATTTCCGCCTTCATCTAAAATGCAGCCGCCGCAGCCGGAATTTGATCCCGCGACTTGCGGGTCAGCAGCCGAGTACCTTAGCCACTAGACCACCGTGGCGGGGCATCAAGAACGCTCAAGCAATACGTGAAAAGGGATCAGACGCAACACGCGGTAACAGACGCAACGCCAAAAAGCACGAGCTTGCAGGCACGTGGCATAATGATTCGCATATCAACGAGCGGTTAGAGAAAGCTGCTTGCAAACGACCTGCTTGGTGCACTTGTACCCACCATCAATTCGGGCTGATGAGACAATAAGGCTGTGCTGTACCCTTCACGTCTATATATATTCTACCACGAGTGACGATTCATCGTGTGAATGAACAGAGAAAGGAATCCCGGCTAATAGGAAGGCGGCACAGTCTTTTCAAGTTTCTGACCTCATTACCATCCACTTGTTGGCTTAGGCGGCAGGGCCTCCGTTCGCACCCTCCGCGGCCATCGTCTCCGGGCGTGTGAAGCGTGCGCCCGCGGGAAAACAACGGGCCGCGACTGCAGCGTGTCAGCTCACGCAATCACAAGCTGTCTCCAGCTCGCTATTTAACTAATGCAGCAGACCCTCATATATCGCCGAAGATAAAAAATTAACGAGCCACGGTCATGCGTCAGTAATTAAATTGCCCTGACCGTCAAATACGGCACGCGTGCTGAATGCACACAGTGGCCAGTTCAAGCAGTTTTGTCGCTAATTCACTGTGTCGTCCTCCAGGCATGAATAGAACACCCGCCCCGGTCTTTACGTGCCGCACAGCAAGCGTTTCACGCTCAACCTGGTAATGAATGGAATTAGACGCGTGATTTCCTACGAAGTCTTTGCAGGTGGAGTTCACGGTGATCGGTGGTTTTCTTTTGCCTAGTTCAGCGCTTCACTTACAAATGATTGGTATGTGCAGTAAGCGTTAGCTAAAAACTTTTTGGCAATAGCAGCAGATGGCAGTTACTTAAATCGAGGTAACTGAACTGATTGATTCATCTGTGGAGTTTAACGTCCCAAAACCACCATATGATTATGAGAGATGCCGTAGTGGGGGGCTCCGGCAATTTTGACCACCTGGGCTTTTTTAACGTGCACCCAAATCTGAGTACACGGGCCTACAACATTTCCGCCTCCACCGGAAATGCGGGAGGTAACTGAACTGAGCACTAAACAACGAATTGCTTGCATCTACTTTGACTGGTGAAGTTTAGAGTAGCCTGTACTCATACTGATGATTTGCTCGTCGTTGCTTAAAAGCTTGAGAAAATGAAACTAGATTTATGTGTGTATGTCTCGCTCAAACATCAATAATGCAAATCAGCCCAAGCCGACCACTCTTCAAAACAATCAGAACAACGAGTGTCACCGAGAAGTCTCACTTTTGACTCTTATAGTAATTATAACCAGTCTTTTTTCCCATTCGTCTAGCACAAAAAACTGCCCTAGCCAAAGGGAGAGAGATAGAGGGGAAGATAGATGAGGGAAGGATAACTAGAGACAATATTCCAGTTTACTACGCTGCCATCGGTAGAAAAAATGGTGCTTGGAAAGAGCATAAACAAAGATATATAAAAAAGGACAGGTAGATTTTCCTTTGGGAGTTATGCTCAAGTGTTTTGTTTTAACGCAGGCAGCAGTCATCTCTCGAGCTCTTTTCGGGCGGCGTCTCAATGGCACATTTCACTTTTTGCCTAGCAATACTCAACGTCCCGAACAATGTAAGATTGCACACGCACCCCTCGACCAATTTAATGCGTGATTTACATAAAAATATCGACATTGAAGCCTTCCTGATGTGCAGAGCCCTTCCTGTCAAAATGTACATCTTGTCCAACAAAAGGTTCTTCATCCATACCTGTAAGTAGCACAACACTTTACTAAAGCGAATACAGATAAACAAACCACACGCATTAATTTTCAATGAGCCGTTCCGCCACCTACAATGATGAATATTCACCAACTAGCCCTTTGAACATCTGTTTTATTTCTCTTCTACGAAACTCAACGACTTCATGGACATTTCTGCTATTGTTTTACAGAGTAGGCTCAAAGCATCCAGGTAGGTTTCCTTGTTGCCAGTATGCATGCGCAGCGTAGTGGTTAAGCTACTTGACTTTACAGTTCGAGGTCTCAGGCTCAAGAACTAGAGTGAAACACTTAACTGATTTCATTTTTTACTTATATTGACGATTGCCTTTGTGTGTCAGACACACGGAGGGACAGTTTTCTTGTTTAGTTAGCAGTAAAATAAACGCGCGTTCCATTATCTACGAACAATCTTTCTTAAAAGTTGTCCAATTGATGCTTATGAGTAGACTTTTATTGTGAGTTGCAACAATTCCCTAAGGATAGGACGTTGTTTTCGGGTGCCGCCGGCACGGCGTTCATCATCTTGTTTCTAGCATTTGTCAGCATTTGGAATGGTCACAGAAAGCACAAACCACGACCACCGAAACTCGTGTTTGGCATCACATTCTCGCAAGTTCGGCAATTCTCTTGCTCGTACGATTTCTATGTCTGCTCTATATGACGTCCTAGAGAGAGCTTTCATTCCAACAGCACAAAACTCATTAAAGCTATTCTAGAAAGTGTTCTCATTCTACATTTGTTTCCCACCGCAGGTACAAAGCATTTATATGGCTTAGATATATTCGCCTCTACAAGCCCAATAATCAAGACGTCCTAGTGGTTAAGGCCTTCACAGCATGGGGACTTGGATTCAAACCCATTACCCCCCCATGAAACCTAACTCTCATTGGTCTAGTGGAGCAGCTACCTAGTACTGTAGAACTTTCTGTCTATGCTGATGGCATCTCCATTTGGAAATCGGGTGTCACAAGGCCTCAGCTTCGCGCCCGCCTTTAGAAGGCTGCTACAACGACGTCATGCTACCTTCGTAAACAAGGCCTCGAGGTGTCCTGCGGAAATTGTGCAGTGGTAGCGTTCACGCGGAAACGATGTCTGCTTACAGCATATTGGTTAATGAAGAATACATATCGCTCAGCAGAAGCCACAGGTTCTTGGGAGTTATAATAGATAGAAATCTGTCGTGGACTCCGCACGTGAATTATGTGAAGAAGCGGCTGATCGCAACATGCCACATGTTCAAATTTCTTGCAGGAAAGAATTGGGGAGTGCCCATACCATCCATGCTACAACTGTACAGAGTGCTGTTTATCGGATTCTTGCGGTACAGCTTACCTGCAATATCTAACACCGGCAAGACCAACCTGCGCGCAATTCAGAGCATTCAAGCCCAAGCACTTAAAATATGCCTTGGATTGCCCCACAGTGCTTCAACGGCTGAAACCATTGCCATCGCTCAAGATCACTCGATAAGGACGCATGTTATTACCGAGACAATGCGCATGCACCTCAGGCATTATGCCAGGACCCCTTCTCACACCTGGAGAGCCTAGTTGCTGAAAGGCCCCGCACGACATACGGCACTATTGTCTACAAGCATCGTTCATCGTTTACTGAGACATACGCACCTGCATCAAAGCCACTGCTTCTTCCTTGGAGCTTGAGCCGGCCGCCAGTTGACTTAATGATTCCAGGAATCAGGAGAATATCGGACTTACCGACACATGCCCTGAAACAACTGAGTGTATTCCAACTGGAACAAAACTACAGTAACCTCGTGCACATTTACACGGATGGCTCTACTACGCCGTCTAGTTCAGGTGGAGCAGTGGTTATACCATCACAAGGGGTAACTCGGTGTTTTAAGACTTCACATGTGACAACGTCAACGACGCAAAATTCGAGGCTCTGCGCAATGCACTGGACCTCATCAATTCAGTAGAAAGACCAGGTAAATGGGCTGTGTTTTCTGACTCAAAACCAGCGTTACAGTGCCTGATATCAGTTCTCCGACGCGGATGCCACGACCAGTTGACCTACCAAACCGTGAAACTTCACCACCGTTTATTACAAAAGGCCATGACATCGTCCTTTAGTGGTTACCTGGGCATTGTGGTATAAGCGGCAATGATTCAGCAGATCATGCTGCTCGCACGTCACATAAAGAAGTGAACAGCGTTCCGATTCCGCTTTCAGGAGTGGATGTGGCGAGGCAGATTCGTCAACTGTCCTGCAGTCTCACACTGACTGATTGGAACACAACAAGCATACGACGTACAAGGCTGCACGAGCTCGACCCGTCACTACAACTCCGGCCTCCACCCAGCCTACATCGACGTGCAGCTTCGCTTCTCTATCGCTTTTGGCTGGGAGTTGCTTTCACGAAAACTTATACCACGTTAATCGAAATTACTGACAGTGTGGCGTGCGATGTTTGCGGCACCGACGAAAATAACGAACATCTGCTGTGCCATTGTCCTCGATTTGCCTCAGATAGACAAGTACTTGCATACGCAATGCGGCGACTGGATGATTGGCCTCTTCTGTGCAGGTGCTATTACAGCAACATCCACATGCCTCGACAGCCCACAAGGCAGCGAAAGCCCTGCTGTGTTTCCTGAGAAAGACAGGCTTGTGTGAATGCCTCTGACATGCGGTAGAGTTCTACACGCTGCAGTGAAATTACTGTCAGTCTCTCCCTCAGCCTTTTTTTCTTTTCCCTCTCTTCCCTCTTTCTCGACTTTCTTGTCCCCTTCCCTAATCCCCCAGTGTAGGGTAGCCGACCGGATGTTTTTCTGGTTAACCTCCCTGCCTTCTCCCTTTTGTTGCTTCCTCCTCCTCCTTATTTCTTTTATACTTTTATGGCTGCATAACACTTTTCAAAGCGCAACGTTTTTCCAATGAAATGTCTTCTTGCATCAGTTATCATTTCGGTGATGTATTTCACAACGAAAGCACCGGACATGCGCATGATTGCTTCTTTCAACAGAGTGTCGTGGCATATCAAAAACGTCACTTCATGGGTGACACATAAGGTAAATTCATTGAGCGTGGAAACTTTGCCTGTTTAAGAGCCGCAGTTCACCTACACACTAGTGCACTAGAGCACGCACGCCGTACACCATCACTGACAGGAAAAATGTCCTCCCGATTTTGGGGCAAGGAGAAAACCTGCAGTGCTATTTTCAAATCGTAAATCGTAAGTTAACTTGTAACATAATCATAAAGCGTGCTTGCGGTCAATATGGTAAGCAAGAAACAAAAAAAATTGGCATAAAAAAGGGAATCGATGACATGCGAAGCACGAATAAGGAAGGTTGATATGTGTCTTTAAAAGCAGCACAACGTTTCGAGGCGGACGAAAATTATGCAATACATGACTTTCATGTGATGATTACCATGTTTGAACAAGTAAAATACCTTCGTGGTCTGTCACGTCACGTAATAACAAATGTGTTAAAGGTGAAGCTGGTGAAACAACCACGAGCGTGCAATGAGCGTAGCATGAAATCATGTTTTATATGACACGCATGTTATTATTATCTTGTTTTCACGTGTTATTTACCTTCGTCGTCTGTGTACATCAGATTATAAAAAAGTCACTGCTTTGCCGCAAAGGCGAGCAATAAACGCGATAGCAACAAATTGAAAGGTCACGTGCAGAATCTAAAGCAGATCGAAACGCGTGCCCCACGTTTCTCACGCACAAAGGACGCACCAAACGTACTTAAAGGTAGAAATAAACGTGAATAAACGTCTCAGTTGTTACTTCGCTGTGTCTGAAAAGCGCGCCCTTTTCGCAAACGGAGGCTGTGCAACGATTGCAGCGACATTTCTGCGCTCGGTAACTACAACACAATCGTTCCAGCGAAACCCAAAGGCTAGCCAAGACGTACGGTCTTCCTCACTGCAAGATAAGGGCGCGCGATCGAGCGTACAACCCCTTATTTTCTACGCGGGCCAAAGTACGCGGGAGAGATGAGATCCGCCGCGTGCTCACTGCGCCATCTTGCTGATAATGCTGAAAACATGATAGTCCGCCCCACCCCCCGAGATACCCGCCAACAGCGGCAAGTGGTACATACAAATAACTTGCCGTTTAACGTTAAAGAAGGCACCCCTCGGTGGCTCGACGGTTGAGGCCTCACATTCACAATGCGGAGGTGCCACGTTCGAATCCACGTGGCAGAGACTTTTTTCTAGATGTTTTTATTTCTTGTGTTATTATATATAGATACGTATACATATACAGTGCATGACAATAACGCCGGTGGCGAAACCCAGTCGAGAGTGTCCATATCATTGTCGAGAGTGTCCATATAATTCGGCAATAGGGTCTGTGCCCCGGCATTCCGGCGGGGCAGGCGTTCGTGCTCATCTTGGGACGCCACTCGTATAGTAATAATCCGATAACCGTTCTTGTTTCTTTGTTTGTTTTATTTTCTTGTCTGTTTGTCAACTCAAACTAATAAGCCGCTACACTTTTGCATGTTGTCGCCACTTTGAGAGAGGATCGGCCTCAGTTTTTCAGAATGTAAGCTCGGCACAAAACAATGTAGCACATTTTCTTTTGCACGTGAGTGGTGCGGTCCACTCCGGGATGTGAAATGACGCATGCATGTCTAAACAAAGCGAAAGCACTTGAGCTGTCGGATACAGTTCGATAACCATCGAATATGATCATTTTTATTGTGTCACTGACGCAATTACTTTGTGCCGACGAGAACGAAGGGTATAGTGAGTAATACGAGAGTTTTTCTTCGGTTACTTCATCAGCTAGAAATTTATGTTGTAAAGAACTGATGAAATAAATTCACGTTATGCCATTTATTTCGGTTATTTTATGAGCTCAATCTCAGAGATTCATAAAAAAATTTACTCGAAGAAACACTTATTCTGGTTTTGCTGCCTCTAAATAGAGCATCTTAAGGAAACTTCTAACGGTACTTACGTCGGTGCAATGGGACTGTTCATTAGTTTGGCTACATAATTATTTAGCCCACAAAAACTTGACAAAATGTCATATTGCAGTCCTGTGATGCAAAATTTTTTCGGTATTTATGCGATAAGACTCCACGCGAATTCAGCGAATTTGTTATCAAACGTGTCATTTCGGCCGACTTATCAAAGCGCATCTGCACACTTTCATGAATATTAAGTTAAATATTTCAAACGGAAGTATTCGACGGCATACTCGTGCACGCAAACTCGAGATGCAACCGAACAGCACCTAAAAAATGTGGAATGCTGCTGACTCTTTTGATAAAGCGATGGAGCCCTCGTCTAAGCGAAACCACGAACACAGCGACGGAAGGCATCCATTTCGCTAATTTCTTACCACGTATTTATACGCGCTGCGATTAAGTTCTGCAGGCCGAGTGTCAGTGGCCGGGCTGTCGACTCGACATTTTCAACCGAAGCGAGACATTCTTCCTTCAATTTCGGAAGAGCTCTTTCGCCGAACACTATCCCTTTACCGTACAGTAAGCCCTCTCAATTACACATACCGGATGGAATGTGAAAACAATCACCATTTGAGCAAGAAGAGAACGCTACTTGGAAAAGAGCACGGCCCGTGCGGGCGCAATTTCTCCAACAAAGTGCGCGTCCAGAGAAACGGGTATATTCAGACCCGAGGATATAGAGGCCGAGGTGAGTGAATCTGAAGTTTCGCGCAGAGCGCGAGGCGCTCAAGCATGCAAAGCGTGTCCTCGCGGGATATACCCTAGATAGACACCCTACAGCGCACTGGTCATGAGGGAAGTCTTTAGTAAGATTCACTGAGGCTCCATCCTGTGAGTTTGTATTCCATTGTGGATGGCATTTCGTGCAAGTGAAAAAAAAATGGACAAGAAGGAAGAGAGCTATCTATCTATCTATCTATCTATCTATCTATCTATCTATCTATCTATCTATCTATCTATCTATCTATCTATCTATCTATCTATCTATCTATCTATCTCTCTATCTATCTATCTATCTATCTATCTATCTATCTATCTATCTATCTATCTATCTATCTATCTATCTATCTATCTATCTATCTATCCATCTATCTATCTATCTATCTATCTGTCTGTCTGTCTGTCTGTCTGTCTATCTATCTATCTATCTATCTATCTATCTATCTATCTATCTATCTATCTATCTATCTATCTATATATAGCCACCTACGACCTTTAGGTCTCCGGGCTATTCTATAATGCTATATATACCAAAATTGGTATGCCATAACATGACTGTATGAGGAGCATAACTCATTAGTCATAACACGAAAATCATGATATCTATGTCGAATGTCGTGGATTACATTTCATGGTCTTGCTGCTCTTGCGGTGGTTTCTATCACATCACAGATTGCAAAACTGGTATGGTATGACATGACTGCATGACTAACATAAGTGACAGTCCGTAACGTAGAAATCATGACATGTATATCATGTAAGTCATGACCACACGCCACGCTCTTGGTGCGCTCGCGATCATTTCGCTAGCTTCCCATATGCCAAATTCGGTATTACGGGACATGAATGGATGACGAACTTATATTACTGCTTAAAACATGATAATCATGAGAACTTTCATTTAAGAACATGACTACATGCAATGCTCATAATGCGCTCACGGCCGTTTCGCTAGCTTCACATATACCAAACTTGGTATTACGGGATCCGAATGGACGATAAAGGTAAATGACACGTCCAAACATGATAATGATGACATGCATGTCATGTAAAATATGACTACATTCTACGCTCAAGGCATGCTTGTGGCCGTTTTGCTGTCTCCGCATATACCAATTTTGTATTACGTGACGTGAATGTACGACGAACCCAAACGCCAGGCGCAAACATGATAATCATGACACGGAAGTGATGTACGCCACATTATACATCAACCTCGTAACATTGTGCTGATTTTAAAGTGACATATCAACTTTCTCATTCGCGCTTCGCATATCAACGTTTCGCACTGTACGTGGTATCTGCAAACGTTTTTCAATCTAGCATTTTTTTTTTAACTATGAGTGCACTGTTTACCTTTATGTACGTATTTTGTGTTATCCAGCTAGGAATAGCTGCAAGCTGGACAGACTGTTCGTCGGATGTAGCCAGTCACAAGTTTTTTTTTTATATTCAGAAGGAGAATAGTTCATGGGAAAAGGAAGGCTGCTGCATCACCTACATTCAACTACAAAGCAAGCACTTAAACTCTCATTTACGACCAATAGCGGCTTGAAAAAACCGAACGTTGGGCGAGTTGGCCTTCTATTGTGGATGTTATTTTTTGCGCAAAATGCAATCAATGATGGTGGCTAATAGCTTCATTGTTAAGCATAGATGGCGCCCTAATAAATAATTAAAGCGGCTTTTATTGTTTTGTGGCATCAGTGAACTTCCTTCAGACAAGGTCCACCTCTCGTTTGACACGTAAACCAGTGTCCTGCATACCAGTGTCCTTAAATATTAACCCAATTGTTTACCATCGTTTTATATCATATGCAAAAGAAACAGTTGAATAAAGTGTCTGAATAAAAGTTAACCAGTAACACAGCTTAAGTGAGTATCATGTGCTATGAAAGAGAGGTAAAAGCAAAGGACTGCGCTGAACCTTTGTTTACGCCTAAAACCAGCCTCCTTAAGCATCCTTTATTATCCACGCTTGCCAGAGTGAAATGAACATGCAAGCACTTTCAGCTCATGTGCCAACACACCTCTTTCGCTGCACATCACTAAATCTTTGTCTTTATCAAATTTCAAAGCTGTTCAACTCCATGGTAATCTATCTGAGTACCAGATGCAACATTTTTTTTCGCAGAATTTGAAAGTAAGGGTGTCATATACTTAAAGTGGGAGCCTTTTTTTTCTTGATAATGTTTTAAATGATGTATTGCCACCAACTTCTATATCTTCCATACAATGGCTCAAGAAGACAAAAAAAAATGAGGGAAACGTGTCCACGTTGGCCCCGGTTCACCCTAAAATTCTGCAGTATTTTTGTTTGCGTTTTTTTCTTTTTTTTTCCACAGCGCGAACACTACACTGCTCTGCTAATCCCAGCGACGGAGCCACGCCTGTCAGACATCCCATGAGGCACCTCTGCCTGAAGGAGCTTTCCTTCAAACACGAAAAAAAAGTAGCCGCACCACACAAGTGAAACTCGTAAAAATTTTTTTTTAAAAAGCCAGTGGATCAAGGAGTTCCGCAAACAAAGAAAGTAATTCAGAAGCGTTGGCCTAAAGCTTCAGCCTATCCCAAGAGTTGAGCGAGCTTTCAAAATTTGAGGAAAAAAAAAGACTCCGGGAACTGGCGGTGAAGCACCGCTCTTTTTTTTTCTAGAGCCCAAACAAAAATTGCGAGAGGCATTCCACCACTTTAAGGCTTATTTGTGTTGGTCAGAGAACAACACCGAAAGCAGAGATGCCTCTGTGCTGAAGAAAGACGGCAAGTCACTTAAGGTGGCGGGATTTTGTACTGGGAGAAAGTTGGTTAGGAAGTGCACATAACAAGCAACGGAGAACGCGAATGTGCCTCTTTGCGACGAGAACTCTTTCACGTTATGAAAGTCAAAATCTCTAGCCTGAATCGTTACGCTTTAACGATCTTCAAAGCACTACAACAAATAATCACTCAACGTGCTTTCAAAGTGTCAGGCAGGAAAAAATTTCTGTAGTGAAGTTCACTCTTACTCTTTTACGAAAAGTTATATATTATGTCCCCTTTAAAATTCCGCACGTAAAATTCCAGTGCCTCACTGTAGGTTCCATAAAGGCACAGCTGGCCAAAACCTTTGGTGCCCTTACATTTCACTTTTCGCGTTATATTGCGTCACTTTACGCTTCAATCACTTGAACGCCTCTGTATCACTCTTTCATCAAAAAGCTTACTATTGTCTGTACACGTCCGCGGAACAGACAGAAAGCTTTACCCAATTTCAGTTTTCCGTTCGTTTCTAGCGTCAGCGACTCCAAAACTCGTATTTTCAATAGGAATGCCGCGAGCCATGGTTTGTGGCAGGTCTATTCGTTTGCATAACTTTTTATGGCATTTGTGAACTATCTTTCGATGCAAGCCCATTCTAGTTAACCTCTTTTAGGCATATTTTACTTGGGAGAAATTCTTGCAGTGCAAGGATGTAGGAACAATAAAAGGAAAATATGACCGACAATGACGCAGGGGAAAAGTGTTTCCAGATGACAACGCTACTCCCTAAGGACAAATTTTAGCGCCATCAAAAAAAAGAAAGTTTTGTCAACCCAAGAAAGGTGTTTTCATCCATTGTCAGCACCAGCTCTTACACAAACTACCTTTCTTATATTGTACGAGAAGTGCCAATACTGTACAGCAGATCATATTTTTAACCTGAATGTGCCAGCATCGACCACCCAGACTATAAGCGACGTTTAAACCAGCACAATGAAAAAACGAACGACAATACGTTCATGCCTGCGATTAGAAGTCCTGTGAAGCTGTCTTTTGCAAGGCTGTTCCGAGAAATGGACACCAGGACGCCCGGTACAGGCGCTTACAGACTCGGTGTTCGATGCTCGCGTGTTCAGGTTAAAAAAATTGGTGAATGTGCACACGTCTACAGCGACGGTTCTGTTCTGCCGAATAGCTCAAAAGCAGCAATCGTGATACCAACGAGTGCCTCAACTATCGAGAGCTGACCCAACAACATCAACCCTAGCAGAGCTTGCAGTGCTTCGCTGCCACGCTGCTTTTCATAATTACCAAAATGACAAAAAAGGTAGACGATTTTCTGCAACTCCAAGCCAGTACTTCAATTTCTCCTGTGGACATTACACCATGGTCTGCACGAATAGTTGATATTTGAGACTGCAGAGATGCTACACCACCAAACGAAGAAAGAACACCTCGTTATATTTCAGTGATTATCAAGTCCCTGTAGATTTATAAGTCTTCAGTGGTTTAATCAAACTGCCCTTTCAACCCATACAGAATGCCACGTCCTATTGATACCAATTTTTTGGATTGGCGTTACGTAGAAGCTCCGTGTGCTCACTCGCCAACGCTCCGCGTTTGAGTTTCCAACCAGAAAGCGACAAAGTGCCGCTAAAGTTCCTGCGGTCAACCGGACTCGCTAAACGACTATGATATTTCAATGCTTGTTGTGTGTGCTTCTTTTTTTCTTATATATAATATCCCTTCTCTTTTCTTTTCCTTTACATTTCTATTTACTCTTACCTCTTCCCCGGTTAAGGGCAGCGAACCAGAAAATGTTCTGATTAACCTCCCTGCCTTTGCCTTATAAGCTCTCTCACCCTCTCACACGCATGAACAATTACGTTATTTGAATCCAACTTCTAGCCTTCGATTTCGTCAATATACTATTATGTGGGGTTTTCTGTCCCAAAACCACGACATGATTACGAGAGACCTAGTAGTGGAGGGCTCCGGAAATGGACTTCTGTCAAGGCGCCAACGAGGCCACCTACCCATCTGAGCAAACTATGGTTGGACGTTGCGTTTACTCGTGCGTGTGCATTCCGCACAGGGATGACCGACACCTGCGTACCCTGCGTGGATGAGGAAAAAATTCTATATGTTCTGTGCAATGGTCCGAATAATAGTACACGAAAATAAAATCTTTGTAACGCACTCAACACATTATATAACCAGCCTCTGTCAGCGGAAAGGATTCGACGCCGTCGTCCAGACGTAGTAGTGTTTAGCTGCTTGAAATAGCGATATATGGAGAAAGAAAAGTTGGAAGAGCAAATTGTTCGCCAATTAACATACCGAGAATCTTATTGTTGTCTAACTCGCACGTAACTAGATGGTGGCATGTTGCTTTTCAGTATGGGCAGGAATGTCCGAACGAAAGCTGCATCCCAAAAGCACCAAACCGCTCCACCTATGCCGAGTGTCTGAATTTAGGTTTTTTCTCTTTAGTCCGCTTATAACAAACTGAAAATAATCGCATACCGTTTCACCCATCTTTCAATGATAGTTACGCACTTAGTGCGTATACAATGGACCATGTCGTCCTAGAGCGGGCTCTTGTTCCACCAACACGAAACCTTTCCCCAAAGAATTCATACAAAGTGTTCTGTTACATTCAATCTCCGCTCCACTCTCATTTCGTTCGGATAGGCAACAGGACGACGCGCAAACTAAGATGGACTTGTTAGAGATCAAGAAACAATAGGGGCTTGTTGATAATACATGGTTACAAAAACACAAAACTTCGCCTAGGAAGACGGCACAGAAAAGAAAAGGACAGGGTGTGCGCAGATCATCCTGTCCTGTGTTTTCAAATTCCGTTCAAAGAAATCCAAGTCTGTTCGAAACATGCACCACATTTTGAAGCGAGCTGAAAGTTCAGCCTTCTAAAAACTTTTAAACTATTATAAGACATTTTCTGCAAGTCCTGAGCCGAGAAAGTAATGGTTTAATGCGCACGCATTCATTGAAATACTGTAAGATGTACTTCGCGATTCCAAACGTATGTTGCCAAGGTAATTCATTTTGACCATAGAGACAGCTTGTTGTCCATGCACACAAAGCGCACATAACATCATCGCAGGGTCGTGGCCATCTGTTTACTACAATCCAGGCTATGAAAGCGCTTGCGCTATCCGCGCTGCCAAAAAAGCCAAGCCTTGGCTGCTACTGACGATGAATTGCGGCACAACCAGGAAACTTTTAAGAGCCCGCGTTAACTACGCTACATGGATAGCTATGGCTGCGCCACTGTTGCTGAATTATGAAACACCTCACCATATCAATTCAACAGCTTCATAAACTTCCCAGCCTTTTTGTCTGTCTTTCTCTTCTCCTCCTGCACTCTAATGCATTTCATATGGCACAACACAATTAACGAAATAAGTGTAAATTTAATGGCTTCTTTACTTTGTTAGACAAAATATCGATTAGCACAGACAATGATGCCAAACGAAGTATAGGGGATGTTATATCAGGTAATCTTAGTGTAACTGTGAAGAAATAAATGTGGAAGAAAGTTTAACTTGCCTGTTTCAGGAACGGAACCTTCGAATAACGCGTCCGATGCTCTACCACTTAGTTACAGTGGTGGTCATACCTCCATTCACTTTATAAGGTATATAACCATTTAAACAAAAAAGCGTCAGTCAGCGGCCCCTGTTGCCATGGCGGCGAGTGTGGACCATTATTTCTTGCCTGTTTGGTGTCATGTAGCATGCGATCTTATTACGAGACGGCAGCTGACCCATTATCGCTCGAAGACCACCTATAGGCATCAAGTCTGCCAGAACGACACGTTCGCTATGAATGAACGAATAAAGTGTAAATTTAGGGTTCATTTCCTTTGTTAGGCAAAATACTAAAGATATTTAACTGATGTTGCCATTGCGGGAAGTGTTACACCTCCATCGCAACGGGAACAGGCGGTGCTGACTAACGCTCCCACATTTAACTGCACATATAATTCTGATAAAGTAGACGGAGGGGTGACCGCCACCGTAGCCCAGTAATAGAGCATCGAACGCGTTATTTGAAGATCGCAAGTTCGGATCCTGCCATGAGCAAGGTGTTTTTTCGACCACATTTCGTATTTTACATTTAAATTACTAGCCCCGCCACGGTGGTCAAGTGGCTAAGGTACTCAGCTGCTGACCCGCAGGTCACGGGTACTAATCCCGGCTGCGGCGGCTGTATTTCCGATGGAGGCGGAAATGTTGTAGGCCCATGTGCTCGGATTTGGGTGCACGTTAAAAAACCCCAGGTGGTTGAAATTTCCGGAGCCCTCCACTACGGTGTCTCCCATAATCATATGGTGGTTTTGGGATGTAAAACCCCACATATCAATCAGTCAATCGTTTACATTACTATTTCTTATATTATCATCCCCAATACTTTTTTGACATCATTGTCTGTTAGTTGTCATTATTAACGACATATTCAGTTATACTATGCAATTGCGATGCAAGGTTCTTAATGGCGCTAATAACAGCGATGATGAAAAGTTTTCGAGCCCTTTGTAATAGACGGGTGGCTTTAATGCGCGCCCTCCTTGAGAAATTGACATGGCGTGACACCTGATGCATTATATGCATGAGGAAACTACGTTTTCAACTACGTAAGTGTGCACGTGACTCTTCGGGCAACAGTAGGCCGCTGTTGATGCTGCTAATACTGGTGATCACAATGAATTGGGCATAGTTGTCTTTTATGGGTGGGCAGCTTTAATGTTCCCACTCACTGCACAGTTGACAAGGCGTGACACCTGGAATTTACTACGTGACTCTACGGCAATACGTGCTCTTCCTCAGCTGCACACGTTGTTGGTGCGGTGGCTGATGATGATGATGATGATTCATGGATGAATCATTTATTTATTGACGTTATGCACATAAAACGATGATAATTGATGTTATTCAGTTCCGAGAAGAAAAAAAAACTGTTCAATTTATTTCACTTTTTTTATTTTGATCTTCTGCTACAACAAAATACGGAAAGTTTTCTTTATAACGAAGAATAAAACAAGTGGCAAAGCTTGGCTACCTACTACCATCTCGAGGACACACGGACAAGAAAAAGCATGACACATTTCTTGTCTGTGTGTCCTCACGCTGGTATTATTTTGTCATAAATTTCTAACAAGCTCAAGCCACCACCCTTGGAAACTTGGCTGTTCCCAAACAGGGGGCTCTTGGTTTGGACAAATGTGAAAGTCCAAGAAGCAGTTTCTGTTCTAGAGGTCAGAGAAAACCCGTTTGGAGAAGTGCACTTTAGATTTATCTTCATACTCTGTTTTTTTTAGTATCCTACTTCATCCAAGCGTAAGGTGTTCAGGGAAGTGTTCTGGCATATCATATCCAGCACTCTCGGGAGTGATCTTGCGCCTCAGTCCGCTGGTCGACGTTTCTTCTCTTTTGTTTTTTTCCTTTGCTTTCTACCCCTTTACACAGTCCGTGGGACATTGCTGCTGACGCTTGAATTAAAGATGTTGCAGTGCTAAAACTCAACTTTGAGTTTTTGAGACCATTGCTTGCTCTTACATTTCATCCACCCTATAGAAGACGCCATATATAAATAAATGTGCGAACATGCGAACAATGTTCTTCCTTGTGCGCGATAAAATGCAGTAGTAGGACACAAAGTGGCCGATGAAATCCACCTCGGCTATGAACTTGTTGCACTTACTAACCATGTCTAGTAGATTCATCTTCATCTTTGCGTCGTTCGGCCAGCTGTGACTAGAACCTTCAGGGCCTATGTGGTCGATGATACGAAAATTGGCCCGTCTTTCCACCTAAAAACATATTTTTATTACCAAAAACTTATCAAATATTGAACTATCTTCCCCTCTACCTCATTGGCTCTTGTTCCTGGCGTCCTATCGACTGAAGTATCCTGTTGGCCATGACTGCCATGACTTTCACCCTCTGAGTAGCTGCATGCCATGGACCGCATATTTGCCAACAAACTCGATATTATCGCAATGTGAAAGACCGGCATCGTCCTTGTGTAAAACCTCTAGCATTTCTTCTTCATTCAGCTGGTGCACTGTCAGCCAGAATGAGGTCTTGAAACCCGCAGACCTGGATCAAGAACATGCAGTTTCAACGGTTGTTTACCAAAATTTAAAACACAGCATATGTGTAACAATGATTTCCACTTTACTGCAGACCCTACTTGGGGAGATTCATTGTGGAGAAAATTATAATTTCTCCCCGCAACAGTGATAAGTTTGGAATATGTTCAAAATAGAAGATTGCATAGAAGAACGTTACTGGGCCCTTTGAAGGTGCTTCATCACGTTTCGCGCTACTCCAACGTAAGAACAGAAAATGTCTGTTGAATATTGTAGAATGTGTATTTAAAGAAAGATGAAAATGAAAAGTGAGCATGAGAGGCAAGGAACCTTCTATTCTTACAATGTTCCAAATTCTAACAGTTTGTACCTTCCTAAAGATACATGCAACATCACAGAGAAGATCGCTGTATGGTTTCATTAATAAGCCGACGTCTATTTTAGCCAACAGTGGTCTAGATTAAGGTGCCTACAAGTCATTGTCATACAGAAACTCTTAGAAACATTACAAGTGAGCCTTCGTCAAGTACTGGTACTAAAAAGATCTATTAAAACAATTAGAATAAAATCCGACACTGTATTTTTTTAAGAATCGTAAAGATTTTTTCAGTAGGTAGCTATATGCCATTTTGAAAGATCACCTGCCAAGTTTAAAATCAAGCATTGTAATAGCGAGTGATGCTCCAGTTTGTTAGGAAAAAGCAGAAATGGGAGACGCATCGCCAGTCTTGGATTGGTGTTTTTCAATTCATTTTCGTGAATTTCCACCTATTTATCAAGCGGAACGGTTTGCATTTGTCTTAGTCTTACGCAAATCACCCCTATCAATATCATATTCTGTCATTCTGAGAGACTGCCTGGTTTTCTGTTTTTCATTACCTGCACCTAATATGTCGAATGCCTTAGACGTGTTTTGTGGCCTTGTTCCAAGATACTTAAGTCTCATATCAATCAATTACAATTGAAATCGCTCTCTTCAAACATATAATAGAAGGTACTAATTATTGTCTTAGGAATGGAATTGATAGACTACTAAAATGTAACCGGTTATTTCTGCAATACCTTCTCCCTAACGATTATCAACATTGTAGAAATACAGTAGACACAATGCGCTGACCTGACTATTTTGGTGTGTCCCCTGGAGACATTCCCATCTCAAACGTCGTTGTCATTTAGTGATGATGGTGCTTGAATGCTTACGCGAAAGTTGCGGGACTGAACCCCGCTATCTGCGGCCGCATTTGAATGGAGGTGAAAAGCTAGAGGGCCGTGTTTTTAGATATAGGTGCACGGTAAAGAACACCAGAGGTCAAAGTTTTTTGAACCCTCCTCAACAGCCCGTCTCCACATTCATATCGAGGTTTCGGCACGTGAAAAGCCTACAATTATTCCATAGTCTTTCGAACCTAGTGCGTCTTCAAGAGCGACTGCTAATATCAATAGTTTCATTGGTCATCTTTATTATAAGACAATCTGTCTGAAGGTGACGTCATAAAAGCCGAAAACATTAGGTCCATTCTTGCAAGAATACTCCTACCGTTTTCAGAACACCAGCACGTACACTGAAAACACTCCCACAGTTCACGCGGAAAAAAAGAGAAGGTGGAGGGAGGGGGCACCAAAAGCTCGCGCAGAAGACTGTTGCTACACAACCACGATTCTTGCGCTTGGCAGGACGCGCCACCGGAGGCAGCGCAGTTGCCAGGGCTAAGAATACGACCAACAAGGGACTGCCGGTATCGGAGAACATCTGGTGCAGCATTATGCAGAGGAAATAAATAAAGAGCGCCCGGCCGAGCTTGCTTTTTGCGGACATGTGCAACCACGAGTCTGCTTGTGTAGCCCAACCGAGGGTGTTGTGAACGATGGCCACCGCAAGACACTAGCACTTTAAGCGGCGTAGCTTGGGGGGCCTTCTCTTCAATAAAGTAACTATTTACACATAATCGAAAAGGTAATGAATTAAAGGGATTCTTACGAAATAAAACGAGTGACCGAATCACAGAACCGCCGTAAACATGCGAGTGACTTGGAATGACATTGAGCTGAGCTAGTTTGTCGGCACTCATTTTGAAGAGATCAGGCGTGCAAACACGGATACAGGCTAGTAGTCAGGACATCACAAACGCCGGCCAATAAATGAAGGCTTGTACAAAGGCGGAAAGGAAAGAAGGCACGAAAACATACCTGCGCATGCCCATGTAATAAGTGAACTTACCAATGCGGTACGCATGGGGATATACGTATAGGAGACAACAATGTAGACACTTGAAGTCAAGTGTCGAGCTATTAAACTGAACATGCTCACTCGATTAGGGTAAGGAGATAATATGTTGATTTAAACTTGAAGTGGTGCTTTGCGGCAGTGAGAATACCCCAAGATACATCTCCTCTCGGTACAACCTTTCTCTTTCTCCACTGCAGCGAAACCACCCTTATAGGAAGTTACATGTTCGCTAATGTACAGTCCTTGTAAAATATATATATATATATATATATATATATATATATATATATATATATATATATATATATATATATATATATATATATATATATATATTTTATATATATATATAAAATAAGGGAAAGAAGTGTATACCTAAGGGCTCGTTTTTCCGTGTTTTGACACAATATTAATGAGATCTAACAGGCAGTTGTGAGTAATGCCAAGGAATGTACAGGGGAAGTTATCAGAACCAATGGAATGTAAATAAGAAAAAAGAAAAGTGGATGAAAGAATAACCAGCCGTAATCTAACGACCTTCGAATAACGCGTTCGATGCTCTAATCACTGAGCTATTACAGCGGCCTTCCCTCCATCCACTTTTTTGGGTTTATATGTGAATTTAGAAGTAGGAGTGACAGTCAGCGCCATCTATAAGCCAAGTGACGAGTGTGAACCACTCTTTTATGCGCATATTTGGCGTAACGTAGCACGTGAACTTAATACGAGCGGGCAGCTGATTAATAGTCCCTCGTATACAACCTAATGACACCAAGTCTGCCAGTACGAGACCCTTGTTAAATGAAATAAGGGAAAGAAGTGTATACCTAAGGGCTCGTTTTTCCGTGTTTTGACACAATATTAATGAGATCTAACAGACAGTAATGCCAAGGAATGTACAGGGGAAGGTATTAGACCAATAGAATGTAAATAAGAAGAAAGAAAAATGGGTGAAAAAATAACCAGCCGTGAGCAGGAATCGAACCTACGACCTTCGAATAACGTGTTCGACGCTCTAACCACTGCGCTACCACAGCGGCCTTCCCACCATCCACTTTTTTGGGTTTATATGTAAATTTAGAAGTAGGAGTGACAGTCAGCGCCATCTATAAGCCAAGCGACGAGTGTGAACCACTTCTTTATGCGCATATTTGGCGTCACGTAGCACGTGAAATTATTACGAGCTGGCAGCCTATTATATATATATATATATATATATATATATATATATATATATATATATATATATATATATATATATATATATATATATATATATATATATATATATATATATATATATATATATATATATATATATATATATATATATATATATATATATATATATATATATATATATATATATATATATATATATATATATATATATATATATATATATATACAGAGAGAGAGAAAGAAATTAGACACAACTTAGCAGTTGTGTTAATTTTATTGTAAATGGTTTCAACGAAAGGACCTGTCTTTGTCAGGGTTGACGAAGACGAAGACCGGCCCACTGGTCGAGACCGTTTCTTCCTAAGTACGTTTGGCCCATTGGAAAAACTTCTTCAGTACACTAAACACACACACACACACAACATATATATATATATGTATGTATATCTATATATATATATATATATATATATGTGTGTGTGTGTGTGTGTGTGTGTGTGTGTGTGTGTGTGTGTGTGTGCGTGTGTGTGTGTGTGTGTGTGTGTGTATGTGTGTGTGTGTGTGTTTTACCTTAGTTTCATATACCTGGTTGCAGTGAAGGCCTAGTGGTTAGAGTATCAGCCTCGCGTGATAGAGGTCTGTGGTTCGAATCGTGGTGCCGCGCAGTTTCCAACCATATTTTAAAAAATTATCCGCGCGATGATGGATTTGCATAAAGAGGCCTAGGGTGCAGCCTCACCGGTGACCACCGCCGGTAAAGCACCCCCCTGATCAGAGGATTGATTGGCCACCCTAATGCAGTGTCTGACCACTACTTCCCACATGCATATGTGAATTACCCCGCGGCTTTCAGTCCTCAGAGGCTGAGAAGCAGCTGACCGCGGTGGCGCTTAGATCTGCAACACAGCAGAGGGTCCTAATAATCTCTGGCTTTGGACAGACCACCATTGGAACCTTAACTTAGAAATTGTTAACGCTAGAACCTTATCTAGTGAGGCAAATCTAGCTGTACTATTCCAGGTGCTAGAGGGTGTTAAATGAAACATAATAGGGCTCAGTGAGGTTAGGAGGACAGATAAGGTTTATACAGTGGTACAGAATGCGCACGTTCTTTGCTATCACGGCTTGGCTGTCAGAAGAGAACTGGGCATGGCGCTACTTATCCAGAGAAATACAGCTGGTAACATAGAGAAATACTAAAGCAATAATGAAATGATGTTAGGTATTGTAATTAAACTCAATCAGAGATACAAGATGAAGGTGGTACAGGCTTACGCGCCGACATCCAGCCATGATGAGGCGCTAGTTGAAAGCTTCTATGAGGAACGGAATCGGCAATGAGTAAAGTAAAAACACAGTATACTATACTGATGGGCGACTTTAATGCCAAGGTAACGAAGAAGCAGGCTGGAGACCAGGCAGTAGCAGATTATGGCATCGGTACTAGAAATTCCAGAGGAGAGTTACTAGCCGAATTCACAGCACGCAATAATTTACGGATCTTGTATACTTTCAACCAAAATCGAGGGAATTGTAAGTGGACATGGAGGAGCCCTAATAGCGAAAGGAAGCACGAAATAAACTTTATACAGAGTGCACAACCAGACCTTGTGCAGAATGTAGAAGCGCTTGGCAAGGTACAATGCAGTGACCATAGAATGGTAAGAACTCGATTTCACCCAGATTTAAAAAAGGAACGACCGAAACAATCAATGAGCTAGCACTAAGAGGGAAAGTACAAGGATTCAGAGTTTCGCTTCAGAAGAGATACTTGCTCTTATCGAGGAAACCAGCCTAAGCGCTGACGCAATAAAGGATAATCTGACAAGTATCATTACTGAGTGTGCAGTGGTAGTCGGAGATACGGTAGTTAGACAGGACACTGACAAGCTGTCGAAGGAGACGAAAATCTTATCAAGAATCGTCAAATTATGAAAGAAACTAAAACAAAACATAAAAAAATTTACTGGCCGAGCTTTCGAAGTTTAGTAATAAGCGTTGGGTATCTGATGTAAGAAGGTATCACACAGAGAGAATCTAACACGGTTTAAAAAACGGAGGAAACGTCAAAGCAGTGAAGAGGAAACTTAGAATAGACAAGAGAGAAATAAATAAAAGAAAGAGACCAGGAGATAAACCTAGAAGAACTGGTTTGCTACCCTGTACAGGGGTGGGAAAATAAAGGTTGGTAAGAAGTTACAGATACGTAGTGATAAAATAAACTGGAACTAGAGTACACATGCTTGCACAGGTACCGCGTTTTGCTCAGAATCGTCTGGAGAGACCGTTCTCACGCAGGAAGCAGAACAGCACCTTCACAGCCTTCTTTTGCGACATAAAATCCTGTTATTAGCACAAGATTCTTTTTTCCGAAAGAGTCTGGTTGTCACGTTAGTCGAGTGCATTGCAGAGTGACTGTCTCTGCAAGAAGTACTGTGGGCGTTCGCACAGAACATGCTAAGTTTAGTCACTGCTGTAATGGTAACATGCTACAGTGTCGTCCAAAACGAGGTGTATGTACTAAGGAACAAGGAAGGCAAAGCAACAACCAATATGAATAGTTAAAATAGCTGAGGATTTTTACACAGATCTGTACAGTAGCCGGGAGAACCACAACCATAATGTAAGAACTAGCAGTAACCCAGATGATATCCTGCCAGTAATGACAGAAGTCCTAAAAGCCTTGGAGGCAATGCAAAGTAGCAAAGCTGCTTGTGAGGATCGGGTAACATGAGATCTGCCGAAAGATGGAGGAAAGATTGTGTTAGAAAAACTATAGCCCCCCCCCCCCCCCATTCACAAAGTGTCTCCTGACGGGGAGGCTACCAGAATCCGAGAAGAATTCTAACATTATTTTAATACATCAGAAAGGAGATGGCAAGGATTTGAAGAATTACAGGCCGATCAGCTTGCTTTCGACCATATACAAGCTATTTACAAGTGTAAATGCTAACAGAATTAACACAACTTTTATCCAAAAGAACAACCAAAGGAACAAGCATGATTTTGAACAGGCTACTTAACAATCGATCACAATCATACAATCAAATTTGTAACAGAGAAATGCTCAGAACACAGTAAACCACTATACATAGCCTCATTAGATTACGAGAAGACGTTTGATTCGGTAGAAATATCAGCAGTCATGCAGACACTGCGGAATCAGGGCGTTCATGAAGCATATATAAACATCCTAGACGATATCTACAGGGGATCAACTGCTACCATAGTGCTTCATAAAGAAAGCGACAAAATACCAATCAAGAAGGGTGTAATACAAAGGGATACAATCTCCTCAATGCTATTTACCGCGTGCTTACAGGAGGTTTTCAGAAGCCAAAGATGGAGAAAGTTCAGGATAAGAGTTAATGCAGAGTACCTCAGTAACCTGCGCTTCACCGATGAAGCGCAGGTTACACCCCAATTACTCAGCAATGCAATGCTGAGTAACTGGGGGGATGAATTTCAACTCATGATTACTGAATTGATCAATGAAAGCAGAGAGGTAGCCCTTAAAATTATTCAGCAAAAAAACGAAAGTAATGTACAGCAACCTGGCAAGAGAACATAGCTTCGAAATATATACCAATGCGTTTGAAGTTGTAAAAGAATACGTCTACTGAGGACAGGTGATGACCGTAGAGCCGAACCACGAGATTGAAATATCTAGAAGAATAAGAATGGGGTGGAGCACATTCCGCAAGCACTCGCGAATTATGACCGGTACAATGCAACTATCCCTAAATAGGAAGGTATATAAAAGCTGTATCTGGCCGGTACTTACGTACGGAGCCGAAAGCTGGAGGCTTACAAATAGGGTTCAGCTTAAATTTAGGACAACGCAGCGAGCGATGAAAAGAAAAATGATAGGTGTAACCTTAATATACAAGAAAAAAGCAGAGTGGATCAGAGAAGAAACTGGGGTTAAAGATATCATAGTCGAAATCAAGAAGAAGCAATGGACATGGGCTTGGCATGTAGCGCGTAGGCAGGATAACCGCTGGTCATTAGGGATAACTGACTGGATGCCCAGAGAAGACAAGCGGGTTAAGGGAGACAGAAAGTCAAGTCGGCAGATGAGAATAAGAAGTTTGCGGGTATAAAGCGGCATCAGCAAGCATGGGCTCGAGATTACTGGCGGATTATAAGAGAAGCCTTTGTCCTGCAGTGGACGTAGTGAAGATGCTGCTGCTGCTGCTGCTGCTGCTGCTGATGATGATGATGATGATGATGAAGTTTTATCCCAACAACCAACCGCAGGATCGGGGTACTCATCGACAAGAAGCGGCGCCTCTTTTTTTGTTTTTATTTCAATAAAAAGGACATTCACTGCAAAATATAACAGACTGTCGTCAGCTTTGGCTGTAAAGCAAAGTACAAGTTTTTTCTAAAAATTTTTTTTTAAAACTCCAGAGAACCGTTTTAGAATTTCCTTTACAAAAAAGAAATTAGTTTTTCACCACGCTAACAAAAACTCCGCGAGCACTCGAGGTTTAAGGAATATGTATATATATATAAATATAAAATTATTAATATATATATATATACATATATATATATATATATATATATATATATATATATATATATATATATATATATATATATATATATATATATATCGCGACTGTTTAAATCCATCGCGGTGGGCAAATCGGCAGCTTTTTTAACCACGAACTGCGATGTGACGTATTAATCGCCCGGCGCCGTATATACAGCGTTCTCAAATCAGGCGACGGTCCCAGAGCGCGTTCGCTTCGTGTCAATAAAGATTGCAGTGAACTATGCGGCTCTGTGGGCCCGAATGACTGATGAGCTGTCAGCCTGAAGCGGCGCTTCGAGGCCAGCCGCAGGAGAGTTTTATTGCCGGGACAGCCGTTCACGCTCTGCCTCTCTTTCAGCGCTCTCGACGCCGCACTCCCGGAAGACGATTGCTGACGACGCGCTGCAGATAAAGCGAGGAATTCCAAATCCTATACTTCACGTGTGTGTGTGTGTGTGTGTGTGTGTGTGTGTGTGTGTGTGTGTGTGTGTGTGTGTGCCCCGACGGCAACGCATTTTCAATCACGCAGATAAGAGTAATTAAACGCAGTATGGGCACACGTTTTGAACAAGAACTCTGATCCACCTAAACTGTCGTTATACGTTTCAGCATTTCATCGACAGAGCGAACAGAGCGAGTTTTGAATAATTTCTGGGGTTTAACGTCCCAAAACCACCATATGATTATGAGAGACGCCGTAGTGGAGGGCTCCGGAAATTTCGACCAACTGAAGTTTTTTAACGTGCACCCAAATCTGAGCACACGGGCCTACAACATTTCCGCCTCCGTCAGAAAAGCAGCCGCCGCAGCGGGATTCGATCCCGCGACCTGCGGGTCAGCAGCCGAGTACCTTAGCCACTAGACCACTGCGGCGGGGCACAGAGCTAGTTTAAGCTAAAAACGCAGTCAAAACAGAGCAAGCAGAAGCATTCCCTTCTGAAGGCTTTTAAAGGCGGATGTACGTATGAGTGATGGTGAAAAGCTGAAACGTTTGCGGGACACGTGTACAATCAATTTCACCCGCTATTCCGCCGGTTTCCTAACTACAGGACGGGGAAGAACATTGAAAAGTGCAAAACCAGACTGTAGGATAAGTAATCGCCAGCCGATGCGAAATTCCAGCCAACTTTTTTGGTACTTTCCGTCAACATGGGTCCACTATTGTTCATGCGCACAACATCGATAAACAAAAATAATTACGTGAGTACAACAAGCCGCTAAAACAGCACGTCTTTGAAATGATCGAAATGATTGTATTTTTATTCACACATGTAATACCTCTTTCAATACTTCTTAAGGCTTTAGAAATGTGCAACTCGTCAAACCACTAACCCCCCAGAACCGCTAGACGGTTGCGTCTAAAATGACTACATATTTACGGCAACGGGCCCCCTCATTTTTACCATTACACTAAACTGACGGGCTCCCTCAGCGTATAGCCATTGCTTTACAATGACGGGGCGGTCGCTACAGCTGCATCGCTATTATGATGGGTCCAGTCACTGTTTCTTTTTCACTACGGTTACGGGCCCCCCGCATTTTACCAATATTACTGCGCTCACGGCCCCGTCACTGTAGTCACGATTACACTACGCTGACAGGCCCCGTCACTTTAAGGATAGTACTGCGTTGACGGGCCCCGTCACCATAGGCACTACCAATTACCTAATCGAAAAATTAAACAGAACTAACCCACAATGCTGTCAAGGAAAGTGTTTTTTATAAACGTCAAGAAAGTAAACTGAACACAAACAAAACTGGCAGGGACCGAACCCGCAACCTTAGTCCCTGCAGGCGCAAATCATCTTTTCGTCAACTTTACTTTATTCACTATTATGTCCCAGTTACTAAAGGTAACATCCTTTATACTTTGTTTGACATACTGATAGTTCTCGTAAATTTTGCCAATTCAAACAAGTAAAAACTATCCCTTACATTTCCCAGGTTGCCGCACGATTCTTAGCGTTCTTTTCTTCGAAAAAGTTTTTTGCATAAAGATCACCTTGCTATATCTCCACCATGCGAATATTTTCAGATGAACGTATAGGCTAGCCTCAATGTCTGAAGTGTGGCGCTGTGATTATGACTTATCACGCCTGTTTTTTTTTCTCTGTCTCATCATTGCCCTGCACCCTGTTCACGCTTGCTTTTCCTTTTTTTTTCTTCTACACTTCGAGGAGCAGGTTGGAGCGCAAGTACTCGGTATGACCTCTTGCTTTGCTAATTTTATTCTGCTACAAGTCTGCAACCTGACCACCTCTTTCGAGGAAACCTGAGCATATGGACCCACAGTATATGTAAACAGGTTAAGCACAGTTCTAACAGCCACGGGTTTGTTTTTATGGGCTGGCAAATCACTGGTTTATCCCAAAATAAGCGCGCGCGATTCCAATTTTCAGCACATTAATATTAAATATGAAGGTATCTCTGGTTGAACTTAGCTCTATGAACTGAAAGTCAAAGAACTTGAGCATATAGCGACAAAAGGCCGAGAACGCCTTTCCAAATCTCCCCCGTTGAAAAAGGAAACATCCGTTTGGGTCGCTACTCGTCAGATGCTGTTCCTTGTTCTGAACGCGTTTGTGATGGCACACAATGTTTATGGCATGATTGTAACCACCTACTCGCTAGCTTAAAAAAACAACAACGGGCGCGTGCGAGCTGAACTGATGGTCTGATAAAAAGCGCTCAGATCAACACCTTGGCACTGACCGCTCAACGTCCCCCCCCCCTCCCCCGCCACCGATTTTCACCATTTCGCAAACTTGAGAAGGGCGCGTGCGTTTGTGAATAAAAGCTGGCGTCTCAGTAAAACAACACACAAGAAGCGTAGCGCAAGGCGCGGTGTCCGCCAAAAGCGAAGCTCCGCGGAAGCCAGGGAATAAATGTAAAGGAAAAAAAAAATATGACGGGTGGGCGCCGAGAAAAGCCCGTGACGAGTGGTTGGCGTGAAGCAAAAACAACACGAGAGGCGGCAAGATGTGAATCGAGCCGCCGCCATCATTATCGTGGGCAGCGCTGGTTGCGTCAAAGGGCCGCTCACAAAGGCGCCCTGACAAACGCGTGCCTGCGGACGTCGAAGGGCAGAGAACAGGGGGGGTTTGGCGGCTGGAAAACGCCCTGGGGCCCAAACGCGCTGCTTTTCAAGCGTAGCTTCAATGGAGTCGCTTACGGTTCACGAAGACGGAATCCGGACGCCGTCGGCTCAACCTCGTGTTTACTTTCGAAGGACGCGCCGATGCTTCCCAGCGGGCCAACACCACTCGGTGCCCCGGATTTGCGGCCCTGTCGCTGCTTTCAATCCACAGGTGAAATGTAGCACGGCGATAGGTAGACAGAACGAGGCGCTTCTTCGGCGAACCGCAGCCATCAGCAGAAAGCATACGCATCCTGCAACTTCATCAGCCACTGGCGACTCCGGAAAGATAGTTTCGCTACAATTTGAGCATCCCATTGCATGTTTAAATGAATGGTGGCCATTAGCCGAAGCGTTGATGGCTTTGCTGTCCAAGTAATAACCTGAACGTTTCTGTGAATACTGAGATTGTGCAATGTGGCTCGCCAAGCTAAAACCTCAACAATATACAGTGTTTTTAGAGACATTGATACTACAAGCTGATAAAATAGCCTCGGCTATAAAATAAACAGGAACGAAATTAAACCGAGGAAACTACTGCGTTGCCGGAAGACAGCTGAGATTCTTGCCGAGAGGTAGTTGACTAATAACTGAATTTGGGGTTTTACGTCCAAAAAGCGTAATTTGTTTCTGAGAGACGCCGTACTCCGGGAATTTTGACCATCTGGTGCTGTTCAAGGTGCACTGGCATCACGCAACACACGGTCCTGAAGGTGTCACCTCTGTTGGTGCATAATACACGCAGCTATGGCCACTTGCAGCTGCTTCAATTTCTCGAATACGTTATATCCTCCGGAATGTAAAATCGCTATGAAGGATGATAATTGGTTGAGCAAGTTTTCGAGAATTCATCACTTTCAAGTCAGTTGAGGCGGGTACGATACGCGTACGCACTAAAAAGACACAGAAAACGACTTTCGCGTTGTCCCTTTTGTTTCTCTCGCATCGGTGTCTCCTATAAGCATTCCTTCTCAAAGGATAAAATGTAGTGAATAAATAGAGCCAGAATAATTTTACATAATGTAATGAGGACACCTCGTATTCCTGACCATGTCGTTATAGCTGTTCAAAGTAGGTTACTTCCCGTTCTTTTGACTCCATTGTCGTCTTTCATTTGTAAATGTGATAGGAACTCCGAGCTACTTCCATCTTTCATTATTCGCCCTTGTTGTTCTCGTATTTTGTTGTTTGTTATACCATACTGCTATTCGGAAAGAGCTTTTCCAAAGTCTCTACTTAAATTTTTGCAAGTTATTCCTCTAAGAGGCATTCAAAAGAAGTAAAGGCTCCACTGTAGAGTTTGTCCAGGCTATGTCGGTGCGCACTGGGCGTGCACCAACATGCAGTCAGTGTCAAAAGTTTAGTGGCCACAAGATACAAAAAAAGTTGTAATATTAGCCCTGCTTCGGCATGCTACTTTTCATTTAGATTTCTGACCTCTTTTAAAGCGCGCTAACAACTCGCAGCGTACAGTTCGACCGAAACCATTCTCGAACTGGTGATAAGTTTTATATTCTAAGATTGCGTGGCCTCTAAACTTCTGACGCCGACTGCACATATGACATCTGCGGCTGTTTCTTGATCGTGGTCAGTCGGTGCGAAATTTTGAATAAGCCAGTTGCTGCGGCGAGACTGTTTATTGAAAAAGACCATAACAGTGCAAGTTGTTTCGTAACAAGCGGAGGTTATATAATATATGGGTTATAAATGTTTGCCAGGAGAATGCGAACGTCAATGACAAACTACGTAACACTAAGACCTGCACCTGGCTGCAGTTTCTATTATTACGAAATTAGGATGGAAGAAGTGAACTGAAAAGCACGAGGGAATGCGAATTCTGAAGCCGTGTCGATATTCATTCTCTGTAGTGAACGTTTATACATCTCCTTCAGTTGCTCACCTTAGGGGGCGGGCGCTTTAAAAAGAGTGAATTAGATGAAGACCTACACTTTCGCACACTATAGGCGGCACCCCCCCCACTTTTTTTTAATGTTTAAAGCCGGCTAGTGCCATATACGTTTACACAGAGAACACCGCTGTAAAAACATTTTGTTTCACAATTTTCAGTTTGGTGCCTAATGTACCTAATAGCTATGGCATCCCCAATCTTTTTTAAACACCACCTTCTGCGTACGCAAAAACAATTACTTTACTGATAACTTCAGTAACGCTTACCAATGCGCTTTGATCAGCAGACACTGACTCGTTTAACCGGGACTAACTACTGCGCCAGAGGCGTGGCAAGAGACGTTTGGGCAAAGTGGTAGTCGGCTTCGACTTCCACGTTATACTAATCTCAAGCTACACTCAGAACACCACCAACACCGACTGAAAAGGCTTTACGATAGACTTTGCTGATTTCCAGCAAGAAGTCACTGTCCACTATGGCATCTAAGTGCCCCACACTGAATCGCTGCTACTCCCCTCCGAGGAGTAGCAGTGTATTACTAATGCATCACGGCTGTGTACTCGCTGTTAGAGTTTCCGAAATGATTGTTACTGTCAAAGCACTTCACTTTGTTCACATAGCAAACATAGTAAACAGAAGCTGCAAGAATGAGGCTACGGAAAAGAAAAAGAAAAACAAAAAACGAGCCCACGCACGGTTCATCGTGTCTTACCAAGACTGCGCGACTGCGCGTCACACTGAACTGTTTGTTTGAATTCTCGTTTCTGTATTTTTTTCTTACAATGAATCGACTGATGGAATGCTAATATATTATGAGCTCAACGAGGCAGGAGTCCACCCTGCTTTGAAAATAAACACCGCAGCTTCCCCTCTGGGAGAAATTAAGTGCTGCTCAACATGCGACAGACTACGCCTCCCAAAAACACTAATTTTATACCTCTCACAAGAGTTTATTCAATATACTAAATACGTGTACTGACGCCACAACAGCGTCCTTTGAATGTGCTCAGAGATGACGTGAACATCTTTGACGTAAACGTACCACGCAACGAACAGAGATGCTCGGCGGGAAGAAAGCCTGTCAAAATGCCGCTTGCAGAGAAGCCCTTGAATGAACAGGCACTATAGCAGACAAGATGGCATCCAAAAGAAGCGCTCCGTGTTACTCGGATAAGCAACGTCGCCGACTATAAACTTTGACTTCGTTTTTTTTTCGGAACTGTTTCCATTGCTGGCGCAGGCGCTCGTTTTTTTCTCTCATTTCTTTTAAGCGCTCAAGGAGGTGCAAGAGAGGAGAAAACACCCACGCGACTTTCCACTTTTGCACATTGTACCTCTTCTTCATGGGCTCCGCCACAGCCAGCGCCGTCTGGACCGCCTGCACTACAGTAGTGCCTTAAAGCCTCACCAAGTTTCTAGCGAAGATAATGCGCCGCCCCCCCCCCCCCCGACTCACACGTGCTTTTGAACGTAACAAAGTAGCTTCACCTTAAACCTTCATACCTTCATCGTCTCTGCTTTTATACCCCGTTATCCTCAGCCGCGTATCACAAAATTGAATCCGAGCTGTCCGCATTTTTTTTTCATTTACCCTCGAAGAATAAAACATGTTATCTCGGTCGAAAATGCACTTTAACCTTCACTGAATGCGAAACACTGGAGTGATGCAAAAAAGGGGAAATTTTTATTATTTTACGATAAACTTTGACCGTAAAATTTTACTTCTTAGTTTTACGTGCCAAATCTAAGATGTGTTTAATCTTGAAGCCCTGTGGTTTATTTAGTAGACACATAAATATGAACACACGACTGTCTTTCACATTCCAATCTCATCGAAATGCGGCCGTCGTGGCTGGGAACGAACCCGTCTTCTCGAGCTTCCTCATGCAAAGATTTCTGCTTTTGAAAGTTATCTGTCTGAAAAAGTCAGAGGAAGGAAGGCGTACTCTTGGTCTGGGTTCTCATAAAAGTTTTAGGGCCGAAGCTTCTTAATGCATGGGTCTATCGATCCCTTGTATATATGTAGTAGTACGCAGCCACCAGTGGGTATACGTACTACTACAGACAGACAGATGGATGGACGTAATCCATCCCTTGAATGCATGTAGTAGTACGTAGCCATCGGTGGCTACGTACTACTACAGACAGACAAATGGATGGACGTACTCACGGAAGGACACATGTACAGACAGACTGACGCATGAATGGACGCACGGAAGCAAGAATGAACGGACTGAAGGAAGCACGGACGGGCTGACAGACGCGTCGTCCCACTCCTCATCATTCACTCCGTGGATAAGCTGTGATTTTTTTCACGTTGTTTTCACCATCATGTTGAAGATGAATTTTCATCAAGAATAGCTATAAAATGATCTCACTATCACCTAAATGAGGTCATTCCTCTACATCACCACTTAATGTAAGTCGCGACGTCTGTGTGTGTGTGTGTGTGTGTGTGTGTGTGTGTGTTTTGAAGTCCAGACCAGCTCATCAGCGGAAAACGTAAACTGTAGCAACGTGCCCGCCACAGCCATACATACAATATGCGCACAGGGTTTACGAATAAAAATAGGCACATTTTGAGGAGAGAGTCAAGCTTGCCTAGTCTCAGCTAGAAGCGATCACTCATGGTTCCAGGTGCCACGCGAATCGGGCATCACGGACTGTGATGTGTCGTCTTTCAAATTTATAACTGTCTTGGCTCTCACGAATCGACGCCAAAGCACTGCACAGAGATGCAACAAAAAGTTCATAATCTTGCTTAGATATCAATATTCCCACAAGAAGGCTGCTAAGTCTGTAAAATACTAAGTAAAAACGTCCAAGAAAGAAACGTCACTATGCCAGTTCGGAGCAATATGCTGTAGAAATTGGTCTGGTTAGAGGGGAGGAGGCATACAATATGACCACATCTGCCCTTGCTGCATCGAAGACAGTATTCATAATATGTGCGGTTTAACGTCACAAACCATCATATGATTATGAGGGACGCCATCGTGGACGGCTCCATAAATTGCTATCACCTGGGGTTTTTAACGTGCACCCAAATCTAAGCACAAGGTCCCCAATCATTTTCGCCACCATCAAAAATGCAGCTGCCACGGCTGCGAGTCGATCCCGTGGCCTTGGAGTCAGCAATCAAGTGCCATACGCGCTAGACTACTGTGGCGGGGATCGAGAACAGTAACCGCACTTGTTTCGTACTAGAGGTCAGTGAGAACAAGGCGTAAATATTTACTGCCCCATGCTGCCACAGACAGGCGCGGCAGCCTTCACAACCCTCTAAAGCAACGGGCGTGGCAACGTGCCGAATAGTGGTCTTATTCGTGAAGAGGCGAAGAATAAAAGCTGGAGACACAGTAAGTTAGTTGTAATATGGCAATAATTACAGCAGTAACGTTGCGAAAATATGCATATGCATATTCTATAATCAAGCACCGTGATCCACTATGGATTCCAGACGGTGCTTTCGCCAGAAGCACGGTCCGTGTGCTCGCCATATTGGAGTTCCTTATTTTGTCGCAGCTCTCTGTATATTTCAATGAATTTTCTTGGCATCTGTGCTTTTTTTACAGTACCGATGGGCGCACGTCTTCGAATTGGCTGCTACGTGCATACTGATTTTGAGTGAAGAAACAGCGCTGGAACAGGACAGAGACTAGATGACACAAATACGGCGCCGACTAAAAACCATAATTTATTGCTTCTGCACATCAATATTTACAGGAAAAAACAATCAGTAAATATATCAAGTAATGACGTATCAATGTAATAATGTTACCTCGAACATTCGTTATCTCACACGATATCATGTCATCTCCATCCTGTTCCAGCGCTATTTCTTGAATCATAATTAGGAGCAGTGTGTATGCATATGTGCTATCTTCGCACCTGTGTGGCTAACACAAAAAGGCGAGAGTCATATCACCGTCGTTTTTTAGATGCGGAAGCATCTTATACTCGCGCCTTGTAGTGCGCCGTCCGCGCCATCCGCACCGCTTCTCGAACATACGACAGCTGACGCGCGCGCATGCGCCGTCGCCCACTCTTTCACCATTCTTGCATCCCTTCCTCCTCTACACACCGCGCGCGCTTCACTCCTCCATCATCTGTGCACCCTTCCTCCTCTACACACCGCGTTCGACATCTACAATTCTCCTGATTCTCCAGTGGACGCGCATGTGGCGTCGCGCTTCGAGAACATTCAACAGCTGACAGTGCATGCGCCGTCGTGCTGTATATATACTCAAGGTCGGCGCTCGCTCGCTCAGTTGCCGCTCGTCGGTTGGTTTGTACGGCGCGTCGACGTCCAAGGTCACGGTGAAATGAATTCCAACGAATCCACAAACACAATGATCGACGTCCCTTCGACCAGCGCCGCCCTTTCGCATACGTGTGTACGTGTTCACTCATTTAACACCCCCTCCTACAACCACGTTAACCAATTTAGCCATCGACCCAAGTAAGTCGCAATTTAACACCCCATTTCACAACCACGTTAACCAATTTAGCCATCGACCCAAGTAAGTCGCACTTTAACACCCCGTTAACCAATTATATGCTCCGCATCCTCCTCAGTGTTCCCCCGAGGGAAGCTGCGGGCAATTTTTTATCGCATGCATCAATATTCCAGTCACTCTCCCTATGTGTAAACCAGCAGGCTAGAACGTGCTTGCTCAAGCCAAACTGTCTGCCTTCCACCCAACAAAACCTCCCCGTGTCAACAAATAGGATTGCGCTGCATAGTGCGGGTGATGTTCAAGTACACACACAAACACACGCGCACACGCACACACGCACGTATACGCACAAGCACAACGGAGCTACGTACATTAACATCGACAAAATAAAACTACGCTTTAGGATGCGTTCATTTTGTCGAATCAAATTTAGGTAAGTGCACGGTAACACGTACTGCATGCCCTCTCTAAAAACGGAAGATCAACGAATAGGATAAACGCACACACTGATTAAAGCTTTCGACAACTGCATAAACAACTTACTAAAAAAACATTTGTGAAAAACATAGCAATCAACAAGGCTTAGTGAGAAAGTCAGAAACTTTGTTTTCCACACGTGGTAGACATTTGGCTTGAATTTCGTTCATTCCGGCCAGAGGGCATTACAGAAGCTGGATTTATAAAAGAGCAAGATAAACTTTACGAAACAGTATAGGATGATTTGCCACTTTTATTCAGCATTTACAAGCAACAGACGTAACTATCATCTGCCTATCTTAATAATATATTAATACTATCAATAATAAAATATATAGGGTTTGACGCCCCAAAACGTCCAAATGATTATGAGGGATGCCGTAGTGGAGGATTCTGGAAATATTTGCCCACCTGGTGTTCTTTACCTAGAACTGACATCACACAGTATACGGGTCCTGTCGCAGAAATGAGACAAAGTGCGATGGAGTATTTCAACAACAACATTAAGTATCAGTGGAAGCGCTACCTAATGAAAATAAAAGTGTAGCAGTGGCTAGATTAAACAACTCACTTGAAGGTTACAGAAGGATGAAAGTACGCTATGCGGCGTTGTGACAGTGCCATCAGAGAGTATTTGAATAGTGGAGTGGCAGAAGTGGGCGGGGAACAAAGGATATCAATGACACACTGCTACTGTACGCCACCTCAAGCTGTCATTGGGGAAGGTGGTCAAACCACAAAGATAAGCATAGTATTTGATGAATTCCCATCGTTCACGACCACCTCGAAAATTGATGCATCCGCATCGTCCACGACAACTTCGTAAACCTCAACTTTAAGCGACAACCTCGAAAATAGACCGAACCTTAATTGTGATATTGTAGACATGCTCATAACTTCCGGCACCATGTTGCAGAAACGAGACAAGACAATTGCATTTGATGTGAACGAAAGCAAGATTCTTTTTTTATGTGCTTATTAACGCGCACGCTCTACCATTCCCACTGTCTCCTTCTTCTCCTCTTCTTCAGTGAGTTTCAATAGTCCCCTAGCTTCTCGCCTCCGTCGAAAAGCGATCGCCACGGTCTCAATCGAACTCGAGATCTTTGGGACAACAACCGAGCATCGTAACCGTTAGAACACCACGGCGGTCCTCTGGAGAAGCTTAGCGTGCAAGTTAAAGGCAGCCGTTTTTAGTGAAGAGCTTCTCCAAATGAGCGCCAGTGGTTTTTGTCCTGACACCAACGGCACCGCTTCCAAACAAAATTAGAGTCTGGAAAGATATTGTTTATCGCTTCTCGAGAGACATAAATCTACATCAACTTTAACGCTAGCATGAAGATTACATTAGAAAAACTCATATTTTCAATCTAGCTAAGCCAGCGTCAACATTAAGATAGGTGGGAGTTGCCAACTGTTGAGTGTCCTAAATGTATCCTAGATGGTCTTTTAAGTATATACTGCCATGTAATTCGTCAGCAAAGTCAACTGAAACGGTTTATGAATTGTACGTTAGGGGGACCCGTTTTTTTGAGTGGATGGACGAGCTTTGTTGAGAAGCTCAGAAAGATTTTGCTCGTACACGTGTAGCAGGCCGTTCTACATGGTCCAAACACTTTGGGGTTCCGAAATTCCCTGAAGCGGCGACTCGCCCCTTTTGATAGAAAGACTTGTGATTAACATTCAAGAACTCTGTAAATTATGCAATTTCTCTGGAGGTGGCGCACAAGTACCTCTTTCGTTTATGCCTGTTGGGCTAGATCAACAGGCTTTACCTTAGCTCACCCTGCATTTTCGGCAGACAAAACTGAGCGTAATGCCGATTATCTTCCCGCTTCTTTCAATCTTCACGACGGAGTCCTTCATCTTCGCTTCTTTAGAATTTCTTTTCAGGAGGCCAGGGTCCCCGGGCAGGCTTCTGGACTTATCGAGATGGTGAGTGAGGTAGGTGCGGATGTGGTTGTGCATGCTGCTTGCCTTTAATGTAGGATAAGACAAGGACGACGAAGTCACATGCGTGGATTCTTTAGTCTACACAAATGTACCTGAGCTAATGCGATGATGTAGAGGTCACGTGTCCGACTTTTCCTGTGTATGCAATTACAGGTCAGGTCCTCCCTATAGTGCTCGTACTCGTCGTGTGACGAATACGTAAACGAGATGTACCTCCCTTCGGGGTGTTCGAGGACCCACTGGGCTCGGTTCACAAGGACTCAAGTTTTGCCTCCGTTTTGAGGGTATGCGAATGGTGAATACGTTGGCCATATTTGATATGCAATAGGTGAAGTCAGCTCACGCCAATGCGCGTACTACGTGCCGGTGTGTCCGGCCCTTTCTATGCAACCGCGCCTGGGGTTGGATCCCGTGATCCTCCAGTCAGCAATCGAACGCCGCATTTCGATGAGGCAGCATATGCCAGACGCCCGTGTTCTTACATTAGGTACGCGTAAAAAAAGTAATAGATATTTCTCGGCCCTCAACTTCAGCGTCTCTGATAATCATATCCTAGTTTTGGCGAGAAAAACCTCAACAAGATTTATCATTTACTCGCATCACGGGTCTGCAATCTCACTCGAATCGGCCCCTAATTTAACCTTGGTGCTAGAAATAATGGCACTCAACGCCAATGTTCTAGGTATACATTTTCATGCAATGATGGAAGAAACACTTGTCCCATTTCGTGCTTTTATCGGCAGCGATTGCCGTATAACCGCATTATCACCAACAGAGAATGTAACGACTGCCGTTGCATTACAGTAGTGGAGGAGGAGAAGGAGGAGGATGAAGAAAGAAGGAAGGCCAGGGAGTAAGCCAACTCTCAGACCGGCTGGCTACCCTGTGATGAGGAAAGGGAAGCAGATGCTTGCGGTTCCTATGTGTTCATAATGTCCCATTTTTCGTGTTATAGGCAACAAAATATCGAACAACTGTTTGTGGCATAATAATAATAATAATAATAATAATAATAATAATAATAATAATAATAATAATAATAATAATAATAATAATAATAATAATAATAATAATAATAATAATAATAATAATAATAATAATAATATAATAATAATAGTAATTATTATTATTATTATTATTATTATTATTATTATTATTATTATTATTATTATTAATATTATTATTATTATTATTAAATTATTAATCATTCAATTAACCTCAACCCCAACGACTGAGGCCATCGTAATAGACTATGCAGGCTCCTTCCAGTGATTTGAGTACATGAAAAAAAAAAATGCAGTCTTTCCATCTTTACCGACACAGTCTATGGCCGCGTTGCGAGCGACAGAAAGTGCAGTGGAGCTGACACATTTCAGCACGGCGCCTTTGATGATGGTCACGATGTTTAAATTCCGAGTTTTTTGTGTGCGTTAGAGCAAGCTCTTCTCGTCCAGGGCGTCACAAACTTGCGTAATTTTTCTTTTATTCGATTTGCTTCTTTTTCCACCGTTATGCTTCAGCTCAGAGTTTTCTGCCAGCAACAATTATCTCCGCAAGTGAATAAACAGAATTAAAAAAAGAAGAGTTAAAATATGAACTATGATATATGAATAAATATGAAAAAAGAAGAGTTGAAATATGAAAGAAATTAAAATACGAACCTGCACTTACGAGCCTGCATTATTCACGCAAACATATATATCCATAATACAATGCATCCTGTTACATTTGTCCGTCTTTTTTTTTTTGCTTGGTAGACTGTGATCTATGCACGAATGCAGCGAATCGAACCAAGATCGGGACATCTGCCACTAGAACACTGTGCTAATAACTATACCAAAAAAATAAAAATGGTTTAAAACGAAAGAGAAAATTATTCTACAGGAAAAAAAACAACAGCTACATTTCTCTAAACAAGCTAAAAGTTGTATTCGGATGATAGTTCGAGTGTCATTGGAACTTCGCTTCACGATACGGCTACTTGGGCCCGTACATTGCTTGCTTTTTTTTTGTTGCCTTTGGTATTGCCTCTTGCTTCTTTTGTTAGTACGACTCTCTGGCGCAGAAAAAACACGACTAACACGTTAGCGCCCGTCCCGCATTCGCTCTGCTTTGTGACGCCTCTGTTCATCTCGCCCCGCCCGCGTGGTAAAGAGCATCACGACTTTGCTTTGTCCGGCGGAACCAGTTGTGACAAGTTAAGATTGATAGGGTAGACTTGAGAAGTCTGAGGTGCTCCCGCAATGGCCAGCCCGACGGCTCCACTCGGTCGGAATTATTCACGCGTACAGCACTGACCAGGGCTCGAACACTCCATTGTATGAGGGACGACGTCGTAACCCGTTCAGGAGTGGCCGCGTGGCCGTACGGCTGCAGCTCATTACTCATAATGCGCTTCACCGGAAAGAGGGTAACAGAAAGCAAAGACAACAAGAGACGCCATGACAAGCCGGCAGGCACTAATGAAAGGCTGCGGTGACAGTACCGTGCCCACTCAATCAATCTTGGGCCTCCCTCCTCTGCTCATTTATCAACAAACCTGAAGAAATTATCCGATTATGTCTTTTGCTTCGCGAACTGCTCGGCTGTGCTCCCGCACACATATTCGGCAAAAAGTCGTCGGTTTGCCAGTGCTATTCGTTCTTGGCCCCATGTCAATCACCGGCGTCTGCCTCACGGAGTGTGTGGCGTCACGTCGCCCCCGAATTATCGTGGGCTTACTGGGCCTATCACCGAGTAAATATTGCCCTTGTCAGAAAGTTTTTTTTTTCCTTTCTGGCCACATGGCGTTTGCCTTGCCGGGAACCGACTGGCGCGGGCATCTGCATGGACGTGTGAGTACACAAGCACGGTTCCTGCTCCCAATCTCCTCGCACTGCCCACACCCCATCGAGGTTCGCGAATTGGCGACGCGGCCTAGAAGTGTGTCGCCCCATACTCGCGTCTTGTGTGCACTATACCATTTTTTTTATTTGATTCATCTTGCAGTTCGTCACCGGTAAACACAGCCTTGTGGCCAAAGCAGCCAGTCTAGGAAAGTTTGATGCAGCGTTTGCAACTACCTGGTTCACCCATTCCTCCCTACTCCCTTCATCGTTAGTGCAAACATGCGTGTACTTGTAACCAAGCTTCTACCACACATTGTGGCCACGATACGTTTTATTTAAATTAATAGCCAACAAGCTATCGTTGAAGAGAGCTTCGAATGCATTACCGCAAATCTGAAGAAAGGTACGCAAACAGCACAGCACTGAAGTTAGTTATAAAGTTGTCAATGGCAATTATCGGGAACATGAGCTTAGGTTATTTCTGTTTTCTGCTCATCAATCTATATCCGGTGCCAGCGGCTACGTAATATTCGGTCAGAAACAAACCTCCTCGGAAAGGGCTATTTTGACGAAGCTTGTGGCCAGCGAATTTGATTCCGCGCTGCTGTAGACGACGGAATGCCCTGGGTGAATGTTACATTATGGCTACGCTCGTTGTCGGTGCAACGGAATGTAAACGTGCAAGGCGAACCCAGTTTAGTGACGTAAATAATATTAACAATAACTATAATAATATTACCTGGGGTTTTACGTCCAAAAACAGCGATATGATATGGGAAACGCGGTAGTGGAGGGCTCCGCAGAAATTTCGACCACCTGGTGTTTTTACCATGCACTGACATCACGCAGCACGCGGGCGTCTACCGTTTCACCTTTTTCAAAATGCGGTCTAGACCAAACCGCAGGTCAGCAGCCAAAAACCGTAGCCACTGTTCCACCGTGGCGGACTGTTCAAACTTATAGTGGTATTCTCACCTCAAAAGCATTACCTGTTCGACTGTCCGAACAGAAGCCGCGTCCACCAGTGAAATGGACATTTATCTCGTACAATAAAGTGCCGACACTTACGAGTAGACCTTTGTCCCAGCGTCCAGCGTCAGAATTTGCCCGGTGCTCGGAACATTGAGTACTGGCAGCTTCAACACTTCCAACCATTTGTATTACATTTCTTTCTTTTATCTGTATACACTTAGAAAGCAACTCGCTGCTAAGCTCGCATGGCGACAAGCTGAAAGAATAATCAATCAAATACTTGCAGCGAATTATTCTACTGCCGACACACAAGAATTAGGCACTAAAATGAGGTTGACAGAGACGCTATAGGCTCTGTAACAGGCAGCAGACACTCTGCTGCAGGCGCAGCGCGAAATATACCCAGACGCCTGCTGGTGCGCGTAGAGACTATTGCAGCACGCTGTTTAGTCTGGTTGAGGATTGGAATGGCTTTGTAATAAAGAAATAAATAAGTTAAATAATAACCAATAAATAAGAAGCGACCCGACAACCAAAAAAAAAGAACAGGAACGGCAGCGTCACAGTAGGCCTATCTTGCACATTGACAGCGATGAAAGAAAAATTCATGAAAGCCAGAATTTTAATAAAATATTTAAAAAATGTGTGGGCAATCCTTCTGTCGTATCAGTATAAGACGAAAGCGCAACGTATCTTCACAGCACTATTTCAACGTTCATTCTTCACTGTTTCGTGGCAAGGACGAAGCGATGAATGTGAAATCACATTACCAACAATAAATTGGAATGTCACGCGAAAAACGGCAAGTAGTTCAAGACTTGCAACGCCCCGCCACGGTGGTTTAATGGCTAAAATACTCGGCTGCTGACCCCCAGTTCGCAGGATCAGATTCCGGCTCCGGGGGCTGCATTTTCGATGGAGGCGGAAATGTTGTAGGCCCGTGTGCTCAAATTTAGTGCACGTTAAAAAACCCCAGGTGGTCGAAATTTCCGGAGCCCTCTACTACGGCGTCTCTCATAATCATATGGTGGTTTTGGAACGTTAAACCCCACATATCAATAATCATCATCAAAACTTGCAACGTGCTTTTCAAGCACAAGGAACGCACAAAAAGAACACACGCGGGGTGCTAACACGCCCTGTAAAGTTGTTTGCTCTGTGTGGCGCTCGTGTCTAGCACAAAAGCCCCATTTTGGGTTACAACCAGTGGGCGGTAGGTGGCGTTGTGTTCGCGTTGATCACCACTATCATCATCATTGCGTAGCACTGGCGGTGACTTCTGGCGAAAGGCAAGCCATGGTTGCGGGCGAGAGTTGAGCGGGTTTCTTCTGCACCTGGTGGTTGCCGCGAACAGTTGTCTCTAGCGTGGTTCCTCGGCGCGTGGCACCGCGGGCTGCGCGTCGGGGTCCTCGCGGTAAGTCAAGCGTTGGCGACGCCGCCTTGGGTGTGTTATTGTGTTTGTCATGTTATTGTGTGTTTTCGTTTATTGTGTTTGTCATGGATTGTATGATAATATTGTGTAAGGAGGTCTTAGCGGGTTAATTACAATTGATGTATCGATTCGGCAGAGAATATCGTCGTTCTGAGATGGTTAAATAAATGTGTGTATTATTTGGTTTGTACTGACGGCGTCTGATGTGTCCTTTCACTCCAAAAGCGTGACGCTCGCTGGACAGTTCGAGACCCCACAAGGTGGGGGTAAACGCTTGTATTGGAATATATATATATATATAAGATATATAATAATAAGATATATATATATATATATATATATATATATATATATATATATATATATATATATACGACAACTCTTGTTCTAGTTTTTTTTTTGACAACCGTTGGTATACATTTCACAACGTCATATCGATGACGTAAATACGTCACTGAAGTCTTGGTGGCTCGTGGCATAAAACACTTTGTTTAAAGAGATAAATGTCAGTCTTTTTTGTGTTCATATTTTAAGCGTGAACTGAAACGACTGGAACAAAATTGGGAGTAACATACTAAAGCGCTAATTTGGTGTCTCGCCATTGGCCCAGCAATTGCACAATAAAAGTACGACGGAACGCATTAGGAACCACCGGAAATTCAATAGTGCGCGTGTGCCCCTGATTTCTCCGTTTCATGACTGTGCATGCCTATAATGTGTCCCATAGCATCTATCAGCATACTGAACGACCCCTTAGTTGCCCTGCCTGGCATAAAGTACAATTTAGTGGCCTTCGGCAAATTTTGAGCCTTTAGAGAATTTTATCTGTGAACGTAAATGATCATCCACTTCGTAGAGAATGATCATGACTTCCAATGCCACAAGTCAGCTTTATTTTCATGGCGAGCAAAGTTGGCGCTTTAGGCACGCTGTCAAGCTGCAAAGTTCTTGTTTCGTGTTCAGGTCTCTCACCCGAGAGACCAATCCATTCCTGAATTAAATCATGGCCTCCTCCATCTCTCCCACCGGCACTCTTCATTTGGAATGTTAAGAAAAAGTTATTTAACGTCCTCACTCAAATAAAAGTGGAGTCGTAAGCGAGCTTCACTGCACTGAAACATGATCGCTGGCGAACGAACCCATGTGCTTTGATTCGGCCAAGACTCAGAGTGAAGTCTTGACTACGAAAGAACCCCCGTGCGTCCGGGGAGACTATCAGTCAAAATACGGCCATAAAGTGAACGAGTCCGCGAGCACAAAGACGCTGTAAATGCAAACGACGCCGTGCTCCGAGACGAGACTGAGAATTCAAATGAGACCATTAGCCCGTAGAATTCTCGACTCTAAAACGAGAAATGGGCCGGTAAACTGGCAGGTCGGCTGTCCGTGAAATCTATGCAGCCGTGACCCACACAGGTACGTTTGTATAGTTAACACGGCTGCTCGAGCTGGTTCCCCTTACTTTGTGATAGTGCCTCCTCAGGGTGGTCACATGGCATCCCCCTTAGACAGACGCGCCAGCCAAAGCTCGTTGGTTAAGCGCGCACGAACCTTCTAAACACTTTCAGACGTTAGGCAGCTGTTTTTTTTTCTTTTTTTGTTTGTTGGTAGTGAGTCTGTCTCTGTCTGAGTGCGCCGTTTTCTGTGTGCTATGAAACTTCCCTTGTACATGTTTTCAAGATTCTGAAAGTAAATGTGCGCGGTGGACTAACAAGCTAATATATCTGCCAGGCTACCAATTCTCAAAAGGATCACGTAGTATATACACTGCCTTCGTTAGGCATTGTTCGTTGAACATCGAATAAAGAAAAACGTCTAACTGGTTTTCGAAACCACGCGAGACACTACCCCACGCATACGAGGTCCCAAACGCTTCGGAATCACCTTTTAGGTTGGTTTTAACAACGGAGAACACCGAGATTTGGGTGGTACGTTCGACGAACCGAATCGATTGCACAATAGCACACTTTGTATACGAAAGCAGCGCAATGTGCTGCAGAGCATGCCCGCAACCCATAGATTTAACTCAACTGAAAGCGGTTGGCTATCGTGCCCTTGAAGAGACTCGGCGTTTTTTTTTCTCTCTCATTAATGCAACAAGAGTACCTGGGAAAGAGTGTAATCTTCGAGTTGCTTCAACGCAGCTAATTATGTATAGTTTTGTGCGAAAGAACATTCTAAACTCACTCCGTCGTGGTGGTCTAGAGGTTACAGTGGCATTCGACTGCTATCTCTAAGGTGGCGGTATCAAATACCGGCTGTGGCTGCAGCATTTTCGGTGGAGGCGAACATGTTTGAGGCCCAGTAATTAGATTGAGGTGCACGGTAACGACCCTCCTGTAGTCGAAATTTACGGTGCACTCCACTAAGTCGTCTTATAATCATATTAGTGGTTTGAAACGTTGAGCGCAAGATATTATTATCAGATGCGAAGCAGCTCTTCGACTAGCCTGTGTAACGCTGTCCCTCTGTCCTCCGTCCGCACCACTCCCCTCACCGCAGGTGTTCGAACGGTACCAAGTAGCTTACACCTTCCTAACTGCGTGATGACGTCTCTCTTCCTCGCCTGCAGCGTGCTCACCACGTGTCAGCTCTCTCTCGCTTCACCCTCTCCACCGCTAGTAACGCTCGAGCTCACTCATCATCTCGCTCGCGCCACTTCTCTCCATCTGTTGGCGAAAAGAAGCCGTGGGCCGGTGGGTGCGCACGCTGCGCGCGCCTCAAGGATCTCGCGGCGCCCCCAGTGTGCACAACGCGCCGCTGTTTGCAGCGCGATCGCGGCGATGGACGGGACACCATGGCGGCATGCTTTCCGCTAGTGTGCGCGTACCTTTCCCGGCTTTCATCGGCGTTGCGAGGGTTAGCGAAGCCGATTGTGTTCGTGAATGGCGACGTCAACACCGACGATTCGCAAGTCAGAGAGGCCGAACGCAAGCCTCGGCAGTGGAAGACCAGCGACACTGACGAGGTGCTAGTCAAAAACACCGATCGCGTTCGAAAATACAGACGGCGCGCGGGTAACACCGACGAGACGCGAGTAAATGAAGCCGAGCGCACGCGTCTCCAACGCGTTCCACCTCCCTTGTCTTTGCGCTTCAAAGAGACGTTTACTGCAGGAAACGCTACACCGAGTTTTGCTTCAAACCGTTTTTCCAGCCACCACGTCGACACCCATTTCAGTCGTGTCAACGCAATATGCACCATTGCTGCTTCGCATCCTATCAGGGTTCCCTTCGGAGAGACGGTTCATAGTTATTATTATTATTATCATCATCATCATCATCATTATTAATATAAACTTGGTCATGCAGTAAAACGCCCGATAAATATCAACACACCAAGGAATATTCACTTGCAGCTGACTACCCAAGTCCGTAAGGTTCGTGTGAGTAAAAGAATTCTGTACTGTATGTACAATAAATACCGTAAAATGAAAATTAGTCAATATATTTTAAGAGGCTATGTCAGTTTTGGCTCATCAGCTTGTTGAGCTTTATTTACTTGTGTTTATTTTTTGAAATAAAGATAAAAGAAGGAGTAATTATCATTGCCTGTCGACCACTACCCTTTTGACCATTGACCAGGCTATAAAGACGGAACAAAAGCTAAGATAGAAAAAAAAGTTTCGCATTCGATGAGTTCTAAAGTTACCTTTTTAACACAGCCCGCTAATGTTCGCTAACTACAGCGAAGGTTGAATAAATTGCACCTGAAAGGCGCAATAAATGTGGGACAATCATCGCAAGAAACGTGGACGAACAGTTATGGCACTTGCATTGCAAATAACTTATCCCATTGCTTCACTATGCGTGAGTTATTTACTTGAGTTGAATCCATGGTGTAGAGTCTTAATACAGCATGTCACTCAGTGGCCTAACTTAACGCTTGAGCACCAATGCTGGCTACCTTCTAACAGTTTCTGAAATTATTTTTCTTTATATCTTTACTATGACGGCGCACACAAGTCAGAGCTAGCAAATGTCTCGTCCAGCTCTCACAGCTTAAATGGTGCAATTGTACATTAAGGCCTTCCTCGCAGAGTGAATTTCTCGCGCGCCCGGCTTTCATTCAATAGGCAGCAGCCGCAGAGTTAGAGCCATTTGCCGAGCAAATATCGCAAGACGGGGGCCTTTCCCAACTTCTCTGCGACAAAGGCTATGACAGCCAGCTTTCGTAACATCAGAGCTCACTGCGATGTGATAGCGAAGCGACGAGAAAGCCTTCATAGGGGAGCACGCATCTTGGAAGTTAATTAAACATGCATCTGTGGCTCGGAACGTAACAAGCACAAACAGCAGGAAACGCGCTGCCTGCCACAAAGTTAATCCGCCAGCTGTGCAAGCAGGAAGGCGCTCGGCGAAATCTGATACGGGACCATGGGTCGTTCCGCGACCATCTCGCGACACAAGAGGAAGGTCACAGGGTCAAGAGTCCAACGTCGTTAGGGGAAGTCTGTAAACAAGAACACAGCCGCCCCTGCACGCAATGACATAGAGACGCTATACGTTAAGTGGGAAGTGGTTGGCCTTATCAAAGGGCCAAGTCATGAGCGGGCTATAGGAGAATGCACACGCACCGCTCTAATAGGGCTTTTGGCGACTCAACACAGTCATAAGCAGTGTATTCCAATCCCTGAAACTCACAGAGGGACGCTGTTTCCCGAGTGTGATTGGAGCATATGAGGTGAAGCGAGCCCACATGATCAACCTGTAGGCCGACAAGGTGAGCGCAGCTTTTAAATACTATAGCTTCTAAATACGGTGAAAAAAAAAACACCAAGCCCTGAAAGAACACACAAACGAGGTTTGCTGCGGATGATGAGGAATAATGGGTCAACCAGATAGCAATGGGTTTCGAACCTTCGCTATCGCTTAATCAGTGGCCGGCATTGATGACAGGAAATCAATTCAATCGAAAAAAGAAGTAGATTCAGGAACTTCGGCACGTGTTCACTTTCTGTGGCATTGAAAATGTCCCTGACGAATTCTCCCAAATCGTATTTACTATTCCCCAAAACATGCCTGAAACTACAATCTCAAGCCACATAGAATTTAAAGTAACAATACGGCTATATGGGCTAGTTGGTGACCAAGCTTAAAGCAAATGCTTTTCAAGAGCACGAAAAACGAAGAAAGAAAAACTAAAAATTTTGCAGCACAGATGCAGTCACTCACTACTAAATTTTTATTGAGCATAAAAACATTTAAAAGCAATAAACATAATAACATTGCACGTGCATTGTCGAATTATGGCCCTAAGTGCTGTCAGAACAATAAAAATTCATTTCTGGATAAGCGCTGTCCCATAAAGTCATAGCTTTTCTGTCTTCCTTTTGCGCCCGTTTGAAAAGCGTTTACTTAAACATTAATTCGAATTATACCTGTATGCTGCCTTAGAGACATATTCTGCCTAAATTTTACGTCAGCAAGACATATCCTCAATAATTAGTGCCATCCCCGCTTTTTTCAAATTCGAAAATTGCTGTCGCAGAATATGATTCATAAGTTAAATGTGTAGCCGAATTCGCGACTGCAACGTACTATAAACACTGAGCTTGTGGCATCTCTCATGTGTGATCAAGTTGCTTAAATTCAAATGCGAAAGAAAAATCGGCAGACCCACGTATTGTGGGAATCGATGATATGCGAAGCACGATTGAAGAAGGCAGATATGTCACTTTAAAGTCAGCAAAATTCTACGAGGTGGACGTTAATTATGCCGTGCATGACTTCCACGTCTTGATTATCATGTTTGGACGTGTAATTTACTTTTGTTGTCTATTCACGTCACGTGGTTCCAAATTTGGTATATGTCGAGCTAGCGAAACGGCCGCAAGCACGCAATGAGCGTAGCATGTAGTGATGTATTACATGCCGCGCATATTATGATTATCATGTTTGCCCCGCTGCGGTCGTCTAGTGGTTAAGGTACTCGGCTGATGACCCGCAGGTCGCGGGATCGAATCCCGGCTGCGGCAGCTGCATTTTCGAGCAAGGTAAAAATGTTGTAGGCCCATGTGCTCAGATTTGGGTGCACGTTAAAAACCCCAGGTGGTCGAAATTGCCAGAGTGCTCTACTACGGTGTCTCTCAAATTCGTATGGTGGTTTTGGGACGTTACACCTCACATAAAATTCAGTAATGATTATGATGTTTGGACGTGTCATTTATCTTCGACGTCCATTCACGTCCCCTGATACCGAATTCGGTATATGTGTAGCTAGCAAAACGGCCACGAGCACGCTATTAGCATGGCATGTAGTCATGTTTTTACGTGACACGCACTTCATGATTATCATGTTCGGACATGTCATTTGGCTTCATCGTCCATTCATGTCACGTAATAACAACTTTGGTATATGTGAAGCTAGAGAAACGACCGTGAGCACTTCATGAGCGTGGCGTGTAGTCATGACTTTCATGACAAGCACGTTATAATTTCCACGTTAGGGTCTGTCAGTTACTTTGGCTATGCAGAAATGTAATATTATATTAGTTTTGCAATATGTCATGTGAACGAAACCACTACATGAGCAGCAAGACCATTACATGTAAATCATGACACTAATGACATATATCTCATGAGTATCATGTTTTAACTAGTCACTTAGGCTCTTCTTACCTTCATGTAATTCCAAACAAATTTTGGTATCAATATTATTATAGAAACGGCTAGAAGAGCTAAAAGTAATAGGCGGCTAGACAGACAGACAGATAGACAGACAGACAGACAGACAGACAGACAGACAGACAGACAGACAGACAGACAGACAGACAAACAGACAGACAGACAGACAGATAGATAGATAGATAGATAGATAGATAGATAGATAGATAGATAGATAGATAGATAGATAGATAGATAGATAGATAGATAGATAGATAGATAGATAGATAGATAGATACACCTAAAGTCGCCGAAGTTCACTAAGAAATGCTTCGCATTTAAAAATCTGGAGGACTTCGATTCCAGAGCTAATACGAGTGACCAGCCGGGGTGACGGGAGCACTCCCATCTCTGCTCTCACCGGCGTTCTTCGTCATCGCGCTGCGCCTCGGGTATTGTAATATAGCAAAAGGACAGGAAAACAGCAACAACGAAAAAAAAAAAACTCACAAGGCAGAGGCTCCACTTACCACTTAGTATAAGTTGAGCGTCTGTCCTCTCACTTGCTCTCCCTTTCTCCTGTTTTCCCGCCGATACGCTTGTGATACATTGCACCAACTGACTCAGTAGACCGCCTCCTTGAACTTCTCGGGCCTTCTCGCAAAGCGCGGTCGCCTCGCACTCGCCAAGGATTACTGTGGACACGAAATGCTTCGACTTGGCTGACGTCACTAGACACGGACTCACAGGTTTTGAGCTTTTTAATGCATACATTTCTGCGACACTCTCTAGAGGAATTCAAAACATACACATTTTAAGCGTTCAAGTTATAAAAACAAAGTGATTCTGTGATAATTGAAAAAAGCTAGATGAAGTCCGACACGGGCTCCCCACTGTCTGTGCAAAACCCTGTTTATGACTGAAATTACCAGTAGCTTCTATATACACATGACAGTCCCGCAATAAAGTCTACCACCCGTCTTTTCTGCTATACCTAAACCTCTGCGGACGGATGGTCCCATGTTACTTTTGCGATCGATTGTATACCCTTGTGCTCCGTACTGTTGGTCCCGGTCACAGCGGCAGGCCAAATGAGGCCATTGCGGCAGTCCAAAAGGCATTTACCGTCGAGTTTTGGTTATGCCACTCACCGGCTGCACATATCCGGCTCGCACGCACTTCGCCTGTCGAGCACCGCCATTACGGTCCATTTGACCACAGATGGACTTCCAGGCAATTTAGTTTCAGTCTGAGCAACCACTGCATCTATATAGCAACCGATGAGCTGCATGCACACGTTCGGCCGAGGAAAACGCCGACTAAGAATTGATCTGGCCCCTTTATCTAGAATGCGGAGCTATGCATCAGTGGAGTCTGCAGGGTTACGAGGTGGGTTGTGGGACTTCGAGAATATACGGGTGCTCGAAACATGAGCTAAAGATTGATGTTGTTCAGCCAGCGCTGCGTGAGAAGATAGCCGCGGGTACAAAAATCGCGTAGGGCGAAAACCCAGTGTGCGTAGTAATTTCCGCCTTTCGGGAGTAGGGCATGTGTGCGTGTCGTAAAACTCGTGCATCTACCCGGCTTATTTACCAGCAATTATATGAGCACCATATGTCATAACACCGCGTGGGCAATTTTTAAATTCCGAAGGTGTACAAAATGCTACAAAAGACGGCGCCGCAGCGCATGCACGACGGAATTCTACCACTGCGGGGCTTGATTATGACTCGCGTCTGAGTGACAGTACACGAGCGCGCTAGAATTTTCTTCCAATACAACTGCAGACTTTGGAACCGAGATTTCATCCCATTTCCTCGTTTTCTGCTGGTGGTGCAAGATGTTTGTTTAAACTAAATAACCCATTCGTTTCTCGCTTTCTGCTTTAATATCATCATCAATATTATTGTTTTCTAACTATACCAGTCGGCCTCGCACATGCAAAAGAGGCAGTCAAAAAGTCGCTGGCCTTCGTTTGAAAGAATCGCTTTTCGCAGCAGTTGTGTGTATGCATCGGCAATCGGTCTTCGTGAGGCGCTACCTATAAAACGGGAGGCAAGTTCTGCTCTATTCGTAAGAACGACGCGGCAGCTGCAGGTCCTTTTACTCGGCCACGGAGTAAGAGGTACCGGAACCTCGATGTTGATCTTAGCGGGTACTAACGCAAGCATTGAGCTCCCCGAGACAAGTACCACTAACTGCAATAGTCACGGCTCTGTTTCCATATACTTCGGCTGTTTCATGACATTCCGCGTCCTATACTTGTGCCCGTAAGCTACCGCTACGTGCCGTCCACCTCCTTCACTCACTGTCTCTCTCTCACACACACACACACCTCGTCCTCTGTTTTTAAATCATCTTATTCCTTCTTGGCACTCTTCGCGCAGCCTAAAGGAGCAATGAAGCATCATTCTGTCAGCACGAGCAATGTCAATCCGAGTAGTAACAACAGAATACGCACTTCAATGCATAGATGAGGAAGAGAGGTCACCACCGCCAGTTCATATTTTAGGGGCGAATGTCCTTAAAGCGGCACCCGTTCATCCTTCATCGTAGTACTAACATGTCTTATGCTTTGACGTGCAAGGTGGTGCCGGTGGGCGATTTCTCCTGTGCATTGTTGAACAATAAAAAATTCGTAGCGTGCGCGTTGACTAAAAGCCGAATTCTCTTGTCTCTCATTCCACATTAGAAGCTATTGACATGTACATGGAGCACTATCTCACAAGAAAGGGTTGCTACGCTACACTCGCTGAGCGTAACTTCCTTGGTTTTAGAAAAGTTTAGTGAGCATTGGGCCGCAGTGCCTTGAATACAGCGAACTAGTATATACCATGAACTCGTGGTGGTTAAAGGTGGGAACTAGACACGAAGCGCAAGCCATAAGAAAGTGTGCGTGTGCCACTTCTCCTGTAGTCCTTGAAATGTCCGCTGGATAGCGGTGCTTCTTTATGCGGAATATATGATGAAAAGATGCGATATGGTCGTACTTAAAGTGTTGACTAGATGGATGAGTGGACACACAGACAGATGCACGGACGGACGCACGAATGGCTGCGTGGATGGATGGACGCATGAATGGACGCAGGGGCGGATGCATGAACGAACGCAAGGATGGACGCACGAACAGACACACGCACGGAGGCGCGGATGGACGGTCGCACAGACAGACGCATGGACGGACGGACGCTTCGCCCCACTCTCCATCATTCACCCCGTGGATATGCTGCTATAATTTTTAAAAAATTTGGCCTAGTATATTTGTGCTTCGCTGCAAAGGATGTCGAAAGCCGATAGTCTTCCATCTGGAGGTGCTGCGTGTGATATGGCTTCATCTGGCAGTAATGAGAAGAAACAAGTTTTTTAGAAGGCAGAGCCATTAGTAGATAGCAAGACCAGGTCACTTCAGTTAAAGCCCTGATTTTTTAGGAAAGGGAGAAACAACCACTTCATCGTTCATAGCACCGCATTGTCGTCAGCACAACTTAATAAACGCGGTAGTCTTCAGAATTACGTGTGTATGCATTTTCTAAATAAAAATACACCCTGCCGAACACTTACGTATTTATGTTGCGCCTTAAACATAATATTCGCTTTTTGATTGACAATGTTCACAAGTATGAACACAGCTACTAGATCAAGATCCGTGAGCTCTGAGAGGCGGCATTACACTTTCACCCGCTCACTGAATCGTTGAACAGGCACCGACAAGCAGAGAGACCAAATTTTTTGCTATAAAGTGTACCAAAGAAGAATATAGTTTTTAAAAATCAGGGGCCTTTCTCCAATTGGGAAAATGGGGCAAGCAAAGCTTGGCGTGTGCATGCCTGGCGTTACGCTCACAGTGTGCTCGCGGCCGTTTAGCTATAGCTCCACATAAACCAAATTTAGTATCACGTGACGTGAATAGACGACGAAAGTAAATGACACGTCAAAGCATGATAATGATGTGCCTTTCATGTAAAACATGACTACATGCTACGCTCACAGTGCCCTCACAGCCTTTTCAATAGCTCCACAAACACCAAATTTGGTATCACGTGACGTAAATAGACGACGAAGGTAAATGACATGGCCAAACATAATAATCATGACATGCATGTCATGTAAGAACATGAATACATGTTATGCTCCTAGCGTACTCTTGGTTGTTTCGCTGTCTCCAGATATACCAAAGTTGTTATCACGTGACGTGAATAAATGACGAAGGTAGATGACGCTTCCCAACATGATAATCACGACATGGAAGTCATTTACGGCATAATTTACGTCCGTCTTGTAATGTCGGGCTGATTTTTGTGACATATGAACCTTCTTCATTCATGCTTCGCATATTATGATATGATATGTGGGGTTCAACGTCCCAAAACCGCCATATGATTATGAGAGACGCCATAGTGGAGGGCTCCAGAAATTGTGACCACCTGGGGTTCTTTAACGTGCGCCCAAATCTGAGCCCACGGACCTACAACATTTCCGCCTCTGTCGGAAATGCAGCCGCCACAACCCACCCGTGCCTACACCGTTTCTGCCTCCATCGAAAATGCAGCCGCCGCAGCCGGGATTCGATCCCGTGACATGCGGGTCAGCAGCCGAGTACCTTAGCCACTAGACCACCGCGGCGGAGCTTCGAATATCATCGATTCTCACAGTACGTGAGAACTTCAAGCTTTCTTTCTTTCTTTCTTTATTTCTTTCTTTTATCCTTCCTTTCTTTCTTTCCTTCTGTCTTCCTTCCATTTATCTCCTTTCTTTCTTCCTTTCCTTCTTTTGTTTTTTTTGCTTTTTTTCTTATTCCTTTATTTCTTCATTTTCTTCTTGATTTGTTTCATTCCTTCTTTCCTTATCTCTTTCTCCGTGGTAAAAAAACGACTCTGATTGGTTGTGGGCTTGACGTGAAGGCGCACCTGCGCAGTCGGCATAGTGCCTAACATGTGTTACGGCCCCGGCACCGGAACGTGAGGTCATACGTTTATATACAGGCAGTAATGAAATATGACAACGCGAATTGACAAGTAACTTCGATAAAAAAAATCAGATTGTGTCTCTCATATTCATATGGCGATTTTGGGACGTTAAACTCCACCAATCGTAATAGCGAATCAGATTGCCATATGAGAAACGGCTTATCAGCGACAAGCCCACAATCGAGAGAGCATTAATTAATGGAAAACGGCGCATACAAATACGCATGTGACGGGCAGATTCTAGAGGGGTGCATTTTGCGCAGTTTTTTTTGCTTTCTTTCGTGTACTACAATGCCGCAACTGAAACTCGTAACTCAAAGAAAGCTTCGCTTGAGGAGGGGGAGGGTCGTAAGATACCCCGGTAGTTCCAAGCACAAGTTGGAAGCAATATGTCCGCCGCAATGGTGGAGCGGTTAGCGTGCTCGGCTGCCTTGGGTTAGCGTGCCCCAAGGCAGCGGGATTGATCCGGGCAGTGGCGTTTCGAAGGAGGCGAAATGGTAGAGGAGCGTGTTTTTTGCGATATCATTGCACCTTAAATAACTCCAGATTATCGACGTTTCCGGAGCCCTGCACAACGGCGTTCCTCATAATCAAATCGTGGTTTTGGGACGTAAAACTTCAGATATTATTATTATTATTATTATTATTATTATTATTATTATTATTATTATTACCATTATTATTATTATTATTATTATTATTATTATTATTATTATTATTATTATTATTATTATTATTATTATTATTATTATTATTATTATTATTATTATTATTATTGGACCTATTCCACGTTCGTAAATAGAGCTAGGCACTATCCGGATACTGATGCGCTTGAAGCGACGTCGTGGCGCCTAGGCTCCGCTCAACCCGAAAATCTTGCCCCTGCCCTCTATGATCATGTGGCAACTGGTGGCAGTTGGATCACATGGCAAGCTGCCTCCGAGCACAGCGCATCAAAGTCCGACGTCCCAGCCGTGTATACAGACTTAAGAGTTTTGAGTGTCTCCTGTACCCGTTCAGAAAAATAAAAAAACACACGTGGGGAACTAGCCAATTAAGATAAAAGGCAGACCAAATAGTACGTCCACGAAGTTTGGGAGTGATGCTAGTGTTCATTGATTCTACAAAACCCACAGTAACCTGGGCTGATATACTTTAAATATTTCTTTGTTTCTTTGGGTTATATGTTTTCGTATTGTGTGTTTGCTGGAATTGGTCGATCCAGCTGATAATAGAGGGGAAGCTTCGTTTTATAGATGACATGCAAAAAAATATAATATCGAGCCGACATCTGCCGACATCTGCCGACATCTATAACATCTGCCGACATCTCTCTGCCTCTCTTTTCTTGTCATTACCTTTTAGTTCAGAGCGTACACACTTCTCGCCTGTAGGGAGTGAGCGTTGTGGTACAGTGTAGTTTAGAACAATTCGCAGAGCCAAGACGCTTTTACTCTCCGTAAACGAGCTACCAATAGTCACTCTGGCCTATGTAGTAGAGAAAACATTATCAAGGGCAGCGAGTCATCAGTGGGTATAAGGCCCGTCATAAAGGGGCCTTATACCCACCTCAGCCATTGCTGAAAGATTGGACGTAATGACTCAGTTTGGTTCAGACTGGAAACCTTTTTCTTTTTCTTTTTTTATTCACTGTGGTTATTAGTTGCGAACGACTCCAGCGTTAGTGGCAGCGGTGGACAGCATGCTGTCATTTTGAATTCATAACTTTCGCTGTATATATATACTACACAAACCTTAATGGCATCACAAAAACGAGATTAATACAGTTGTTTTTGAACTGCACTGACCATACTAAAAGATTACCTGTGATAACATCATCAAGAAAACAATATTTATCAGAGGAAACTTTAGGAATGATTTTTCGAAAATAATCCGCGATCTCACAGTAATTTCTTAGTTTTAGCATTTCTTATGACGGAAACATGTATACGTCACTACTCAATGAGTGCAGACGTTATCTCAATGAGATAAAGATCGGCGCACGCCTTTGCTGCCACAATAATGCCAAAAGCAGCCCTGCAGCAAGAAAGAGAAAAACACAACTTTTAATTAAACAGCATGCAGCTTTTAGACGACAGCAGGCAGAAGTGAGATAAGAACAGCCTGTTACTTTAAACAACTCCTTTTTTACTGAATTTAAATCAAGAATTCATCAAATGCATCAACAGTTGTCACCTGCAATACGCGTATACTTACAAGAGACCTAAAGAGCAGTCAGCCTGCCAAACAGCAAATTCCAGTTGAGTAGATAATTTCAATCACTTTCTAGCACTAGTTTGTATCTTGAGCATGCGGTGTAACAGATAAGCTACATCGCGTCCTAAACAACGCAGCGTCACCAAAGCGAATCCTTGAAGGCTTGACGAGCATTATCGTCATAGTATCGATTCCAGGTGTGCTTTCCAATCAATTGTGGCGCCCCTCCCCCCCGCACTATGCCATCGACGTCGATCATGTCGATCATCTTGAGTTGCTAATGACATCTCACTATAAGAACGCTACCTTCAGCGTCCCTGGTTAGGCAAACTATCGACACTTTCGGTGACGATCAAGGGTTTTCTCGAGCCTTCGTCATCTGTCCTCTACATTAAACAATAAATGAACAAGCACAACCTGACTACACACATGAAAGAAGACAAGGTCGAGACAAGAAAAAAGACAGAGCGACCGTTCGATCTATCTTGCCCGAACCTACCTCAATCAATGCTTGCCATGTTGTTCCCAAGCGAACAAGAAGGATGACAATTCCCCATTGTTTCATTTCTCTTTTCGGTCCATTAGCAGGCGGTATGCGACTGCAGGGTGTCACCTTTGGCTAGGACATCTGAACGACACAGAGTGTGGCGATTTCAAAAGCAACTTCAAGGTACATCTGTTCCAGTGCCAAAAAATTCCAAAGGTTTGATTGATTGATATGGGGGGTTTAACGTCCCAAAACCATCATATGATTATGAGAGACACCGTAGTGGAGGACTCCGGAAATTTAAACCACCTCGGGTTCTTTAACGTGCACCCAAATCTGAGCACACGGGCCTACAAAATTTCCGCCTCCATCGGAAATGAAGCTGCCGACCCCGGAACTCGATCCCGCGACCGGCGGGTCAGCAGCCGAGTATCTTAGCCACTAGACCACCGCGGTGGGGCATCCAAAGGTTGGGATTGGTACGGTAACAGTTTCAGGTTATTTCTCTCAATACGACACAGGTACTGCGGCTACACTCTTCTGAGATTGCTTCACTGGAGAAGTATAGATTGAAACATTAAAATGCCGTATAGTCATAAATATGTCTGTGTTTGAATGAACATTCCCATCTTTCTTTCTCTGGAGCTGAAAGCCACGTACAGATCACTCCCAAAGTTTTCGAAACATGAAACTCTTAAAGAAAAATTGCATTTTCTTCGGAACATCTTCGAACGGACGGCAATATATATGTCAGAAACGGGATTCTTGTAGAAGTGCAATAACTGAGATTTGCCATTTGAAAACATATTTTGCTGCAACGATGACTTTATTTTTTATTCCAGACTGCAAAAACTTTTGTGGTTTTAAAACCTGGCATGCGTCAGAAAGAGAGGGAGAGAAATGAAAAGGAAAGGCGGGGAGGTTAACCAAACTTTGGCTCGGTTGGCATGAGTCAGTTCTCTCAATATGGTTTGGAGATGATTTAGTTTACAGTTAGCAGCTCCAGTGAACGTGCGCGACAAGACTAGAAGTTCTTACTTGTTGACATGGTCCCAATAGAGTGCAAAAATTACGTAACCAGAGGGAAATGACAACACGTGCTTTAACTACACGAAAATATTTCTTTAGTAAGTAGACGAGAGTATAAATACACCTGCTACAAACGCTTGAGTGGCTTTATTATGAAGCGCACATTATTTAACATTAAAAAAATGTTAACTCGCCCTTCAGTATGTAAACGGACGGAACACTGAAACGCACTAAACGGAGACTATCTTTTTTTGCAGGTTAAACTATGCATCGATCTAGTTAGAGGGTCGTTGTCTTTGGTAAGTATGGCGCTTCTCCAACAAACCAGTACACCAGCACCGACTGTAGTGTTACGCTAATCAACGTTGACGACAACTTTTACCATTTGTTTTGAGCTCTCTCAGCATTTTAATTCAGGGAGCAATCTGTGCATTCCACACAATATCTGGCAAAGCTGAGAGTAACCTTGTAGACAACAACCTCATCTCAAGCCATAAATCAATATTTGCCATTTTACTGCAACCTCCCCGATTGACACTCCATATGTTGATGATTTTGCAAAGACAAGAAAAACGCCAGTTTTATATTAGCACACTCAACCGTGTTCGCCAGGTTTTACCAAATCTTACGAAAGTTAGGCATGACGCCTATTTTTTTTTTCAGGAGTCTTAGGCCAAAGAGTAGTGTTTATTTTTTCATATTGTTGCCTGATGATTGATTTATATGTGGGCTTTACCGTCAAAACCACGACACTGTGTGTGCGTGCGTCTCTCTTTTTGTGTCCTTGTCGTGGTGCGCTATACCCTTATAAATGATGAACCCCAACCAACTAGCCCGTCAACGTGTCTCAGCTCCCCCATTATCCTACGTAACCGTTTTTAGGTTATAAATATATTCTTGAAACGGTTTGATGGGCCAAAACCCCCATATGATTATGAGTCACGTCGTAGTGACTTGTAGAGACCCGTGGAGGAATATGAATTTTTAATCAATTAAACGGCAAAGAGCCTACTGTTCACAGTACAGTGCGAGAGATGAAATGGCACGGACTAGCTAGAGAAAAGGAAAACGTTAATTAAAGGCAGGGAGCTCAAACAAAAGGTAATTAGCGCTGATAGATTAGTTTCATTTCAAAAAGTGTTTAAAGGGACACAAAAGGCAAATATAAAGTGAACGTTGATTGCTGAAATGGCGCTCCAGAAAGCTGGTACTGCTACTTTTGTGTCAAGTAAGTGCTTATTTTGAAATAAAATTAAATTTAAGCGGTCCGCATCGCATTAGTGCACTCCAATTCTCCCGCCCGAAAGTGGCCGTCTCCCGTCACTGTTACTGTGCATAACGTTGCCCGATTTTACTGCACGGGTGCCGTCCATATACCTTCATTTCTCGGTGAGTAGGGCAATGCGGTTTATAATATTGTCGTTTACACGCTGTAATACATTGTGCTTTCACTCTGAGCTAAATTATTATTTAACTTTAGTATCCCTGTAAGGTTGTTTTACCATGTGCGGCAAAAAGATTAATTTTATCAATCTCGGATAGAGTGTGAGAAGGAAGCGTTCGTGCTGTGAGAAGACTGTAAACACTTCCTCTGTCGCCATCCTACCTTCGAAGGCCAAGGAGCTTTGCTGTAATCTGTGCGAGCTGAACAACCTGCCAACCACAGTGTATTGCGATCTTGGATTGTTCGCTTCAGCCCCCATCAGAAAGCCATTACGGTCTGGTGCGACACCTAAACACAAGTCTTACCACTACTTCCAGAGTCGTGATTGACAGCGTGTGTGGGACCGCGTTCACTTTAAGCCGTCCGCCCATCTCTCTATTTTCTTCTACTATCACGTCTCCCTACACAAAGCAGGCAGCCTCACGCAAACTTCACAAGCAACCCACCTCTAGCCTCTGCTTTTATCTCACTTACTTCCACAGTTGTTAGATGTAGCTGAGCTCACAAGCAAATAATCATCTCATAAGAAGCCTGAGGGAGAGAGAGAGAGAGAGAGACAAAAAGGAACGTTAGAAGATTAGGCAGATATTAGAATTCATTTAGCTACCCTTAAATAAGCACCCTAAAAATCAGTGCTGCTTTTGCTAAGTCCCAAATACACCTAAGTTTAAAATAATTTTAATACTGAAAATATTTTCAAATCGTAATAAAAATATCACTCAAGTACGAGGGTAAGTAAAGAAAACAACGTTACGTTCTTTAGCTATTCGGTAATGTGACGACTACTGCAAAGCCTATATTTGCAGTATAAAAAGCGAATAAGCTAAGAAACGCTACAGGCGACTACAAAATTCTGCAAACGAGTCGGTGGAAAAAAAACGCGAAATACGCCTAATATAAACGAAAACTGCAACTCTCCGCTCTTCGACCAATACGCCTCATAAGCCTTCCATAAAGCTACAAACCCAAACAATCTTAGTATCCAATAAGGAAAGTAGCCCTAAAAGTTCCCCATATTTTGTTCAAACTCAAACAATAGCAGTCTCTGCCCTCGCCAAGACATTCAACACATTTGATCAAAAGACCCGTAAAGCTGTAGTGTTAGCAACGAAAGACTGTGACACAACACAGTAGTCATCTCTTTAGTACAAGTCATCTCCGCAGTGTCCCTGGAGTGCTTCTATGGACTTCGGATTACCCGCTGTATTATGCGCAGCAGGAACGCACAATCGCTGGATAGGAAAAAATTACCCGCGGCCAAAGAGTAAGTAATTTTACATTAACGATTACATAACTCTGAAGTGAATGCTTTTTTTTTAACAGAAAGATGTTCAGAAGATCCGGGGTTCTCGGCCTCCACATTTTTTATACCTCGTTATTTGAGACTGAAGCGAAGAAAAGAGTCCTTGCACAGCTGGAACTGTTTTTGCAATCAAGCCTGTATTCAACTACACGAGAACATGTGTGAAGCTCATTAAAGAACGAGAAAAAGAACCAGCAGTAACGCTACACTCAATACAACGCATATCAAGGAATCAGTTATGAAGTCCTAGGGCATATCTCAAAAGACGTAAACGAAGCAACGGTCGCTCAAAATAACGCGCATCGTTTACGGGGTGATCAATCAAAAGTGTGCCATAAGCTGGCCCTAACGTTACTAACCATACTTTACATTTATGCTAACACTGATTATGTGTTGCATGTGAACGCCAGGACAGATAAATTGGGCATATTTTTCAATTAACCGACACGCAGCACCACTAAATTGCACGGGTAAGTAACAATTATCCCACCGCATCCTATATACCACTTAAAAGAGCTATCTACTACTCATAACTTGAAACCTAATCCGTAAATGAATTTTGTTGAGCGATATCTGTTTGCAGCCCGCTTATACAGCCTGAACGCAAATTTTCGAGTGTACGCTTGCGCAAGAAAATCACCATACTTGCGATCGAGGCAACCTTGCGGTATTTACATGCACGTCATATTTCAAGGGCATACACAAACAACACACCCTCACCAATAATTTTTCACCGGTACTCGGTCATGAACGTTTTGCAAATTTTTCTTTTCAAGGTGAGATGCAGCTTTTATATATAGGATTGGTGTTCAGAAAGCGCGCAAATACGTTATTTCTCATTTAATAGTGTCTCAAATTACGCAAACATGAAAACGTACTCTGGGCCACTTAGTTTTCAATAATTTCTGAAGCCACGTGAATGCTCGTTGACGCCCTTTGATGACAAAACACGAACTGTAAGCAGAATGCGTGGGATTGTAACGCTATCGCGGAAATAGTTTGAGAAAAAAAACAATCGGATTATCTAGATTTCAGCGAATGAATCTAGCGCCTGAATCTTACGACCAGCGAAAGATTACTCTCGACAAGCATTGGTGCGATGGTGGGATATTTCACGAGATGTAAGAGCGTGAGGCAGGCTCAGTAATGAATACCAGAGGGAGTTCATTGCTTGATGAGTGTTATAAAAAACAAATAGATATACACTGGTGCACAGCAGACGATGTACATACAATGAAATCGGGAAGCTAATGCACAAAAAATGTTGCTCCTTTTCCAGTCAGGCATGTTACTCATAGCGAAAACGATGTGTTAGAAAACTGCACCAAAATTACATCAGTTGCACCTGCTACAAAAAGTGTAGTAAACATTCACTTACAAGAGAGAGAGAACAAAATGGGGGAAGAGAGGGAGGTTAACCAGAAAATGGAGCATCTGGTTTGCTACCCTGCACTAGGGGAAGGGGGAATGGGGAAGAATGATGAAAAAGAAAGCGAAGAGGGAAATAGACGCGCGCAAAAAAAAAAGGGGGGGGGGGGGCTGGGGTGCTACAGTCTATACAATAGGCCGCTGCCACGAAGGAAGTTGAGTAAGGCCTTCAATGATTTTCTGTTAGCACACAAATCATGTCGCCTTTCTAGCACTGATTCTTCAGACAAATGTCTGTCGTCAAGGCGAGCCAACGCAGCAGCTAGTTGCCGTCTTTGCACGCTGTAACGAGGGCAGTGACAGAGAACGTGCTCTATAGTTTCATCGCTGCCGCAATGACCGGAAACTTAAGCATAATAAGAAGAGGCGAATTACAACAACGACAATGAACGACAATAACAAACACACAATAACCCTTTGCGAAAATTGATAATGATCGGTTTCAACATAGGTTCGTAAAATTTACGTAATTTGAAGCCAAGATTTGGTACAAAATGTCGAAATATATTATAGTTAATAAAAACCAGCACAAAATGAAGCTCATTAGTATTATACCTGTGTGGGTTCAAAGTCACGAAGCCACAATGTGATTACGAGAGACAGCGTAGTGAAAGGCTGCAGAAGTTTCGACCCCCTGAGGTTCCTTAACGTGCACCTAAATCTATGTACGCGTCCCTCAAGCGTTTTCACGTCCATCAAAAGGGTAACGAAGCCCAGGAGCGCAGAATTGTGCCGTTACTTGTGCCGTCTAAAGTGCATTGTAAAATTTGTGATTGAGATGTAAAGAAACTAATGTGGACGAAAAGACAGCTTTCCACCAGCAGTGACTGAACCTGCAACCTTCGCATTACGCGCTCGATGCTCGTATACCAATTGAGCTGTTGTGGCTGTTCGTACACTTTGTGGGGCATTTATACACTACATACAAACCCTGAAAGTGTTAGCGCCTCTTGACTTCATGACGGCGAGGGAGGTACACAATTTTTGGCCAGCTGCCATCACATAGCACGTGATTTTTTTACGAACGTAAAGCTGTCCTATAGCGAGGATCTTGTTCCAGCAGAGTTGATGCCTTCAGGTAGGATAAGAGTGCTCGTTGTTCTGCTGTGCACTCGTTTACGTAGAATATGTACATGAAAAGTCAAGCTTGTCACTTAACATTTCTATAGTATGCATGGCAACACAGCCTCTATTATTGATTTCATACACACGCGAGCGCACACACTGTTAAGGGCGGAGCACATACGACGACATTGTTTTGGGATGCGTTTTTCTCCACTGCTTGCTTTCGGAAATGTTGTTTGTGAGCCGCAAGAAATACATCTAAGAAAAGCACGAATATGAAAAACATGCACGAAGGCATGCACTTACCTAATTGCAAAGAAAAAAAACGTGATCTTTATTTTTAATTGCCTTATCTGGTGCACTAAAGAGCGTCATATAAGATATTTTTGTTTTTAAAAGACTCTTCCGTAATTTTTCGGATTTATGAGGGAGGTACGTAACAGCGTCCATCCAGGTGAGAGGTGTGATCACTGCCTCATTCTGGAGCTTCGAACTATGACACTAGCTAGGTAGCTGTGGAGTTCTAAATGCACGCAAATTCTCTCTCACATATGTTATGTGTTATGTCATATATATATGTGGAAATTTTAATAATTTATATTCAGTAAATATCCCAACCAGGCGCGCAGTACTGAAAGAGAGAGAAGCAAGGAAAGTCAGAGAGGTTGAGCAGACGCACGTCCGATCTCCTATACCCCTACAGTGGGGAAAGGGGCGAAAAAATATTCAAAGAGAAGAACAGGAGGAAAAGGAGAGGCAGAGATGTTAACAAGTCTGGAACAACTGGTATGCTACCCTACACTGGCGATAGCGATGAGGAAGTTCATCTTTAAAGAGATACAATACTAAAGATGTACTTATAACGAAAGAACAACGCGCACACTTGGGGGAGCACATCAAGCCCACAGGTGGTCACACAGATCTGATGACTTCTGGCTTTCTCTGTTCCAGAAGGGTCGCACGTATACGCTCAGTGCCAAAAGTACAGAGACCACAAGACACAAGAGGAAGCAGAATTATCCCGCAGCTTATAGGGCCGCATGCAGCCTTGCGCTTAGATATTCGCCCTGCTCTAAATCAGATTAACGAGCACTGTGAAATTTACACAAATACAGTCAAAAATCGCTTGGAAATGTAAAATTTTCTCAGACCTAGTGATCCTTAACCTTTTGACAGCAACTTTACGTGAATCCACCACTAACACCAAAATTTCCCGCTTTAACGCGTTGTTATGCAACTTCTTCCCAGGGACTTCAGCCGAGAAGACACACTCGTCTCGCATCACAATACTCAGCATGTCATGAAGAAATCGTGGTGATTGTGACCTTCATATCACTGTTAATATCAGTCTACACACAACCGGTGATTTTATTTAGTTTTATTATATTTTAATTCAAGCTTTATTGCATGGGAGCGGGAAATAAGCGTATAAATAGCAGCAGTGCTCTTACTTGCGATGCCAAAATGCCCGATGTTATTTAGGTTACCTTTAGAAGGATGTGCGTATTTAATGTAAAGGACAGTTCTCTTTTCTTTTTATACACTCAGTCTTTCGCAAGTCGGCAGTCATCATCCCATGCCCTACTGCAACGATGTGTTTCATCAACCAAAATTCTGTGTAGGCCAATTGCGAAACTTGCCTTTAGCAACGCTCTTCAATATCTTCAAATAATAAATGATAACACAATAAAAATCCGTGTTGCAGTGGCCTTAATGTGTGCGGGATGCAATATTGCTCATGATCCTATACAGACTCATTGACTGACGTGTGCGTTGAAGAACGTCATCTTGTAACGTTAATTCCGATCTCTCCACTATGGCACTTGTCATAGCCTATGACCTTAGATTGAAATAATACCCCGCAAGAAGCAACTAAATTCATTCTCATATACAGAATTTCGAATGGTACCGGTTTTGTGGCTGTTACAAAAAGTCAAGTGTTCGGTATCTCTCTGGTGAACAAAAAAGCAACGTGGAAGCCTACCAGGTGGATGCATGGTAACTTATTCAATGCCTCGACAACAACATCCAGCAATTTACGGCACACGCGCCACTCAGGCGTCAAGCCTATGATAATAAAAGAAGGATTTGCGATTCGTTTCCGTGTAAGCAAGCTCGCCGCTATCGGAAATCGATTCTCGAAAACAAAAAGAATATAAGTAGCAGAAAACAAATTTCTCTCTTCAGCTGGTGTGAAATGGTGTGGAACTACGAACTTAACACCTGTCCCGCCATCCAGCAAAATTCAATTTTCCGTTCTTTCTCGAACGATTCTAAGCGTGTATTTTTTCGCCCCAGTGCGCACGTCCAACAGTGATAAGGCGGGTGATTCAAATATACTCGCTTGCTCACGTTAGTTAACATACCAGAGCAAAGAAATATCCACTCTTCCAATAATAAGTTCTCCCGTGTCGTTGACAGATGCCAGCCGAGCCGGAAAGTCGCATCTGTGCTGTCAAGGTATATGCAGCTTTTTATTTTTCTACCACTGAGGAAATTACGGCTGTTGACTGCGAAAACGGCCCCTTTAATTAGCAGCCGCGGAGTTCTGCGCACACAGTGTCCCCTTTCCCGACGTGGGTTCATTTTTTTTTTCGAGAAGCACACGTGCGAGCCCTTAACAAAAAACAAATACGTTAAATATTCAAGGCTGAATGAGCCCGTAGCATATACGAAATTTGTCGTCACGTTTCTTAAACTCTCACTCCTCAGTCCTTCGAGGGCTGAATGATATAGTAAGTATAACTGCCGCGAATAGACATTTTTATCAGTTTATTTTCTCCCAGCGAATTCTTTTGCATCTGGTGGGAACAAAAATATCAATCATGAGAATTTACAGGCAATACTAACATAAATAACCCTGCGTAAACAATTCCAGGTTAGTTTGGACCAGCTGGCCATTTTAACGTCCGCCGAAAGCTTAGTGCGCGGCTGTTTTCGCACTTCGCTCCCATCTAAATGCAGCCGCTGTTGCCAGAAATCAGAGAATCGCCCATTCGGCAAAATGTTCGAGACTAAATGACCACCGCGGGTCTCGCTCTATAGAATAATAATCTGAGATTCATGTTGGGATATTTTAAGCTAGTGTCGGCGTGCCGAGTTAGTTTGGCTGTTCAGCTCCTACAATTCGATTGATCACGCATGTGAGAGGCATTCATAGAAAGGCTTCCAATCACCGATACTTGTCAATTACCATTATCTTCCCGTACACCGCGTGGATTTGATTAAACAAACACGCTTTATAATGCAGTGACCACTTTGACACAGTGTTATCAAATATCAATCATTTCTTACAGAGCTGCAGGCGCTTTAAACGTGTCTATCGGATTGTCTAACTAGCCTCACGTACGACTAAGGTGCTCCTGTGATCACCGCCTTAATTTGATGTAGACCAAAATTAGAACGGGGAGGAAGAATAAAGAGCGTTTTACTTCCAAGACATAAACAACGTGAAAATCCCGCCGCGTAGATCATCAAATGCTTTCCTCGAGACACGTGTGGCACATACCCGTATACCACGGGCCGCGGTATGCGGGTATGCGCCACAGGTGATCGACAGTTTTTATTTATCCAGGAACGGCGAGCACAGATATTGGCAATTTAAACGCGGCACTGTTCAGGAAAAGTTACATCGGCAGCGTCGACCAGACGAATGGAAAATATAAATATCAGGGTCGCAGCAGGAATTGAACTTAAGCATTCTGCGTAGCACTCAAATATTCTATCACACAGTCTTGCTATGGTCTTGAAATTGCTGTCGAAAAAGACCATATATGCAGGCGTAATGTCGGTGAAATTTCCTTTGTGGTTTCAGTGCTGGCTGTATAATTTTATGAACGTTACATGTGTACTCCTTTGATGCAGGCATCACATCAGGCTAACGTCATTTGCGTACTACTTAGCGCCATCCAGTAAAGTTGGTCTGCGTAACACTATAGCAAGGGCTTCCAAATTCGCAAGCACAAGCGCTACATGCTCGCAAACCACTTCTGATGTTGGTATACAACCAAACTTGCTGATTGATTGATTGATTGATTTGTGGGGTTTAACGTCCCAAAACCACTATATGATTATGAGAGACGCCGTAGTGGAGGGCTCCGGTAATTTTGACCACCGTGGGTTCTTTAACGTGCGCCCAAATCTGAGCACACGGGCCTACAACATTTCCGCCTCCATCGGAAATGCAGCCGCCGCAGCCGGGAATCGAACCCGCGACCTGCGGGTCAGCAGCCGAGTACCTTAGCCACTAGACCACCGCGGCGGGGCAACCAAACTTGCTGTTCGCCTCGTTACGCAACTAAACACGTGGTTATATAAAACACATGCTTCGGTTCAGCATATGTCTTTGCGTACATTTGTACATGTATTGTGTTCATTTAGTGAGGTTTCACTCAATAAAAAAAAATTAAACATCCGTCATCTGCATGCATAACATCCATTCTCTTGGTACGTGGGATCTCCGAATTATTTCAAGGTGAAGCACTGCGTGTGGCAGGCCACACATATCGTGCGATTTGCATAAAAGACCACGACTACTGAAGTCATTGTGCTCTGATGGTAATACATGCACATGCACGTCCTGTAATTTGTTCTATGAGCCAGATTGAAAAATGTTTTGACCTTTCTTCGCGATTTTTTGTCTATATTTTCCTTCCAGTGTTTCATATGGTGAAACGAATCCATGCTTGCATTGTTAGCCTTATGACTCTCCGGTGGTGGTTCATTTTCGTCCTTTCTCTCGGAGTACGAAGGAAAATGCATAGCTGTGGCCAGAAAAGCATTGATAACGTCTGAGGAAACAGTAATGGGAGGAAGAGATGTGCAAACGAAATAATAATGAAGCGCTAAGCAATGATTCATAGTGCATCTCATCTACGCAGCGTCGTTTTACAGAAATTTTGATAACTTTTTCTAATATAAACTTGACCGCACTTAATGTAGCGGACATTACAAGGCACATCAATCGTAGAAAACACGAAATCAAAGTCATCGGTTTTTTTCATTGAGGCTCAATTTCCTACGTTTCAATCTATTATCAATCAATAACATAGCATGTTTTAAAGGAGAAATCACTACCTCAAAGTTATCGAAGCTTTCCGTCTACATAAGTAAGTTCATTGCGTTTTCGCCTCGAGCACTCAACGCTAACTATACAGCCAAAGACCCAGCCGATGCTATCAGTCGCTAAAAGTGAAAGTTGATATGACGCTTTGAACAGAGTGAAATTTTGAACACATTGGTGGACCATTGAGACAGAAAACGGATGTCTATAGGGATCTCCGTCATTTATTTAGGCAGGAGGTCCATGTTGAGATAGGGAGTGTAAAAGAGTTAAAAAAAAGGGGGCGGGGGGATGAAAACCGTAACATATATCCTGTTTGCTACTATGCATTTGGGAAGAAATAAGGGGAAAAAGAACGAGATATGAAAAGATATAAGTTGAAACACGCACACACACACACACACACAAACACACACACACACACACACACAAACACACGCAGGCACGTACGTATAGGAATGGCACGATCTTTCGATAATGTGAGTCACTTGAAGAAACTTCAGCAGCGTCTTCGTCGCATTCTGGTGAGACGCTCGAGCGTTCCAGCATACCCAGATGGATCGCTCTTAAAGCTGTTGTCATGCAAACAATGCTGACAGGGACTGTGTCGGCATGAGTGCTATACTGACGACAGTGACACAAGATATGTTTGATGGTTTCTTCGCTGCCGCAGTTCAGCACAGTCTGCGATTCGTGGTTGGCAGAAGTTTTTGAAGGAGAGAATGCCGTTTAACAAATAGCGGCATTCTCGCCCCGAATATCACTTCTCTGAATGATGACACTAAATTATATTTATTACCCTATCGTAAAGTAGCCAGTTTCCGTATTATGGTTGGTGATGTCGTTTATACTCGCAAAACTAATATCATTTTCTATCTCGTCATTCGCATGTTTCATGCAGCGTAACGGATCTAAATCACGTATCCACATTCACTGAGCTGCACGAAATTCACGACGAAATCGCATCACCCCAGATTTCAATTCACGCTTAATGCACAGCCATTCACGAGCCAGTAATGATGGGCATTCTTTGAAGGACTCGAAAATGAGAGCAGCGGCTTCGCGTGCTTCATGCTGGAGCAGCAGTCTCATGTTGCAGAATATACATTGCCGTTGACCTTGGAGCCACACTGTTTTAGCATGTTTGCCACGTCCAGTCCAGCCCATACTCGACCGCGTTCACGTCGTCCGCGCTCCTGAGGATAATGGTGAAGAAATGCGCGCCACCAAGCACGTACTCGTCGGATGTGTCTTAGCTCCAATGAATGACCAGCGCTGTCATGCGATCCATGCGTATTTATAGGCACGTCTCTTTCCCGCATTAGATCTCGTGTCATCTCAGCATGTGTTTCATGATGCTGGTTATTCCTTGGGGATTCCACCTCATTCCACCCTTCCCCAGCCCATCGTCGTGCAGCTCGGCATTCACATTCGAAAGCCAGATAAGAGAGACATACCACCGCGGGCAGTTAACTATACTTCTTTATGCTATGTTGCAGTCGTCGTGATCGCAAGAGGCAATGATGTGAAATGCGCGAAAAGGCTTGTCTGCGTTACAAAAACTCATGCCATATTCCCAAAGGTAACCCTGATGGGATGCGAAGCAGCAGCGTTTGGCACGGCTGGCATCATGGGTTGAACGGCACTAACGCAAGTGCTGCGTTGAATGCTGAAAGATTCGCGAGCGGTGGTCGAGATAGTGGAGTAAGTGGTGGTAGTGGCAGGCATCGGGCGAACGCACGAGGCGGCAGCAATGGGCGCTGTGGCGAGCGCGTGGCAGGCGACGCATAGAGTGACGTCAGCGCGCACTGCGAGGAGAGCGTGACGTCAACGCGCAGTTGCGGCGTGACCTACTTGACACTACTCCAACACCTGCGGCGAAAGGATCACGTTGCGGCGCGTTTGTATGGACGCATGGAGAAACAGCGTTACAGAAGCTAGTCAAAGAGCTGCTTAGCATGTAAAACGTCGAGAAAAATACTTCATCAAGTTGTGAGATTTAACGTGCGCAAGATGTAGCGCATAAGTACTAAGAATCAAGATATTGGGGGCCTACAGATTGAGTATGACATATTAGGATTCTTCACCATCTACTTGAATGCACGTGCACTAAGTTTTTTTTTACGTTACAGCACCTCAAAATGCCACAGGCAGGGAACTAATTCAAAACAACGCAATCCGTGTTCAAGTAAGTATTTACATATGTGCTAGTTTGTTATATTTAAATAGTTTCTTACGCTTTCTTAGTTGTCATTTCTTGTTTTACGTTATTTGTACTTGTTCTAACAGGAGGTCCTCCTGGCAGTTTTTTCATTGGGCCATCCTTCTGTGTTCTACGCAATTTTTTCTATTGTATTGTATTAGTGTATTAGTGTAATAAATATATTAACTAAAACGTTTAAAAGTTTCAAAAATGGGTTTTAAAAACAAACGGCCGGTAGTATTTATGTACAAGTGCACTAAGAGCGCGATTTCGTTAAGAAAGCGACGATACAAATATGCAATAAGTGAAAATTTTCCCATAAAAAACTTCAACACACACACACGTACACAGCTAACCAGCAAACACCTCTACAAAAGCTTAATCTACTGGTAGAAAAATAATTGAGAAAATGAAATGAAAACAGAAAGCAAGCTCAACCAGAACTAATTCCTACTGACTACTCTGCCCTGTAACCACATGCTATTGAGTATACGGAGAATGCAAGACAGGTATAGGTTCAAGAGCACATCGAAAAACCCAAAATCGTCACCGCCGTGATGACGCCAAGTAGCTACCCATCACACAATACGCGTGGGTGCTTGCGTGTGAAAACAGGGGGCCCACATTCACATTCTCTCACGCGACCGGCTGTAGAAAACGCGGGTAATTTACTTAACCCAACACTGTCACAACGGCCCGTATCCAGTGCTCTCACCGTTCTGCTTCGTGATCAGTTAAGGAAATCGGTAAAACTGAACTTTATTCATCAGTCCTTCACGTCCATTGCAATTCACAAAACAGGAGTAATCGATTGCCGCATTTCTTCGCAGCGCGTGGAGCGGTTGCATCTGCTCTTGTTTTGACCGTTGTTCTGGCGAGTGATCTAGCAAGCATTTCATGGCAGCGGTTCAGGGGCGCGTCCAACGAGGGGAGAAAAATCTGTAGCTCTTTTTCGAAGTACTCAGTGCGCAAAAATATTCAACATTAAGCTGAATCGTTGTTTCACCCTCGCTAGTTGCACCTGGTTGCACAGCAAACTGTGCAAGGGAGTAGAACTTTGTGCTACTCAATACTGCTCATACGGGTGGCGCTATATGTCTGCGAAACTGAAGAGTCTGACGTCTATCCCAATCACCTACCGTGTTGCCTAATAACTTGTCCAGCGTCTGCGTGGTGAATTTTTTCTCTTAGGTATCATTCTAGCGTAAAAGATTCTAGTGTAAAATGTTCAGAATATTTGTTTTTCTTTTCTTTTCCTTTATCAAAATTACGTGAAGCTCAATTTACGTATTTTCATTACGATGACTGTCGTACAGTTTAGCAACTAATCTTTTAATGTTCAGGAACTCTCTTGAACATTTTCTCCGACTGCGTATAATTAGCGTTAAGTGAATCTACCCAACATTCAATGCATAATCACTCCGTTTTTCTTAAGACATCACTCATAATGAGTAGAACTTCGATAACTCTACACAGGCTATTTACGATAACACATCTTGGCGCAAAGACAAAATCTTCGATGAGATGAATTTCTGCTTTCCTCAATCCTTACAACTTCTCCAGTCTTTCAAATATCGAAACCTAAAATGGCACTAGTGTTTTTTTACAACTTTTTTTACAGTTCTGCCAATTACACCTGACTTCTACTGATTGGTATACGTTTATGCGTGGTCTGTTATAAAGTCTTTTGTAGCTTAAGAAAACCTGCCTGTTTTTTTAATGTTTTACCTCCTGCTTTATCGGTGACCTCTAAATCAGTTTTTACTCATAATGGAATATTGGGAGCGCCAATTAACGCGACACAAGAGAGGAGACAAACGAGTGCAGACTAAATCTGGGTTCATTCAATCAAGATAATATATACCATAAAGACAAGAATGGATATGTAAATACAAGGAAGAAGGTTCTACCGTGATCATGTGCCGTCCCGTTAGTGTCCCGTTAGTTTGCGCTCCTAATATTTCATTATGAATATATACTGACTAGCCCGCCTATCAACCCTGCTACAGTTTTTAAAACTGGGATACCACTCATTCATTTTCATATGGTGTCTAACTCCGGTTATACGGCATCATATGCATTTGCAAACTCCAGCCTACGTGTCTTGCTTTTTAAATGTGGACCATTTTTTAGAGCATTAAAAAAAATGACTGTTTTTAATCGTTATCTAATCACCTACGTCTGCATGCTCACGTGGTCGTCTCCCTACATATCAAAATTGGCGTAGGACGACATGAGTGTATGGTGAACAGGATTAACAGGTTATATGATTACCTCATTATTCCGATTGCATACGTCATGTACCCTTTTTTGTAGTCACGCGTGGCCCATACCCGCGTACCAATGCCCATGAAATGCATGTATGCGGCGCCATTTGCTGTCTATATCAACTCGGGAACGACGAGAATACACTTCAGAAATCTCGACGTGATAGCGTTAAGGAAAAATGACACGAAAATGCGGTGTCAACGTCGGCGGCATTGTCGATGAACGTAAAATGGCACTGCCCGCAAAGAATAAAAATTGCGGTTCGAGTCCACGCATACAGTCAGGTGTCCTACCATAAAGCTATACCAGTGCATCAAATTGCATTGAGACAACCTCATTGATGACATGACGCCATGCCATGACGCCAAGTCGGTATGTCGTTTCTGGTTGCGGTGTTGGCTATTCGCTTTCATATAAATGTAATAAACATCACAAACGTACTCATATGACTTTACAATCTGCAAGCAATGTAAAGAGTTGATAGAACCAGGAGAAATACGCCTACTATTGCTACTTATGATATTCATATAACCGCACCGTAGCAAGCACCCCGATTCGACTGACGTCTGTGCTCGAGCGTAAGCACCGACGTTACGTCAGCTACCCTTTAGGCGCCAGTGTAGTCGACGTGCCTGGTAATCTCACGATATGTGCGCAACTACACAATGCACGCAAAGTTGTAGATCTATCTTGTAACAGTTGGTTTGAAAGAAGAAAATGCTTTATAGACATACCCTCGCTGACTGTTCCGCAAAAAAATTGACTCGCACTTTTCGTAGGATCAGGAGTTTTTATTCTCACTGTTATTAAGTTCCCTATTTCATCCCTGTACTTTTTTTTATTTAGCTAAAAGCAGTCTTGGCTCGGTTTACAGTCTGGCAATGTTGTCGGTTATTCTGCCAAATAGCTTTATATTGTGCGCATTTTGAGGGAAAATTTACATCATGCCTTGGTTCCGCGAATTTTCTTTCTCCAGGACCACTTTTTACAACCATGCTTCCGGAAAGGCTACTGTAATGAGATTCCCTTCCACGAAAAAAGAAACAAGATACCACTTCTGTTTTTCCTATAGCCGACGATATATTGAAAATGTTTCCAATGTCGAGTCTGCTTGTTTCCACTGTTGACACTAACTCTTCTATGGTTCCAGCTTACTGATTTTTTTCCCGTTTTTCATGCCTAATGCAATGTTCTCAGAGAAATGATTTAATTCTTCGCTATTGTGAATCAACGTGAAATCCTACTCTTGTACTGTCTTCTACAACTATTTTCGCTTATTAACTTTAACTACATTGTTATTTATTCAGCGTGGAAAATTGTCAATTTTCCCTGGTATGTCATTTGGTACTATAATAGAAATCTTATCATGCATTTCCCTTCATGTCTACTGTCCCTGTAAGCCAAGAACGTGCCAATTCGTACCTGCTTCACGAGCCCTCTAAGCTTTCCTAGCCTCGCCTAGTTTAACTTGCTCTAACCTAGTCTTCAGTAATTTCTCGAGCCAGCTTCTTCTTTGGCGTGTTGAACGCTGTCATGCTAGATTAACGACATAAAATAAAGGTCAGCAGGTTTCATCTCCTTCACCACCTTAGAACTTGTTTACTACGACAGCAGCCACCTCAAGCTAGGCCAACGTCTTACTTGCGATTCTCGCAGCGTAAGCTTGATCCCCTGCAGTATTTCATGCTGTGGCTTTCGAAACGTGCGTACCGCCTCTCCCACTGTCAGTTTACACGTGGATTACCATACCATGAATCAAATACCGAACTCAAAGCTGTGTGCTAGAGCCGCACATTAGCGCGTCCTACTCTCACATGCACGTTGCGACACTAGCACGAGTTAGACCTTTATTTTTGGCGGTGAGAGCCAGCACCGTCATACACAAAGCTTGAAAGTCACAGAATACAGGTGACATGTGAGATATGATGACATTCTGTAAAAGGTAAAAGTAGAGCAAAAAAGACGAGGCACAGGAGATAAGTAACTGGCACTCATTCCGGTCCACGTCTCGTCTTTTTTGCGCTCCATGCTGTTAGTTTTAGGCAATGCACCAACTCGCCCAGCAACGCATTCCGTAAAAGGGCTGGCAATATGAATCTCTAGCATATATTGTACGAGTTTTTGCTTTGAATGTTACGCCGAGCCACATACGAAACATGGTTCGTTCACACTTTTACACTCGTGCACAACTGTGGCAAAAGGGCCAGCCATGAGTTGAAGGAATGCAAGAGAGAGTTCATTGGAGCGTATTAGTTCTGAGAGGTCAAATTAAGATGCCGTGGAGACAGCCCAGTGCATAGTAGTGTGCAAGTAGCGATTGAATGGATGCCGAAGTTCTCGTACTGTTCATTCAATACGTACGGCACTGGAATTCGTTTGATATTAATGAATGCTCGGCAGATCTTACGCCTTGCAAGAGAATAAGGTGGAAGCCTGGCTGCACTCAAGTGACAAAAAATCAGTCCCAATGAGCTAGTAGATATTTTTGTCATTAAGTGGACCCTTGTAACACATCCTGAGAGCATTTCTGTGTTTATATTTACTTTTAATAGATGGGTCAAGGTTGTATTCGCCTTTAAGCGTTTCTCCGGCTCTGCATGGCTAACGTCTTTTGAACGGTGGTCCCTTCCATATTTCATATAGGGACCATTTATGAAGAGAATTTGACATCAAGATTCGAGAACCACATCGGTATCGATCTCCAGAATGACTGAAATCTGCACGCTAATTCTTCAAAGTAGACAATGCGCCACTTATGTAGAAGCACAAGAGACCGAATGTGGTACCGTACGAAACAACAAATGCTTGAGGCCAGTCATGTCCTATGTATAGATATTGACATACTTTTTTCAAAAAAATCAAGAAAAATATGAGATGAAGATATATATGTGCTGACCGGGCCACATGGTGGTTCGCATTTTAGACCTTTGGTGTAGGCTATTTTTTCAAAGCAATTTCAGGCGTTTGCGCGTGGCTCTGGGGTACAATACTTTATTGCCACGCAGAATACGTGTATTCGATCACGGCGACACTGGCTCTATTTATCCGGTGGTACGCTTAAAAGTTGCATGCGGATGTAAAAAAAGTGTCCTCGACTTGCGATTCAAAATGTTCAAACCAGCTACCAACGCTAGCAGAGTATATTGTTTGGTTTCACACCCACTCTTACGCTCTTTAAAGCTCAGAATAAGCGCAGTTTATAAATGCGAAGCATTTCTTAGCGAACTTTCATGAGTTGACCGTATCTATCTATCTATCTATCTATCTATCTATCTATCTATCTATCTATCTATCTATCTATCTATCTATCTATCTATCTATCTATCTATCTATCTATCTATCTATCTATCTATCTATCTATCTATCTATCTATCTATCTATCTATCTATCTATCTATCTATCTATCTATCTATCTATCTATCTATCTATCTATCTATCTATCTATCTATCCAGCCACCTACGATTGGTAGCTCTCCTGGCCGTTTGGATAGTGGGATCTATACAAAAATTTTATGGCATAACATCACTGTATGGCGAGCACAACTGAGTAGTTGTAACAAAAAACTTAAAACAAACATGACATGAATATTATGATTTACATGTAATGATCTCGCTGCTCCTTTAGCGGTTTTGTTGACATGACATATCGCAAAACTGGTATGGTATGACATGACTGCATGGGGAATATAAGTGACAGGCTGTCACGTGGAAATTATGATATATGTGTCATGTAGGAACATGTCTACATACCACGCTCATATTGCGCTGGCGGTCACTTCGCTAGCTTCGCATATACCAAATTTGGTGCTACAGGAAGTGAATGAATGGCGGATGTACATGACTGGTACAAACATGATAATTATTATATGCGTGTCATGTATGAACATGATGCCATGCTCAAGATGCGCTAGCGGCCGTTTTTTCACACCTGCCGAATTTGGTATTAATTCACGCGAACGGACAACGAAGGTAAATGACACGTCTAAACATAATAAGCATGATATGCGGTGTTATGAAAGAACCAAACTACATACCACACTCATATTGCACTAGCGGTCGTTTCGCTAGCTTCGCATATACCAAATTTGGTGTTGCATGTCGTAAATGGACGACGGAGGTACAAACGGACGACTGGCACAAACAGGATAATCCTGGTATGCGCGTAATTTAGGAACATGGCTAAATGCCACGCTCATGATGTCCTTGCGGTCGTTTCACTGACTTCAAGTACACCGAATTTCGTATTACGTGACGTGAATGAATGACAAAGGTATGTGACTGGCGCAAACATGATAACAAGACAGGCGTGTCATGTAAAAATATGACTACATACCACGCTCATAATGCACTCGCGGCCGTTTCACTAGCTTCACAAATACCAAACTTGGTATCACGTGACGTGAACAGACTCTGATGGTAAATGACACGTTCAAACAGGATAATCTTGGCATATGTGCCACGTATAACATGACTGTACGCTACGCTCCTAGCGCGCTCACGGATGTTTCACTACAGCTTCACATATACCAAATTTGCTATTACGTGACGTGAAAACATGACGAGCACAAATGTCAGGCGCAAACATGATAATCATGTCATGGAAGTCATGTACGGCACAATTTACGACCGCCTCGTAACGTTGTGCTGATTTTAATGTGACGATTCATGCTTCCTCTTTCGTGCTTCGCATATAATCGATTCTCACTGTACGTGGGATCTACCAATATATTTTATGGTATAGTTCACCATCAAGTCAAGCTATAGCAATCACAAGCTGACGTCTATAGTTCAAATTCATCATCGTTACCAGCCTACTATACGCCAGGACAAAAACCTCCCAATGACCTCCTATTAACTTTATGTATCGCAAATTTATTCTATTTCAGAGCAGCAAACTTATTAATGTCGTTGTCCCATCTAACTCGCTTCTGTCCTCGGCTGCGTTTCCCACACATTGGTATCCGTTCCGTTGCTCTAACCGACCATCTGTTGTCTGTCCGACGTATTATGTGGCCGGCCCAGGTCCATTTTTCTTTGTCAATATAAGCTACCCCTGACCTATTCTGCTGTCTTCTGATGTTATACCTATCATTTTCTATTCCACTTCGCGCTACGTATTGCCAAACTTTTCTTCTTCGTTAACATCCCAGTTTCATCCCCATATATCGGAACTGGCCATATACACTGACTGTACACTTTTTGGTTTAAGGAATGCGCCAGATTATCAGTCATCATTCGAAAAAAGCCTACAATGTGCACTCCTAGGTATATATATATCTGCGTACGTATTCATGTAGAGACTCCAAGGTTTGGATCGCAAACTCTTTTTTCTCACGCCAGGCTATTGAGCATTATTACTTTCTATTTACTCTGCTTGCTCAGTTTATGTCTTCAATTATCTTTTGCTGTTCATCGGCATCATTGCTGAAGAGATGTATGCCACTTGCAAGTCATACGTTGCTCAGATACTCTCCGTGAATTATATTCCTATTTCTTAGCAACCCAGTCGCTTAAATACTTCTGAGCGTGCAGTCAACAGCATGATAAATGGAAGTTACTGCTCAGTCATTATATATGATACGTCATAGCGCAAGCAATCTCAATTTGACATCTGAAGCAATGCGCTGCATACCGAGTTTTATTTACGATTCGTCGACTCCACCTGCCTCTTTAAATCAAGCTAATGCATCGGAGCGAAACGTAATGCCTTACTTATGATAATTTATTCCCATACCTGGTTTGCTCAATAAATTTGCACTTTGAACGTGGAGTCTGCTGTGCTGTTTTAATGCCTTTTGGCTATACTGTTTCGAGGCCATTGTAAAATTTTCGAAAATACCAATTACAATGCAAAAAAGCCTGAAACATTTACATCCCGCGCAGAGTATGAGCATGCCCGTCAAAACTCTAGTCCGGTGGTGGTTAAGAATTCCACCACTGGATTCATAAATAATATGTGGTTTACGCAAGACCACTAAGAAATGAGAAATCATCGAGTGCTGTTTGAGAAATATGCAATTACAAATTTCTTAGCAGTGGACAGTGCAAAGTACAAAAGTTTGGGCATCCTGTGAGTATATACGCTCAATAGTATAAATGTAGCACCCGCAATGCCCTCATGTAAGGGCTAGACGCACCTCAGTGTTAGTGAAAAGGGCTTCGGGGACATAGAATGCAGTCGTCTTCAAAATATTGTGAGTGGCAGTGTGCGCCAATAGTCCTACAAAAGAACTGCTACTGCTCCTCCCTATCGTCAGCTCCGGAGCACCACCGGGTATGTTATTGGTGCTGTGCGACGGAGACTGATGACTAATTTTGCCACTCGTTGAGTGGCATCGAAACATTTCACAAAGTTGGTGTGCACTCACTACCATGAGTATGCTTCCGTGTGCGCCTGTCTCGGCACCATCGTCGATCACATGCAGGAGTGTCGAGTTGTCAGCTTCTTCCTTACCACGAGGTGATCGCCCGAAGTGGATCCAGCAAAAGCAGACATCAGGGACGCTTATGGGCGCACGCCGTCGTGAATGCTAAAGAGAGGCGACAAACGTCAAACGTCCATCAATACGTGCTGCCACGAAGCTTAACACGTAAAAACAAAAGTTGCTATTCCTGCACCTATTTAATTTATTCACTTTCAGATGGTTTATTTTTTCTTCGCAGGGAATAAAAAGCCCCTTTGATATACCATTCTGATGTTTCTTTTTTGTACGGATTTTTGTAGCACGCCGCCAGCTGCTTAGAATTGATCATATAGTAGACGTATAACATAGACAAAAATTGATCGGGACTCATTGAATACCGTCTCCGAAGCGAAGCCTGCAGATGAAGTGAAGCGCCTTAAGCTTTAGATCCAGCACTCGTAAAAAGCGAGCAAGCAACAATAAAAAGTTTATGGCGTAATGAACTGAAAGACCTTTGTTTCTTTAATAACTGTCTTCTCGCAGTTGGGAAATCTGAGTTCGTATCAACTAAAATTTCTCTAAAAGCGGTTCTGTGTTTCGTAAAAACTATCAAACTGAATAAAAATGTATTTATTAGTTAAATTTTTTCTGATCTAGGAGCGTATAACCTAACGTAGGAAAGAAAGAAAGAAAGAAATTAAAAGACACAGATTAGTTAGACGTTATCTTGTATGATTACCCGCGGTTTTTCATTTCTTTCCTATGCCTTCCTCTCTAAACAATCAATAACAAACTTCCATTTACTATAAGCGGCCAGGAGTTGCATAAAGTGTCGCGCTACAAAAGAAATATCTTGAAGTCGGACAATATTGCAATGTAGGTATCCTACAATTTTTTCGAGAGAAAAACACTACGATTATTTTTATTTTTTATGGTGAAGCAGCGCTGTTCTTCCCATTTCAATGCAATGGCTTTTTGTCTTCTTTCCGTTACTCCCAGCAGGAAAACTTATTCGTACTACCACTGAGACACAGAATTCTCTGCTGCCACGTACGATGTGAACGCGAATGACTACATGATACGGCATTATAAACTTAAATGTCGAACAGCGAGCAACTTTTTTGTAAGCCGTGGACTCGGGAGTCTGTTCCACCACAACTGAACTTATGTCTACAGTCCATGCGTAATGGCTGTGTAATGGCTGTGTAATTTTAATGGCTGGTGTAACGTTACGTTACACCAGCCATTAAAAGTGTATAATCGCATAGTAGTAGCAAATTATCAATGAAGTATTATGAAGATGGAATACGAGCGGTACAAGGAAATGGTTGTCTCACATATAGCGAATGCAGTATCTTGGTATCAGTTCTTTCTTTATGCGTAAAAACTTGAATTATTGTGGTAACGTATGCCGCATAGATAAGGATGGTGCAAAACAACCAACGTTCCTTTGTTATCATTATATCGACTTGCCTTCTGTTTTTCACTCGAACCATAAGAAGTAGACTAAATATCACCCTTGAATAAATGCTCTGTTATACATGTCTTCTTGAGTGAATGCGGTCGACTCGAAAGGACGCAATTACATATCAAAATATTAAATATAAGTTTACCCAATGCTTGAATATGCTTACATTTTTAGTTTTCCGTTCAGTATGCGAAAAATTGAGTGACAAGTTATGAAATAAAATAAGCCACAGCCAGTGCGCCGCTTGACAATAAGGGGCGCTCAGTATTTATTGCTGTTTCGTTATGTGAACGACGTTCCATTGTTTTTCGGAATAATCTCCACTGTAACTCCGATGTACTTTTTAGCATATCCTGGAGACCGATACATCAACAGGGTCAAAAGTGTGTTTGGTAATGATTTTTGATTTCACCATTTTTCAAAGAAGAAAACTAAGTGTGTCAAGCTTGACGCACTCCCCCGCCCTAAACGCTCCCCATACAACATCTGTGAGCTGTCCACTACACGTGATGTCAGCATTACGAATGCGCTAATTGAAATTACTTTCAAGCTATAAAAAGAAAAGAAAGGCTCGTAAGCACAATCTATAAGGTATTTCGCGACTAGGAAGCTGCACCCACGCGGAAGACGCTACATAAGGAATGGAAGATGAACATTTAGCCCTGCTCGATGCAAACCTTGGTACTTCAAGTGAGGACTAAGAGACAGTGACGTCAAAAAAGGAAAGTGCTATAGAAGCCATTCAAATGCAAATGTGAAGAAGGAAAAGTGCCAAAGTTTGGTGGTAGAGTATCAGACGCGTTATTAAAAAGTCGCAAGTTCGGTACCCACCGGCAGAAAATTATCTTTTGGTCCACTTTTCTTCACATTCCCATCACGATAACTTCTAACAACATCCCCTAAACATTCATTTGCATCTTTGTCTGTTAGTTCGCAATAATATTGTGTCTAACAAAGAAAATGAGCCCTTACTTCTTCTCTTACTTCAGAGGAGGCATTTTAAGTGATATTAAAAAAATACGCACATGAGGTGGGCTCAAGAACGTAGCGAAACTAAATGTGTGTGCGTGTGGGTGCGTATGTGCGCGCGTGCATGTGCGTGTTTATACAGTTTAACAAACTACAGAAGAAGAACGTGTTGTAATTTCATAAATATGTTCTGAACGCTTTTTTTGGCTGTTATGTATACGATCACAAACGAAAGTTGTTGGGCCCTATCATTGTTAAGCAAACAGACGATCACAAGCGTTTAAAACACAGGAAAAGTAACTGTTTTTAATTAGCTGATATAGAGCAAGGATAAACAAAAGAAGTTATACACGCGCAAAACAATACATTTTTTCGTAATACTTTGAAGTGTGACAAAGAGACAAGAAAAAGGTAACTCCATCAAAAACTTGCAGATGACATATTGCCACCGGTACATCAGCTACAGGTCCGGCACTACAACCAGTTACCACAACGTTTGTGCAATCAGCGCTCCCGCTGCCAGCACAAAATTCAGTCGCACCAGCTACGTGCGATCATGGAAGGTATATTTAGCTTTGTGTCCTTTTTCAGCTAGCTGTGAGCGTCATTTGGTTTGTCGGGTTCCTGTAGCTACTCAAGATTTACAAAAGATGCCGTGTTGTAGGGCTCGGGACAATTTTGATCACGTGTTGGGGATTATTTAACGCACACCAACACCGTACACTGCATGGACCTCCAGCGTTGGGCCTACCTCGAGATGAGACTGCCACTGCCGGGACCGAACTCACGATCTTCAGGTCAGCAGCCGAGAACCTTAAATACCCAGCTGAAACGCTTGCTGAGTTGTCAACAATTAAACACCACGCACTCAGATTTTACACTCTTAGTCAGGTTCTGTTTATATACTTGCTATGCCAAGGAAACCCTACGAAAAAATGGCAAGTTTCCTAGTTGTGTCTAGCACCTTAAGTGATACCTGATTAAGAGTGTAGAAGCACGTAATTGCTAGAAAATTGCTGTCGACAAACAAAAACTGACAAAAAAATGAACAGATCAAGTGATAATGTACAAAATAGTTGTTTGAAAGCCTAATCAATAAGGAAATCGGTGAGCATGTGTCATAAAATGAGGTAAGGAATACGAGTAAGTATTTGACGCTATTCGTAAGTTTCTCCACTTTTGTCGTTTGTTTAAGGGAAGGGCGCGCGATAAAGTGTAAACGGTGTGCTCTCTGAGCGGACCCACGGGTTGTGCAGGTGGCCATAATTTATGTAGTCTCTACCACTGACCCCTGCAGTTAGTCCCCAGACAACTTTCGACAAAATACAGAAGCATTAGAGGCTTCGACGATGTAGGCACGTGTGCCATAAAACCTTTCTAAGCTTTATTTCTTCGCGATGCGAGGACACAAGGCGCAGAGGCAAGCTTCACAAAATCAATCTCTCGGAAAATGGTGATACCGGCCATGCTTGCCATTCATTTCACTCACGACTGCTGTGACATAGTCACTATGGGCGTGCTCAGTGTTTGCGAAAAAACATGCCGCCCATGCATCGCGAAACTTCCAACCGAAATTCTCCCAGCGACCATCCACAGAGGCAAGCGTCGTAGTGGATAACTTAACAACGCAAGTACGTGCTTAGTTTTGCCATTCTCATTTTTGAGTCTACCACTGAGAACAATAGTCAAAATGGGAGTGATATTCCGCAAGCTACATACACATTTATTACCACTTCTTACAGCCTTTGCTACTACGGTGGTGCAGCAGAAGAGAGGCTTCTGCTGTTTTAGGGGCGAAGCTCCTTAGGGCGTGGGCTGTGCGTCCCCTGTAGCCTGTATGTAGCCACCTCTAGTTTAGTTCTTGCAGTGTTCACTAGATGGCGGTACCGTCCCCTGTATGTAGTCACCTCTAGTTTAGTTCTTGCAGTGTTCACTAGGTGGCGGTACTGTCTCCTGTATGTAGCCACCTCTCGTTTAGTTCTTGTAGTGTTTACTGGATGGTGGTACTTGTAGCTGATGATGAAAAGATGCAAGATGTTATAAACTAGAAAGCGGTACATGTAGTTGATGAAAGACGCGAGATCTTATAAAATAGGAATGATGTCACATATGGCGCGTGTCATTGGTTGAAGGCAATCGTTCGATTTAGTGCGGCGACGTACGCTAGGGGGAGCGATATAATAAAATCGAGTGGGCAAAATGTACAGAGGATTCATGGTTTACCAGGTTTACCTCCGGAGCTTCGCCCACTCATCATCATTCACTTCGTGGATATGGCGGAATTTTTTTTCTCCTTTTAACGCTGAAGTTCGAATAGGAAAGGCGCACTTTGCAATTATACGGGATTTCTTCATAAATTCACAACTTCAAAATTTTTTAAATAGACTGTTTGGGTTAATAAATAAAAATATGTCAAGATAGTACAATTCATGTAAAAGTACTAATGCATTATTTACGACAAAAGTTTAATAAAAACAACAATAGTTAGTTCTTCCTCCTTCCACAAAGTTTAGCTATAGCCACATTTCGATATAAAATGAAAAATGGTGGCGTTGGAGCCATCACTACTCTAGCCAATCCCATTTTTTTAAAGTTTTGAAATAGAAAATACAAGGCAATTCACTGCAGAAGCGGTGGCGCGAGTGTTATTTGCTCTCTTCCTCCTCCGCTACGAGGCACGACTACGCGGAACGCCAACGTATTTGAATAGCATGATTTGGACATAAATGTGTCGATGCTGGTGCCCTTCTTACGATTCCGAATCAATGGCAGTTGATTGACTTTAAATTCTGCAATTGCAAAGTGTTACAGTAGCTTGTTGTTTGAGCTGTGTTGGTTCCGCCACACAGTGACGCATGTACCATCGTTTCGGAAGCCACAGCAAGAGAGATACGTGGTATATGTTGCAAAAGAGCCGTTTTTCAGGCCACGGCAGTGTATGCTGCCAGAGCGTGCTTAAATCAAATTCATAGCCGAAAAATTCGCTGAACTCTTCTGATTCCTGCCAGTTCAGTGCATGTCCCGCACACCGCTTGTCTGAATTCCAAGTTAGCATTTGTTTTTGCTGCGACTGTGAGTAAGCCCTAATTCGCCAGATTTGCCAGTTATGTTTGCTATACTGAAACGAGTGTAACTAGAATGAGTGGTGTATCTTTTTTTAATCCAGAAAAAAAAACAATTTAACTAAAAGTCGACATTTGTTCGATTTTCGTGCTATAGGAAGTGTCACCAATATTGTTAAAATTCCAGTAAGTGCATGCCAATCGCAAAATGCACGTCCAATTATTTTTATTCTGATGAATTATTTGTTTTTCACCCACACTATTTTTTGTACGAACTTTTGATGTATATAGTATATAATATTGGTTCATTCAATTGAAGTCTTGTCTCATACTAACTAAGGAGTGAAGTGCGACTGATAAGGAATGCGAATAGTGCAGCATCTACACTCTCTGCTGTTTCGCATTTCTCTTGAAACGGTTGTTGCCTAGATGGTAATAAAACGTCAGTAGAGTCATCCATGATACTAAAAAAAGCCACTATAGCATCTTTTTATTGCCATGAACCGCAATGAAAGTAGGCTGCCGATTTAATCGCGTTTCTTTCAGTACCACTTTTTACAAATCAGACACAGCTAAGAGTCACTTAACCAGCTTACTTCGCACATTACACATTGCGAGACTGATAAGAAACGATGCCCTTTACAGTCAAGCAAAAGCGACCTAAATAAAATGAAGATAATTGCCCAGTAGGTAAGTAGTAGCATGCATGCCAGAAAATGAGTTGCAATCACGAGAGGCTCGGAAGAGGCATACCTGACACTGGCGCGTGCATGGTGCCAGGTTGAGCACGCCCAGGACAATGGAGGCAGAGGCGAGCACACACAGGAGCATCAGGTGCCTGGGATGCGAGAGAATCGGAGTGTCGAATAGTGGCCCCGACCACCGATCCATTTTGGTGGCGCGCGTGCGTTGCTCCAGGACAACACACGCACAATGGTTTTGTGCGCTTCAGCAGAGACCGCGAACGCTACCTTCATTAAGGTTAGATCCCGGAATGCAAGCCACGTTTTTCATTACATTACTTTCCACTCGACAAATTGTATGGCGATGGTCAAACGTAAGCAAAAATTATGTCACGAACATTGGCAGAAGGAGTTTATAATGTTGCTCTATTTTACACCAAATTAAGTTGGGAGTAATTTACTAAAATTGCCTTCCGATAGCCAAAAAATGCAGTCACCGAAAAATATAATAAACTTCCGTGGTAACAGGTTATTTTTAAAACTCGTTTGTAGGACCGCGGTAAGATGTGGTTACGCGGCAGGTTTTGGTTCACTTTTATTTCTTTTGTGTGGTAAGCTTCGGGAGGCATGTAAGCCGTTGTGCTGCATTTGCTTCGGCATTGCTTTGACGTCACTCAGTCGAAGTGTGTAACCAGATCTGCCCTCACCACACAGACACGGCCGGGTGCTCGCATGAGATTACCGATCACTTCTAGTTCCCGTTAACTCCGGACAAAGGAACCAACCCCCACGTGGGCGACGAGGGGGTAGGTACGACTTCCTAATTACCTCATGGCACTTTCGGCGTGCGCATCAGTGGACCTCTTCCGAGACCCAGCGTGGCGGGGTGACACCTCGTATCGGTTCGGCTGAGGCCCAGCCACTTGCTGTTCGCGCGCTTTCAAGGCGCCGCCGTGTTAAGGCGGCGCGCGTTGCGATACCGTGTGATCGCCTTCAACCTTTCATTGTGGTATGGCTTGCTTCTGTCGGCTCTCGGAAGCGGGCGGGCTTGCGACACGTGCAAGCGGCACCTGTGATGAATACTGTCACCTTGACATGCCTCCGGCCATTTCCGCGATAATCTTTTGAAACAAACTCTGAAGTAGAACCACATGCGGCGAGCCATTGGTTACACCTACAAGGCACCGTGGACAGGCGGATTACAGTGCTGTCGGCAATAAGTTGACATTTCACCAGGGACGTCCTTGTTATGGCCGCGAATCGCAGTACGCGTAGCTTTAAGTTTAGATAATTGCGTGCGCACTGAGCTTGCCCTTGTCTCTATGAGTTTTTCTAGCATTGTTTTACTTACAATTTGGTTGTTGTGGTACTAGGGTAAAGTAATAAGCCCATACATGTGCACGAAGGTGGTGTCCTTGTGGCGGGTTTTCGATTGACCAAGTGTGCTGTCTTATCAGAGGGAAAATAGGCGATGATTCAACGAGAGTTGTGTAAGGGCAGAGCACCGAGAGAATAAGAAGAGGCCCAGGAGTTCCGCCAGGCGTTCTGAACCGGGCTTAAGGTGCTAGGCACCGTAGGCTCCGTCAAACCCCGTAGGGTCACCCTACAGAAGGTGGTTCATTTTTAAAGTGTCTTCTTTTTTTGTAACCTTTATGTCTGTAACCTTGTATGTTCTATACAGTCTTTAAATAACAGTTTTTTTCAGCAGTACTAAAACTTCTCCGACGTTTTATTTGCTCTTCAAGCGAACAGCAAGTCAATGACCGTTATTTTACAGCTGCAGTACGTTACTTCCTCCCACTTTGCCTTACCACCTCGGGTGGTGCGTCTCGCGCACCGAGTGGAGAGAGTTGCGTTCTACAACACCAAAAACATTACCTGAATTTAACTCGCGGTGATCCGTTTATTCGCTTTCTAACACCTCAACAAAAGTTTTCGGGTTTGCAAGCTCAATTTTTTGTTTTTTCCTTACTTATTAACGGCACCTGTCCACCCATTATTGCCTTTGAATACGTGGTTAGTGTCACGCTGTATACGCTTAATTACATCGCGTAAGCTCCAGCTGTATATGTAGTCTGTCGAAACACATAAGTAAATTGACTAAGAAACACTGGGAATTATACACCGAACGAGCCCCACTATTATGTAAAAGTGGTGCTGAATGTACAACAACATCAAAAGTGAAAGACATGGATTGCGTGGTAACAGAGCCGTTACATCGAAATACTCAGTGCGCCTAAGCTGAAAACAGTGTTCAGTGTGACACCGTTAAGAGAATTTATACCTGCACGCATGCATTAACTTAAACAGCCACTCACCAGGCTCTAAAAATACAAAAAAGGGGCGCAATATTCTCTCCTGATATTTCTTGTCTTTCTTGCGCAGTTCTGTGACGCAGACAGTAGTTCCCATGCATGACGTGTATAGCATACAGGATCTAGATTGGTCTATATACGCGAAATATCAAATGTGCTTTGTGTCCAGCCCTGCTTCGCCAGACAGCCGCCTATCCGTTCTTCTTTGTCTTGCAAGAATGTCATGCACGATCAAGCAGTCACGCTTCAGTTTGTGTATTTACAACTGCGCAAGTGGCAATATTAGCATGTAGCCGAGAAGTGCGAAATCCTGACAGGCTCTACCGCTTAGTGCTGTCATTGTTCACGTGCTTAAAAGAATTAAGGGGCGAGGAGGAAACATCGCGTGTGCGAAGGAGAGAAGAAAACAACCTTCTTGTTTTTAAGCGCGGGGTGGGGAGTGGCCCCTTAAGGGAAGGTGCAGTGGTAACTTTCCTTTAAACTTGTAAAACGGTTATATAAATAACACTTGTGCGAAATAAGTTATGAGTTTTTTTTTAGATTTTTTCCCGAGCCATCATCATGGCTGTTTTACACTCATTGCAATTTACGCCAAAAATGTAGAACGTCGTTTGAAAAACAGGCATGCTCTTGCAAAAAATGCTTAAAATGTTGGTTGAAAGCATGAAGGTTTCTGACGCCGCATTTCTTCTGAAATTTCCAATAGAAAAGAAACTGTGGCATGAGTAAAATACGTAAAATTCAGAATGTTGTTCCGTTATATTAATTATGAATACGCTTTGTCGAAAGCTTTATGCGCTTAAGCTTTGATACAACAATTACAGAAATGACATTTCTTAGCACATCACGTGTAATCTCTCTCGTACCTCTTGCAGTGAATGAATCTGCATTAGTAATGTGTTCCATTATGTTATTGCTTCACGAAACTATAAACTACAGCGCGCTATTGCTTATATGTGACCACTGCAGCAGCAAGCTATTGACGAAATGCCTAGACTAGACGAAGAAGACTTGCCGGCAAGTGCTCTCAGCCACGCTTCTTCGCGATTGCGCAAACAGTGAGTGCGCCTATGGTATTTGACGGCCTCGTGTTCATTCCGACAGTGTGAAAAAAATCAAAGTAGAAAGAAAATCGGGCAACTTCATTTCTCGCAGTGAAGTGGGCGTGAGTGGAGGAACTCTCTTCACGCCAATTAGTGACCAAATCACTTAAGCGTTCTCTCGTTCTTTTATTGATGGTCCGTAAACGAAAGACACGTACTGCCGTTTTTCGCGCCATGCTTCCGCATTCCGAAAACCTTGTACGTTTTGCCCATTACTCACCGTGAAAAGACTGCGCAGGTTGACTCAATCGTCACAGCACAGGAGTGCGATAGAACGAGGAAATGAGTCGCAGGTTTTTTTGTTTATTAAGCGAGATTTGAAAAGAAGCATGTCCCTTTGGCAATGAATTTTTTAAGGACGACGAAAACACGCTTGGAGCACGTCAAAAAAAGAAAAAAAAAACATATTTCTGTGCTGGTTACATATACTCTATCGTTGCCCAGTAAAGCAAGACAAGTGAGTTACCTTTTGTTTAGTGACCTCGTATGTTCATGACTGACAACCTGTTGCAATTATTTTTTACGACTTATCTTTGGTGTGACGTTTGCGCACTGTTTTCAAAACTAAGAGCTGATCAATAGCACAAGAATAAATCTACATTTTTTATACTAAAAAAATTCTTGATGAGGCTGTATTTGCTTTGTTTCAATCTATATGACTGTACGAGTGCCTAATGTTCCGACGAAAGCTAGGCCACGGGTTGCGTGCGCCGGTATTGAAATCTGCTATCGCTAGATTCATTTGGTATGACATAGATAAAATGTATTATCTGATGTCACTGCACGTAGACAGCTTTTATTTACTTAGCACTTCTTTATGAGCGCACTGAGCTGCTTCATATCAAAGGTTGACAGGAACTATTGGTAACTATTTTAGGCGCAAGTTTGCTCCAGGCTTACCCGCTCTTACACGAGCTGCTCCGACGACATTGTTTTGGTTCCCTAAATGAATGCGGACTAAATGAAACATTGACTTTCGCAGGCAATGCTGATGAGTAGAACTTGGATAGTGCTATAGTAATGACTTTGTTTTCTTTTGTTTGCTTTGTAGCCCAGTGTCGTTGCAATGCCTTATTATGGTTTTTTTTCATCCGGCTCTTAAGTACAGGGTAGAAAACCGGAGACTTGTTTTGGTAAACTTTGCTGTCGTTTTCTTTATATCTCTCCCCTCTTCGCTCTAGAACAGGGAAAAGATTCCGGAAATTTGTCTTTTGTGTTTTTTTCTGTTGGCCAGTCGGCTTCACTAGTAATATATCCCAAGTGATGATTGGCTGAAATATTTAATTTCTTGCTAAAATTTCAGCGTAATACGTCTTAACAGTTGAGCTGTTGAAGTTGGTGCGCAGAAAACAACAGCTGAATATGCGCCACAAAAAGTGGACCAATCCTACCATACAGTACAGAAGGTGCGAGCGTTAGACTTGAACTCTGCTCAGTGAAGAAAAGCACTTCAAACGTGTGAAAAAGAGAGTAACAGAGAAAGAAAGAGAAAAAAGAAACACAGAGAAAAGAAGCAATTGAAATGAAGATGTCACAGCTTTGCCGCAAAGGCGAAACAATAAACGCGACAGCAACAAATTCGAAGGTCCCGCGTGGAATAGAAAACGTTTCTCACGCGCAAATGACACACGAAACGTACTAACCGGTATACAAGCACGTTAATAAGCGTCTCAGTTGTTACTTCGCGGCGTCTGAAAACGCGCGCTTTTGCAAACGAAGACTGTAATGATTGCAGTGACCTTTGTGGCCCCGGTAACTAACAGAATAGTTCCAGGTAAAGCCTAAGGCCAGCCAAGACGTACGATCCTCCCCGCAAGATAAGGCCGCGTGAGTGAGCGTCACCCCCCTCCTCTCAAAAAAAAGAGCAAGCCCGAAAAATATAGAACAAAAGTAGGAAATTAAGGTGGAAGACAGAAACACAAATAAAGAAAAACTGAGAGAGAGAAAGAAGCAGGGATGGGGAAAAGTAAGAAAATAAAGGGCAATGGATGTGGAAAGAACGTGAAACAGATATATAGAGAAAAAAATATAAAGAAACAAGCATAAAAATAAAAAAGAAAAAAATCAAAGAGAAACAAACAAGGCCATCCAGCTCCACTCTTCGTTCATGCTTGGCGTGAAAAGTGCCAAGCTGCCACAATTTTGGTCCATGAAAACAATAGTTTGCTCGCTCCTGTAGAGCGTGCTTTGTCCGTAAGGTAGAACAGTTGTGAAAGAAAGCAGCGCTTCATAAAAAAAATTGTCTGAATAGGTTCAAGTTCATTGACAAGGTGAAGTGAAAAAAAAAAAACATTCACGCGATAGCGTTAAAGAGCTTGTTTTACAGAAATGCCAGCGTCGGCGTCTGTAGTCGTGAGCGAAAAATTATCAGTTTTTGTGTGACAGCCATGCGTCAGCTTGTGAATACAATGAAAATAACTTCGTCTGCTTGGATATGCAGTGAAAGTACCTTTTATGCTTGACCAGCACACACGTCCCGTATGTATGCTTCACAATACAACATGGAATATTACACTAATAATACGTGGTACAAGCGTACATTGCCATCGGGCATCAGGTGCGATTACTGTGAGGACTTCTTTGTTTGAAGGAGGCCACCCAGTTTAAAAGGCGCACACGTTACTTCGCCTATTCCCCCGAGCCCACGTAGTGAGTGCGTAGCAAGTTCGAAAAGATTTCAAGCACTAAGTCATATAGTTTCTCACAAAATTACCTAGGGAGAAATCTGGTGCTAGTAAGCTACTGGATGCAAGGTAATGCCGGGATATGTGAGCTTCGAACTCGACTTTGATTTTTATACCTTAAAGACGCCTCTGGTTTCACGGTGAAACGATTGATTTTTACTAAAAAAGCAAGTTGTAAACTACTCATTTTTGTCATTGCACAGAAACGTGTTTATTTAACACTGAAACCTTCTGCGTCGTTTTAAAATGTTACAAAGCGTAAGAAATAACAAACGGCCGCTAAACTTGGCAGGCAGACGACAAACCGAGCATTCCCTCTGCCATTTCATGTCGTGTTTTTCTTTCTTTAGCCATTTGGTTTTGCCGTTAGGGTGAGTGGACTTGTATTTTTAAGTATAATACGCGTACATGAGATCCGTTTGAAATGTTTTGTTTTAAACAAGCTTAATTCACGCAGTCGTATTCACTTTTGATCCGAAGCATCGATGAACACCAGCCAACACAAGCATCACCGACACAAATACCGTCATTCCCAGCGCTCCAACGGGGCCCCTTGAGAACTTCACATAGACGATTGCGCCACACTTCCCTCCAGGTATTTTTGTGAGAAAAGTTATGCCCTAAGTGTTTGAGGTACGCACTAAGGATAGGATCTCGCTATCGCGTTCAACTCTTAAAGGCGAAGCTTAAGGGTTCACCAGTCTTTTTTTAGCACACATGCACTTACGCAAGGTGAAGCGAGAAGCTAGCAAAAACATATGCAAGAAACGTTCGGCAGATTCCAAGTACTTTGGGAATAGATGTTATGGGAAGCATGTAAATGGCAAGTCAATGTGATTTTTGCATTGAGTGAGACGTTATGAATTGGCGCTAAATATACATTTGCGATGCCATATAGTTCACGTTAGCCTCATCCTTTTATATTAGCTGTATATTGTTACTTGTAACCTTGTAATCAATTATTTTTGCCACTGTTGTTGCCAATCCAATACTCTTGTTTATATTTCATAGCAGGTCCCATATCAGTGTATACTATGGGACCTCCTTCTGGATGTCCTTGTTGTCCATTGTAATCTCAAATAATAAAATTGATTTCATTTGATATGTAGAAATCCACACACATGCACATACGTTAAATAGCCACGTGTGTTCTATATTAGCAGCTGTTTACAGTTGCGTAGCTATGCCAACAGCAACATGGATATCAACAACACCAAGAGCGGTAACTTGATATGAAGCGCTGGTATTTGCGCTTGTGCGTGTGAGGATGGTAGTCGTAAACACTTCTACAGAAATCAATTTCAGCGGGAGACGCCTAACTACAATTTACGTTAACCTGACAAGACGGTTGTATCATAGGAGTACATATGTAATGTTTATAAAATTAGACGGACAGTACTGCAGGCAAATTTGAAGGTTCATTTAAATATATGTCCAGGGCCTGACGTGGCTCCATGGTTATTACTTCGTTTCGACGCAAAATACTTGAGTTTGCGGGACCTGGCATGGCTCTGTGGTAGAGTACTTCGTTTCCCCGCATAATGCTAGGGTTCGATTCCTGTTGGGACTATGCTTAATATTGTTTGCATTCTTCCGGTCAACGTTGCCTATGGCAGCCTTTTCCTAATGCTCAAGCTACCCATGTGTGTTCTCGCCGTTCCTGGGTGAGTAAAACAACTTCTTTAGGTCCACAATAGACGCGAGTAAGTCAGCGTCTTACTCAGGGACGGTCAGGTTAAACCTGACCACTCTCGCGCGGGCCCTCTGGACGGCCAGGATTGTCCCGAGCCCCAATCAGCTTGTTCATTTTGTATTGCTGGAGAGCGGCTGGCAAAAAGACAGCCCCATAGAACATGCTCGAAGTCCACATAACTACCACACAAGAGAAAATTCAGGCTTGAAAACCTATCGAGGTATATTGTATGCAGTGCTGCAGGGCTGGAGTAGCTTCTTGTTTGGAGCAGTCTAAGAATAACAGCTTGGGCCCTGCATAACGAGTAGTGTGGCAGAGGCAGAACTCTTCGTGAGAGATAAAGGTGCTTGCTTATCTCGTAGTACGTGCAGAGAGGCTCGGATAACCCAGGAGATGGCACGTTATCCGGCACACGGTCAGTCAAACGTCGTGCAGCCGAATGCACCTCCTCGTTCGCATTTATCGAAGCATCCTCAATAGTTCCAAGGTGTGCATGAAACCAGACCATTGAGTGATTTTTAGGTGTTTGGCTTTTTTAAGGATCTGTAGGACTAGGGGAGCTACCATACCCACTTGAAATGCAATAATAGCAGCTTTGGAGTCTGAATAAACTGTGCACACTGCCTGTTAATGCAGGAGCAATAGCAACCTACTCTGCGACGCTGGAGCTAGAAGTGTAGATGGTAGCGCAGCTGAGCCGCTTCGTACGCTCAAAAGAAAGCGTTCTCATCAGTGATCGTTGACTGTGATGCCGTTTTTGGGTAGATATAAAATGTCTATCCCATGAAAGCACATACCCACATACCAGTAGGGCACGCCCGCTCCTGGGTATGTGGCACAGTTTCTTGGAAAGTGTTTGACGACGTACGCGACGAGATTGTGACATTTTTCATGTGATGACCAGCCAGTCATACTCGCGCAGCCCTCTTAGCCTCTCATACTAATTTTGGTCTACCCTTCCAAAGTTCAGGAGGCGATCCCGACAGCACCCAGACAAAGGTGGCTAGATATATAGCTAGAAAGATAGATAGATGTATCAATAGATATATAGATAGATAGACATATAGATAGATAGATAGATAGATAGATAGATAAACAGATAAATAGATAGATAGATAGATAGATAGATAGATAGATAGATAGATAGATAGATAGATAGATAGATAGATAGATAGATAGATGACAAAAGTGTTTGCGGTACGCAAAGAAATGCTTCGCATTGGAAAAAGAGAAGTATGGAAAAGGCGTGAGATAAGCTGGGGGAGGAGGGGTGCCGCAAGATATCTACGGACATACTCGTATATGGGAAACAAACAAATAAACCAAGTTTCCGCTAACTTTGTTGAACAAATCAGCTGAATATCTACCATCGAGAGCACAGGTTCGTTTTGCCCATCCTACCAGAATAATAAAATTACTTAGGAAGCTAGGTAAAGCTTCTGCTTCCTATAGTTATACTAAGTGAGAAATAGCTACCTCAAAACAGCATAAGTGGCCACAAACAAGAATATGGACTCATGCGCCTGTGGCTAAGAGTGGCATAATATGCACACAAAAATATCTTTGTAAATAATTCCAGCCTTACGCTTGGAGCGTGAGAAGCTGCACGGTGACAATGGTGGTGAATAACAGCGCCTAACCGATGACGCACTGTTGGAACTGAGGGTCCGGCTGATTCTGGAACTGGGACTCCAAGTTTCTATCTTCGAAGCGCAGCAGCACAGGATTCAGACCATCAGGAGAGCAGCGCCTGCGGTTTGTCGGTTGGCTTATAGGGCGAGCAAAAATAAATATGTGGGGTAGCCAAAGAACTGACACCGCATTCACTGAACTTTTCATTCTTAGGCGTTCTTTGTGACGAGACACTCGGCTTCGCTAAAGACGTCTTTAGCATCAGGATTGGCAGAAATTTTCTCATGCGAATAGTTTTAGCATAATACGTTTTTATGAACATGGACGTTAAAGCCATATTTACTAAATTGTTTCATTCGTAAGCGATACTTAGCGTTGGCCAGTAACCTCAGCTAATGGCATGCACTGTTTAACGAAGGACTGTTTAATAGGTTGGTGACAAAGCGGTGACGTAGTACACTAGAGAGCTGCATTTCGTTAGAGAAGACTGATATTGAAAAAGGCGCGAAAAGACAACCACAAAAGAAAGGAGCAACACGCTATCCTGTTTTTCTGCTTTTTTGTGTGGTTATCTCGCCTTCTGCGTCTTTCAAGTAAAATTCTGAACAAACACGCCCAATTTCTCTCATGCTAAAGGGATGATTGACAATGCCTGTGACAGTTCTCAATTCAGAAACTTTCAAGTACCACAGAGGGTGGTAAGTACTGCAGCCATTGATGATTAGAAATGCGTTATCTTCAACTTTACGCCTTACATAGGACTTCGTCACAACCGTGGAATGAAGAAAAAAAGCTCAACACAACGTGTTGAAAGACGTGGCGCAATGTTACAAACGAGAATAAGGTACAGAAAACGTGCTCGTTCTGTCTTTTTTTTTCTACTTGTTCGTAACATCACGCCAAGTTCTTCATGTAGCTACACACAAACTAGCCCAACATAACGTGTTCATAACGTAGCGTATCAGAGGATACTGGGCCATTGCGGTATCTAAGTAAACAACCGCGGATATATACTGTTATTCAAAAACAACGCAGCTACCCGAAGAGCTTGTGTAGGGGCTATTTGGACAATAAAATCATTGCTCAACAAAAATGAACAAAGAAAAAGCGTTGCAATGTTCACAAACACGGCAGGCAAGAACGCACAGACGACACGCTTTGTCGGTGTCATTCTTGCCTGATTTGTTCACTGGCGTTTTCAGGTACAAAGCTTCGCTAGCTAACACGTGGACTTACACTTGCACAGTGAAAAACGACAAAACTTACGAACGCTTGTCTCTTAGACTTGAATTCGAATGTACAGCTTTCTTTTTCGTTAGGAGTATATCAAGCTGTGCTCAAAGGAAGCTTTGCAGCTGCTGGCTGCTGTGCCAGAAATCACGTGATCATAGAGAGCACTAGTGACTTTGCGACTGGGTGGAACCTGCGCGTCACGACATCGTTACAAGCGCCTCAGCAGGTCGACGGTGCCTACCACTGTTTGCAAACATCAAATAGGTCCATTGCGTACTTCCAATATGGCAGTATTAAGCACTGGCGTGGCTCTGTGGTATCAGAATGATTGGGTTGCGTTGTCGCTTGAAGCTCATTTGGTCGGAGCCGCAAAAAGGGGTATACGCCATGGCGTAGTTTTCGCTCGCCTACGCACAAAGTTACCGCCAAGCAAGACAACACATAAGGCATTCGCGTTCATATGTGCCGATGCTGCTGCTCTCAGTTACGAAGTAGACGACAACGAGGAAGTTTACCTGAAGTTCCACGGAACTCCTGAATCGGGAAGAAGGTTAGCCTCGATTAAAGACTAGCTCTGTAAAAAAAAGGACAAAAAACAATGCAGGACATGAGTTCAAAAGCCATAGTAACGAAAGTGATGTAGAGAGCAAAAATTTTAGGCAATATAACAGCAAGTTACAGACGCCATAAATAGACAGGCGAAATAAAGTTTGAGGCCAATAGCGTCGTTATTATAGGCTCAATAAACTGTTACATATACGTAAAAACCTGCAAAACAAAGACACCCGCGACCTTTATCTACAACAGGAAAGCAAGAAAGGTTATTGTTGACGACGGCACGAAGTGACAATTATTCAGCTGCCCGCTCATAATGAGTTTACGTGCTACGTGACGCCAAACATGCGAATAAGAGTGTTCTCACACTCGTCGTTTGGTCTATAGATGGCGCTGACTGTCACTCCTACTTATAAATTTGCATATAAACAAAAAAAAAATGGATGGAGGAAAGGCCGCTGTGTTAGCTCAGTGGTTAGAGCATCGAACGCGTTATTCGAAGGTCGTAGGTTCGATTCCTGCTCACGACTGGTTACTTCTTCATCGACTTTTCTTTCTTCTTTCTTCTTATTTACATTCCATTGGTTCTAAAAACTTCCCCTGTACATTCCTTGGCATTACTGTCTGTTAGATCTCATATATATATATATATATATATATATGTATATATATAAAGAGAGGGAGAGAGAACATTTTTACAATGGGCCAAACGTACTTGGTAAGAAAAAAGACACAACTTAGTGGTGGTTGTCTTAAACTTATTGTTTCGACCAGTGGACCGGTCTTCGTCAGGCTTTGCGAACAAGAGCTTTGTTCGCAAACATTAACGAAAACCTGTCCACCGCAAAACCGTTTGAAATAATATTAGGACAACCAGTACGTGTGTCTCTTCTCATCCTATATATATATATATATATATATATATATATATATATATATATATATATATATATATTATTGCAATGAATAACTACAGATGAGATTGATAATGTAATACAAACTTTTGGACTGATTAACTAGAGATTGTTGTTGCGATCGTTCGATTACAGATTTTGTGTTTCGGAAATGTGATTTTTATTATTTATGGGTGCTCAAAACTGCAACGCTCACCGTGAAATAGCAATCTCAAACGTGTTTATTCGCCCTTCGTATTTCCTCACTGCTTTTTTACCAGTATTTTTTAGTGAGAGGAAACCTACTTACTTTCCGTTATGTGGAGCTCTTTGCCCTAACACGCTTGATATTCTGAGCCGGCACAGCATCAATAATAACATCATATGCAACCAAGCTTTCGTGTGAGCGATATTGAACTACGAGAAATGCTTCGAGGAACGGAATTTGCAGATGTCAGTGAAGCATACCAAATGGGTGCCTCTCTTTTTACTGAAGCATAGTAATACGCGTGTGTTTTAAGGTATGCCTTATTATCAAGAAGTGAGAAGAAAAAAAAAGGCACACATTTTACTAATATTTGCTTTCGGGAGTACTTCGACGAAGACACAGCTGACACTGTGTCAAGGATGCAGCTCCTCTGCAGTGTTTACGGAATGCGAATTATAAGCATAGAAACACAAAGACCATTTCTTGGCTGCATGATGCAAAGCGCAGAGAGGTAGAATGCACACCGTATACGGTGGTGCTGAGCAACGCTTGTACCCGTCGCGCTGCATGTGTATAGGCGGAAGCAGAAGTGAGGAGCGCATTTGATAAAATGTAAGCGCACAAAAAAGAGGGGATTCTGCGTGGAAGTGTGTTAGGCTGCGATTAGCTCCGGCTGCCTAAATATTTCGCTTGAATTGATGACACCTGACAGGCGAGCATAATAAGAATGCGAGGCTCTCCTTGTTCGACGCCAAGCCTTTCAGGCTAGTTGCATCACTCAGCAAACATCTGCGCTCGAAGGATCTAGTCACACAGCTTCGTGAAGCGAAAAAAAATTGTAAAGAAAAGCGCGATTAGATTTAACTAGACCCGCTAAGTTCGCGCTTTCGGTTGTCCTGTTTCTCTGTTCTGAAATTGGTTTACTCAGCGGAATTGCGAGATGTGAGGGGCCGTTATCGCAAATAGAGCCGTCAAATAAACACGCGCAGAAACGCAATAAAGTTGCCGTTCCTCCTAAAAAAGCGCCGAATATCCTAAATGAATAACTCATTTAAGTCATGTGCAGCGTATTGAAGCTAGGTTTACGAATGACGTTTAATAAGGGAAAGTTGTGAAATCTGACAAAAAAAAAATAGAACGTCTATTTCAGCACAGCGTGAAGTGCGCAACGAAGACAGCACTAGGTCGTCTTGCGTCGCACCAGTCGGCGCCTTGAGCGCCATTTGAACGACGGTCAAGAAAAAAACAGGTAAAGAAGTGTCAGGCTTCGCTGGCAGACGGTGGTAGTCAGCAAATTTTAAGTATTTCAGTTTTTTGTACACGTGGTTTTATATTGCGGGGGGCATGCTGAAATCAGAGACGTGACGTGTTTGTAGGCTTTTTAATGAAATTGCTTGTAGCGAAAAGCTAAATATATATGAATCAGCTTCTTAGCTGTGTTTTTGTTACAACACGTTACATTGGACGCAAAACACTTGTATGCTTCGCCTTGTTTGGTAAGTTTTTGATACACCGAGTTTGTTGTATTTGTATAGCTTATCCTCAAATGGTGGATGTAAAAGAAGAGAGAAAGAAAGAGAGAAAAAGAGAGTGGTCATGAGGGAGAGGCGCACTATGGAAGAACCAAAAAATGGAAAGATGAAGAAGAAGAGGAAAGTTCGCAGTTTATATGCACACACCTCTGCATAATAATCTTTGCAGTGTTGCGACACATTTCAAGTATCCTGAAACACCAGAAGTTGAGCTAGTTGGTTGGCATTCATCATGACAAGAAGTAATGCGTGCAGACGGGAAAAACTATCAGACAACACAAATGCAATGGAGTACGTATCTAAGTACGTAACTAAGTCACTCATTGTAATTTATGCAATGCGTGTTAATAATTATATTATTGAAATAAAGGGTGATATATAAGTTGATTTGATATTTACGTTACATATGTTACGCATTTAATCGAACGCACTACGCAGCTTTTTATAGGCTTGACTAAATGTCCCTTACATGCTCATTGAATGTCACATGCTGGTAGACATTTACAGTAAGAATTTTTACCGAAATCATAAGAATAATATTCTGTGACCCTGAGTATACTCTTTGGCTGGCAATAGGTTCGAATATCCGGAGTGCGATAGATATACCGCATTCGCGTTCGTCAATTCAGAATCATTATATTAAGAATTTATCATATTTTTTATAGTATACAAGACACTGAGAATCCAAAAGGTAGCATACTCGCTAATTTCTTCTCAAGGATGAAAATGTAACAAGCTTACAGGAATCAAATATTTGGGCGATGTCATTTGTGTAAGATACAGAGAGGGCAGGAGTCAGAGTAGTAGCTTGTGGTGCGTCAGCTTTAACTGTTTTATCACTCATCTGTCACGGTGTTGTGGCGGTTAGGGTGCGGGTTTCACCGCGGCTGCGCTGAACGAATTTTGATGTAGGAGAAAGGGTAGAGGCCCGTGTACTGTGTGATGCCAATTCAATTGAAGAATACCATGGCCGAAATTTCTGGAGCCCTCTCACTCAACGGCTTCCTCTTAATATTATTGTGATTTGGGAACGTAAAACCCCAGATATGTTTATTTTTGGTTATTCATATCTACAAATTGACGGCACGTTTTCACATATGTCCGAACGAGCAAGTTTAGAGATGGTCAAGCGTGCAAACAGGGACGCAATATAAGAAAAGAAGACAAACAAAGACCCATGAGGTTAGTAGTTCATGTCTCGCATGCTTTACTGAAACTTGAACTAAGTTCGAAGGAGAACAATTTCGTTTTTTGAATCGCACCTCCCTCTACCTATGTTTTGTGGATTTATTGCCCGCTTCTTTGAGGAATATAGCTCAATTTCTGTGACTGCGCTATTCAAGGCATGCGGGAATAATAATAATAATAATAATAATAATAATAATAATAATAATAATAATAATAATAATAATAATAATAATAATAATAATAATAATAATAATAATAATAATAATAATAATAATAATAATAATAATAATAATAATAATAATAATAATAATATTTTATTATTAATAATAATCAAAAACTGCATGCTTTAAAGTGTCAATAAGCAAAAGAAGGGAACAAAATCACACCATGTCTTGCTAAAAGAAACCACGTGTAGTTTCTAAGCAGTGGCTGCTATCACTTTCACTGGCGGCGGCGTTGAAGCTGACACTCATCGTGGCGTTGCGCAGGAGAGAAAACTTTCGAGGCACTAAGCACCCAGTTATGGACTTTTTGTTTCCCATTGGAACATGCCAATCTTTGCTAATGGGCAATAAGAGGCACATGACTCCGACTGGACACAAAGGCCCACAGTCAGCTTTTAGTTAACGCGACTGCTGTGAATTTTCATTGTTCAACAACGCACAGGAGGAATCTCCCACCGGCACTACCTTGAAGGTCACCATCCAGTGCCTATATATACGGGGTGGCAAATGAACGGTTGTGCAGGCCGAGCAGTAGGTTTTTTAGGTGAAGTAACTCACTGGCAGACCCTGCCGGCGTCAGTGTTGCGAGGTAAGAAGGGGTGGAGCGTAGAAGAGGATTGAGGGGTGAGACGCGCGCATGCGCACTGGGGAAGAGAGGAAATAGAGAGAAGAGAAATAGAGATCTTGATCTTCCACAACATTCTAAATGCGGACACAAAACGTGCTCCTTCGGCCATACGCTCTGGCTATGCCTACTTAACGTGAGCTCCCCTTTACACGATGTGGCCACCAGGGATGAGCGACTGCGCAGTCCGGTCCCGACCTCACGCATTAACGCCAGGCCGTGCAGAGGGCTGGTGTCCTCGGCGATTGTCATCATCTCCTGGTTCCGACATAAGTGGCGCCACCGACTTCATGGGGGAGGTCTCTAGGCCTCTTTTAGTCTTGTTCCTTAGGACTCCAATGAAGTTCTTTGTATGCGCATGCATGCTGTTATGCCAGCGAGTCCTCGTCAAACGACCGTGCCTCTGAAAAAGGCAATCTGGGTCAAGGCCAGCCCGCAGTCGGCCTGGCGCGATCACCTCGACGGCGTGAACACGCGCGGCGCCCCTCTCGCCCACGTGCATTGAGTCAGCGGCGCACGTGACAGCGAGCCGGCGTTCTCGTGTCTGGTGGTCTGACGCATGGCGCGGCAACCCCATTGGAAGAATCTGCGCTGACGACCAGCGGCGCTTCTGATTGGACATTTTGGTTGGACCCGGTGTAAATAAAAGAAGCCCTGCGGCGCGTCGCGATCGGAGGTCCTACGAGAGAGGAGTCCCCATGTCGGAGAGACGACATGTGTGTGAGTCAGCGGTCTTAGGCGAAAGGCTGATCTATGTGTTAGAGAGAAGAGCTCGGCTCTTCGAGTCTCTGTCGGCCCCAGTGCCGAAATTGTAACGCCTCTGTAAATATGCTGTACATAAACCTTGTTTAACTCACCGTCGTCTCGTCCGCTCGTCTTATCAGCTCTGCGCAGAAGCAGTCGCGAGCTGATAAACATACGCTACCAAACGGCTGGTGACCTTCCCGGCGGAGTTGAAAGCAGTGGCGCCTCCGGGGCCGTGTTGGCGTCGCCGTCTTTCGCAACAGTGGTGGCTTCGGCGGGATCGGTCCGTCGGTCGCAACAGTGGTGGCTTCGGCGGGATCGGTCCGTCGGTCGCAACAGTGGTTGGCAGCTGCGGGATCGGCCGGCGTCAGCGACATCGATGCGGTGAGTGCCTGATGTTTTCACCTCAGTTCACCAGACTACTCTAGCTCAGGTTGTAGTAGTTTAGAGAAGGGCTGTGTGAAGCATTAGAGTGAGCTTTGATCGTTTCAAGCAAAGTCGAAGTGCTTTGAAACCAAAGTTAATGCGGAGGGGGTAAACACGGGAGAGTGAAAAGTTGCTTGCGCGTCTTGCTAGTGGACTTATAGTGGGTACGGCAAGTAAATTGTTAACAGGGGCAAACAGCAAGAGGCTAGTGTGAACGATGGAGAACCTTAAAGTGAAGGAACTCATCGAAATTTGTGAGGAACTCGGCATTACTTTGGGCCGTGCGAAACGAAAGCAAGCGATCCTTGAGATCATGAAGGATGAGGGAGTGTCGGCTGAGGAAGTCGATGAGGCCTGGGAGGATATTAAAGCACGCCGTGAGGAGGCTGAAAGGCGAGAAGTAGAAGCTCGCGAAGAAGCTGAAAGGCGCGAAGCTCGCGAAGAAGCTGAAAGGCGCGAAGCTCGCGAACGTGAAGAGGCTGAAAGGTGCGAAGCTCGCGAACGCGAAGAAGCTGAAAGGCGCAAACGTCGTGAGGAGGCCGAGAGACAGGAGCGTCTCGAGTTGAAACGACTAGAATTGGCAATCCTACAGTGTTCGCAGGCGCCTAGTGTAGCTTCTCCGACGATTCAGGTCAGCGGTTTTAGAATTCGGGACCAACTGCCACCGTTCGTAGTAGGCGAGGACATGGCGAAGTATCTCGTCAAGTTTGAACACGTCTGTGAGCGAAACGCTTTGGAGCGGCCTCTTTGGGCGCAGAACCTGTTAGCTCTTCTTCCCGGCGAAGTGTCCGACGCATTAACTTGCTTGTCTAGGGAAGCGTTTGAGAGCTATGACGAGGTTAAGGAAGTGCTCTTGAGACGTTATAAGTTGTCACCCGAGGCTTTCAGGCAAAGGTTCCGGTATGCTGAAAAGGGGAATGAGTCACACGTTGACTTCGCGTTTCGTCTTAAAGCCGATTTAATTGAATGGCTCAAGGGCGAAGGTGTTTATGACGACCGCGATAAAGTGGTGGAATGCGTTGCATTGGAGCAATTCTACCGCTGCATCGAGGATAATGTCAGACTTTGGCTGCAGGACAGACTTGGTGAAGTACAGCTAAACAAGGCAGCAGAGTTAGCTGAGGAGTATTATACTCGCCGAAAGTTGCACAGCAGGGCAGTGCGCGTTGAAAAGGATGAGAGAAAAGGGGGCGTTTCAAAGAAACCTGATCAACGGAAACCCGCTCCGCACCGTAATTTCAAGGACCCGTCTCTTATGAAGGACAGTGTAGGGGAAGGGCAAACAGAAGCGGAGAAATCGACTGAGGTTTCTACCACACAGGCATTTGAATCGGAAAACAAACGGAAGCCGCTAATCTGCTACAACTGCAAAAAGGAAGGACACATCGCGAAAAACTGTCAGGAAAAGTTTGCCTTCGCAACAATCCGAGAGTCAGAAAAAAACCTGCGGTTGTTGGAGCCGTATCTCCAAGAAATTAGGGTGAATGAGAAAACGTGCCGAGCACTTAGAGACTCAGCGGCAACCATGGACGTTGTCCATCCTTCATTGGTGTCTCCGGATGACTTCACAGGAGAATGCGCGTGGATCAGGCAAGTCGCCGAGGAGCAGAGTGTTCGCTTACCAATCGCCACGGTTGTCATTGAAGGCCCGTTCGGTAAGCTTCGCACCGAAGCAGCTGTGTCTGCCGCGCTAAATGATCGTTTTCCATATCTTTTCTCCAACAACTCAGAGCAGCTTCTCAAAGAGCAGGGCAAATCGTTCTTCCCCAACTTAGCGTGCATGGCCCTCACGCGATCGCAAGCGCGAAAGCTTTCGCAGGAGCTTGATCTGGTTCAATGCGGTGAACGCTCAAGTGACCTTGTCGGCGGGTCGACGGAACCTCAGAGAGGAAATTTTCCGCGTGAGTCATGTGAGCAGTCACGCGAGCGGCCCGTCGCGGAAGCGGCCGGCGCGGTATGCGTTGGGGGAGACGACATGGCGCCATTGAATCAGAGCGAGAGGGCTGCAACGCTCTCGCCTGTAGCGGAAAGTTGGAGCGAGCTGCCGAGAGTTGATCGAGAGACGCCCATTCGGGAGCAGCGTGAGGATCTCTCGATTGAAGCGCTAGTGGAAAGCCAGGTTGAAACGCTAGTGGAAAGCCAAATTGAAGCGCTAGTGGAAAGCCAAATTGAAGCGCTAGTGGAAAGCCAAATTGAAGCGCTAGTGGAAAGCCAAATTGAAGCGCTAGTGGAAAGCCAAATTGAAGCGCTAGTGGAAAGCCAAATTGAAGCGCTAGTGGAAAGCCAAATTGAAGCGCTAGTGGAAAGCCAGAAAAACGCGGCAAAAGTGCTGTCGAAGGAGCACTACGAGGAATCGGTGAAGAAGCGTGCTTTTGAAGTAGGGAGTCAGGTAATGCTGCCGCAGCCGTTCAAAAAGAACAAGCTAGAGGTTGATTGGGAAGGGCCCGCCAAAGTATTATCGAAGCCTTGCGATACAAATTATGAAGTGAAATTAGGAAGGCGGCCGGACAAAATTTACAACTTGATGAAACCATACGTTCAACATCAAGCGGTCGTAAATCTGTTGTTGAATGCTTCAAAGGAAGAGGAAGCAGAAATTTTGAGTTCTAGTGAGGTAATTGAAGGGGGATCGAAAGTAATCCGGGAGCAGATAAACCTAGAGCCTTGCTTAAGTGAAGGAGGACCTGAGAAAGAGGACCTGAGAAAGATTGGTTCCGAGTTTGAAGACGTGTTTTCGGACCGCCCCGGAAACACGAGGGTGATCGAACACGATATCGAGCTAAGCGGTGAGGAGTCAATCCGTAGCAAGCCGTATCGTTGTTCCCCTGTGCAACGTCGAAAGTGTGAGCCGCTCTTGGTGCCGCATAGGTATCGTCGCCTAAAAGTGGCCGGTTACTGAGGTGGAGCACGTTGCTCCACAGCGCAACTTTGACGTTCGCTAAAAAAAAAGGGAAAGCTAAACGCTAATGGAGGTGCATTGAGCAGTGCGTTCTAGCTAGTACCTTCTCAACCTTTCGGTTTCTGGCTGGCGATTCGGGGCAAAATTTTGACCTCATCACGACCTGGGCTGAGCGCTCTCGTTCAGAGTGATCTCAAGGGGCCAACTTTATGTGGTATTCTAATCCGTTACGTTGTTGTACGTGGAAAAAAAATTTGAGTTGTCATTTTAGGGGTCTTTTGTCCCACATGTGCCTCTTGATGTAGAGGGAACAAAATTCCGATAAACACGTAGATAGGTATATGTTGTACTATACTTTGTCTGGTGTTCTGTCGGGTGACCGGGGGCACTTGCTTGTGTCGTGTGTTGTATGTTGTCGAACCGTTCTTAGCAAGTTGCAGAACCATCGACAAGTGCTGAAACCGAAGATGGTCAGAAGAGACGAGCGAAGTTGGCCAGCAAGTTGTGGCGACAAGCCAGTGGAGCTGGGATCCGTCGTCAAAAATGGGAGGTGTTCCCGGAACAGTCTGGAGCTGTATTCTCCCCATGGCCCTGGAGGCGAACCTGGAGGGACCTGGCGAACGAGCGCACCTGACATCCGAGCCCCGTGGAAGCAGCTCGTCTTTCCGGTGCATTGTCTGGCGGCGGGGGTGCTGTTATGCCAGCGAGTCCTCGTCAAACGACCGTGCCTCTGAAAAAGGCAATCTGGGTCAAGGCCAGCCCGCAGTCGGCCTGGCGCGATCACCTCGACGGCGTGAACACGCGCGGCGCCCCTCTCGCCCACGTGCATTGAGCCAGCGGCGCACGTGACAGCGAGCCGGCGTTCTCGTGTCTGGTGGTCTGACGCATGGCGCGGCAACCCCATTGGAAGAATCTGCGCTGACGACCAGCGGCGCTTCTGATTGGACATTTTGGTTGGACCCGGTGTAAATAAAAGAAGCCCTGCGGCGCGTCGCGATCGGAGGTCCTACGAGAGAGGAGTCCCCATGTCGGAGAGACGACATGTGTGTGAGTCAGCGGTCTTAGGCGAAAGGCTGATCTATGTGTTAGAGAGAAGAGCTCGGCTCTTCGAGTCTCTGTCGGCCCCAGTGCCGAAATTGTAACGCCTCTGTAAATATGCTGTACATAAACCTTGTTTAACTCACCGTCGTCTCGTCCGCTCGTCTTATCAGCTCTGCGCAGAAGCAGTCGCGAGCTGATAAACATACGCTACCAAACGGCTGGTGACCTTCCCGGCGGAGTTGAAAGCAGTGGCGCCTCCGGGGCCGTGTTGGCGTCGCCGTCTTTCGCAACAGTGGTGGCTTCGGCGGGATCGGTCCGTCGGTCGCAACAATGCACAGGTTACCGAAGGATATTATTATAGCCCGAGAACACGAACACGTTTCATTTGGTTAAAGAGAAAAACTAGAAAAAAGGAAGGCAGGGAGGTTAACCAGATGCTAGTAGGTGGTATGGTACCCAACACTGGGGTTAGGAAATAGGGGATTGAAAGAGAGAGAGGTAAAAAATTGGCCCTGTATCTGCATGTTTCACTGCAAATATCGTCAAAACACGACAATCTTTCGTGCGGAGGTAGCGAACAAAACGCTTATTTGATGTTCTGCCCAAAAACTATTGGTGAATTATATTCTGGAAGCGCTGCGTAAGAGAATCTCGATCCGTGCAGTGAAGGCAAAAGAGCTCATCGAGGAAGTATGGATGGATGGATATGGCTGTACGCTTTAGATGAACCAGAAACTAGATCAGGCGTACGCCACCAAGCCGTAATACCTAATGAACCAAAAAATATATTTATTTTTTTCCTTAAATAGTGAGGTTGAGTATTCGTACTTTGCAGCGAAGGGTTCAATTTTCACTCGTGCCTTGACTTTCGCCACCAATCAGACAACCTCCTTCTAGTTAATTCTACCCGCCTAAAGTCTATTTTGCCCTCACTGTCCCTAAACCCCAGTGCTTTGAAAAACTCTGCGCCATCAGCCTGAACTACAGGGTGAAGCCCTTTACAGAACATTGTCAAGTGTTCGGCAGTTTCTTCTTCCTCTCCACACGCACTGCATACCGTGTCTACCCCTTCGTATTTGGCCCGATATGCCTTTGTTCGCAATAATCCCGTCCTGGCCTCAAACAGTAGAGAACTACCCCGAGTATTATCATAGATCCTTTCCTTGGCTATTTCCTACTTAAAAGTTTGATAGATCTCCAGTGTGGACTTCTTAATCATGCCAATTCTCCACATATTGGTCTCAGCTTCCTTCACCTTCTTCTTAACCAATAATTCTTTTTGGTTTGGCCCCCTGCTGTTTTCCAAGTATTTACCAGTCGATTTCTTGGTTCGCTTCCGCCATTTTGTATCGACATTCTTCATGCACAAGTAGCTGAATACCTTCCTAGCCCAACGCTCCTCCCCCATTTCTCTCAATCGCTTCTCAAATTTCATCTTGCTGCTAGCTTCCCTGCCCCCAAATGATGTCCATCCCATTCACCTTGTACTCCCTGATTTGGTGTATTCCCGTAAGCTCCTAAGGCAAGCCTACCTATTCCACGTTGCTTAATTTCTAATCTTGCTTGAACTTCTGATCTCATGCACAAGACCGCACTGCGGAACGTCAGACCAGGAACCATGACCCCTTTCCATATTCCTCTCACAACATTATACACACTGTAAATCCACAGTGCCCTGTTTTTCATTATCGCTGCATTCTGGTTACCTTTGGTCGACACGTATATTTCGTGTTCCCTTAGGTACTCGGACCCATTGTTCATCCATACGCCCAGATATTTGTATTTATCTGTTATCTCTAGCGTGACCTCCTGTATTCTAAGCTTACTACCTTCATTGTCATAAAAAATCATGACTGCTGAATTTTCCTTACTGAATCTGAAATGTAACCTATCTCCCTCATTACCGCAGATGTCCACCAATCTCTGCAAATCTTCCTTGTTGTCGGCCATTAGCACTATATCATCTGCGTACATCAATGCTGGTAGTGCCTGTTCAATGAGTTTTCCTTGTTTGACGAAAGAGAGGTTGAAGCCCAGTCCACTTCCCTCTAATTTGGCCTCTAATCCTTGTAGGTCCATGATGAATAACAAGGGTGATAGTGGACACCCCTGCCTAAGCCCCCGTTTCACCTCTGTGGGCTTAGATACATGTTTTTGCCACTTTATCACTACCTTCTTACTTTTATAGAGATTATTTAAAAAATTAGTGACTACATATTCTACGCCTAGTGTGTCCAGCATTCCCCACAATTCCTCTTGGACCACGCTATCGTACGCTCCCTTGATATCCAAAAATGCTAGCCATAGGGGCTTGTGTTCATTTTCTGCTATTTCGATGCACTGCGTCAGTGGGAACAGATTGTCTTCCAACCTCCTGTGTTTCCGAAACCCATTCTGCAGTTCCCCCAGCACCCCCTCATTCTCTATCCATGCCTGCAGTCTTTCCTTTATAATCTGCATCGCCAGCCTGTAGACCACTGATGTCACTGTTATAGGACAGTAGTTGTTTATGTCAGCTTTGTCCCCCTTTCCTTTATAGATCATGCTGATCCTGCTAAGTTTCCATCCATCGGGAACTTTTCCATCAGTTATTATTTTGCTCACTGCCTCTCTCAAAGCCTGCTTAGACTTCGGACCTAATGTCTTTATCAGCATAATTGGAATGCCATCTCGGCCTGTTGATGTACTACTAGGAACCCTTTTCTCTGCCCTTTCCCACTCTGGTTGTGAAAACGGAGCCATTGCGCCACTTGATTCATCCTTGTCTATTGTGGTGCATAAAGCACTTCTGTGTTGAAATTTTTTTGTCACCCTTGTTCTTATATATTCAATTACATCGTTCCCTTCTATCCTAGCACCTTGAGCTGTAGTTATAAACCTCTGCTCTAGGCTCGTCTCATTTCTTAGGGAGTTTAGATGATTCCAAAATTTCGCAGCTGCCTTTCTATCTTTTTTATGTACTTCTGCCAGCCACTGGCCTCCCCTTCTTCTAATCTTTTCATTGATCCGAATGGATGCATCCCTTCTACAGCTTAGAAAGATTTCCCATTTTCTTTCAACATCATCTGTCGGTTCACCCCGCTGCTTAGCATGTCTGTGTTCCCTAGAGGCTTCCTGACGTTTTGCTATGGCTCTCTTAACTTCCTCATCCCACCAACTTTTGCGTTTATGTATTTTTTTCCGGGGTTACTTGTCACGTGCCTTAGTAAGCTCTAGCTCAAACAGTCTAATTAGATTAAACATGGGCACATTAAACACGAGCGCCATCTGGCAGTTATCTTCGACAACGAAGGAAGGTGTGCGCGCTCGCCGAGAAAGATGCGTGCCTGTCTCGGATGCGATAAGGTATAGAACGCAAAGCGACGGGCAGGTGCCACCACCGTGTCATTTCAGCAAATTGTTGGAAACACTTGCCTTTTTGAGCATCGCGTTGCACTGTCAGCGCAGCGTGATAAATGCCACGGTTCTTATAATTACTTGTGTGTGCCTTCTCTAGTATAAAGGCACATATACAAAACATCGACGTGTTGTTATGGTGCCTCGGATGTGCGCGATAATCGCGTTTCAATGGACAATCACACAAGTATAAACACTGAAGCTTGAGCAATATTCGTGGGCACTGCGGATGGGGTTGGTCGTTTGAGGCATCTTTTGGTGCCGTTAGAAAAATCATTACCGCGGACAAACAGGCAATTGTACAGACAGACAGACATACAAAAGTTTTGTCTCAGAAGGTAGAGAAGAAAGACTATTGTCTTTAAAATAAATAAAAGGAAAACACAGACACACACGCATACACAAAATCAATCCACTCAGAGGCGTTCCGACAGGCCAGTAGCTCGCAAGAAGCACAGTGGTGCTTGCACGGCCTTATAATTTGATGATGAGTCATGACGATGGCGCAGTATACTTTTCTCTGATAGCAGCTGGTAGTCTAACTTGTTTAGTGTATGAGAAAGGTATTGTCTTTCTAGGTTATATTCTGGGCAGTCACACAGGACGTGTCTAATTGTCTTTTCATCTTCGCTATGTGCACAGGCAGTGGTGTTGGCCGCGAGGTCACACGGGTAAACGCGACGCCCAACCATAATCTGCGCAGAACAGCAGTATCACATTGTCGAAGTCTTGTTAGAGGCCGTAAGCTTAACGTAGAATCAAGAGATCGTAGTCTTGAATGCGTAAAAAGAGGCTCATTTCAAAGTGACATGGAGCATTGGCGAGCAAGCATGCGGAACTTTCTAGCAGCGTCCATCCTAGAGAGAGGCATTGACTGGTCGTGGTCATCTGTAAGGGCTGAACGAACAGCTTGATCAGCGGGTTCATTACCGATGTAACGAAGAGGTGCTGGAAAGTGCTGCTGCCAAGTTGTGTTGCACGCCAACTGGTAGAGCAGAGAAGGGCGCGCTCAATCTCTAGACGTTACGCCAGTGGCCCCGTGTTACAGACGTGGGCGTGCTTGTACGAAACGCCGAAAATTTTGCTTTGCATTTACCCTTCGAGTTGCATCTTCACCCTCTTGCTACGGGTATTCAGCTAAGCCGCATCACCTGCATGCATATGGGTGGTGCGGCTGTTGGCACGGACGTGAGTTTCAGTGGGAGAAAAAACGTGCTTACTGGATGGACGGACGGACGGACGGACGGACGGACGGACGGGTGGATGGACACACACACACACACACACAACTGCGCGCGCTCACGCGCTTTATAGCTAGGGGGAGACTTCGAGCTTCCCCGCCGCAGTGGTCTAGTGGCTAAGGTACTCGGCTGCTGACCCGCAGGTCACAAGTTCGAATCCCGGCTGCGGCGGCTGCATTTCCGATGGAGGCGGAAATGTTGTAGGCCCGTGCGCTCATATTTGGGTGCACGTTAAAGAACCCCAGGTGGTCGAAATTTCCGGAGCCCTCCACTGCGGCGTCTCTCATAATCATATGGTGGTTTTGGGACGTTAAACCTCACATATCAATCAATCAATCGAGACTTCGAGCTTGAACAAGAAGAAGCAAGGGACGCTCGGCAGCAGCCGGGTGCCGGCCCAATATTGAACAGCCCATACGTGGACAATGGTCGATGAAAAAAGGTACGCATCAGGTGAATCATGCTTGCGGCGTAATAAAATACTAACAAAGGAAATGTGTGCAGCTCTAGATTACAAGAGCAGACCAGCATTATTGACTGTTTAGCGATACGCGTTGATGACGTAATGAAGATGATGTGACGATGGTGTATTACTATAGAGAAAGACGAAATAGAAGAAAAAAAGAAAGAAGAACGCGAAGAAAAAAGTGAACAGCAAATATATAAGTTATTACTTAGAGTGTCTGGATTTGCGGATTAGTGCTTCTAACAGCGATGACAATTAATATCAAGATATACCAGCAACAACAATTCGAGTGAAATGCTCAAGTGACTGGCAGAGTTGCGAATAAAATCTCGTGAATGATCTTTACACATTAAGGCCCTATGCAAGAAATGCAGTGCATGCAAACTGTGCCTCTGGGAGTAATAAGGCTCAAGAAATGGAGTCAAGCTATCTTCTTCTAGAAATTTTTAAACATATCTGTTATGACGTACACGTAACACACTCGATGTCATCTGAACACATAGTCAAGATTTTGCGTGACAGAGTCCATAAACTTGATAATGAGAGCAGTGTTAGATATTCACAAGCTGGCTTCCCTTTACTATTATCTCAGTGTTAGCGAACTTAGGTTACAATTTATTTTTATGTCTCCAAAGAAAGATAACATCACAACTACCACCAATTTGCGATCCAGACATGTTTTTAACGCTTATTGGCCATGGCTGCACTGAAGCTAGATTCTTGATGCGCATAGCTTACTGACCACGCTAAATGCGTCCACCGCTTACTTTACACCTCTTTTTTTTTTGTAGAAGGGGGGTTACGTCTCAAAATCGCGGTACGATTATGAGTGATGCCGCAGTGGAGAGTTGTGGGAATTTGGGAAACCTGGTGCTCTATAATGAGCACCTACAATATAAATAAAATGTAGCACCACTATAATAATAGCCTGCTGAATATACGGGCCCCTGTGCTTTAGAACTTGGTAAGAGACTAATTAATTTTATATCATTTTTGCTTTTTTTTCGTGCCAGAATTTTTTGCCCTAAGCACACTTTTTTCTGGCCCACGATATGATTTGCGCTATAAGTAAGCATTTTATACAAGCCTTGACTATTTCTTCGCTAACGGATTACTATTAAAAAAGGGGAATTTCTTTTATGTGAGCAATAAAAGAGAAGCTTCTTTCGCACTACAGTAGTCTTCGAACACATGAATATGTTCTACTTCACACGTGTTGCAACGTTCGCGAGGCATATTATAAACGTTCACTCCAGTAAACATGTACGGTGCCTGTACACAGTCACTCCATATAATGGAAAGAGTGTCTCTGAATACAGGTTTCATGCAGGACGTCGCGTATGTAGGTGCTTTTCTCACTTCATTATATGCACGCTATTTGTTTATTAACGCGATAGCTTTAAAGATCTCTTTTAGCAAAACTTCCGGCGTTGGTGCCAGCGTCAATGGCGACATTGTTGGTTGATTGAAAGTCTCCGTTGTCTGTAAAGGAAAATTTATGATAAGAATTAAAAGAAATAAGAAAAAGTTTCCAGTTGAGTGCGAATGCAACTCAGGCCTTCTACCTGGCAAGCAGGTGGTATACCATTAAGTAAGTTCAGTGCTTGAAGCTGCTTCGCAAAGAAGCGATATAAGAATATCCTGCAGCAAAATCAGGCTCCCTAACGCATGCAATATTGCGAGAATCGTAGAATTGCGCCAAGCGTCAAAACTTGTGAATTGGGCAACAAGTAGGTAGCGACCATTCACTACAAAGTGCGCAGCTGCGTAAATGCACGTGACAGCTTACTGACGCAACATGGTTGATTCGGCAACTTGATAAAGAAAGAATTTTGGGGTCGTTGGGGTTTCCCAACTGTACTTTTCGTAAGTATTCAAGGATCTTTCTTGAAATGGCCAACCTCACGTGCACAAATGATCCACTTCTTACGGCCTCGATGCGCTCGAGACCCGATTTAGCTATTGCCTTATATTCTAGAATGGAAGCTTCCTCCAAGTTATTACTATAGAAATATTGATTATATTCGGCCTGTAACGCAGCACAGACATTGATATACAAGTACACGAATACACTCAGAATCAAGCTAATTATTTTAGCTCATCTCGACGAAGGAAACCAAAGAAAAGAAACGGCCCTTATGAAAATGACTGTTGATTTTCTATTGTCGAACTGTGATCGAACCATTGACTCCATTGATCATCAATGGTTTCACAATACTCATTGATTTGCTTCAATACTTTGTCGACAATATTTCTGTGGAGCATCAGCAATAAAAATGCTAATGACTCCTTTTTGTTTAAATACCATTGAGGAAGTATTTCGTAAACAATATTTCTGTTGAGCACTTTGCAATAAATTTTTTATTGTCTCATTTCTACCAAAAAACCGTGGACGAAATATTTCGTAAACAATATTTCTGTTGAGCACTTTGCAAAAAAATTTTTGTTGTCTTATTTCTATAAAAAACCATACACGAAATATTTCGTAAGCAATATTTCATAAGAAAAATTGAGCCGTGCGCCCACTCATGTTCTCCAGCGCACGCATATGAAGGGGGGAAGGAGGAAAGAAAAAGAAAACAGAGGCGAGAACCACGGAAGCTGAGAAGTTTCGTGTTCGCTCTATAGTGCATGCGTGACAGTACTGAAACACTGGCCTATATGTGAATACTCGTGTTCTACAAAACAAATTGAACTGATCATTTTAGGAAAGCATGGCAAGAAAGAAACAAACGGAAGGCAGCGAGACAGAGAAAGATCAAAATTAAAAATCGCTTGGTTGATGCTTAATGAGTGCTTGCGTAATTTGATGATGATCTTGAACGAAAAGTATACAGAAGTCAGATGCACAATTTAGCAGGAGAGTATATGCCACCGACATTTGCTCTCTCTTTTGAATATTAAGTACAGTTCTCATATTCTAGCATGGATTTGTAAGAGTGAACCACGACCAAGACAACCAATGTACTGCTGTGGAGATAATGTACCAGCTATAAAAATCCCCATTTTCTAAATAGCAACTGCACGCAGTAACAATAAAGATTTTGAGGTTCGTTCTGCACCATTTCTTGGCCCCATCTGCACTTGTATGTTCGTGAATTATTTCAAGGGAGAACTACCTGTCCGCCGCTAATTTGTGTATGTCATACTTGACCTTTGCGCGTGTTTCGGCATTCAATTGAACAGCGGTGTGATGCTGACTAAAGGTAAGAGTAGTCACTCCCGATAAATAAGATCAGTTAAAGACTGAAAATGCGTAAAAACCACTCTATATCGCAAAATAATGGACATAATTTCTAATGGCAGAAATAAGTAATCGTCAAAACCTTAAAAAGGTGCTGCTGCCCCAGCGTGCAGCTTGCGGCAGTTCGCGCGTACGAAATGCAAATGTTAGACTAGGCACGCTAAAATACCCACGCAACGTTTACGTGCGAAAGCGCATTGTCTTCAAAGAGCTGAAAATAGGGTGCTGTCACTGACATGCGTGTACCTCGCGACACAAATAAGCGAAATTGATCACAACACACGCACGTGTGAAAAACATACGTAAGTTTCGACAAGCGAACACAGCAAGGTCACGCTGGTATCTGCGAATTTCGGCGAGCGAAACAACTGCGATTCACGGGGGAAGCACTAAAACGACGCACGAACACACGTTAATCATTCTTGCGGAACGGTGCACCACGAACCGCAGTCGGAGCCGAAAGCGCTCACCATTGCTGTCTCAAGTTCATGAAGCCCTACAAACTATTCGCTGATCAAATGCATGCGCAAACAAATTCATATGGCACAAATATTGTTCCAAGTTCCGGCAACGATTAGCAAAAAGCCGTTTGGTAGATATGTACTCCTCAATAGACTCTGCTTTACGCGGTGGCGCTGTGGTGCAATGGGTAAGACATCTGCTTCACGTCCATGAGGTCCCAAGTTCAATTCTGATAATGGGGTGGTCTACAGATGTGGTTGTGTGTATTATTGATGGTTTTATAAGTATTTATGGTCATAATGTCTACCGTATTCTTGGCGAAATGTCGCTGTCAAGTGCGAAAAGTTATTTTTATCGCATTGATAAATCATTGATGGCTTTCAATTGAAAGTAATGGGCCAATTTTCAATGCTTGTCAACAATTCCCTTTGCGACATCTCAATTGATTCACAACGTATTTTCTATCGCCGTTTCATTTTCTCTCAATTATAAATCTATAACGAGTTCATTGACGGCTTTCAATTGAAAGTCATGGGCCAATTTTCAATACTGGTCAACAATTTCCTCAATGGTATTTCACTTGAACCTTCATGTATTTGCGATCCTATCTGTTTTCATTGCTCAATAACTTCTCTTTGTTTCTCTTAATAGAAATTTTTGTAAGAGGGTGCTTCTAATAGAGGCAGCTCCTTTCCACAAGTTGGCGCCAACAAAGACTGATACAGGAATGCCCATGGCGACTGAGTCTTTTTTTTTTTTTTTTCAAATTGCACTGGTCGGCGTGAGGCGACCATAGGGAATAGAGCAAACCAAGCGGGAAATTCCCAAGCAAGACAGGCGCTTGTCAAGCTTAGCCGACCCAACAAATTAGACCGGTACGAAAGAGCTCAGCTTTCCCTAGCTGCCTCGGCGCGATAAACGCGTGGCGAAAAGAAGAAATGCATCCCGATGAGGTACACCGAGGTGCGAATGACAGAAGGCGCGGAAAGCCGCGAATGCTGTCCGATCTTCGCGGCTGAGTTTTTTTTCTTTTTTTTTTCGTGAAAGCTGCTCACACGTCGAATTTCCCGCGAGAGGCGGAAATGAGGAACCTCTCGATTCTGGCGTGGACACTTTGTCGGTGGCGTTCTCCCTGCCCTCCTTGCAGACGGACCGCGCATCCGCGAAATCTTTCGCCCTTGTCCCCAGGTCCCTGCAGAAAGCACGTGCAGAAACAACGGCTCTCGCGCCGGTAGGGATACCAAAGGTGAGACGTGGCGACGGAAATTGCGAACGTGAGCTGCGACCGACGCCCCTGGAGACTCAATGACACGGCGGCACACACCTGGCTGAAGGAGAGTGAGAAGGACGGAAAAGCTGTGTCGCTGTAACCTTGTCACCGCTATATCGTCCAGTGTTTGACTGCTGAGGATCCTGGGGCACTTACTTTGACAATTATACTGCCTGCCCAGTGCGAAGCACCGAACCTTAGAAGTAGCAAATTACTTAGGTAATATACTACCTTAGAATAAACGTTAGGTAATAATTTGTTATATTGTGCTGGAACTAAATCACGCACAGGTCTGAAAGAAATACTTAACGCACACGGTTTCTTACACATAGTTTTTAATCCATCATGTTAGATAGATATAAGGTTGGGTAAAAAAAATGCCAGGCCTGCGCGGAACGCGCAGGAGTGTGACAGCAAAAGCTCGAAGAGCGGTATTTTAGAGCATTTTTGAAACACTCTTTGAGTAACTGCTACAAGCACATTCACTCGGCACCCACTACTCCATAAATATACATAATTTTTTAGTTGTAGGCTGGCATTATTCAGGCTATCTTTCATCGCTCTTCGGAGAAGCGTGGTATCTTCTACACGCTTGGTAGAAATACTGTGGAATATTTTTGTACAGTGGCTGACTGCGATGAAAAATTATGCTTTAAGTAAGTGTGCGCCAAAGTTAATGGGTGAACAAGCTTTTGTAATGAGTTGGATCCTCTCTCGACCCATATTTCAAGCAATTTGCATTGTGTGAGGCCTGGATGTTCCTTTGATGTTCTGAAACGCTTCTTTACTCATATTAGTGCAATTACTTTTCTGACATCCAGCTTACCTAGCCAGTTTCAAAATTGGTTTCAAGCAGAGGCATGACTCAGTGGTGGAATACTGGGCTGGCATACAGTGGACCCTGGTTCGAATCTTATTGTGTCCTTAATTTTTTTATTTACTGAGTTTTTTTACTATTTCTTGCGATATCAGTTACGTATATCGGTGGCGGCGGACAACTACGGCGCTGCACGTGACCTGCATTCTGATCTCATAACAGCTTTCACTGTAATATGCGCGTGGAGAGAATGGAAGCAGTGCGGCTACGCATTGCTTTTATCCCCTCTGGTAATGCTACTACGGCTACTGGATTATTTTTCTATGCAATATGCCGAAATGGCCCTGAAACAAACGAAAAAGAAACACTTTAACAAGTGCAAACAATAACACATCAAAGAAGGGAAACAAAAGAAAAAGAGAAGTGTGCAATTGAAGGCAACTTCGAATAAATAATCAATTAATTGTTGATATTTGAAGCTCATCCCGTACTTATCAACAAGCTTTTCACATCTACGAAAGCTGTTCTTTGAAGGCCAGCCTATAAATGGCCAAGGTTGTAAAATGGCCTCAAAGCACAGTGGATAAAGCCCTAAAACTGTACGCTGCAGCTTAGGCGAGGCATTGTCTATATTGTTCTTCGCAACTTCCCAGAAGCATGATGACGAGTACGCACGGTGTACACCATGTTGAAAGCCTCGAAACAACGATGCGACAAGATTTACCGGTGGTGTTTCCAGTGAAAAAAATTATAGCAGCTGCGCACTAATGGTGCGAAGACCCCAAAAAGAGCGCAGCTGAGTGGCCTTCCTTGTTTCGCTTCATTTTCATCTTCTTTTCATCTTTTGCTCTTTGTTTCTTTGTTTCTCTTTATTTTCTTCTTGCTTTCCCATTGTATCTTGCTCTTTTTTTTTCTCTTTTTTGTGTCTGTTTCCTTTCATACCTGTCTCTCTCTTTCTGGGTTTTTCTATTTCTCTCTCTCTCTCCATATGTTTCTTTCTTTATCTTTCTTTGTTTCCGCTAATTTCACTATTTATTTCACTTTATCTCATTCTCTCTGTTTTAATCTTTTTCGTGTCTGTTTTTTTCTATACCTTTCTGTCTATGTCCTTTTCTGTCGTTATTTTATGCAGTTATTCCCTATATTTCTCTCTACTTTTCCCTTATCTTTTCTCTCTACAACATTCTATCTCTCGCTCAACTTTCTCTGTCTCGTTCTTTTGATTACTTTTTTTCTCTTTTTTTACGTGTTTTACGTACTTGAATTTGCCGAACAGAATTGTCACCTAACGCTCACATCTGCTGCTGTACTTGGTAGTTGGCCTAGCCCAGTGGCGGTGTGGAGTTTTGCAAGACAAAGCACAATTTACCAATAGCTCAAATAGTCTCGTTGTTAAAAAGAACGTATTTTGCCTTTCAAATCAGCAGTCTGGGTATGAATCGTTGTTTCTCATCTTTATTAATTAATATTTTAACATAATAATGAACAAAAGCCACCGTTGATATATGCGGTTTTAAATTTTTGTAAGCATCGAAAGACGAGGGACGCCGCTGAAGTTTCGCTAATTTTTGTGTGTAATTGTGCTCTTTTGAATCTACTACACGCCGCATGCTGACGCAAGCGCTTCTTTGTGTATCATCTGTGTATGTTCTGTGCACGCTTAAATCATTTCTCAATGAATCCTTATCAACACGCCCACTTTTCATTACCCTTGCAAGGAAGTATACACGTATACGGCCCATTGGGTCGACGTCGCGTTACTACTTAAACGGCGACACAACTGTTCATTACCTTGATTGATTGATATGTAGGGTTTAACGCCCCAAAACCACCATATGATTATGAGAGACGCCATAGTGGAGGGATCCGGAAATTTCGACACCCTGCGGTTTTTACCGTGTACCCAAATCTGAGGACACGGGCCTACAACATTTCCTCCTCCATCGGAAATGCAGCCGCCGCAGTCGGGATTCGATCCCGTGACCTGCGGGTCAGCAGCCGAGTACCTTAGCCGCCACTAGACAACCGCGGCGGGGCTGTTCATTACCTTAGAAATGTGATTGTTTGCACGGCAGGTCAGCCTCCAAATAACTGAATGGGTGTCTAGCGCGGAGTCGCACATATCAGTGTAACTGCTATCAAGTCTTCAGGTAGAAGGCGCACTTACGACAGTAATCCTAAAAACTAATGAATTGACATCCTTCACCTCAATACAGTGCAGCGAAAATTTATTTCTCTGGATTCTAAGTCACGTCGACAAACTGGTAGAGAAAAATAGAGTGAATTGCCAAATCACGCACACAAACGTGAAATATGGTGAACCACTCCGCTTTTCAGTAATCAAGTTCAAAACGTATTAAAACTTTAAGTGAGAAGATAATCTGTCGCATAGTTCAATGAAGAGCATAGAAGTAGTTCTAGGCTAAACTTTAGTGCATATGGGAAGACGTATTGTGCAGAGAGTAACCGAACGTGAGAAGGCTAAGAACGCACGCGCACACACTCAAGCGCTTGTGAAAGCTGTTGCAGAGTCGTATAGGATACAGGAATAAACTGAGTGGGCGCACACTGCGCAGGCGCAAAAGCTCTTTGTGTCCTTGTTTGCGGGGCAGCTTATGTAGCGCTCACTAAATTAAGACATCCTCCTTGCAGAGCAAGAACGTCATGGTGATTGCATACTAGCAGAACTGTTACTGGAGGTAAATGCAGGAAACATCTACAAATAACACACACAGGCATTTCTAGAAGTGCTATTTTCAAGACACGTCGAAAATTGGCTAGCCTATGGTATTCCGCTGGAGGTTTAGAGAATCCGACAGTTACTAATGCAACCGTGTTCTTTCGCAGTCAGAGAACTAGCGAGGCATTGTTCTTGAACTGCGTCGCAACAAAACGAGAGATTATTTCTCTTTTTTCTCACAAAACGTGATACTCCTAAGTTGCGTTCTATAAAGTAATTAGGATGCACCAAGCTTTGCGAACTCATCCGGCCTCGCTTTGTTATAGGTTTGCTATGTCAGCTGTTCGATGCTATGCAAATAAGACTTGCTGAACGTCCTACTCATGAAATGGCAACAGTGGATGTACTCGCGGCTCGTGCACGCGAGATGAAGAGCTGTCCATTGAGAGTAACTGAGAGCTCACTGAACGCAAGCACGCTAGAATCTCAAGTATACATTTACAAGCACACTATAGAAGGCGGCGAAGAGTTACGTTGTCAAATTCGTTGTTGCAGTCATTATATACTTCTCTACAAAAAAGAAAACTGCACAAGATTGTTAAAAAAAATCTGCCGCGACAGTTTCTAGACATATTGCTTTTGGTTAATCTGCCATTCTGTGCATTTCTTCTTGAATTCTGATTTCCAATGTTGTTCCTTTTTATTTATTTATTTATTTATTTATTTATTTATTTATTTATTCATTCATTTATTGGTACTGCAATCTCCTGGAGTGATTTTAGCAGGTGGGTACAAAAGACATAAACATCAGCATATAACATCAGGAAAACAGATGGAACAGCCTATCACATTTCACATAGTAGGCAGCCATGTAAAACAAAGCAAACAAATAACTATCACTTGCGTTTTACAATGTAAACAAACGTAACAAAATTTTACCGATGACAAATTACTGTCATTTTAAGAAAAAAAACAACACTAGCACACAAGTAAAATTATTTTCTCTGTTTTTCCAGACTAGCGGCAAAGGATGTTAGAGACTGTGTTGTGACTTGATGGTTATTTAAACTATTTCGACCCTGCACAGTTCTGGGGAAAAAAGCATATTTGAAGCAGTTATTGCAGGTACGGAAGGGAGTTATTGTGCAATCATGGCGTTGTCTAGTGGCGTAACCTGAAGAAAACGAAATAATTTGCCCAATATGTATCCTGTGATGCCCAATAATTATTTTATATGAATATTTTATTCGGTATATGCGGTTTCTTTCTGAAGTTAGCTCTTACTAACAGTTCATTTACCAAGGTTCGTCCATAACTGTTATATATAAAGCGAACGACTCTTCTTAGTACTTTTTCGACATTCTGAATGTTAGTTTGAGTAAATGAATCCCAGATCATCGCAGCATAATCAAGTATGGGGAGTACTATCGATTTGTGAGCAAGAACACGGACAGATGGAGGAGAGAGTTTGAAAGTCCTTCGTAAAAAGAACAGTTTCTGATTAGCCTCGAAAGTTACTATGTCAATGTGTTTTGTGCAGTTAAGATCATTCGTTATTCATAATACAAGATAATTGTAGGATTGAACCTCAGAAAGAATGTCATTGTTTGTAAAATATTGAAAATTTAATTTGTTTTTCTTATGAGAAATGGACATGTACACTGTTTTTTCAAAATTGATTGGCGTTTGCGAAGCTTCGCACCAGCAATTAACCTTGTTCAACGATTCGTTTAGCGAAACTTGGTCCTTTGAGGATTCTATTTCAGAATAAATAACGCAATCGTCCCCGTAGAGCCTAGTCTTTACAGGTATACCATTACGTTTGTCGTTAATTTATAAAATAAATAAAAGGGGACCCAGAACCGGCTCTTGGGGGACGCCAGAGTCAACGGATACCCTGTGAAAGGAAAGATTGTTAAGAACTACAAACTGTTCTCTGTTTTTGAAGTAGGCCGATATCCATTTATTAGGTTGATCATATCCAAGAATTTTTTCTAATTTGTATACAAATTTATTGTGCGAAACCTTGTCAAAGCCTTTTCAAACATCTATAAAAAATGCATCTGTTTGTTTTCCATTAATAATTGAAGTAGCAAAGTCGTGTATTGTTGATAATAATTGTGTCGTTGCTGAAAATTCCTTCCTGAATCCATGCTGATTTAAGATACTATGTTCGTCCAGAAAGCATGAAATACTAGTGGGGATAATGTGATTCAGGAGTTTACAAACGGTTGAAGTTAGCGAGATGGGGCAATAATTTTTGACACTGCTTGTTGCCTCAATTATGGATAGGCTTGATTCTAGCTGTTTTGCAGTCGTCTGGAAACTGGCCCTCAGGCAGCGATTTTGTAAAAACAACATGGACGTATTTTGACATTGATTCAGCGTATCTCTTAGAAACACGTTAGGAATATTGTTCGATCCAGAGGATTTCTGATATTAAGCTTCAAAAGCATGTTTACTATGCCCTGTTCACTAACAACAATATCGGGCACTTGCGGCGAAACAGCTTGTAAGATTGCTAACATAGAGTTGTCACGAGAAAAAAACCGATTTGAAGTGATCGCTGAAAACATTTGCGATTCGAGCATTATCGTGTGTAAGAATATTATCGACATGAAAGATGTCACACTCTTTTGATGCGGGCGAAATGCTCCTCTGAGATTTCTCGGGACACGAGGTCAAGTAATTCGGCAAGCATTCCCCAAAATAACGCTGTTCATCTGTTTGAATTTGATTTTTCAACTCTACTAAACTCTTAGCTATTTGTTCTGAATACGCTATGTTTAGACTTAGTTTTTTCTTTAGACGCTTTCTTTGCCTTCATAACCTCAGTGTTATCCGAGAAATCCACGAATTTTTTCGCTTCGATTTTTTAATTACCAGACACACAAATGATTCAATGCATTTTTTGACAATGCCCTTAAACCTGTTTCATAAATTATGTATATCACTTTCATTATTCGCAAAGTTATCAAAGTTGAATGAAAGGAGATCTATAATAGCAGTATCATCTGCACGATCAAAATAGGAAAAGATAAACAGGGCAATGTCTTATAGAACACTGTGTAAATAACACTGCACGGTGACCGGAAATTCCTGGATATATCTCAGTCGTTGCTTTAGGTGTAATTGCTTGGTTCTGCCGCATGAAACTTCTGTCTTCGACTAGTTTGATCTTTCATCATCCCAACAACGTGAACGTACTGAGGCTATGGAACAACAAGTAATGTCGTGTGCTTTTGCGAAGAATGGAAGTGATCCCTTATATGCGTTTCTATTAGTAAAGTTTGCAAAACTTCATATGATGAAAACAATTAGCGAGAAAAACCAGAAAGACATCAGGACGAAAATTTCACTTACGCGGAAACAAATGCTTCTTTGAGGCGGCGGAATGGTCGGAAAAAAATGACCGGGTTGCAGTTGGCACAAGTTCAATAGGATGGTGATGAATAAATCATTGAGGCGAAAGCATTTAATGTCTCATACTCGTGGCGACTGGTGTCTATCCGGCCCCTTAAGACGGTGCCAGCTGTGGCGCCTCCTACTAACGCGGGAGGATAAATTAGCTTTATTATCGCTGGTACACGAAAGATGTCTGAGCTATGCGCTAAGCGCAAGAATACAAATGCATGCGAAACAGAGCAGATTAGTCTCGGGTCTAAACAGTATAAATTAAAAAAAGAAAATGCGCACACACTTCGTTTATGTGTCATTGCACTGGGAGTGTAAGAAAGACGTTGCATAGTCGGTCAAATGGCCCCAGGCTTTCGCCGAATATAGTTTGAAATTTACAAAGTGTCAAAGTTTTGGCATGTAGTGTTTCCCGTGTAGATTATGGCACAACTTTAGGAGACGATAAATGTGCGAAAACTATCACTGTGTGACAATTTAACGTGTGTGAGTGGTGTCCCTGCACATGAAAAATAAATTACAGTTGTGGGAGAGTGAATGTCTCTTCACTACTGCGAACGTAACGAAGCATTAGAACACAAGTTCTAAAAGAATGGACTTACGTGACAAGGACATTTTCATCTCTTTTAGTAACATGGACACCAATACACGGGTTGTTTTTCGCTGTGTGACTCACAGACCACAACCTAACACGTGCGCCCAAGATCGACAGCTCGTTTTAGTTTTCAAATATGTACCACACGTTGACGCATGCTGCGGCTGCAGAATATTGGAAAATATTTACAAGTCAAAATTCGCTAACATGGTTCTGGTCTTCTCCAGAATGAGCATGCGTGTTCGCAGCTATACCATGAGCGATAATAAAGCGTCTTTATACTGAACGAGCAAGCGTCTTGCCACTGGGACCGTGACAAGGCTCCATTACTTTGAATAATTTTGCCTTTGTTTTTTTTCACATTGAGTTAATAAAGTGAAGTGCCAAGAGTCGTTTCAAATAAAGTGATAGTAATTGAATAATGTACTATTGTGAGCACTATGAGCCTAAACACACGAGCGCGTGGCAAATAGTTTCGAACCCTACATCTGCTGATTCGCAGCAGCCGCTCTCAGAATCAAAGTGGAAAGGGTGGCGCACTTCTCTTTGCTGTTGACACTCACGCCACGATGTTGTTGCTGCAAAATGCAGATAATAGCATGTCTGTGGCTGCTAGTGATGACATTACCTGGCATCAACGCGCACAGGCACAACCAATTAGGCTGCGCAGCTACAAAGATATCGGATGTGACGTAGCCTGCCGTGATGCATAGCGCATGCTTCGCTGAACATTTTGATGCGCATCTCTTAGTTTTGTTTTCGAGGCTTTTATTGTTTTAGTTTTACTATTGCTAGCAGCCCATGGCACGCGATCAGCTGCCATCTCACAGCAACAATCATGCGGGAGTGCAAACAGTCAGTGGAAGAGCACCCTCCTCTCCCCCTACCGTTTTGGCAGCGCCATCCACGCATCGCATTATCTTGGTTTTTAGACCATTTGCAACGCGCTCACGGGTTCGAGGTCATACTGCTCACAATAATACATATTGATTGATTTGTGGGGTTTAACGTCCCAAAACCACCATATGATTATGAGAGACGCCGTAGTGGAGGGCTCCGGAAATTTTGACCACCTGGGGTTCTTTAACGTGCACCCAAATCACAATAATACATAACTGCTCTTTGTAACATTACGTGAAAACTAATTAGGCATGCATAATCAGTCTCCAAGTGCAATTAATCGTCACGACCATGCGAAAAAATGCCCCGAACTGAATGCTTTCTTTTGTTTGGGCGTGAAGACCAGCTCATCTTGTTTTTATTCCCCCCCTTAAGGACTCCGAGCACAGGACTTCATCGCACTTCGTTGACCTACCTACCAAACTTTGCTGTTGGGTCGAATCAGTTATTTGACTTGCTAGTCCTCATTAAAAATATTCAGGACAGATGCACACACTGCAAGTTTGAGATTTAATTCTAGGTCGCTCCCCCTTTAAAGTTCTTTTCGTCACACTGCGCCAAAGTGCCCTGCAGGTCGGCATCCTCGCGGAGCGCTCGCCACATCGTGATGGCGATTCAGTGGATCGTACTCACGGACATCCTGGCGTGATGGGTCATTGTCAACGCGGCATCGTGTTGAATTGTGTGTGTCATGTTGATATTCCTTGTATAACTATGCTATAGCACGATCAGCAGGTAAACATTGGCACATTATGATTTTTATAATGCCGCTGGCGGGCTTGCCGTAAGCAAGTTACAAATAAATGCACATTCGTTCGTTTGCCCCACAGTGTACGTACGGTGTCTATTGTTCCATTAATGAGAGAGAGATTCCACAAAGTTCATGCGACCGGGATATACATCTTAGGAGTAGGCAAAGTAGGTATGTAGAAGACGGGAAGTGCACTGCTTTGGAGATGTATACACCGCTTTTTTTTTTTTTTGGTTAACAAGGTCCCGAATGTTTTTTGTGAGCGTAAGTTGTGACCCCACCACTGCTTAAACAATGCTATTTGTCATGTTGTCTTGCGCTCAAGCCGCTGCGTCTGGGTAAAAATACGTCTTCGCTCTCTTTTCTGTAACCTATATCATAAGTACTTTGGGTACACACGACTGTTTATTTAAGAAAGAAAGCGAAATGTTTCTAAGAGTACCGATCTCCTTGCTCACTCTCGCTCTTTGTTCGTGAAGTGGGATGTAATCTACCAAATACACGTGGCCAGAAAGTACTACCAATAACAATGATATGATAACAATAATATACCATCAGGGATTGATGAGGGGCGCTAGTGAAAAGTATGAGGCGCATGTGAAATATATTGTAAGCTTGGGGACTGCGTGAAAGTGAGAACCCATTGACACTCGCCTAATTGCACAAAGTACAAATACCAATAGTCTAGACAAAAATAAAAGAAAGGGATACTGCTTTTGCTGTTAGCCTCAACAATGAAGGGTTATTACATGCTATTATTTGTAGTCATTCTGAACTGCACGAGTAAAATGCGCGGACAACAAGCGATGAGCGAGAAAGCTAAAAATAGAAGAAAATAGAGATGAAGACACCATATGATAAAATTTGACAAGATAGTGAATTGGCAACCAACACCTCAAAAAAAAGTTTCGCTCGAGCGCCCCTCTTAGCTAAGTAATATCTAAAACTTCACAGTAAAAGAGGTCCTTGATTTCATTTTTACGGAAATTCATGCTGCTATACTGTATGATCTTCTGGTCTATCTGGAATTGCTATATAATTACAAAAACAGAGGTAATTAAAAAGAATAGTTAACACGTCATGGAAAGTTACTCTTATAATAATCAAATATTTGTAGTGATGAGTGAATGGCGTAGGTAAATTACCCATTGTTGGTTAATCCAAGAATACATTCTTGGCGTCCTTAGTTCATTCACCGAGCAAATAAATAATTAGAATATGCGAAAGCAACGAAGGCGTGACGGTGGCATTTCATTGCCTGGCATAGAAGAGAACTAAAAGCCGACTTCATAAGGCGAATGGTGAAAATAATTGCTGCTTTAAAGGCCGCGCTGTGAACAACCCCTCTTCAGTTGTCCAAAAGTGTCCAAGTTTCATAAACAACTAATTCTTACCATGCTTAAAACTATTCTTCTATTCAATAGCATCACCCAGATCGCTTTTTGGGCTGCGTTAAGGGGGCAATGTGAAGGCTTCCACATTCATATTGATTCCATTGCGCATCACTGCTTCACGCAGTGTTACACCCAGTTTACGTAGTCAAGTTACCAAAGAAGTAGCATTGTGAAATGGTCTCACAACAATGCCAGTTATCCTGAGTGCAAATTATCTATGTATTGTGTTTGACAAAGACAACTGCCTCGTGTTAACATGCTTGCAATTTAGTGGCATGCCCCGTCACAATACAAACAGCAAACGCGTTCTCGGAAGACTATCTCGAATGGGTTCGCTTTCCTACCTAATCGTATAAATAGCCGCACAAATAAGGCTTGATTGTATTCTTTGCCCGAAACACACGAAACATGGTGTCAGAAGCGCGGCCCAGCCACACGCATCCGTGATGGCATTCTTAAAGCCTCCCGAGCTATTACGTCTAAGTGGCGACATTGTCAAACACTGTAAGCTCTTTAGACGAAAATTTGAGCTTTTTTTTAGCAGGCTCGGCTCCAAAAGAAAAGTCCTGGGGTGATGGCACGAAAACGACCCTGCTGCTCAGTTTAGGAGGCGAATACGTGTTGGAAATCTACAGGTTTATTTTCACCGAAGACGCTGAAAGACAGAACTATGTGACCATTATCAAGAAATTTCATGAGCACTGCGCAGCGCAGGTGAATGAAATAGATGAGTAGTACCTATTTCTCTTGATTGATTGACACGTAAGATTTAACGTTTCAAAACCACAATATCATTATGAGAGACGCCGAAGTGGAAGGCTCCGGAAATTTCAACTACCTGGGGTTCTTTAACGTGCACCCAAATGTGACCACACGAACCTACAGCATTTTCGCCTTGCACTGAAAATGCAGCCACCACCGTAGTACCCATTTCGAAAATTAGTTCAAGCAGTATGTGAGCCTTTTGAACCATTTGCAAGAGACCTGAGGCACCTGGCTGAATCATGCAACTTCGGAGTATAAAAAGTCGATGATCCGCGACCATATTGTATTCGGAACCAGCGACGAGAAAGTGGGCCAGAAGCTGCTACGGGACAAGGAATCGACCCTAGCGAAAACCAAGCAGGTCTGCAAAACCACCGAGTTGTCAAGGGCACAAAATCAAATTTGGGCAAGTGAACAGCGCCAAATTGACCATATTGAGGCCAGACAAAAAAAACGGCGCGTCCACAGTAATTGAAGGCAGTAGGTGTGGTCGGGAGCACGGCTCGAGAAATGGTCCGGCGTTTGGACGCAACTGTAGGCGATGTGGAGGCAAAAATTTCTTTGCGGTGCGATGTAAGAGCAACAGACAAATGACCGAGGTAAGTGCTGATGAAAATTTTGTTATTCTTCACGTATTTCTAGATGCGATCGAGAGCCATCGTAACTGGGCCATGGAAGCACAAGTGGGCAGCAAACACATGAAGCTGAAAGAGGACACCAGTGCACCAGCCAACCTTTTGTCGTATATTATGTACCACACACTACATCTGTTGGCACAATTAGGAGAAAGTGGTTCAATTCTACGCTTTTATAGAGGTAGAATAGAGCATTTTGAAGTAGCCCGACTGAAGGTCACAGTCGGCAAGACGGCGATTGAAGTCGGCTTGTAAAGGAACGTGGCATTATTGGTCTTGAAGCAAACGAACGCCTGGGGCTCTTCGTCAGGTCAGTCGATACAATAACAACAGGATCTAGACAGCTCGTGGAAGAATACAACGACATCTTCACCGGCACCGGACGCCTTCAGCGTCTGCATAAAACGTTCTTGCGACAACACGTCGTACCTACTGTCCAAATAGCTAGGCGAGAAACCCTGGCCCTGCGGAAACTACTGAGGGCTGAACTCCACCGGATGCTCAAGGCTGACATCTTTGCCATGGTTTAAGACCCGACGAACTGGATGAGTCTGTTAGTTATTGTCAAGAAGAAAGACGGTCAACTAGAAAGATCCATGAATCCTAGAAAAATAATGAAGGTGTCAAGCGGGACCTCTTGCAAATGCCTAGTCGCGACGATATCGAAGCCGAGCTTGCAGGAGCATGATATGTTTACGACTAGGTGCCAAATCTGGTTTTTATGAAATAACATTGCACAAAGAAACGTCAAGGAGCTGGAGGTTTTCTACCCCGTTAAGGCCGTTGTCCCTTTCTCAGGTTTTTTTTTTCGGCATCGGCTCATCATCCGAAGTGTTTCAATAGTACAGGCGTGAGCGTGAGTGTGAAAATTACGGGATAGCGTAGCCGAAGCTATCTAGTGACGAGACGCCTGTTGCGGTGCGCATGCGCGTCCCGTCCTATCAGTCGGCTTCTCATGTCGCTCTTTCCGACGCGCTCGTAGCCAAAGCGACAACTGGGTGTCGCCGGCTTTGCTCTATCAAATTCACGCTGTTGTTTTTCATTTTTGTTTTTACGTAGCGGCTTCAACGGCACCAGTTTCAGCACCAGGCTCGCGTCGTGAATTATACCAGTTTATTAACATAGGTAGCGGCGATGGCATAGTGGTTAGAGCATCCGCTTCGCATGCAAAAAGTCCGTGGTTCGAATCGTGGTGCCGCGCAGTTCCCAACCAGATAAAAAAAAGAATCCGCGTGGTATTGGAACTGCATTAAGAGAGGCCTGGGGTGCGGCCTCACCGATAGCCACCGCCGGTAACGCACTCCCTCACCAGAGAAGGATTGGCCACCCTGGTGCAGTATCTGGCCACCACCTCCCACATGTATACGTCAATTACCTCACGGCCCTCAGTCCCCAGCAGCTGCGAAGCAACTCACCACGGTGGCGGTTAAATCTGCAACACAGCAGAGGGCGCTACGCATCATAGAGAGTGTCTCAGAATGTGTGTGTAAAATGTAATAGTTGCAGCTGTTTACCGACCTCCCACTGGGTATAAGTCTGAATTTTTTATTTTTATAGAAAAGCTTCTGCGCTAACTCCATGTGATGCGTATTCCATTCCTTATCATGGGTGATGCAAATGTTGACATGCTCAGTGGGAATGGATCTTGTGAGCAGCTGAAAGCTATTCTAGACTCGTTTGTCTGTTTCAATGTCATCACACAACCTACACGTCTTACCACCCACAAGGCCACTTTGCTCAATGTATCACAAACGCCCCCAGTCAAACTTGCACCAGTGGTATATTATCACTTGATGTCAGTAATCACCTGCCTATCTTCACATTTTTGCCGCTTGATAGGGACAGGCGCGACTCAAGCGAAAAGCCGTGTTATCGTAGAATGAACTCGCATCAGTTTAACTAATTTTATCATGCGCTGGAAACCACACAGTGGAACTTCGTTTACGCAGAAAAAGACCCTGATAAAGCATACAGTCTTTACAATCAGACACTTAAGGTTATCTATGACCGACACTTCCCACTTGTTCCATTCCGCAAGAAGAAAAAAATTCGCAAGTCTCGGGTTAGTCGATGTTTGTACAAAAGAATAGAACATAAAAAACAGAATGTATCATGCATTTGTACAGACACGTGACGCTGCTCTTTTTAGCGAGTCTAAAGATACCGTAATAAGTTAAACGCCGATTTGAAAAAGGCTAAGACCTGCTACTATCAAACGCTTTTTGCTACTATACTTAATGAACCCAGAAAGCTGTGGAACGAAGTAAATAATTTATCAAACAACTCCAAAATAAAAGTCGCATTAACATTGCAGCTTTTGCCCATGGCAAAACGGAATTGGAAGCACTCACAGAAATGAATGAATACTTTATAAATGTGGGTGAATTTCAAACAAATCTCAGTTCTGAAAGTTGTCATGTTACTACACATAAATGCAAATGGTTGCTACACTCAATTAGTTTATTCCCTACAAGTCCACAAGAGGTAGAAAAATTAGTGGGAAACATTAGAAACAATGTTTCGGCAGGAATAGATGAGCTAAGTGCCTTACCCATTAAATACGTTGCGGCTCTTATATCTTCACCATTAACACATATTATTAACAGAATGCTTGAAACTGGAATCTTCCCCTCAGATCTGAAGCTTGCTCACATATGCCCGATACATAAGGGAGGTGCTGTTGGTGATATAAGTAATTACAGACCCATTCCGGTGCTACCTGTGTTATCTAAAGTATTTGAAAATGTCATCAACACGCGTCTTGTTAATTTCATAAATAAGCACCAAATCATAAACGATGCGCAATACGGTTTCCAGAAAAAGAAAAGCACTGAGCTAGCTTTGTTACATGTAAAGGATAAAATACTACATGACATTGAAAACAAACTCTACAGTGTAGGTCTTTTCATTGATTTAAGGAAACCGTTCGATTGCGTTAATCACGACATTCTGCTACTGAAACCTAATGACTATAGCATTCGCTGCATCACCCTAGATCTTTTAAAGAATTATCTTTCTTGCAGAAAGCAGTGTGTCAAAATTGGAGATGTTACCTCCCCTACAACCACAATAAAACAAGGAGTGCCCCAGAAGTCGATTTTGGGACCCTTGTTATTTATATTGTACGTTAATTACTTATTTAATATTCCTAACTCTCCCAAGTTAGTAATGTACGCTGACGACACCAACATCTTTTTTTCAGCGCACACACTTACTCAGCTTCAGAAAGTGATAAACGAATATCTTGTTCAGTTGGATGGTTGGCTTCAAGCTAATAAACTATCCCTAAATAAAAAAAATATAATTACGTTCTCTTTAAGCCCGTTAATAAGCCCTGTGACACAGAGCTTACGCTAACGTATCAGGGCACCGTCTTAGAGCGCGTAAAATGTCAGAAATTTTTTGGCGTATGGTTTGAGGAAAGCATGTCGTGGAATACACACATCAATAAACTCGCTTCAGAGCTAAGCAGAGCCGTCGGTATAATATTTAAACTATCCCATTTAATTTCTTTACATCTATAAAAGGCGATATATTACGCGCATTTCTACTCCCGCTTATCGTATTGCACACTTTTTTGGGGTACCACAACAACTACAACTACTAAAAACTGGAAACAATGCAAAAGAAAGTGCTCAGACTTTTCGAGAACTATTTTGGTGAGCCAAAAGACTTACCCACAAATCTTTTATTTGTTAAGTATAATTTGCCTAAAGCAACCAAATTATACGATTAGAAACTCCTCCTGCACATACAGAAACATGATCTGATAGACATGGCACATGAAACATCAAGACGTTATCCACTACGTAATACACAGACACCAATACCAAGAACACGTACAGACTACGGAAGGTCAGCCCTCACTTATCAGACACCTGCACTAATAAATCGTGCACCTTCACAAATAAATTTTTATATCCCATTTCATAGATTTTAAAAACAAACAAGATTTTTCCTATTAAATGACTGTGCAGCCGTTACAGCATAACCTCATTAACTGTCTCTGCATCACTGTTCTTGCATTGCATTTTTTATACGTTCAAACGTTTGCATTTTCAGTATGTGCGATTATCCTAGTTATATGGGTGCACTTTAATTTCAGATGCATTTCCCTCTTACATTCATTTCGCTGTATCTGTGCATTTTTGTTGTACCTCTTTATATTTACTTTGCTATGTACCGATGCTATTATATCTTGTCAAGTTGTATAAGTTGTATCATGTCGTGTTAGTTATACTTTTTATTCGCTGCTGCCTGTACGGTCCCCCAGGTCCCTTCAAGCTGTTTTTCAACAGCTTTTTTGCGTGGGGAACCCCCAGCTTTTTGTGTTGGAAATAAACCCAAACCCAAACCTAACTCTGGATCCCGACAGGCTGCTATTGGAACCTGAACTTGGCAACATTTAACGCTAGAACCTTATCTAGTGAGGGAAATCTAGCTGTACTATTCGAAGAGCAAAAGGGTGTTCTATAGGATATAATACGACTCAGTGAGGTTATGAGGACAGATGAGGCCTACGGTTCTACAGAAAGGGCACGTTCTTTGCTATCGGGGCTTCGCTGACAGAGAAGAACCGGGAGTGGGGTTTCTAATTCATGGAAACATAGCTGGCTACATGGACGAATACTATAGCATTACTGAAAGGGTAGTAGACATCGTAATAAAACTGAATAAGAGAAACAAGATGAAGATGATACAGGCTTACTCGCTTACATCAAGCCATGATGACGCCTCAGTTGAAAGCTCCTATGAAGACGTTGAATCGGCAATGAGTAAGGTAAAAACACAGTATACTATTCTGATGGGAGATTTCATTGCAAAAGTAGGGAAGAAGCAGGCTAGAGACCAGGCAGTAGAAGATTATGGCATCGGTACTAGAAACGCCAGAAGAGAGCTACTAGTAGAATTCGCAGAACGCAATAATTTTACGGGTATTGAATGCCTTCTACCGAAAACGAGGAAACCATAAGTGAACATGAAGGAGCCCCAATGACGAAAATAGGAACAAAATAGACTTTATAATGAGTGCACAACAAGGCATCATATAGAATGTGGAAGTGGTTTGCCAGGTATGAAGAAGTGACCATAGAATGGTACACTCTCGAATTCACCTAGACTTGAAAAAAGAACGACAGAAACTGATACGCAAGAAACCAATAAATGAGCTAGAACTGAGAGGGAAAGTACAGAAATTCATAGTCTCGCTTCAGAATAGGTACTCGGCTCTTAGTGAGGAAACCAACCTTAGTGTAGATATAATGAATGGTAATCTGACGAGTATCAATACGGAGTGTGCAGTGAAAGTTGGGGGCAGGGTAGTTAGACAGGACACTGGCAAGCTTTCCGAGGAAACGAAGAATTTCATTAAGAACTGTCAAAGCATGAAAGTCTCAAGTACAACAGACAAAATAGACCTGGCAGAGATTTCGAAGTTAATTAATAGGCGTAAGGTATCCGATGTAAGAAGGTATATCATGGAGAAAATTGAACACGCTCTGAAAAACGGAGGAAGCGTCAAAGCAGTGAAGAAGAAACTTGGGATAGGCCAAAATAGGATGTATGCACTTAGGGACAAACAAGGTCAAATAAACACCAATATGGATAGAATAGATAAAATAGCAGAGGAGTTTTACAGAGATCTGTACAGTAGCCGAGACAACCGCGACCTTAATACTATAAGAACTAGCAGTAACCCAGATGACACCCCACCAGTAATGATAGAAGAAGTCAGAAAAGCTTTGAAGAGCATGCAAAGAGGCAAAGCTACTGGTGAGGATCAGGTAACATCAGATCTGCTGAAAGATGGAGGACAGATTGTGTTAGAAAAACTAGCCACCCTGTGTACGAGGTGTCTCCTAACGGGAAGAGTACCAGAGTCTTGGAAGAACGCTAACATCATCTTAATACATAAGAAAGGAGATGACAAGGACTTGAAGAAATACAGGCCGATAAGCTTGCTCTCTGTAGTATACAAGCTATTTACAAAGGTAATTGCTAACAGAGTATTGAAAAGATTAGAATTTAATCAACCAAAGGAACAAACAGGATTTCGAACAGGCTACTCAACAATCGACCACATTCATGCTATCAATCAGGTTATAGAGGAACGCTCAGAATATAGCCAACCAACATACATAGCCTTCATTGATTACGAGAAGGCGTTTGATTCAGTAGAAATATCAGCAGTCATGCAGACACAGCGGAATCAGGGCGTCGATGAAGCATATATAAACATCCTGGAAGAAATATACAGGGGATCAACTGCTACTACAGTGCTTCGTAAAGAAAGCAACAGAATACCAATAAAGAAGAGTGTAAGGCTGGGGGACACAATCTCCCTAATGTTATTTACCGCACGCTTACAGGAGGTTTTCAGAAGCCTAGAATGGGAACAGTTAGGGATAAGAGTTAATTGAGAGTACCTTAGTAACATGCGCTTCGCCGATGACATTGCATTGCTGAGTAACTGAGGGGACGAATCACAGCCCATAATTACGGAGTTAGACGAGAAGAACAGAAAGGTGGGTCTTAAAATTAATCTGCATAAAACGAAGGTAATGTACAAACCTCGGAAGAGAGCAGCGCTTCGAGATAGGTAATAGTGCTTTTCAAGTTGTAAAAGAGTATAGTAACTTAGGGCAGGTAATAACCGTGGAGCCGAACTACGAGACATAAGTAACTTAAGAATAAGAATGAGGTGGAGTTCATTTGGCAATCACTATCAAAATATGACAGATAGATTGCCACTATCCCTCAAGAGGAAGGTATATAACAGCTGTATCTTGCCGGTACTCAGCTACGGAGCAGAAACCTCGAGGCTAACAAAGAGGGTTCAGGTTAAATTGAGGATGACGCAGCGAGCGATGAAAAGAAAAATGGTAGGTGTAACCTTAGGAGACAAGAAGAGAGCAGAGTGGATTAGGGAACAAACGGGGTTAAGAATATCATAGTTGAAATCAAGAAGAGGAAATGGACATGGGCCGGTCATGTAGCGCGTAGACAGGATAACCGCTGGTCATTAAGGGTAACTGACTTGATTTCCTGAGGAGGCAAGCGGGTTAGGGAGAGACAGAAGGTTAGGTAGGCAGATGAGATTAAGAAGTTTGCGGGTATAAATTGGCAGCAGCAAGCACTGAACCAAGTTACCTGGCGGAACTTGGGAGAGGCCTTTGTCCTGCAGTGGACTTGACTTACTGCTGCTGCTGCTGCTGCTGCTGTATATGGTTATGATGATGATGATTAGCATAAATAGAGGTAGCCAGTCTTCCAAAACCTGATAACGCCAAGCATGGCTTCATCAGGCTTGATCACTCTGGCTGTTTTGGATATTTTCTATTCAATGGGTGACATTAAAATCGCATTAGATGCACCGCAAAACGGCATCTGTTTAGCGTTTTTACAGCGTTACGAGGACGCTTGGAAACCTGTGGCGTATGCTTCACATGTACTGTCGGACCCTCAAAAACGTCATTCACAGATTTAGAAAGAGGCACTGGCTGTGACATACGGGTGTGAGAAATTTCATCACTTTGTGTGTGAGCGCAGGGTCATCCACGAAACAGACTACTGCCCCATCATCAATATTTCGAAAAATGCAATGGCTGACATGCCACCGGGACTACAGCACTTTTTTCGACGTTTGCTAAAATAGAATTTTGCACTGCATTTTGTTCCAGAAAAGTAGTGCATGTTGCCAGACCTGCTGTCGCGTGCCTTTGTCGGAAAGCTGCAAAATATGAAGCCGATGAAGACATTGAAGTTCACACCGTAAGTAGGATGTCGTCACATGTAAGCGATGCTATGTTAGAGCGCGTATCGAAAGACGCGAAACGACACCTACTTGCAAGGTATCGTTACTTGCCTCCAAAATAACCAACCAGTACAGGGACAGTTTAACATTACGAAAAAGAATCATCGATTGTGAGCGGTGAGCTTTCAAAAGAGTAAAAGGTCGTAGTGCCGACCAGTAAGCGTTCAGAAACGTTGTGAATAATCTATGGTGACCGTATGGCACCAGATAGGTGGAAGGAACGTGCGCGCCGTTTGCTTTTCTGGCCTGGTATGAACATTGATATAAAAAATCCGGTAAAAATGATCCGTGTGCCAGAAGCATGCATACAAGTCACACAGTGAATCTATTCTTATCTGCCCAGTGCCTGCCCATGCATGGGGTAGGATAGGTGTAGATATCTTTCAGTATGCTGGCAAGTCTTATTTTTGCGTATATGATGCCTTATCCAACTTTCCGGAGGTAGAGCACCTACAGGACACGCCACCAGCCGCCATCATCGATAAACTAAGCGCAATATTTGCAAGATACGGCATACCTATGCAGGTGTGCACTGACAATGGACTGCAATTTTCAAGCCGCGATTTGGTGATATCTTAAAAAACTGCGATTTTCAGCATGGTACTTCGAGCCTGTGGTCTCCACGCTCAAATAGCTTAGCTTAAAAAGGGGTTCAAGTGGTTGAAAGAATTCTTAAAAAACTGAGTGGAGAGACGAGTTTTTTACGAACTTCTTGCTTGGCGAATTGTTTCATGCCTGTGGTATGTAACGTTGCACATACAAACAGATGAACAAAGGAAGTAAAGAAGCGCAAACGGAAAGAGCACAAACTCTCAACTAGTTTTATTCCCATGGTCGCTGTATATATGCACATTTAAAATTATATCCTCCTTTTTTTCAACCTTCATTCAAATTTTTGGGGATGTGTGATAAATCTGTATATATTTACAGTGACCAAAGGAATAAAGCCAATTGAAAGCGCTCTTTCCGTTTGCGCTTCTTTACTTCCTGTGTTCGTCTGATTGTATACGCAACGTAACCTACCACAGAGAGACAACTTTTGGCTTGAATTGCTTTGTTACAGATCCTGTCCCTTAGAAGACAGTCGGTCACTAGGTGAGCTGCTGTTTGTCTGAGGACTGCTAACACCATTTGCAGATTTTGTGGAGGTTCCCAGCACATCTGTGTGGAATTATTGACAGAAAGAACAACCGAGTCGTCCCGTTGCTTCCTTGCAAGAAGAACAAGACGTGCTTTTGCGCGGAGACAAATGAGAAATCAAAGCCAGAGTGATGCGGGCAGAGGAATCAATGTGCTACCAAATGAAGACAGAAGACTGCAAAATCCTGCGCCGGAACCGACAGCATTTTCTCGCGACAGCAGTGCCGTTCAGCAAGGAGTCACAGTGATGTCTCGCGCAGAGAATTCTTTTTTCAGGGATTCTTCGACTGTCCTTCTTAGCGAAAGGAAAAAAGGGAATGTTTGTCATTTTGCAGAGAAGTTCAGGAGAGAGAGAGAGAGAGATAAAGATTCAAAGAAAGGCAGGGAGGTTAACCATACGCACATCCGGTTTGCTACCCTGCACTGGGGAAGGAATGAAGGGGAGAAAAGAGGTTGCAGAGAGATGTGAAGGTACACACAATCACTAGCACACTCGGGGAGCACACACAGTCAACAGGCGGTCGCTCGAGTTTGTTGACTTTAAGTAAAGTAGCAGCGCTTCAGTCGCTTTCTGCGCAACTGAGGCAGATGCCCAAGGTCCCAGTATCTTCTGCACACAAAATGGTCCGGGGTCAAGTTGATTCAAAACCATCCGGAGCTGGCATTGCTGTGTGTCGTAGCAAGCGCAGCTGCACAGGACGTGTTCGATGGTCTCTTCAGCTCCGCAGTAGTCGCGTGTAGGAGTGTCTGCCACACCAATGCGGAAGGAGTACACCTTTGTAAATGCAACACCCAACCAAAGGCGGCATAACAGTGTCGCATCGGAGCGGGAAAGCTGTAATGTTAGCTTTAGCTTGAGCGAAGGATCCAGTTCATAAAATTGACACCTTTGGAAGCTGGTAGACGACCAGAATGTGCGTGTGAGATCTCGAGCGAGCAAGTAGTTTTCTTGCTGCATCATTCCTTGATAGAGGAATCTGGACTATACGGGTTCCTTCATGGACTAAGCGGGCTGCATCATCGGCTAATTGATTTCCGGTAATACCGATATGTCCAGGCAGCCATTGATATATAATATCATGCCCTTGTGCTAGAGCTTCATGATGGCAATGTGTTATTTCTTGTACCAGTTGTTCATGTCTCCTCCTACGCATGGCACACTGCAAACTCTGAAGCACTGCCTTCGAATCACAGAATATGACCCATTTTCCTGTTCGTTCTTGGACGAGATATTGTAAAGCAGCCTTTATAGCAGCAAGGTCTGATGCCGTAGATGTAGTCATATGCGACAACTTAAACTTGATTGTCATTGCTGCAGCCGGAATTACAGCGGCACCTGATGAGCTGCTGGACGAGACGGACCCATCAGTGTATATCTGCGTTCGGTCTAAGTACAACTCATGTAATAATAGCAGTGTTGCTTGCTTCAATGCTACTCTGGAGTGATTGCTTTTCTTTTTGATTCCCAGAATTTCTAGACGTACTTGCGGCTGGTCGAGGCACCACAAAGGACATGCCATTCTCGCAGCTGGCGTATATCCTGATGGAATGCTGTTTAGGTGCTTGGCTATGACGTCTGAAAACGTAGCACGTGGTCTTCCGGAGGGTAGAAGGGCCAAGTGGTGGTCGGGGACACGGCTAGCATGTCGAATGTGCGCTCTGAGGCAATCCACAACTCTATATGTCCTGACCGGATGGTTTTTGGCAAGCATGATTGTGGCATAAGTAGAAGCGCATCGGTGCAGTCCTAGGCAGATACGCAGTGCCTGACCCTGCAAATTATCCAATGAATGAGTATAGGATTCGCAAGTGTTAGTCAGTACCGGCAAGCTGTAGCGCAATAGACCCAGAAATAGGGCCCTGTACAGCTGTAGCATGGAGGCCACAGAAGTTCCCCATGCTTTCCCGCGCATGAATTTATTATATGCACAATAGATAGCAGTCTCTTCTTCAAGTACGCACAATGCGGGCTCCACGAAAGACTTCTGTCGATTATTATGCCCAGGAAACGATGCGTCCGTGCATATTTGACACTCTGCCCATTGATGTAAACAGGGTATGGCGTCATTGGTTTTCGTGTAAACGCCATCAACGCGCACTTCACAGTTGGTATAGTTAGGCCTTGTTTCTGAAGGTAGGCTGTGGTGAGGGTTGCTGCGCGCTGTATTCTAGCACGCACCTGAGGGCGAGTAACTGCAGCACTCCAGAGGCAAATATCATCGGCGTATATGGGTAGGCACACCGACTTTGGCAGAACCTTCACCAGACCAATGAGGGCAACATTGAACAATGTGGGGCTTAAAACACCACCCTGAGGTACTCCGAAGTTGGTGTAATGTGCAGCAGTTGTACCCTCATATGCTTGCACAAAAAACCCCTGCCAGTTATATAATCTTTTATCCATTGAAACATTCGTCCACCAATGCCCATTGCTGCGACAGAAGTGAGGAAGGCATCGTGAGCTTCATTATCATATGCACCCTTCACGTCAAGAAAGAGTGCCACTGATATGCGCTTGCGTCTTTTTTCTTGCTGAACAAATGTCGATAATTCAAGGACACAGTCGATGGAGGAGCGGCCCCGACGAAAGCCTGCCATGCAAGAAGGGTATTTGGTGTATCGTTCCAAGTACCACTCGAGACGAAATAGAACTACTCTTTCCATCACTTTTCCGAGGCAGCTTGCGAGGGCAATAGGGCGGTACGCTGTCAAGTCCAATGGTGATTTTCCCGATTTCAAAAGTGGTATTAATCGACTTATTTTCCCTTCTCGCGGAACACTGCCGCTGAGCCAGGAGTTGTTGAAGCATGTTAAAAGTTCTTTTCTGGCTTTTTGTCCAAGGTGTCCCAACGCACTATAAATAATACAATCAGGACCTGGCAATGACATGCGTTTAGAAGCTACTAACGCACATTCCAGTTCTTCCATGGTGAATGGAATGTTCATTTCTGGTAATCGCGTCTCAGGAACGATCACGGCGTCGATGCTCTCGTTCATAATATTCCCGGCAACTCTCGGGCAAAATTCTTCAGCCACCTCGAGTTTTGTTTTTCCATGATGGAGTGCCAAAGCTTTAAGAGGGTAGCGTTGTTGCGGAGAGGAGCGAAGACCACGAACTGTTCTGCAGATATATGACAGCGGTTTATGAGGGTCTAGAGATTCGCAGAATACTTTCCAGCGTTCGCTCTCCAGCTTGTAAATGCGTCGTTGAATCTTTTTCTGGAGCCGTCTTGCTTCCCTCAGATCGTAAATTGATCTTGTGCACCTGTATCGTCGTTCAGCACGCCTTCGTATAGCTCGTAATCGTTCCAGTTCGATGTCAAACTGTGTTATTTTAGACGAAAATGGTAATTTACATTTGGACGCTTGCATATCTTCCGCTATGGTATTTTCCAGGCTGCAGGCGAGGCCTTCTTGGCAAGCGTCCTCAACACGCGATGTAAACATCGACCAGTCAGCGCCAATTACAACACAGGAAGAAAAAAATTTTATGATACCATCGATCGTCACGTAGGTGGGTATGTAATCACTCCCATGAGTCTCAATATCGCAAAACCATTTAACTTTGTGAGAGAAGCACCGTGACACCATTGTCAGGTCAAGGCAACTGCCATACCTGAGACCCCGGAGATATGTTGGGGTACCATTGTTTATGATGGAAAGGTCGTAATCGGAAGCGAATGTAACTGTGTTCTGGCTCCTGGCATTCATCCTAGTGCAGAAGTTCAGGAATGTTTAAAATCTCCTATGACGACTAATAATTCGCAGTCACAGTGCGCCCTTATCTGCTGTAATTGGTTCTGGCACATGCACCACGCCAGTATAGCACTGGAGATTTGTTTCTGATATATACACGAAGAGATTTCTAGTTCACCATTGGTGTTAGACTTGAAGCCCACAATGTGCAGTGTACTAACAGTATATGAAATAATAAAGTCATGCTTCTGTTTTGCGGCAGTCGAGGGGTTAGTCATGATTTCAAAAGTGACCAGTACGTCAGACTCGTGCAATTATAGTATGTGTGTGCATCTACGAGGGTGGAAATCAGTACTGTTGTGCAGGGAAATATGCTGGAAATATAGTCAACGTTTGCAGGGAAAAATCCCCGAATAGTGAATTTTCATGTCTCTGAATGGGAATTCTTAGGCGTAGTACGGAACATCACAGAAGAGTCATCTGGGGAAGATTTCATGGACTATAAAAGTGACAACGACGGCATTAAAAGTCAACATGAGTCTTCAACCGACCATGTGCCGGCGATATCAAATGAAGCAAGTCCGCACTTGAGGAGTTCAGGTCACACACGGTAGAAGACCTCCACAGCGCCTCTATTATGACAGCAAGTTTTATAAATATTCGTAACGCCTTGCGAATCACCCTGTAAAATGATTACTTTTCCGTTTTTACTGAAAGGAGGATGTACCACGCTTGATAAAGACAAGCGCCTTGTGTTCACACGCTTCCGATTCAGCGGTATTGCGCAGGTCCACTAACAATACAAATAGGAAACGCGTTTTCGGAAGACTATCTTGAATGTGTTTCCTTTCCTACCTTAATTGTATAATTAGGTGCACAAATAAAGCAACCACGTTCTTTGTTGTCTGAACCTTGGTTCGATTGTATTCCTTGCTCGAAGCACGCGAAATACTCTGCAAGACGCTGAAAACGCACATATTTTCTTGCAACAAGCGATTATTTCGTGAGTTACTAGTTGCATTGGCATTGCATAGCAGCCTCTGTAGCATGCTTGTTGTGCGTACCGTAAGACTGACGTTCTTGGCCAGGGTGGTCTCGGGTATGTTGGCAAACGGCTTGTCCGCACCCCTGCATTCGACGTGCTTGTACATCTTGGAGGTGGACCGATGTCGGTTGCTGTTCTGATGCACCGTGTGCGGGCTCTCTTAGGAGGTATCTTTCTGCAAGAGATCGAGAGGAATGAGGAAGTTGGTGGATACAGATGACGGATCTTGGTGCAACCTATGAAGATATTTACCTTCAACGTATGACTAAAACTATGCCACGAAATACTAAGAAACTTTCCATGAACAGGAGGCTGCGTTCGGGAGGTATAAGGGGTCAGATTTTGCAGGAATAATTGAGGAGCTGCCAGGTTCGGCTAGTTTACGCCAACTCAGCTATATTTGTTTGAGACTGGGACAACAAAAAGAAGTGTATTGGCTACTTTCTTGATTTGAACGAAATTTTAAATATCTTGCGACGTCACAGCCACTGACGTTAAGTATGCAATGACCGAGGCTCGTTTCAAGTTCCCAATATAGAATTTTCTGCTTGCATTACGCGAAACAAGATTTTTTATATACGTGTTCACGAATAGGAGGAAAACTGTTGCATATAGGCCCTCATTTCGCAAGTCACCCTATTTCTCAATGCGACTCTAAATCTATAATAGGAAGTGTACGAGACAACGGAAAGTCTTCTGCATCTAGGACGCTCTGCACTCATCGAAATCGAAAATCGGATATCTAACAAACTGGTTGCGTTATTTCTTGGAGTCAGGCACGGACTAGGACTCGGAAATATTAACAGCTCAGACTTCGACACTGCACGAAACAATTGAAAAAGTGATCAAACATGATTTTAAATGCACTAATCAAGTAATCATGTTATTGTGGCCATAAGGCTGCTATTTGCCCTTTAAAAAAAGTCAGGCAAGACATGTGAAGTGAGGTTCATTTCTGCAACAGTGCAACAAAGTTCGTCATCATGTACAAAGTGGTTGTTAAAGTGAACAATTGAGATTTTATTCGCAGCAATTACAATTTTCAACAGTTCATGGTGCACCTGTCTATATTTTCGTTGAAATAATCTTCCATTGAGTAGTTTAAATAAAGATTAAAGCCAGTACCACGCCTGTGCAATCAGAGTAAACACCGCAGCTGAAAGCGATATAACCTGGCGAACGGACACTGAGTTTTTCTGCATCTTCTTTTTCTCGTTTCTTTGTTTCTTATTTTTCTTGTATCTTTTTTTCTATATATTTTCCTCCTTTTCTTCGTTATCTCTTTCGATATCACAATCTTTCCCCCTTTCCCTATTCACAACTTTCACACCACTCCCCACCTAAACCTCTCTTCATCACCGCTTCAAATATGCTATAACGTGTATGGCTATGATATAGTTTGCCCTTTAACCTCCTCAGTCACTCTTCCTCACTTTACTTTCCCACCCCCTTGCTATACTATACATGGACATGCTATGATAAAAGCTGCTTGGCACATACCCGCTTTCTGTGCCACGTACTTACCGAATTTTGTGCGGACCTCAACGGCCTTACATCCAGATTTAACAGGTCCGCTGTGAAAACGTCACTGTTTACACCCACACGTAGCTGCTTTTGGCTACACTTAGCTCAAGTTGGCTACATCCCCTGGCTAGATTTCTTTCAATTCCATGACTATGTTTGGTCTTTTTTTTTCTAGGAACTCGGTATGACATGTTGTGAGCAAAACCGAGACGTTTTATTAAGACAGGCGCAATTCAAAAAGAGTTTGAGTTTCCAAACAGTGCCCTGGTTTGCCAGTCCTACTCATACGTATGAGTGGTGAGTCAGCCTTCTTTGTATCTTGTTAAATGTGCTGGCATTGCCCTCTCTCGCGCTCTCAGGAAAAAAGAGGTGTGGGTTGGAAAAGGCTTAGGACAGCTTAAAAGTGCAAGCAGATTAAATTCTGCGCAGGCAGCCCTCAGGTGCTTTATCGAAGATTTCTCGTGTTTCCTGCTTTACGTATACTTCGATAGCTCTAGCTGACATCAAGCGTTGATCTGTCTAGAAGGGCCCCAAACAACACATAATGATGCCGTATACTCAGTCACAGAGACCAACAGTTATGAAGTCCTCGTTACGTTGAGATGCTCAGACGATGTCGCGAGACGAAGCGCCTGGTACATTGATAAACTAAAAAGTTTGTTGCAATTTCCAGGGATTTTGAAAACTACGTACAACTTAAGAGGCAGATTTGCGTTTTCGAAAGGCTTCCATTATGTATAATCTCTTACCTTCTGCGGTGCGATGAGGAATGTCTCAATTTGGTGCTCAGCAAGGTACTGATCCCTCTGGTGGCCATTTCCTGGTTCGGTCTCGAACTTCCCGTCCAGTTGGTGGTACGTGGCTTTTGTGATGTGCACGCGTCTGCAAAAGGCGTTGGAAACAAATACAGAATAACATCACAACTTGAATTTCCAGGTGTGTTCGTTCGTATAATTGCACTTAACTTTCACATCCAATCTCTTTATGGACAGGGTGCTCTTAAATGCAAATTTAGCGTAAAAACTAGTTTTTTGTAAATATGGCTACTGGAGTGCAAAAATTTCTTAAATTATGCTAATTGAATTTGGCTGTCTTGCCTTATGAATATCTGAGGTATCTCTGACTGCAAGAATGTTCGTCACGTATGCCTTATTGCAGCCATCAGGGGCGTATCCAGGTGTGGCACATCGAGTACATGCCGCCCTCCCTACCCCCTCCGAAGATTCTTTCCCCAGGGCACACAGAGGTAAAAATGAACATTTCTAGGATGAGCCCCCTTGCCCCACGAAATGAAGGAGGTGCCTACCCCCCAAAAATTTCTGACTACGCCCTTGGCAACCAGAGAAGTGTTGGAAGCTCTTGGTGAAGAGAGTTGGGGCTTGGAAGAGGGTAAAAGGTGATGAAGGAAAAAGAGAGAAATGATATATCGGAAGGCCGAGAGGTCAGCCTGAGGTTGTGCCCTCTGGACTGCTACTCAGCAGAGGGTAAAAGGAAAAGGGAGGAAAAGATCGATACATTACAAACGATGATGATGGGGACAGGAAGAAATGATACGTATTTGCAATCGCCACTTAACACACAGGTCTTCTTGAAGTCTGGTGTCAAGTTTAGTATCTTTGAGGAAATCTATAAAAGTCATTGTAGCAGTGGTTGATGTCTGGTTGGACAGTATGGGCAATAGGCTACCTTCACTTAGATATTTTGCCAAAGTACACAAACACTGCCCCGTCATATAAACTGCCTAAACACAAATTATAAGCCGCATGGCAAGTGTTGCTACTCCAGCACACTAAAGTGGCCATTCCAGTGTGATTAGAACGACATGCACAATATTTGCATCGTTTAACGCCGCTCCTTATATTGTCAATCGTACCAATTTTGTGATAGTTGAGACACCTTGTATACCTACGACTGCATTGATAATAATGTTCATCGGAGCGAGACGTCACAAAAACGTTTCGTTCGTTGAATTGGTGAAGCATTAAAGTCATGTGGGATAGCCGCAACAAGAAAAAAAGAAAAAAGAAACAATCATATAAATTCACACAGATGAGCAGTTTGTTTAACACAGCATGCCAGTGGCTAGAAATAGATATTACCAAAGTCAGCATGCATTATAATTTAAAGGCTGATCCGTATATCAATAAAAAATTATTGAACTCAAGCGTTTGTTAGAGCAGAAGCCCCGTTATCTCCATAGCAGAAAATTTGTGAAATCTGGGTGGTCAATTGGGCTCTTTTATTTCGGGCGGAAACCTTGTGAGTTCGGCTCCTGCCTTTGCCCACTGTTTGAGTTCCTAGAGATGACTATATAGTGTCATTCAATCACGTAATGAATGCTATCTCCGTGTTATCATGTGGAAATTTTAGTAGAAGATGCTGTATATTCTAATCCATGAGGCCGCGAATGCATCTTGGACTTAACTCACAAAGTTTTGTGTAGGTGTGCTCTACAACAAGCTTCTAATGAAGACTAGTTTGCTCCAAAGTTGCACTAAAGAGGTCAAAACAGGAAGACACGACAGAAGTACAGTGCGGAGTGCGCGAAAGCACTAAGAAAAAAAGTTACAGGAACGCGCATGGCGTCACAAACGTACTTCGTGCGGCATTTCCGGTGGTTTTCAAAAGAACATCGCGTGTGAACGTGTCAGCACCGCCACACAGTCTACATTTAAAGAGTGCAGCAACGTCAGTGTGAGTGTCGCCCTATCGCTTTTCCAACTGAACAGGGTGCTTCCCACCAGCGTGTTCGCCTTCTCTAGTGATCTTTCAAGCAATTTCGTTTGTTCCGCCCTAGGAGCGCGGAAATTTGCACTCTCGAAGGCAACGAGGAGGTACGCAAAGCAATCTCGTGCAGCTCGTTTTACTTATATTGAATATTACAGATAAATAAATTAACAGGATTCTGTCACCTACAATTCTCGTCTGAAAAGTTTTGTGGAGTGACGAATGAGTATAAAAACATTGTCTCCACAAAGAAGTAGGGTAGCGTGGAGTAAAATGCGAAAAATGTTTTAAAATAGTAAATAATAATTTTTATTTCGCTTTTTATCAATGGAGAAACTTTTATTTGAGTTCAAGGTATGTTCAATTAAATATTACTTTGTTACAATCGTTCAAAACATTTTTTAAATGTACAAAAATGCTCCAGATGTCTCATTTTACCCCAACATTCGGGGCAAAATAACACATTGTGAAAAATTTTTTTCCTTCGGTTTTTGAAGTGGAAATCTTGAAATTCACTCTGTGAGCCCTTAAGCAGTCTTAAGGAGCCCAGTCCATGGACTCTACGCACGCGTTGAATCTAGACAGAACGTGGTGGTGTGTTGCTCCGAAACTCGATCCTGGCAGATCAAACACCAGTCTTTCTTTGTGCGAATGTTGTCTTTTGTCGAACGCTTACATATCATTGAATTATACAACAATTGAAGGCTCGATATGTTTTGACATATCTTCTTCTCCTCATTTTTCCCATTTAGGTGCAGAACTGCTCAGTTGTTTTATGGCTTTTAACTTGGTCCACCGTGCTTTGTGAGGCAATGAGTTTAAAACTGTACTAGATTCATATTTTCAAGTGTTTGTTTTTTTCAATTAGGGTATTAGAGAAACATCGTTAATATTCAATTCCAAGACGTGTTTTTGAACGAATTGATTTGAAAATTTCATCCTTTTTTTGTTTCTCTAGAGAACATCCTTGAGAACACGGAAAAACCTCGGTGCAGCGCGAATGCAGGGAGTCATGTCCTGAACAGCAATCAGTGTTTTGTCGTGTTGTTTTCTACCCGGGAAGCTCTATATGATATGCTCTTGTATGTTCAAAGTCTTCTAAGCAAAGAAATATAATATTGTCACGCACCAAGAGCCGTAGAGACAAGACAGGAACAGCGGGGCAGAAAGACACGAGCGTGTATCTTCAAACGAGGCGCTAACCACACTACTTCTTTGTTCTCTTTGCCCTTTTTGGCTCGCTATGGCTTGCCGGCTCACAACTCAAGGTGGGATTATTCCTCCTCTCATTAGAGCATCGACCCGATGCTCATACACAAGGGAACAGCAGGGCTGATAAGGAAAAAAAAGAGAGAGAAATGGTACCTATAGTGCACAGGGCATATATGCAGGTGCAAAAAAAATGTCTGAGGTTGGTCATAAAAGAAAAAAATCATTAACAGAGTTCGCAGTTCGTTCGAGACCCAACGGAAAATGTAAAAAAAAACGAAAATGTTTGCTGCCCGGGCACAATAAGGCGAGTATCACTGCGTAATATAAGGTTTTAGGCGGACGACATGCACAATCTTTGCTCGTGGTGAGTGGCGCTGGGTCGTTTCCGAGCCTCCGTCTGGAATAACTTCGTAGTTGACCTCGTTCAAACCGCCGTAATACTTTGTAGGGTCCGAAGTACTTGCTCAGGAGTTTTTCGCTCAGACCTCGCCGTCTAACAGGAGTCCAAACTGACACTTGGTCGCCAGCTGGATAGGAGACTTGTCGATGGTGGATATTGTACCTTCGGGCGTCTTCACATTGCTGCGATCTTATGTGCACGCAAGCTAATTGACGTGCTTCCTCTGCACGCTGAATGTAATCATCGACATAAGGAGTTAGTAGCTCGTGCTGGTCGATGTCACAAGGAATCATAGCGTCTAGCATGGTTTGCACGTCTCGACCGTAAACGAGGCGGAAGGGTGCCAACCTTGTCGTTTCCTGTGTTGCGGTGTTGTACACAAATGTTACGTATGGCAGGATTTCGTCCCACGCTTTATGCTGCACATCCACGTACATAGAAATCATGTCCGCCAGCGTTTTGTTCAGCCTTTCTGTTAAGCCGTTACTCTCGGGGTGGTATGCGGTTGTCTTGCGGTGGTTCGTGTAACTGAGCTTGAAGATGTCGTCCAACAGTTTTGCCGTAAACACTGTCCCTCGGTCAGTAATGATGAATGACGGGGCACCGTGACGAAGCGCAATGTGGTGCATGAAAAACTGGGCGACTTCAGAAGCTGCACCGCGTGGCAATGGCTCCGTTTCAACGTACCGCGTTAAGTAATCAGTTGCGACGATCATCCACTTGTTTCCGGGGTGAGAAAAAGGAAACGGTCCAAGGAGGTCCATCCCAACTTGGTGAAATGGCGTACGCGGTCAATCAATGGGTTGTAAGAGGCCTGCAGGCTTTACTGAGGGTGACTTGCGACGCTGACATTCGTGGCATCCTTTCAGGTAGCGTTTGACACAAGCTGCGAGTTTTGGCCAGAAATATAGGTGTCGAACCCGGTCGAGCGTCCGTGAGTATCCCAGATGGCCGGATGTCGGCTCATCGTGGCAGGCTAATAGGACGTCATCACGATGGTCTTGAGGGACGACTAGAAGACAATATCTGCTGCCAACACCGGTGTTTTTCTTGTATAATATGCCGTGTCGTAAGCAAAATGACGGCAACGTACGGGAAAGTGGACGAGGAACAGACGCGGTGCTGCCTTCTAAATGATTGCTGATGGGCCTTAACTCAGGTTCCGCTCGTTGCTTACTGAGGAGGTCCGCTCCACTGAGAGTCCCCAGGAAGGCGCTGTCGTCTTCTACAGCTGTATGGTCGGATTGCAGAGGTGCTCGTAATAGCGCGTCGGCGTCTTCATGCTTTTTACCCGACTTGTATACGATGGTGGCATCGAACTTCTGAAGTCACAGACTCCACCGTGGTAATCGCCCAGAGGCGTCTCGGAGGTTAGCCAACCAACATAAAGCGTGGTGATCAGTCACAACTTTGAATGGGCGTCCATAGAGATAAGTCCTGAACTATATAATCGCCCATATTACCGCGAGACATTCCTTCTCTGACGTTGAATAGTTGGTTTTGGCACGTGATAGAGTGCGGCTCGCGTAGGCAATCACACGTTCGATCCCTTCTTGTGTTCGCACCAGGATAGCTCAGAGACCAATGTTGCTTGCGTCAGTGCGCACCTCTGTGTCAGCGTCCTCATCGAAATGACCGAGTACAGGAGGGGAAGACAACCGATGTTGCAGTTCCGCAAAGGCAGTCGCTTGTTCGTCAGTCCACTGAAATGGCGTGTCGTCACGCGTAAGTCTGGTGAGATGCTCCCCAACCTTATAGAAGTTTTAAATAAAGCGGCGATAGTATGCGCACAGCCCTAGAAATCACCGAAGACTTTTTGTCTGTTGGAGCTGGAAAAGTGGACACAGCGGCAGTCTTCTCGGGATCGGGTCGAACGCCTGCAGCACTCACAACGTGACCCAAGAACTTCATTTCATTGTAGCCGAAATGGCACTTCTCAGGCTTGAGGGTAAGGTTAGCGGATCGTATAACTTCAAAAACACTCTGAAGGCGACTAAAGTGCTCGTCAAACGTTTTTTAAAAGACAACAACATCAACTAGACAGACGAGGCAACTTTTTCACTTGAGGTCAGCGAGAACGGTATCCATCATTCGTTGAAATGTGGCCGGAGCGGAACAGAGGCCGAATGGGAGCAGTCGGAATTCAAACAGGCCGTCAGGAGTTACAAAAGCCGTTTTTTCGCGGTCATGTTCATCGACTTCAATTTGACAATAACCACTTTTGAGGTCGATTGAGGAAAAGTACTTTGCTCGCCTCAGCCTGTCAAGAGAATCGTCCACTCGAGGCAACGGGTACAAATCTTTCTTTGTGACGTTAATCAACTTCCTATAATCGACACGAAAGCGAAGTATACCATCCTTCTTCTTTACAAGGACCACTGGCGATGACCAAGGGCTGCTTGATGGCTGTATTACACTGTCTTGAAGCATTTCCGTCACTTGCTTTTGAATCGCGCGTTGTTCAGTTGGTGGAACGCGGTAAGGCTGTTGATGTATAGGCTGCGCGTCGCCGTAGGTGATAATACGGTGTTTGGTAATCGGTGTTTGACGGATTCTCGATGAACGTGTAAAAAAGGCGGGGAATTGTATCAACAGGTCGTCAAGCCTTCGTTTGTTTTCGTCGGAAAGCGTTGGATTTATGTCGACGCCCCGGAGAGGTGCTTCGGCATTATCGGTTGCCTCGGAAGCAAAACACTCAGTTACATTGGTTACTGGGTAGGCATAGGTGATGACGGTACCATGGAAAAGGTGTCGGCGCTCGTAGCTGAAGTTCGTAACAAGTATCTCGCAGTGGCCAGCCTGTAGGTCTACTAGGCTTCGTGCTACGCAGACACCTTGGGAAAAGAGTAGGGATCGATTGCCCTCCACCACCATTTCACCGTGTGCTGATATGTTACACGCCACTTGAACCCCCTAACACTTGAGCGCGGTGGTATCGTCACAGCATCGTCAAATACCCGCAGACATACTCGATTGTGGCTTGGATTATGCTCTGGTGTGGCGCTTTTTGTTGAGAACGTGACGAGGAATTGTCGAATGTCGTTGATAGCACCGTGCTCTCTCAGGAAGTCCATGCCAATGATCAGGTCTCGAGAACACTGAAGGAGAACACTCAAGCTGACAAGGAAGGTAGAACCACGAATCTGTATTCGTGCTGTGCAAACGCCGAGTGGCATGACGATGTGCCCGCCAGCAGTGCGACTTGGCCTGAGGTTCCAAGGCATCGTCACTTTCTTTAGGAGAGCAGCCTGTTTTTCACTTATTATAGAAAAATCCGTACCCCTGTCAACTAAAGCACCAACTTTGCGACCGTCAAGGAGCACTGGAATGTCTAACGAAATCTTTGCGGAACCAGCTGGTGTCGTCGTCGTCGGGGAATCGTAAGTTTGCCGAAGCGTCGGTAGGAGGCCTTGCGCTTGTCCAGTATGAGCGGCCTCGCCCCCGAAGATCGCTGTAGTTAGTTTCCCGGCGTGGACTGGGTGACCAACCCTGCACCACGCTCGAATAGGTGCGGTGATTAGGAGAAAATCGCCGTGGTGACGGGGAGCATGACTGGTGCAAGGATCACGAAGTTCTGCGCTGTTGAGCCACATACTCTTCAATTTCAGTGGGCCGCTGTCCGAACCTGGATGGTGGTGAGTTCGTCGAAAATCCGCGTAGTCTAAGTTGTCGGTAAGGACACTGTCGGTACAGGTGCCCAGCTTCACCACAGTGGAAGCCGAGAGGACGTCGATCTGGCGCACGCCAGACGTCTGATTTCCGCGAGATCAGGCGAGGTGCGCTGTAATATGGCGCTGCTTGGACCACCTGCAGCATAGCTGGGGCTACGGTGGGATGTGGAATTGCAGGCGTAACATGTTGCCGAAAAGCTTGAGCATACGACATGCGGGGGAAGTCACCGGGTGGTTGATAATCCCGCATGCAAGGCGGTTCTCTTAAGGCATGCTGGACTTCATCTCGGACAACGCTGGACAACGAGAAGGTAGTGGGTTGCGAGGGCACTGACAGCTTCTGGAGTTCTGACTGAACGTATGACTGAACGTATGAGCTCTCGGAAGAAATCCATTTGGCCACCAAAAGCTCCTAAGTAGTCCGTAGTTGAAGCGTTGACATGCCATTCGTATGACAGGGCCCGGTGCCTAAGAGTGCTTTCGATGGTGACGGCTTCCGTGAGAAATTCTGACAAAGTCTTGGGTGGACTGCGTACAAGCCCACCGAAAAGCTGCTCTTTCACCCCGCGCATGAGGTACCGTACCTTCTTTTCTTCTGGCATGCCGGGGTCAGCTCGGTGGAAAAGGCGCGTCATTACTTCGACATACATCGCAACCCCTTCGTTCGGCAGTTGTATGTGGGACTGCAGATCGCGCTCAGCTTTCTCCCGACGGCATATGTCCCAAGAAGTCGGCGTTTGAAGTCTTCCTATGATGTAAGAATACCTGTCCAGTTTTTATACCAGACACGTGCGCCGTCTGAAAGACTGAAATAGACGTGCCGCAGTTTGTCTGCGTCGTCCCACTGGTTGTGCACGGCAACGAACTCGTAATGAACAAGCCAATCTTACACATCCTCAAGTGCAGTGCCATGAAAGGAATTAGGCGTTCGCGGTGTGAGTAAGGTGCGATGAAGCGGCGTTGCGCCGTTCGTACTGGTTGGGTTGGTGTCGGTAGGGCTAGTAGGAGCTGCCATGTTGTTTGCGAGCAGTCCAAACTCAGGGAATTGTCCTCGGATTCTTATGCTGGCGCAGTGCACAGGAGTGACCACCGGTAAGACGCTTGTGTTACTGCTATGTGGAGGGGTATGGTGCATAAATTACCCAGCACATCCACCAGTTTGTCAGCCCCAAGAGCCGTAGAGACAAGACAGGAAAAGCGGGCCAGAAAGACACGAGCGTGTATCTTCAAACGAGGCGCTAACCACACTTATTCTTTGTTCCCTTTGCCCTTTTTGGCTCGCTAGGTCTTGCCTGCTCACAACTTTAAGTGGCAATATATAATGAGTGTAAGTTAATAGTTAAATTAGAAAGCCAATTTCAACGGCAATTGAATGCCTTATTTGTCGCATTTTGCTTTTATCACATGCCAGAATTAAAAAAATCCTCTTTGTCTCCATGCACCAATCAACTTAACTTTTGGTGTTATGTAGTTCTTAGTGTAAAGTAAGAAAAAAAAATATTTACGTTGCTATACTGACTCAGGAGTAGCTTCATGCGCGGCTCCGAAATTTGGCCAAGCAGAATTTCACCCCATTCTGACGGGTCCCCAACACGTTGACACCAGCCGCTTAAGCTTTGCCGCAGAAACGCTGTGAGCAAACATCAACTTTTGCACATGAAAAAGTAGACATTGACCGACACTTATTGCTAGAAAAGAGAAACAAAGAAAAGTAGTTGTATTAACTACAGAGGCCGGCAAAGTGAAAATGTCGCGTTTTGCCCCGTGTCTCATTTTACCCCAACCTGCCTAAAATCGTTTAAGGGAGCGCTTTATTCGAAATGAACTCGAGCCAGCACACGTTGATGATGATATCTACAGATGAGGAAGTTATACAAATGATGATGATACGTCCAATTGACAAAAAAAAAGTCAGTGACTCCGGTCACAATAATAACATTTCTCGCCAGAACTGTTTCCTTGGGTGCCTGCTTCATGACGGCAACGCGGCCATGAGAGGAACGCTACAAGGGCGGTGAAGCCGAATGCTAGGCACTGTAGCCGCGTGATGAAAGAAAATATTTTTTCGTGCGTGTGTGCACCGTCTGTGCGATGGTATACGAAGTCTTGCTGCGATCAGTGAAAGAAAAACACTACGTGTGCAAGAATTGGTGCCTGAAACCACGCTCTAGTTGTTCTAAGCTATGTGTATTTGCATTTAGATATGTGCTCTTGTTTCGGTTCTGATTTATTTGCGTAATATGGAAGCATAGGGCACCAGCCAATTTTGACGGAGTGTTAGCGCGTTTGCCGAACTCTGTGACATGTCGCGGTCTGCTATTCGAGTTAGCAGCTCGGTGTGTGCATCTTGTAGGCTGTATTAATGTGTTACACAAGAGAATGCATTCTCATATTACACACAAAAAAATTCGGCAGATCCCACGTACCTGGGAATTGATATTATGCGAAGCATGAGGAGGTAAAGTGACGATGTTGCAACTTTTTGATTGTGTGACACGTCATGAAATCACGCTAAATATATGTGCAAATGTTGCACGCACAAACATATGTTGAAGAGTTGCAGATGTCTATATAACCAGTTGTTTGGACTTGCGCAACGATGCCAACTGGAACATGCGTATTAGCAACCCCAGGAGGTGATATGAAGCGCTGATGTTCGCGAGGAGGCTGGCCCTGGACACTACTACATAAAACAACTTCAGCACATGGCAAGTAACCAGAATTGACCTAAACCCAACGCGACGGCTCTATCAAAGGAGTACATATGTAATGTTTATAAAATTGGGTAGGCAGACGTTTCATGAATGTTAGCGTCTATTTGAAAAGTAGTTCCGAGACCTGACGTAGCTTTGTGGTAAAATGCTTCATTTCCACGCACAATGCCTGGGTTCGATTCCAGCTAGGACCCTGACATTTACTCTTTTTATTTGTCGGGTCGACGCTACCGATGTCGGGTATTTCTTAACGCTTGCTCGTTAAAATTGTCCATGTGCGTTCTCGTTGTTCTTTGGTAGATACTATGTGTCAATCACTGGTGGCACATACCCGCATACGAGCGGCACATAGCCCCCCTTGGGTATGTGCCACTGTCTGGCGGGAAGTGCTTGATGACGTACGCGACGGGATTGTGACATTCTTCATGTCTTGACCAGCGCGTCATATTCGTCAAACCATCTTAGCCTCCCACGCTAATTTTGGTTCACGCCAAGTTAAGGAGGTGACCACGAGAGCACCCAAACGTAAGTGGCTAGATAGATAGATAGATAGATAGATAGATAGATAGATAGATAGATAGATAGATAGATAGATAGATAGATAGATAGATAGATAGATACGCTCAAAGTCACTGAAGTTTGCTAAGAAATGCTTCGCATTCAAAAGAAGCACTGATGGCCGTCTGTACTGTTTATGATAGTACATCACCAATTCATCGGTGATTATGGAGGCGCATCGCAGCTCATAACTGAGCCCCGGCGCTCGCTGGTGTAGCCGAGTGAGTATACGCCTCTGCAAGAACGAACGTTGTGAGCGAGCCCGTGCGTTGCCGTGAATGTCGCCAATACGCGAACTTGGAAACAAACACTGATTTCAAAAAGGACCCAGTTCAACTCGTGACTGTCATGATACAAGTGTGTCTGTCAAGCATTTCATGCAATGAACGCTCAGAAGCAGCTTCTTTGCCTGAAGTATTATCTTTGCGATGGCTGTGCATCAACTTAGCCTATGGCACAAGCCTGGCGCTTCCCAGACGCTAGAAACGTGTCTGCCTGGCGGCGTCCTACACGTTGACGCCACAGCGAATTCTCACGGGCGCCATGATTACCATTGCTATACACCGGACGCCACCAGAATAAAGTGCATGAAAGATGTCTGTGACGCAGGGAATCGAGAATTATTTTGTTATCTGCGCAATAAAAATGTAGGTCATTAGGCCTTTCATGGTATAATTGTGACATAGTCTTCGTTACCAAGCACTTTTTTCATGTTACAATAATGAGATCGATCAAGGTCATTTCAGCGTAGTTTCTGGAGCTGATCAAACCTAACCTTGCTGCAGCAAATGAGCTGGGAGTAATGTCACCACTCGGTGAGTGTTTTCCAGTCCGTGCGTTACACCTTACTTGAGCACTGCACCCCATTTTGCCGACCACCCTGCACGTGACGCCTCGTTTTATCGTAACCAATGGAAAGCTGTGCTCGCTCAGAGCCGAATTTGACCGCTTCGTTCTTATTAGTTCGTCCACAAGGAGGCCTTGCTAGAGCGAGGAGAGATCGCGAGTTCCGCCAAACTCAGGCGGAAAAAAAAATTTTTTTTCTAGATGGGGCTGAGCTGAAGTCGCTGTAACTTACGACATAAAGTGCAAAACAAAGAGAAAGTTCATAGGCGCTGCCTACATGATTCCTCATAATTCTTATTCAAATTACAAAGACTTCAAGCACGGTGTACCAGAGTTGGAAATAAATCCAACTTAGCTTTGAGTAGGTAATGCTTCATATGATTGTGAAATGGTAATTAAATTAATAAAGCATGCAAGACGCTGATAATCAGAGTTCCCAGTGACTTCATGGTGATCGCGAGGTGCTCCAGCCATGAGCTTTCACTGACTAAACTGAGAAGTCTGGTCATAAACATTAAAAGTCGTCATAAACCTACTTAATATTGTAATATAGACAAGGGACCTCTGGCCTACTGCCATTCGTTGTGATATGCATTGCACTGGACCGACCTTGCACTAGCACACCGGTTAGGTCCGTACACGTATCAGTGCATTGAGGTCTCTTAGGTGTATTGTGACCGGATCACTCACTCACTCACTCACTCACTCGCTCACTGACTCCTCACTAACACACTCGCTCACTCTCTCAGATGTCTTCATGTAGATTAGAAAGAGACGCTATCAGTCCCCATGACAGTACCGTACACGATCGTGCGAGTGATACGTTGGCCTCAGCCTTTTCGAAATGAGCACAGATGCAGCCAAACGTAAGTACATTGGCGTTTTTGATCATCGCTCCTATTGAAATGCTGTTACAATGGTCGACAATTGACGTTGTGACCTTGTTTTCTGCAGTGTTATACCATAGCCGTTTGACCACTACGACTGACTATACATGGTTCCCGTATCTAAAACATGTAGGAAAATTGGACAGACGCACGAACAGTCGTCCCAAGAAATATGACGCCTTAACATATGCTTCAACAAATTAAAATAGTGCTGGCAATACTGAAAATTAGTGTTTTTGTGCTGTAACAAAGACCTAGGGGATGTATTCACAAAAGCTTCTTACGCTAGAAATGATGAGAAGAAGTTTCATTCAGTCCTAACATTAAACATATTATGAGGAAGAGCTTTATTCGAGGCGAGCTCGAGCTGGCACACACTGATGATTATATCTTCAGATGAGGAAATTATACAAATGATGATTACACGCTCAATTGATGAAGAAGAGTCGGTGACTGCGCTCACACTAATTCCCCGTCACGCTGGAAGCGGCCTCCTGGCCGCGTGAGAGACAATATTAGGAATTGCATCCGGTGTATAGTTTCAGCCGAGAAACGTGCACAATTTCTGTCCCACGGCAACGGTGGTCGGAGGGAGCGTTAAGTGGTGAGATACGGTAATTGACGGGAGACGTTTGTTCAATCACCGTATAAGGCCCTATAAAACGACTGAGAAATTTTTCACATAAGCCGGGCACACGCACGGGAGTCCACAGAAGAACTTCGTCTCCTGGGGAAAAGGTGACAGCACGGTGTGTTGAGTCGTAGCGAGACTTGCGAGCTTCCTGAGAGATGCCGGTGTTGATTCGGGCCAGATGACGGCAGTGCTCGAGGCGAGACAAAAATTGTGTGGATAAAGGTCACTGAGCAGAACACGTGGAGCTCCATGGCGTAAAACTATGTTAAGCAGAAAAAAATCTGCTACTTCAGTGGCTGTACCAGCGTGCAGTGAGGCAGTTTCCGTGTAGCGAGTGAGGTGGTCAACAGCCGTTACAATCCAACGATTTCCATTGGAGGTGACGGGAAGGGGGCCGTACAAGTCTATATCAACGACTTAGAATGGCAAAGCTGGACAAGGAAGAGGTTGGAGAAAGCCAGAAGGAGCAGTAGTGGGTCGTTTCCGCCGTTGACATAAGGCACACGAAGAAACATATTTGGCAGTCGCGGATGAGAGGCCAGGCCAGGTGAACCGACTGCGTATTTTGTCGTACGTTTTGTGATAGCCGAGATGCCCAGCAGCAGGATCATCGTGGAATGTCTCAAGAACCTGACGTTGTAGACAACGTGGTATAACGGGGGCCCATTTGTTTCTTTCAACGTGGTAAATGTAGCGATGTAAAACACCATCGTGAAGCTTGAATTGTTTCAGTTGTCGGCGAAGTCGGGCGTTCGGAGGAGTGGATGTACCTTCAAAGCATGCTATCATGGAGCGGGAATAAGGGTCAATGCGTTGATGCGACACAAGGGTAGAAGGGCGGCTGCATCTTAGCCAACTGAGACCTGCAATTGGTAATGCTGCGGTGGAAATTGGGGACGGTGGGCTATTACGGTTGGGTAGAGGGCTGCGAGAGAGAGCATCAGCATCTTGGTGCTTCTTACCAGACCTGTACACGACATCAAAGTTTTGCTCTTGTAAACGAAGCACCCAGTGGCCAAGATCACCCGATAAGTTCTTTAGCGACGAAAGCCAGCACAATGCATAGTGGTCGGTGACGACTGGGTAGTGTCGGCCGTGGAGGTATGGACGAAATTTTTGTACCGCCCATACAACAGCAAGGCACACTTGTTCGGTTATTGTATAATTTTTCTCGGCAGCAGTCAAAGCACGACTGGTTTAAGCAATGACACGTTCGCGTCCAGTGTTGTCACGCTGCAATAGAACGGCACCACCGAGACCATGACCACTGGCGTCAGTGTGAAGAATTGTGGGTGCACCTGGATCAAAATGACATATACCGGGTCGGATGTCAGGGCTTGCTTCAACGCCAGGAAAGCCTTTTCACAGTCTTCAGACCAGACAAATGCCGTGTTACTTGCGAGCAGTTGATGGAGCGGAGAGGCAAGCCTTGCGAAATTGCGTATAAAGCGCCGAAAGTAGTATGCCAAGCCGAGAAAACTGCGCAGGTCTTTTTGACGCAACGGACGGGGAAACTCGAGGACGGCGGCAAGCTTTTCAGGATCCGGTCGAATACCGTCTTTGCTGACCAAGAGCCCTAGAACCTTGATCGTCTTGCTTGCGAAGGTGCATTTTTTCGTATTCAGCTGTAAACCAGCTTTTTCAAGGCAACCTAGGACTTCTTCGATACGTTGTAGATGTTGCGGAAAGGTAGACGAAACCACTATGATGTCGTCTAGGTAGCATAAGCAGGTTTTCCACTTCAGGCCATGCAGCACGCTGTCGATCATACGTTCGAAGGTAGCAGGCGCGTTACAAAGTCCGAAAGGCATTACGTTAAATTCATGTAGCCCATCTGGGGTGGTAAAAGCCGTCTTCTCTTCGTCAGATTCGGACACTGGTATTTGCCAGTAGCCCGATCGCAGGTCAAGGCTCGAAAAATACTCTGCGCCATGCAACGAATCTTGTGCGTCATCAATTCGTGGGAGAGGGTAAACATCTTTGCGTGTTATTTTGTTCAGTGCCCGGTAATCAACGCAAAAACGTACCGTTCCGTCTTTCTTTTGCACCAACACAACTGGCGAAGACCACTGACTCGAGGAAGGACGTATGATATTTCGTCGAAGCATGTCTGATACGTTTTTCTCGATTGTCTTCCTTTCTGCGAGAGACACGTGGTATGGGCGCCGGTAAATTATTCGGGAGCCGTCAGTCTGAATTCGGTGAGTCGCAGAAGTTGTCATACCAAGGACAGCGGAATGAACGTCAAACAAAGGGCGATGTCTGTTCAATAAATTCAACAATTCTCGACTCTGGGCTGCTGTCAAATCAGGGCTTATCGTCACTGATAGAGGAGTGGGAGAGTTGAGTGGCGGCATGCTTGGCTCTGGTAGGTCTTCTTGACTTAGAAGGGCGACAATTGCAACGGGATGCGGGTCAATAGCGCACGTGACTGTTGATACACAGGGCAACAATAAGGGTTCGGGGGTCTGATTTTACGCACTAATAAAAGCAGACCCTTCAGAAAAACGAACAAGGCCTAGAATGATCAGAATGCCTCGATGTACCGTGTGGCCATAAGGTAGTAGAAGCACGTCGCCATCCACAATGTTGCTGCAATCAATGCTAATTACTTCTTCTCGGGATGGCCGAAGAACATAATCTGAAGTTGTGATGAGACGAATGCGCTGTTCGGGTTCCGATACAGAAGAGTCGGTGGGATTGAGGTGGATGAGGCGCTGACCACAAGATATAGAAGCGCGTGCAGACGACAGAAAATCCCACCCCAAAATGAGTTCGTGGGTGCACTCACGGAGAACTGCAACAGCAATGTGATGACGAATACCATCTATGAAAACGCGAACTGTACACTGGGTGAGTGGACGACAAATGGCGTTCGTCGCAGCACGGAGAGACGGGCCCGAGTAAGGTGTTGTTACTTTGCGGAGACAGGAGCAAAGTTCAGAGCAAATAATCGAAATAGCAGCGCCAGTATCCACCAGAGCTTCGACGCGTATACCTTCGACTAACACTGTTAACAAGTTCGATCGTCTGTCTGGAGGAATTGCTGGCTGTCCAGTGGATGCAGTTTCCCCTCCTAAAACTGCATTGGGGAGTTTTCTGAGTGGGCATTCAGAACATTCGAGGTGGGTCGCAAAAGCGACACGGAACGGTGACTGGGAGATGGTGAGCGGCGGCGAGACTGACGGGAGTTCACAGGCAGACCACTACTGTAAGGTGGAGAGGGCGAACGCTGAAAAGAAGACCGGTAAGGCGTGTGCTGGTAGTTCGTGATAGGACTGATGCGTCCACGTTCCTCTGGAGCGTAGCCACGTTGCTCGTCCTGTTGACGCCTTCGGCAAAAGCGAGATATATGACCCCTATAGCCGCAATAATAACAGATTGGGCGTTGAGGACGCGGCATGGCGTAATACGGCTGTGGGCGCATCGGTGGCGACACTGACGCCACAGGTACATGGCCACCTGGTTTAGCTGCTGGGATAGTGGTGGGTGCTGAAAGTGCCGCGACTTCTGCGAACGTTGGTACCTGACAAGGTCTGGATTCGGCGGAACAAGGTGAATGTGATGCAGATGCAATTTTTAGCCTAATGATGCCCCGCAAGTTGGTTGGAGTTGAAGCTAAAGTAGACGGTGGGGCGCAGGAAGAGCAGCGCCCATGAAGCTCCTCACGAACGATGTCGCGGACCAAGGCACGGATGTCAAGGGCCGCAGAAAGACGAATGTCCGAGGCATCATGGCAAAGATGAAGAGACTGAAGTTCTTCTAGTCTCTGGCAAATGGTGACGACATCTTGAGTCGTGGTAGGGTTTTGCGACGCAAGGGCGTTGAATGCGTTGGTATTTATGCCTTTGATAATATGGCGAATTTGTTCGCTTTGAGGCATAGCTGAATTCACACGCTTGCACAAGACGAGAACATCCTCAATATACGAGGTGTATGATTCACCCGCTAGCTGAATGCGTTCAGCAAGCTTCTTTGTTGCTGCTTCGGAGCGAACACTGAGGGAACCGGAAATCTGACGGAACTGCCATGTGAATGTGTCCTAGTTGGGAAGATCTTGAAGGTGGTTCCAAAACCAGGTTTTGGCAACACCATTTATGTATAAAGGGACCGTACACAACTTGTGTAGAGTAAGTAGGTCCCTGTTCAACTCGCTGACGAGGCCGTAGGTGTGTAGCCATTCTTCAACGTTATCCCCTTTGAGACCCGAGAATACTGGCGGATCACGCTGGTGGCTGTGGATGGCCAGTGTCGACGGCGGAAGCTGCACTGGGCTGGTGGTGTTGGATGGACCAGGATTGTTTTGCACTGCCATGGCAGGTGGTAGTAGACGACGACCCGAGTGGAGCTCCAGTAGTAACGTGCAAGAGGACTTGGGGATCGAGAAGCACCTCCACCACTTATGAGGAAGAGCTTTATGCGAGGCGAGCTCGAGCTGGCACACACTGATGATGATATCTCCATATGAGGAAATTATACAAATGATGATGACACGACCAATTGATGAAGAAGAGTCGGTGACTGCGCTCACAATATCATTAGTGAAGTCGACTGGCAATTGGAAATGAATGATTGATTGATACGTGGGGTTTAACGTCCCAAAACCACTATGATTTTGAGAGATGCCGTAGTGGAGGGCTCCGAAAATTTTGACCACTTGGGGTTCTTTAACGTGCACACAAATCTGAGAAGACGGGCCTACAAAATTTCCGCCTTCATCGAAAATGAAGCCGCGGCAGCCGGGATTCGATCCCGCAACCTGCGGGTCAGCAGCCGAGTACGTTAGCTACTAGACCACCGCGGTGGGGCCCTTGAAAATGAAAAGTTACGTACGATAAGTTTAGTGAATTCGAACCCTTTATTATTCTTTTCTTAGACCCAGAAGGCTCAGGTATTTACGAGTCGCCCTAGTCATGCTTTATGTAATAAATATGTGTGGTAACCAAGCCACAGTCCCTTTACTCGAAAACAGTAATACCGCTTACATCGGTAATTATAAGGCGCCAGGAATTTTTAAGAATTTAGGTAGTAACATGGCTGCATAAAGTGTGAAATGATTTCTGTTTATCTAAATGGCTTGCTTTGAGTCTGATGCACGTGATACCTATATCTTTTCTGTGTCCAAACACATTTTGCTGGTGGTGGCGATGAACCGTCGTTCACTGCTATTTCGTGGTATCGTACACATTGCTGCCATCCTGAAATATGACGATATTAAAGCTGACAAAAAAGAGAGAGAATTCCACTTGGCCTGCAGTACAACTCATAATCTCAACCCTCAAACACATAGAAACAATTATTAGTGCACAACGTGCTAACATATACTGCATAATGCATTGCAGAAACATAGGAATCATTTGTGTGTGCCTCTCCGCACTGAAACTTCCCACAGTAATCTATAAGTGATAGCAGCGACAGAATAAACAGCAAGCAAAAAAAATAGGCAAAGTTAGAAACACTCAATTCACAATCGCAATGATATATTAAACGGGCGATGACATGATCACCCAACAATTTGTGGTTTTCAGCGAAAACTAGAAGTAGAGTGTTTATCTTTCTTATACAAATAAAAAAAAACCAACTGTAAAAGAATATTTTAGTGCCAAGCGGAAGAAAGCTAAAATATCTCAATTTCATGTGTAGCTGTCAATGAAACAATATTGATAGCCAGAATGCACACGCTTGCACAGCTATTCGCGGCAAGATCGGGCTATAGGTGGCAGCACCGTAATCGCAGTAGTGTGGATGGTGTGTAAATGAGGTCGGCAGCGTGTATACAAATACAAACAGTGGCGCTTAGTTGGGTGCGGTCTGAACCAATTGTCGGCAAATAAAATAAGTTGACTGCAGTTTACAGGCAATATCCACGCTCTGCTTTGCTGAATCGGTGTACGAAGCCCCTGCAACGTTACAATTACTGAAGAGTGAGGCACATTATACATTTGAAAGGGATGTTCACCCTGGGTGACTGTATGCGCGCTTTTTGCACTACATCACGCTTCTGATGTGTTGTTTGTATGTGTTTAGCTTCTGTTCTACCTGCTACGTACTGCCGTAGCGTGACTGAATTACTTAATTTCTTCTTGCTAATATGTGTACAAAAAAAGAAAAAGAAAGATCGTAGAAAGGCCGCATACACGTGCGATGAGTTCAGTACCAGCGTTCGCGCGAATACGCATATGCATTTTTTTTTTTCATTCTGTTCACAATCAAATGAGGGACATTCGACATGTCTGGTAAGGAAAGCTTAGTGGCTCACAGCGCTTTGCGCTAAACTGCGTGTACCACGTACGCACATGTTCTTGCACCCATAGAATTATAAAAATCTTTTAAAAGTTCAGCAGAAACCTTTCATCAATCAATTCCGCGCATGACAGTGATAAAACAAAGGCATGTTTACTTTATCGAACGAGCAGGTTTTTTTTTTGCTTTTTCAAACTAAAAAGGACAGCTGCCTACCGTCTATCAATAACAATGCCACATAAACGCTTAAGTTTATGTTAACAAGATGAAATTTTTTGCGAAATCGTACAATATCGGACGTAAGGCACGCCATCTTAATTTATTATGAACGTATGTGCTCTTAAAAGCGTTCTTAAATCTAAGCACACGGTAGCGGACGGCAACTCCATTTTATGTACAGGTAAAGTACCGAAGTGTCACTCTTTATTTGATAGTAATCTTTCTACATAATAGTAACACGGCCAAATAAACACAAGTAGAGTTCATCGTAATATCAATAAACTACAGTGCCATAGTTGTACACATAACAAGAACGCGCCAGTGCGTCGTCTAAAGCCTCAGTTTTTAAAAGGACACTAAAGGCAACTATCAATTGATTGATATGTGGGGTTTAACGTCCCAAAACCACTATATGATTATGAGAGACGCCGTAGTGGAGGACTCCGGAAATTTAGACCACCTGGGGTTCTTTAACGTGCACCCAAATCTGAGCACACGGGCCTACAACATCTCCGCCTCCTAAAGGCAACTATCAAGTCGATGTTTATTGTTCTAATAGCGGTCGAGAAACCTCGTAGTGTTACTTTTATGCCAAGGACGGGGCTACTTTGAAATAAAATCATGTTTTGGTGGTTCGCATCAGGTCAGCGCACTTCAAGCTACCCACCTCCAGAAGCGGACTGACCGGACCAACTCACGTCACTGTTGCCGTGCAAAACGTTTCTCAGCTTTACTGGGCTAGTGGCAGCAGACCGAAAGCAGCTGGAGCTATAGCAGCAACAACGGCTATTTATCGATTCTCCGCCAATGTACTTGAGATTGCGAACTATTTTTTTGTTCCAACTGCGCCCGGCTAGATGACACCACCTGCCCAGTGTAACCACGCAAAAATTGAATTTTCGAACATTGCCCATAGTCGTGTCCAGCGGTTCTTTTTACGCTGAGTCAACCAAAAACGAAGAAGCAGCATTTTATTGGGTCTCTTGATGCATGGAAGGCGCTTTATTTTGTGCGGTTGATCGATTACTAGTGAATAATTGTAGGTGGTCCGTCTGATGTCATAGGGATCATATTGAAAATGTCCTACTGTGGCGCTTGTGTTCTTGTGAATTTACCCTAATTTCTCGGTATGTAGGGCACTCTTATGGACAATATTGTCACTTTAGATGTTGTCATACATTGAGCTTTCACTCTGACGTAAATTGTTATTTGAATTTAGTATCCCTCTAACAATCGAGTCTCTAAAACGCTGCATTCACACACCATTCAATCGCTTTTTGTTTGAGACGATGGCAAGTGCATTTCACGATGCGCTGGAAGCAGAAAGTGGCACCCACACGGATATTATTCGGGTGAATGGAGCGTACGAAGATAACACACAGCACTCTGGAAGTTGTGCTTGCTGATCATATTATTACAACGCATTAACAGCCAAGCAAGAATACTTTCATATTTCATCAGTCATACCTATAAGCAGTTAAACTCACACTGACATGACCGAACAAACGACCCTTTGAGAACGTGCATGACGTACTTGCACATGCAAACACGGCGTAATTAGCAGACGACGCACGGAGCAATCCACACTGGCGCGCTTCAGCCAGTGGCCGCCAGGCGGTGACTCCGCTTGATCTCGCGGCCATTAGCTGTTGCTTATGTCCCGGCTCACGAGTACGCCATTCTGCCTGACCCTCAGGCCACTGCAACATTCATCAAAATGTTCAATTATAAATTAAATGTTCAACCAAATGCGCTAAAATTTCGCCAGCTTGTGAATACGCGAGGATTAACCGACACAACGCAGATTATGATAGAAAATGAGGCGTCAGGGATGTGACCCCTTTAAGGTTGTTTAAAATCCCTAACTATTGAGCTACTGTCATGTCATTGCTATGCAATAACTGGACACTGTGGTGCTCTTATATGCGAACACACACACACACACACACACACACACACACACACACACACACACACACACACACACACACACACACACACACATACACACACGCGCGCGTGCGCGCTCACATCAGGCTTAGACTAAAGGATAAACCTCCTCCCCAGCAAACGTTACTTCATTTAAGTGCTTTTGGACAGAGCTTACTTCGAGGGACCAAAATAGGGCAGAAGCTCATGTCATCCTGGAATAAAGGCGCCTCTTTAAAGCATCTTTAGGACGATAAAAATGCTTATTCTCTCTGGGCAAAAGATGGCGCATTACACTGAGACGAAAGATAAAGCACAGGCGGGTCTCTTATCTACTTGAGTGTTCATTTCTCTTCCTAGTCCTTGCGGATCGTGATAAGGGTGTAATAAATGAGAGTTGCAGCGTCATCTATCTGGGGCCGGGTGCCTTTAGAAACGTTACCCGTCACTGGCAAAATGTGACGACGAACGACGTCTTCTCTTGTTGTACTAGCTGCAGCTTTGTTCATTTGGTTTGATTTTAACAATCTGTCAAACGTACGTACTCAATGGTCACTGAAAGCGATGATCATTAAAGGTTCAAAGGCAATCGAGAAGCAGTGCTGCAAACGGGTGCATTTGAATGACGTTGAAGTATTGATATTCGTTTCGAAGGAAAGAGATGGTGCATGGTAGATATAAGAAAAAAGATAATTTGATAAAAGCAATACCTCATGAAGCAAAAAAAGAAACACTGTTGCTACACTGTCAAAGTAGGAGCGAAAATAAATGAGCAACTCAACTGACAGTCTAATTAATGACTTCGTTGGCATAAATAAGTGATTTTCTTACGCATAGAGAGGGGTAATATAGCAGCACATTGGGGGCTAATAACGCGCTTTACGACATGCAATTGTCCAAGAAAGAAGCATACTTTGGTAATTAGACATGCTTAAACATGTTGCTCTGTCATATCACAAAGAAATGATGAGCACCTCAAAACTAAAAAAAATGTTATCTTTCAGGATTGGCAGGGTCAGTGAAATACACAGTACAGCACAGGTAGCGATTTCGAAAACAGTTCAGTTGTTTGACTAATGCTGGTGGCCTACAAGAGCTATCATAACTCTAGAAACTACAACATCAAGGCTTACCCCCGTATTCTATAACATCCCTTCACTCAACGCTTTACCTTTACTTGAGAGAGCCGATAGGAGCGCCGTCTTTAGGCACGACAAGTCACTGCATATCAGTGATAATCTGCTGCGATTATTGAGTAGCGCCGCATCATTTTCAGCCGAGCGGTGGTGCAGTGCTCAACTCTGTCGAGTGAAGGGTAGAAGTCAAGTCGAAGAGCGTTTGTGAATATGGGGGTTAGTTTATCGGGTTTAATGTCCGAAAGACACTCAGGTTATGAAAGACGCCGTACTCGAGGGCTAACCCCCGTATTCACAAACACTCCTCGACTCGACTTTCACCCTTCACTTAACATAGCTAAGCACTGCGCCACCACTCGGCCGAAAATGACGCTGCGCTACTCAAGAATAGCAGCAGACTGTCGCTGATATGCATTGACTTGCCGTACCTAGAGATGGCACTGCCGTCGGCTTTCTCAAGTGAAGGCGAAGCGTTGAGCGAAGGGAGGTTCTAGAATACGGGGGCATGAAAAGGAAAGAAGACAACTACCCGTTTTTAGCACAAAGCCACAAGAAAATCTATACGGATCTCTCAGACAAAAGCCTCTTACAGTGCCGAAAAGTTTGTCCTGGTCCGGGGTTCAAATCCGGGACCAACGCCTATCCGGGGCGGTTGCTCTACCAATTGAGCTAACCAGGAAGATAGCTGTTCACAGTGCGAGGGCAAATTCTTCGACAACTCGAAGCACATGGACACAAGTATTGCAAATGAGTTCAACGGAAACAGAACACACGCTGTGGGAAGCCATGCCGTTTGTGTTGCGGCACTGTAACTTTGCCAGACTGTTGAAGTAAGTCTCTGCTGATAAAAGCGGGATTAATTTTCATGACTACGTTTTTCGTGAGATGATTTTTTTCCTCCCTATTTTTCATTATGTTACGGCAGGCCACTGTTGTGACTCACTAGAGATGGAACTACGTGCACATGTCACCTAAGGTCCCCCGATAAAACAAGTGTCCATGGTAGCGTCACTCATTGTTCCCGATGCCGTCCTGCTCACTCTCTCGTTTACGCCTCTTTTTCTCTGCCACCCACGTCTGCAATGTTCCTTGCAGGTCACATTGCGAATGGCTGTATCATTATTAATTATTATGCAAAAAGATCAAAACAAGTACACATGCGTATATGGGGCAGGCCAGATTCCCGCCGTGACCAAAGACAAAATTGTAGACAAGACAAGCTGAAAGGAGGAGCTTTCCAGTTGGCGCCAAGTCGGCCAAGATTATATCGCGGTGCATGTTCAATGCATTCTCTCAGTTTTTCAACAATGGCGGGTCACAGTAAAATAACAGTAAATGGTTTTGCTTCCGTCAACATACATTGTGCTTTCTAAAATAATGCACTCCGTGAAGTTAGCTGTGAAAAATTTCACAGTAGCGCTGTCATGCAACGCCGTCGACGTACGTCGACGCGTTGCACGCCACACGCCGACGAATCACGCCGACCCCGACGCTCTACACGCCGACGAATCACGTGGAGTTGCTCTAACTCCATGTACATTTCCGAGGGCCTTCAAAAGCACGCAAGTGTGCAGATCGTGCACTGCGCTTCTCAATGCCGGAGGATAAGCGTTTTGCACATGCGTCGTAAATGTTGGTAGCGAATGCGGACAAATCTACCCTCCGGATGGTTTTCCGTGGTTGACCGCTAGCGAAGCCTGTGATGTAGAAATAACTGGGAATGGTGCTCCCTACCATGCGTCTCGATGTCTAAAAACCACTTTACGCTTGAAGCGAAGCAACGGGACACAAATGTCGAGTTCAAGCAGCTGCTGTATGTGTACCCTCGCAGAAATGTGGGACTTCCATAATTAAGTAGAGAAAGTTCATGAGCCTACACAAACTAAGCCGGTTTGGCACCGCGGCGTTCACTTTTAAGCTTCCCAGATAGGGTAGTGGGCGTTGAAGTCCCCTGTAGATATTCATGGACCCGGGCCGCCCGCAAGTACGTCATCCATTTTTTTAGGAGCGAAGCTTCTTCTTGCGTCACCCGATCGTCCACTTATCGTTTGTAACCACCACTCGTTCAGTCGCCCATGCGGCCATAGAAGGCCCTCCTTGTACTATAGAACAAATGCGTATACGCTGAGAAATGCAAAATCGTCCCACACTAGAGGGCATTTTGTATAAAAAGATAATAATGAAAGGTGAGTTTTATGAAAACAGGATTTACGTCACACGTACGGAAGGAGAAAAAGAAACGATCGCGTCACTGCGATCCCGTGTTCTTCGGTAGCGCCGTGCGCCAGGGGATGCTTGCTTTATAGTACAATAAAAGCACCGTTTTGGCGCGCGCGCGTTCAGAGGGTCGGCGGATGGACAAGACTGCCAAGCGGCGTGCGCGCAGGAAAAGAGGTGCTCGCGCTCGAAACAGCCATCCCTGTGTGGGGGTGCAGGAAGCCGAAGGGCTCTGCGGAGCTGCACGGCGGTGCCGCGAAGACCATGCAGTACGACAGCTGGAGGCCGAAGCGAGGCAGCAGTGGCGTACGGACCCAGCTTCGCCCCAATCATCATTCACCCGGTAAACAGGCTCCCATTTTTTCGACGAAAACGAGCTGAAGGGATTAGGTAGACACACACTATTGTGAAAGTGGACATTTTTCGCTTGACTAATAAACAAACACACTGGTTTCAATCATGACGTGACGCTGGTTGAACAATGGACGGAAGCTCCCGACGAATATACAGAAGGACCTTGTTGCTTTCGTTGCAGGTTTGGGACGGGATTGATACGTATTGAATTAGTCTGATTGGGTTTGTTGAGTTTTTTTCACAAATTTCAATGATTGTGTAACGGTTTGAAAACACGTAGTGACAAAAATCAGAAATCTGTGATCTATGTCATCTTGCGTACCACTGAATAACTGATGCTTCCCTGACCTCTTTGCGAAACGATTCTTGATCTTCTGTCATGGCTCTACGCGAGAGAAGTGAGGACTAGACTCAACACGTCCCGAACCTGTAATCTGCTTCGAGCAGTTGGAGTTCCCAGTCTTCTCAGCAGGTCTGCCATGGCAGCGACGAGGGATCGCAGCACCGGGATGATCTGTCGATCTATCCTTGACACATGCTCAGCTGAAGTAGGTTTAGAGGAAGCTGTGGGGCGGGGAGACCTGAGAGGGGGCTCTTTTGCAGGCTTCTTGCGCGGAAGTGTAGCCCAATAATTCGCAGCAGTGGGCTTGTCCACTTCATTTCGCTTAATGCTTACTGTTTTACTCATGTTGGAAAAGATGGGTTACGCGCGACACTCTGCGTTGCACGCTTTCCATGTAGGCTGCGTCGACACCATACCCTTTCAGCAGTCTCTCCGTGGGATGAATTGCATGTGACCATATGCTTCATGTTGACAACTTTCTTCTTAATCCGCGGCCAATAATTGGAGGCAGCATCATTTGAATCGCCACACTTTCTTCACTTCAGCCTTGCAGCCCGATATGCGTCTGCGGTGTGTAGCTCAGTGTATTGTGGCCATACTCTGGTATTTGTGCATACACCATTGACGTGTCCAATTTTTATGCAGGTGTGGTACTGAAGAGGTTTAAGAACAACAGGCCGAAGAGGATGTCGCAAATTTCTCTTCTTGACATGTGACAGAATATAATTTCATTTGAACATTTTTTTTACACAGCGGGTGTTTCCGAGGTGATTTACATTCGTAAAGAGAACTTCCTCGTTCACTGGGCTTACAAAAAATGGGAGATTTGAGTTTACTAGGGCCAAACCAATGTTGTAGATTACTCCCACCATGCAGGTACCATACACAGGAATCATTGGTCAGACTTTGATGTCTGGTAACTCCGATATTCTGCGTAGCTTGTCTAAGGCGCCGGCGGTCATCGTGTCTGCAGTAAGAATATTTTTACGCGTCTTCATGCCGATATGCTTAATTTAGTTAGGCGCAACCCCCTGGAAGTACATAGAGAGAGCTTGCCTGTTTACTCCTCGAAGGCTGTTGGAGGACTCCTCGGACATGAACGAGAAGGTGTGCGGCCAGTGTTCTTATTTTGACTTCACAGTTAACGTCCCCGCTGGGGCTTGACATTCCTTCATTTGACCTTCCTGCTTTTCATGGTCTCGAAGCTGTCATCCAATGTGTCGTCGCCAGTGGCCGAGTACAGTTCCGTGTCCTCGCTGGTGCCCGAACAGTTGCTTTGTTTCTGTGATGAGCTTGCGAAAGTTGATCTCTGGTTGGTCAACGCTGCAGAAGTATTCGCTTCCACAGCCATTAGGCAGTAGTCATCACTTGTTCTGGACAAGGCACCCTGATTTAACGAGCAGCTTGCCATGACAGACCTCTGGCTGGGCGGACTGGTGGAAGACTGCGCCCGTCACCCTTGCGCAGGGAGCAGCGTCTTCCGGAAGCCACGAAAAACTAGATAAAATTGCGAGGAACAGAAAGAAAAGCGTTATATGAACAGAGACTTCGTCGTCGTCGTCAAGGAAAAATGATGATGATTATATGTGGGGATTAACGTCCCAAAACCACTATATATTTATGAGAGACGCCGTAGTGGAGGGCTTCGGAAATTTTGACCAACAGGGTTTTTTAACACACACAAAAATCTGAGCACATGGGCCTACAAACTTTTTGCCTCCATCAAAAAATGTAGCCGCTGGAGCCGGGATTAGATCTTACGATCAGCGGAGTCACTGAGAAAAAAAGTGGGGCACATCAGTGCACGTGATGTTGCAGCTATACAGGGCGCTTTTCCTGGGGTACCTGCGGTAGAGCTTGCCAGATTTGAACAACGCCTCCAAAAGTAGTACATGAACATTAAAAAACACCGAGGGCTAGGCACTCAGAGTTTGTGTTCAACCACCACGCTACACATCCACAGCGGAGACCATCGCAATCACCAAAGATCATCCAGCCACAATGCACATTACTCTGGAGGTGCTTCGAGTGCATATTAAGCACCCTGATCGCGCCCCTGCCCCCAATCTCACTTCGTTTCCAGAAGACCGACAGAGTGCTTCTTTCTGCAAGAGCATATTGAGTTACCGTGAGTGCCTTCCAGCAGTACACATGCCTACTGACTGTATACTGATACCTCTTTGTGTTTAGACCGCTCAAACATGTGACTGACAGTGCCAGGATTTCGCAAGAAAGCGGATCTCTCGGTTGAAGCAGTGACTCTTCCTATGCTGCACGAAGGACACAAACACCACGTTAAACTTCATTCGGATGGTTCGACAAATGTTGGCAATTTGCAGGAGCTGTGATCTTCCCAGAAAAAGCCGACAAAATCCACTTTCGAACGTCTCACAAAACAACAGCGACAGCCACATACCTAGCGGCACTCCGCTGCGCACTCCGTAAGATGGATCGAGAAGCACCTCTAAAATAGTGCATTTTCAATGATTCAAGACCAGCTCCGCATTGTATTCGAACTGCGCTACGTCGTGAGCTTCAAGACCAATTGGAGCTGGAAACCCGACAACTGCATCAAAGAGTAATAGAGGAAGAACATGATGTAACTTTTGAATGGTTACCAGACCACTGTGGCATAATCGATATCGAGCATGATCCTATTCCATTATCAAGAAGAGATGTAGCAGCAAGGATGAACTCGTTCGCACTCCAACTCACAAGGTGTCTGTGGAAGACGCCCGGTTTTCTTCACACCCATCTTCATCGCTTTCATTTATGCCTACAACTTACAATTCCATCTGGTTTATCCCGAGAGGAGACAATCGTTATCTGCCGTATGTGGCTTGAAGTGTCTTATACGAGCGCCTTTGCTTGCTGCATCGGATGGGCAGACAGCGTTGCGTGTGGCCATTGCGGCGCTGACGAAGCCATCAAACATATTTTGTGTTAATTCCCTCAGTACAACTGTCAGAGGCAGTCCCTGTCAGCAGTGTTTGCACGCGTCGACGACCAGCCGCTTTCTGAAATAAATTTTGGAATGCCAAAAAGATCGAGCTTCACGCCGAAAAGCGACAAAGGCTTTTTTGAACTTTCAGTGAGCGACACGCCTCGAGGAACGATTGTGACATTACAGTGTGTGTCTTACATTACATTAAAGTATGTGTATTTTCGCTTCATTTCCTCTTTCTCAATTCATATTCCTCACTTTTTTAGGGTATGAAACCAGATACTTGAATTCCGGTTAACTGTTGTGCGTTTATTCTCACATATCTTTCTTTTTTTGCCACATCTAAAGAAATGAACTAGAGTTTCGGATGAATTAGGACTCCATCACTGCTCCTACCCGACGCTGTCGTGTTCAAGGAAAACGTCATTCAAGTGTATACTGTTAAAAACACTTTGCTCAGACGTAGCGCGTTTGAACAGTGTAGAGAGTGCAGAAAAAAAACTCACAGCTTTGCCAAAAAGACGAAGCAATGAACGCAATATCAGCAAATTGAAAGGTCACAGGCAGAATGGCAAGCAGATTGAAAGATTCCCCCGTTTCTCACGCGCAAATGATGCACAAAACGTACTCACATGTACAGATGAACGCGAATGGGCGTTCAATTGTAACTTCGCTGTGTTTGAAAAGCGAGATATTTTCACAAACGGAGACTGTGCAACGATTGCAGTGACCTTTCTGCACTCACACAGAAAATGTTCCGGTGAAATCTTAAGAACAGCCAAGATGTACGATCTTCCCAAACACGAGATAAGGGCACGCGAGCGAGCATCCATCCCCTCCTCTCCACTGAGCAAAGTACGCGTGGGAGAATAAAGCACGCACCACCGCGTCGTGACGATATGCCAACGCGCGCTCATTGCGCCAGCTTGCTGTTAATGCTGAGAACATGATAGTTTCTCCCCAGATGCTGGTCAACAGCGGCAAGTGGTAGATATAAATACCTTGCCGTTTGAACGTTGAAGGAAGTGCCTCTCCGTGGCTCAGTGGTTAACGTCTCACACTCACGTTGCCGACGTCTTAAGTTTGATTCCGTACGCCGGAGTGTTTTTCTAGATTATTTTTGTTTCTTGCGTTTTCATATATGTAGAAACGTTCATATATATGGTGAGTGACGGTGACGCCTGCAGCAAAAAACAACTGAGAGTGTTCATATAAGGGCTATCGCAATAAAAATTTGCGGTAAAATGCATGCAGGATCCACTGGGAAATGCGCGCGAAGATTGCTGCGCTGGAACGCGATACCACACCGGGAGCCATTGGGTGCCTTTTCGCGGAGAGCTATGCCCTGTACAAACGAAAACGAGGCACATTCCCGTCGAAGGCCACGCGCCAGCACGGAAGGGAATGGGCGGTGCGCGACAGGGACAAGCGCATTATCCCGCGACCGATTCGAGGAGATTCTGAGCAGCGACATTCCTCTCTCGACGGGAGGCGGCGGCAGTGCTCTCGAGCCTCGCCAGAGGATGCGCGCGCTGTCGCTGTGGCGAAGGAGAGCGCGAAGCGGCCCGAAATATTCCCCGTACTACATCGAACGCGAAAGATTTGATCCCAGCCCCCCTGGGATGACGACAACGAGCTGAGGGCCCGGTGAAGCGACACATGCCGAGCGAGTAACGCCAGCGAGTAGTGGCACCTCTGGAGCTTTAGGCTTTGTACTTAGATTATGGAGCGCGCGCATGTCCTCGTTCTTCCCGGTGTTTTCTATGAGATCTGAAATAACGCGTCTCGAAGGTGTTTTTGCGCGAGCTCGCCTTGCGACCCTAGCCGTCTCTAGGCAGATTTATACAAGGAGAACGTGGAACAATCGGGATGCCGAAACGCCAGATACCATGAGTTGTAGGGTTCGCGTTTATGTGTTCGCCTGTAAGAGCTTGCCTTGATTTGATTTAATTACGTTCATTTTATGTGCACTCAAGAAAACACGAGAGTATGTACGAGACTAGGAGTAAGCATATAGGCTAAGAGAGATAGCCTCATAAAGTGTACAAGAATAACACACAAACGCTTACCGTTTTATAAGACCATTGACACTTCACATATTTATATATTTATATATAAACGGTATACCTGGGAAGGAAACCCTGGAGGAATGCTGTCTGTATATACGCAAATGAACAGCAAATGGTTTTCTGTTCGGGCGTAATCGTATAACAAACATATGAAGGAAAATTCTAAGATATTTTCGTACACGCTATGATGCAATTGTATATTTTGTTATCTTTTACGTGTTTGCGATAGAGTTCAGCAGCCCTATCACCCGCACAAAAAAAAAAAAACATCCACACTCGAAAAAGCTCATCTTTAATTATCGTGTCATAAATAAAAAAAAACTAGCTGCTCGCTCATCGAAAAAGCTCATGCGCAGGCGCTCAGAGTTTGCGCAGATTTTCCGCGATGCATCTAACAGCAAAAAAACCATAAAGTAGTTCAAACATTTGTTTTCTATGCCCTAAAACACCGAGGCCTCGTTATAAGAAGTGAGGTACAATAAGGAAAAAGAAGACACGCATATGTACACAAAAATAATGCTAGAGATTCGGAATAATAATTAAACAGAATGATGACACAAAATGAAACACATTAGAGTAATGACAAAAAATAAACGCAACATGCTATATAATATTTACGCAAAATAAATATGAGGACTATAAGTAAAACAGAGTGAAGCAAAAGAAAAAAATTAAGGAGGAAACAGAAATCAACACATCCTATACAATATTAGCGGCAAGAATAAACTTAAATATTGCAAAGGTGAGAGAAAAAAATTTCATAGACCTTTCTACTGTGAAGGGATATGACCGGTGGGGTTCTGTGGCATGCACAGAGTACAGAGCTGACACAAAATTTTGACGAAATGTACTGGAAGACGTAGAATTAAAAAAATACAAAAAAGTCACGTGATTTCCCTGAAAGGTACAGTTTTTCTTAGTGTTTTACGTACGTTCATTAATAATTTTCCAGCTGAGCTGCATGCATCTTTTTGGCGCGGCATGTTCGTCTGGCTTGCTGCATGCTCTTGGTGTTCAGTGCACCATCTTGAGGAGCCATTCCAGCAGCATGCATCTTTTTGCTTCATTCTCAATTTTATTGGACTACTTCAGTTGATTAGGGTTGAGCAGTGGGAACCGATTCGTGCGGCACATACGTTTTTGAGTGCAGACTTTTTTTTAAATTTTAGCAGACTATTTGTGGGTAGGCGTGTTTTGTATGAAAATTATTGAACCAATTGTCATTTCATTTCCGAGTAAAATATTTAATGAGCTTGGATTTTACAAAGCAGCTAAGAAGGTTTGCCAAATTTTTGTTCCATATCAACAACGAAGCGAGAATTATCTTCGCACACGCACGAGCGCGTGCACTTAGAGAGTGGCGGCATACGTTCCAGGAAGTCTTTTTTTAGTTTGTAAACAGCGGTACGTGCCATCGTCATACTGAGGTGCTTAGAACACGCGGGGAGCCCCCCACGTTTTTCACGTGGGGGGATCCCATAGACGGCGGTGGGGAGCTTTGGCCTGGGCAGAGCATAGGCGTGGCGACGTCGCTAGAAGTGGCTCACTATGTTGAGGGCACCTACCGCTGTCAGCAAATATGGAATAGTTCTGTAGGGCTGTCATGGGTCTGCCAGAAAACGAAAAGAGGCAAGCCGAGAAGAACAACGGGCTTTGGGTGTCTGAAAAGACGACTTGAGACGAGTGCCGGAAAAGCGAATGGAAGTCATTTTTTTCTTTCCAAACTAACTGTTTCGGTCCACTGTTCTTTTCCAGCCACGTTAAATCTGAAAGTTTTAATTCACAAGCAGTTAATGCTTCTGACATCACCTCTGAAGGCAGCACTACATTTGTAGCGCCGCTTCTGTTTGGAACTGCGGCACCTCTTGGCCCGGGGCAAGATAGCGATTGCGCAATGCGCAACACGAAAGCGCTGTTGGCTTTTTTGAGGACCATTCAAACTAACGAAACTATATGAATGATTCTTTTGCATATATATATATATATATATATATATATATATATATATATATATATATATATATATATATATATATATATATATATATATATATGCATGTTTGTGAGTGTCCAATTTATTGGCGCATATATGTCTGATCATCATATATATCATAGTCATCACCCGACCGACACCTAGAGCAGCAAGCTAAGCGATGAACCAGACTAACGTCCCGACAAATTGCATTGAAGATTATTATCTCTCTTCCTAACTTTTACTCTATTTTAGTCCATTCGGCATCATGAAACGAGCATCACCGACCTAACTTCTAGGAACAATACGGAGCCGCATAAAATAATGGGTGAAATTCTCACCAGAATACAGCAATACCCATCCTGCCAAAACACGCCAGTGAAAGACCCACCAAAACACGCCAGCCCGGTTCACACAGGACACCGCCATACCGGCCGTATACGCGTGGCCCACCCAAAACCGCTTCCCTATTACCAATATCGAGTCAACAGGAAGGATACACGAGACACGGACTGGTATTTCTTCCGACTGGAACGTATTCCACACTTGAAGGGGTCTTTATAGACATAGAATTTGGATTTGGTGGCAGGGTGTGTTACTGGTCATGGTTAGTAATTGTGTGTCACCTCTGTGTCCTGTGATAAACAGTTTCACGGGTCGTCTACCTTCCTAAGGTGGCCCATAGTTTTTATTTCAGACAGACTTCCATGTCTTCCGCCTGATTATACAGCTTCAGCGAAAGTTTATTTCCTCCTGGGTGCTTGGCTTGGGCATATATTTAAAGAACGATAGCGGGACAAAAATGTATTTGTCATTACCGGCTGTTAGGCAAATTTCTCTGCTCTTACTGTACGAGGCACACAACGATAACACCGATCTGTATACTGATGTGTCAACCATGCACTGTGCACGATTCTACGGTATCAGTGACCTTTCCCTAAGATATCACTGGTGCCAAGTTCAAGATAGGACAAGGACGACAAGTATTGGACATAGAAGGCCACAGAATTTGCTACTCATTGTTTATAAAATGGAGTGTGTTTAGTCACTTCAAAGCTCCTCTTTTATTTATGCCTTATGCCGCAGACTGAACGAACCACTAGACCTCAAAATTCGAGACCTCCTTTATAACATCGTCGTGCAGAAACAGAAATTGCGTTTTATTGGCTCCAATAACCTCCTAAATCTCAAGAATTCACTAAAAAAAAGCTTCTGCAAAACTGTATTTTTTGGCATTGCTTCCCCTAAAAAAACGCAGAAACATTATGAACCCTGCAACTTCAACGGTTGTCTCAAATATGATGGTACCCATTTCGGTACTCCTGAACGTTTGAAATATTTATATTTGAGTGCAAGAAAAGTATGAAGCCTAAATGACTTTATATATGATCTTCAGGGCATCCACAGTTAAACAAACGTACTATAGGCGTTCTAGTTTCCGCTACAACAAAGAAAAAGCTTTCACTTACCAAGAGGACGTAGTCGAGCACTCGTGCAGTACACAGCCATTTTGCAGTAGCCAGCCATTTTTGTTCTCTAGTTTTCTGAATAATAACTAAACACATGGCGCCACTTCTCGGAGCTGAACGAAAGCATCTCATCCTCATGCCAATTGTGGCAAGGGAAAATTAGACACGCTGATATCGACTGGTGGTGGTCTGTAGCCTTTAAAACAACGGTACCTACTTAATACCCTAGAACCGAGGAGGATAAGCCATTGTGTCACAATAGAGAATAAGTACGCCGAAACAACTGCACAGATGCAGCAGCTAAACTTCGTGTGCTTTCACATGATAATATAGTATCCTTTTGGAACACACCAAGTTTTAAGCTCAAACGCTTGCATGGCGTCGACCGTTCTGTTCGACTTCGTCTTTTCTGTGGACTTTTCATATCAAGAACAGTACGTTTCTCAATGTTGCGTGTTGTGACTTAGCAAAGTGCAATGCCTTCTGCATCGAGAAACAGTGCTCTGCTGATTACCGTGGCAGTAAAAGCACTATTAAGATAAATGCTGATGATGATCTTGATCTCAGCCCTAGCCACAGCACGCAAAGGCCATTACTCGTAACTAAGTCTTAGAGATAGGTCACTTTCAGGTCATACGATGCTGGAATGCCTGCCAAAGAAGTCAATCAAGATATTCCTAACGTTTTTACGTCCGAGTGGCCTATTAGAAAGACTGTCACTTTCCTGTTGGTCAGGTTCTCAGTTTTTTTGTTGTTGTTGTCACAAGCTTCCTTCATTTTCTACTCCATTTACTTTCTTTCTCTTCTTTTTATTATCAAAGTGCAGGGTAGAAAGCGTGGAGGTTTCCATCGATAACCTGCATTTTCCTCATTTATTTCCATCTTTCTCTCCAAACGTTCACGTGCTCGTTTAAAAATACTTGCTGCATGAAACAAAATTAAGAATGTGTGCACCGAAACGGTTAAACACGAGTAGAAATAAAGGAACTAGATAATCAAAGAGAGAGATAGAGTGAAAGGATAAAGAAAAAAAAAACAGATCTGCGTAAGGCTCGGAAGTGATACGGCTGAAAAGTTTCACGGCCGTGGCACATTTTTTCCGAGGACGCCAAGCGCAAGAGAAAACAGAACCAGGCCGGTAAAAGAAAGAAAAGAAAAAGAGTGCAAAGTCCGTTTTAGAAAGCGATAATAGATGGCGGTGAGCGGACAGAGAGGAGAAAACGCACGGCATAAGGGGCGCGGATCACGTCAGGTGGAGCGCCGTAGGGCTTGTTCATGTGTGTGGGGGGGGGGGGGGGGGAGAAGCACCGGGCAGAATGGTGCGAAACAAAAGCGAAAAGGGTGCCGTGCCGTCTTTCAGGCCGTTTACGAGTGACACGGCGCAAAAAGGAGCGCGGCTTCGCATCGATCACGCTCGCGCGCTGGGGCGAAAGCGGGAATGGCCGACAAAAGCAGAAAGGGGGTGAGGCGGAAACAACGCAGTGCCACGCACACCTTTCAGGTGCCATACCTGCCGACACGAGGGGCGGTATAAAAATAAAAAAAGACGTCCTGACACTTTTGGTGGTCCAAAAATTGTGCACGTAGACACATAACAAGAGGGTGAACGTACAAGCGTAACAGCGCGGGGTAAGCGCACGTCTGTGCCAGCAGACAAAGCGGCGCTCGTATCTCCGCGCTGTTGCTCTCGGCACAAGTCTCGTTTAGCGTTTCAGGGCGGCAGATCGACGCTAAACCATGCTCCAAAAAAGGTTCGCTTGTTCTCCCTGCCTAGCGACGGATCTCTGATTTCTTTGGCAGCTACATTTGCCCTCTGGCGTCCGCGATAAACACGAGACTGCTGCCGCCCTTGTTGATACTATTGACGCCACCGACATTTATGGCGGCCGGCTCCTGACGCTACTATTGTTGCTCAGATTTCCGGTGCTTACAAACAGCGGGTGACGTATTCTAGCCCGAACAGAAAAATAAAATAAAAAAGGTACTTCGTTTCAGGATACATGGCCGCGGAAAGACTCTGGCCTAGAAGTGTCGTGTACGCAGTAGCTGATGTGTCATTCCAGAGAGCAGGAACGAGGCAAGCTGCAAGTATAAATTTATTTTGTTTCCAATTGTTAAACTAAAGAAAAGCGGGATCACCTCGCTTCTCAATATGAGTGAACTACAAGTCGGTGCGGAAGATTGCCATTCGAAGATTGCCATTTATCTTGAAGGAGCGCTGCATGGACAGCTGATAGCAATACAAATCTAATCGTTTTGATGACTGCCCAGTCTTATGCTAAAACTAATGAATCCTTCTTCAAGTGCTTTTAACAAAGCTGACGTCTTATTAAGTTCAAAAACATATAATACGTGGCACCTGATAGAAACGCGTGTATAAGCAAACACTTATAATGAATTAGGAGTTTTCGATTGATAGCTACACTCTGCGCTTATATCGAACATCGAACAAGTGTAAATAAGTCGGAGATATGCACCGAAGAGAACCAAACAAGTTAAGCTATCAGATACCAAGTCTTGATTTCTCGATAATCAAAAGTTTGTCAATTCGTACTGCAAATCCTAAAATATTTTACAAATCAGCATGGACGTGTAAGGTCTGTTTGCTGAATCCGGTGACACCTTGCGCAATCGATGCCTGATCTCCACGCGTGCGTGACTAGCATCGCAACTATTGAGCTGCTGCAAAAGAAGACAATATGAAAGTAACAGCTTCTAACAGCTTCGTTTTGCTGCTGTGCTATGCGTTGCTTTTGGACATCAAAAGTATTTTCGATAATGTGGTACATGGAGCTCGTCTAGTGGCTTTGCGTGCCAGCGGCGTCTGTGGCAATATAGTTTACTTCCGTAGAGCCATCGTTCTGTATCTGCACGTGCTGTAGATATTTTCGACAAATGTGATAATCGAAGCGGACGCGCGAGCCAAATTATAGAATACGAAGTTCTTTCAGCCAATTTCTTGAATGATTGTTATAACAACGTCCCTTCATGTACTTTTATACCGAAAAGTACTTCAATAAATTTTACGAAATCAGATCTATAAACAACAACAACAACAACAACAACAATAATAATAATAATAATAATAATAATAATAATAATAATAATAATAATAATAATAATAATAATAATAATAATAATAAAAATAATAATAATGTAGACGTATAGCAATACGACAAAGAAAAAAGTTAAAGAACTTGGCTAGCACTTGTCTCCAAAAGCAATACCACACCCACCAATCTTAATCAAACTAATGATTGCATATAAATGTCTGCTAAAGTTGGCATTGCATTTATCCAAAGAATCAATTTTCTTCTTGTTACCATGAAGAACCCCAATATAATTATGAGGTGCTCCATAGTTGAAACTTCTGATTAATTTTCACCACCTGAGGTTCTCTAACGCACACCTAAATTGAAGTACACAGGCGCAATTAAACATCGCCTTCATTGAAACGAAGCCGCCGTAACCGTAACGCAATAGCCGATAAACTGCCACGATAGATAAAACGGCAAACACAGCATAATTTTTTTTAAATGACGCTTTCAGCTTGTGTTCGGATGATTTCTGACGCTGAAAAGTGCTCATTCGGAAGCTCATAAGCATTTGTAAGCCAACGCAGACAACTTTAGCGTGGCTGTTTTTAAATTAAAGTTCATCGATGGCTCAATCTTTTCATATAACGCAGGCGGCAGAATTCGAGCGGATAACAGTGGCATTAGGAAGGGTGATATTTAACATGTCTAGGAAGCTTTTTGATGCAATGTTGTTTGTTAAGCTTGCAAATAAGAGTATAATCAGTCGCAGAGTAGTTTATTTACACCATGCTAAAAAGATGCCACAGTGTACAAACCTTTCAAAAAATAGTTCAGGCCTTGTCCAGAAAACACAAACCCTGAAATATATCGAGGTACTACAAGGTTGTCGTGACGACGATAGCTGTAATGACGTCAAAATATCAGTAGTTTTTGGCATTGCGATATGAAACTTTATAAATTATATTTTGTGGTTTTTACTACCCAAAGCCACTATACCTAATCGCGAAGAACGCTTGTGGTGGTTGGGGCAGGAATACCTTCAATCACTTAATGTTCGCCTACTTGCACCTAAGTTCAAGCGTTTTACAAGTTTTCGTCTTCATCAAGCTGCGGTTGCCATGATCAACTTCGAGATCTCAGCGTCGCAGTAAAGCGAGCGTTAATATCGACCCGCCCTATACCAATAAAGAATTCACATATTTTGGTATATTTACAGATATTCGCAACTATAATACATGCCTGATGTGCTTGGATCGCATCACATGCAAATACTGCCCGTTAGTGAGCACATCCATGGTGTTCTGTGTTTTCCGCCTTTTGCCTATAGTCAGCTGCTTTCGCTTTTAGTAGCTGCAATGCGACCACGAGTTCAACTTTCATGTGTTGTTTTCTTTGCATTTATTTGTGTCTCGAGATAAATAATCGCTTACGCCTAGCCATTGTTTAGTGTTGCCCATGAAGCTAGCTCCGACTGGAGTGTAGTCGAAGCAAAAAAAAAGCCCGGCGACACGCTGTGCCGATTCTGCTTTCCAGCGCTTCCATTTACCCAGCAAGCAATGCCGGCACGACGACCATCTGCAGCTGAGCAAGCAAGTGGAAGCGCGTCCGCGGTGTGCCGCGTGGATAATTGACCTGGCCAGGTGTGCGTTCTATTTCGAAGCAAGGGCACGCATCGCCGACTCAGCGCCCGATCGCCTGGGCCACCACAAGAGTCGGCGTCGCCTTCTTCATCGATCTGAGCAGTGCCACGGGCGAGCGTGGCCGGCGGCAGCTGTCAGCAGCCCGGCTGGTGGGGCTTCCGTGTCAGGGAGGCCGGTTAATTTCGAACCACTCATCGGAGCCGCGTCCGGCGAGAACTTCCCCTCACGATTGGTTTCACGCCGGGATGTCAAGAGCACGTGGAGTCGTCCGCTTCAGCACAGCGAGCGGGAAGCGCGCGCTGCTCGTCAAATACCCGCTATTTTAGCACGTATAGTCATAAAGACTGTCTAGGCTGACGGTAAAAACGCTATATATTTTTCTCTTAATTTATTTAAATTTTAATGTAAAGTTTTCGCAGCCAGAAGGGCCACATTCATGGTCTCGTATACTCGACACACTTTTATACAAACGTGCCGTTACTTGACGGTAGAGCATGTTTTCTTGTGTGGAAGTTGAGGCTCTATATATGCCTATACATTTGCACGTTTTTCACTCACCTGGGCGTTGCGTTTGATAGGACAGAACGAAACACGTGGAAGAAGAAAGAGCAAATTGAAAATGCACTCACAGTTGAGACATGTTTGCTTGCTTGAATTACGCCATGTTACTTCCTCCCCCGCCTATTATACTGTATACATGCTGAATGTAAGTCTATGCGTTCGAACGGTTGTTAGGAAAGTTTTTATGTTTTTTTTTCTCGGGAAATATTACAGGCTTCTGGTGGCCGCTATGTAATACTTAAAATACGAACACGTCTTTGTAGAGGGACGCGTCCGGAGACAACGATACGTTTGTGGTTAGATTCTTTTTCAACGGTATCAATGTATGTGAGAGAACGGTTTTTTTCATGCCAATTATCTTCCGGCTCTGTTTTCCGACAACTAAATAAAAAGTGAGAGAATTTCTTCATAGCAGAATTAATCTACGACAATGACACAGTAGATCGCAGCGTCAAAGGTGACCGCCGAAAAAAAACGAGAAGACAATGCTGCCTATATCCATCCATCTACACCCGTAGGGTTGATAGGACCTTAAGTTGCTAGACACAGACATTGTTTGATTTGACACACCAGACAACACGCATTTAATCATCCCATTAAATGAATGTAATTGTCATCATAAAGCTTATCTTCACACACCACCTAATCGAGAAGCTGGTAATATATATGAAACTTTTAAGACAACCGCGTAACCTCTGCTAAGTTTGCGGCTTTATTATTTACGCACTATTGGCGAATTTTTTAGAAGTTTAACTCTTTCGGTACCGTATGAAAAAAAACATTTTTCATATGCGTTGGTAACATTGTTTTTGCAGTTTAAAAATTACTCCAGCACGTAGTATCGCTTATCGAATTTCGCACAATAAAGTGATCTTTGAAAACTTATACATACGTTGTAGAGCAACAAAAATATTTTGGAATAATTATAAGTGTGATATGTGTGTAATGTTTGCTTGCCTGCTCTTAAACAAAGAAAAAACCACCATATACGAAAAACGATCAAAAGAAAGCAAATTTAGAATAAAAATTTTGAAAATAAATGAGCCAGGAGCAGCGTAAAAATAATAAATGTTGCACAAAACATTTCTATTCGCACAAAAAAAAGTCAGAACCGAGGTGCTGCTTCACTGCTTGTGCCGTGCGCTGAAGCAATCTTTAGTTTTTTGCGAGACACAAGTGAACTCATACACTTTTCTCAGAAAATTTTTGTGTTTTTGTTTGCGGTGAAAGCCTGCAGGTGTTCTAATACAGATAGATGCTCGTAATGTGAATAAGCGTTCTATAAATCAGATGTCCAGCGAACTTCGCTATTTCGTCTAGCGACACCTGTTTCCATGGCCCATCTCACGCAATATCGCGCGCAGTCCTAAAACGTTTCGCACTGCTCCATAGTCAGGTTCAAGATGTGTTCCTGTGGCCTAAGCGTCGTGAGGAGAAGCTCTGATTGATAAATTGATATGTGGAGTTTAACGTCCCAAAACCACCATACAATTATGAGAGACGCCGTAGCGGAGGGCTCCAGAAAGTTTGACCACCTGGGGTTTGTTAACGTCCACCCGAGGAGAAGCTCTGCAGCCGGTGCCACAATACCACGACCCAGCAACGTGTGAACACTGCACGTAACCTGAGTCGCTACAAAACTGTGCACGAAGGTCAAGAGCTACGCAATTGGGGGGGGGGGGGGGAGGAGACAACTTGAAGCCGCAAACAAAACAAACCCTTGAACGGCTGCGGATGTATCAGGCTGACGCAAAGCATCAGAGTCATAAAACTTGAAGTGTAGGTGCTGTCATCCTCGTTCTCTAAGCTCGTTCTCAACCAGTGCAGGTGCGGTTACAAGACAGTTTCAAGCGGCGCGTTTTTTTTTTTTTTGCAGTGCAGGTGTGCACTCATGCGCGGGTGACGACGACAGCATAGGAGCGACTAGTGACACTAGATTCGGCCCTGTGTTTGATATAACACGTGAAACCAAAGCTGTTGGAAACTGGCTGACAAGGCCACCTCCACACTTGTGCAGGAGTGCATCAGCCTAATTAGAATTTGGAGCAATACTTTTGAGCAGCAACATATTACCATTGGAGCCCTAAAATGCCAATTTGGAGCCGGTTGCAGGAAAAAAAACATTAATTATTTATTACAAAAAACTAAATATGGAGTGGTATAAAAAAGAGGGCCCACGTTTAGAAAAAAAAGTATGCTCAAGCCATTCAACATCAGCCAAGTCGTGCAGAGTAAACATGAGCCTTGCTATTCCAATAAAAGTAGTATTTTGAGCCACCCCACTGAGCAAACAATGATGTCCACAGTAGGATTTGCCACGTTGCTTAAATACTGTGGCAGAAACTGTGAACTCAGATGTAGATCTGCCAAGCTGGCGACCTTCGAATTACAGTGATGCGTGAAACTGAAAGGTAGGGGTGGCGAAAAAAAAAAACAGTTTTTTGAAGGGCGCAGAAATGTCATACGCTGCTCCGAATGATTGCCAGTAACTTTTTCAGACGTCAGCGATCATACTAGTGTTCACAATTATGGCGTGTACATATCATCATCGTCATCAGCCTGACGAAGTCCACTTCAGAAGAAAGACCTCTCCCATGTTGCACCAGTAAACTCGGTTTTGTGCTTCTTGCTGCCACTTTATACCCGCAAACTTCCTAATCTCACCTGTCCACCTAACTTTCTGTTCCCCTTTACCCACTTGCCTTCTTTGAGAGTCTAGTCAGTTATCTTTAATGACCAGTGGTTATTCTGTCTACACGCTACATGCCAGGCCCATGTCCATTTCTTCTTTTTGGCTTCAAATATGATATCCTCAACCCCGGATTGTTCCCTCATACACTCTGCTTTCTTCTTGTCGCTTAAGGTTACACCTATCATTTTCCTTTCCATTGCTTGCTGCGTCGCCCTCAATTTAAGCTGAACCATGTTTGTTAAATAACAGTGGGACGTATACACACATGAGTAATTGAATGCTGTGCTGGGTCCCGCGAGTAGTGCCGACAGAACCTTCGAATAAGATACGCTTTTTTTTCGCAGGGCACCGGTGTACTGCGGTCAGGGTGGCTGAAGCAGCGTTCTGCACAAGTTAGAACAAGGCCAAGAAATTTTCGAACACCGCTACGCTCCCCCCTTTCCCCGACTTTTTTTTCCACGATGGGGGCTAGGTTTTGGGCACAAAGAGGCGTTTTGGTACATGAAATAACAACTGTGCGCGCTCGTTGGCCAGGCAACAGCCCCGGATACCTACCGCCGGGACGACGCAACTAACAGAACGTCGACAGAAAAATGTTTTATGTGCCGTTGATATGGTGGTTGACGTGGTCACCGGTGTTTGTAGCACGTCGACTCAGTTCGTGCACGGTAAATACAGTAAGCGCTCCTAGCTCTACTTGCTAACAAACAAATCATAGCCGTGTTTTCCGACTAGGAAGTTCATATTTCACTCGCAGTACTGGTGGCTATGGCAACGCTTTCTTTTGTTGAAAATGCGTCGCCCTGCCGATAGATATTCGCTGCGGTAAGCGGACCAATGGACGCACAGCTTTGTTTCTTTATTTGGTCGATCGCACCTCGCGAGTGCCCTGACCTAGTGGGAATATATCTTACACCATAGTTTAGGCTTAGGTTCTGCGAGGTTGGATTGACTAATGACGCAAACTGCAGGTGGGCAACGTGGCCTCCATTCCTCGATGAAGTTACCGCAACTTAGAAAATTTTGAGGCTGTTCGGGAATTCCGGGGCAGCGTGGTGCAATTTGAGCAAATTTCATGGTTTGGCGCAGCTTGGCGCAAACACGGGGAATGGTATCGAATTGGCGCAATTGACGCAGCTCTTGCACTCAAGTATGCGGGGTACCTTGGGAAATTTTTCTTCGTAGAATGAATTTTCCCTGACTGCTAGCAACAGCTGTTTATTGTATTGCTGGCATAAATGTCTGGCCATTAGTACTGCTCAACACTGTCAGGTTGCGAAGCTGACACCTTGATTTAACATTTGACTTGTAAAGGTTGTTTTGATCCCAGAACTTTGATTTTACTACATCATAACTACGTGGGACACGCACCTCTGTGAAGTTCGCCAGCCAAGTGCATTCTCCCAACAACACACACATTATTTCGAACGAAGGTCTACCGAAAATTGCTATATGTTGCCAAAGCAGGCAATAAAATGGACTGTGAAAGTTGAGTGGTTAAACTAATTACTGGAAACTGCTAGGTTCACGATAAACAAATTTAACATGCCAAAATACACAATCCAGAGCGTCAATTACACGTGATCGGTTTGCATAGACATGGTAACGAAAGAGTTGACCAGCCTTTTTTTTGTGCTCATCAATGTATGAATAGTCGCTTCACTATAAAAAAATCCTAAATTGAGCAAAGTATACTAAATTTACTCGATACCACGATCAAGGTCATGTCGTGATATAACTATCATGACTAAATAGCAACGAACGTTTCTTTAATGTTTTGTTTAATGTAAGTAGATCGTGCCAAAAAAGTTGGCTAGTGTGCGACAAAGAAGCTGGCCGTTCGATGTGCTTTCAAGTAAGTAACGAAAAATGCAAAACAATGTTATCATTACGAAGCAGTTGTGCCTACAGTAGCTATAGTTTTGAGCTACAATTAGAGGAACCACAAGTCAGTTAGGCTTGGATATAACGCCATCGCGTGAATGCTTTTCGACTGCCGATGAAGTCGACTTTTTCTTAGCGAGTAGCGACCTCTACGATTCATAGTTTCGTTTTCACACCACCAGCCCTTGCAGATAGTTCATAAGCCGGCATGTTCACCAGCCGGCATATTTCGTACACGATTTAAAAGTGGCGGGAACACCGGCGATCAGGAAAAGCAGAGACAACGTAACCAGCTACAAGAAGTAAGCGAACGGTGAAAAAAACATATATCTGCCGGAAAGGCGCGAACTCGAGCCGTAAATTACTGCATGTCTATGCTTCCGCTGTACAAGCTTTGCTCTCGGAGACCGATACGTCAGTACATACTTTGCTGTCTCACGAATATAGTGAAGGAAAACGGATCAACCCTCCCTAGCACACATTTCTCAGATCGAGATCACCCTGTGATTATAAGAACTACACGTTATTCCCCCGAAAAGGAACAAAAAAACTAAGCCTGTGCGGAAGGAACAACAGTCGCAGCGAAAGCTAGAACAGCCTTTTAGAACCATTTCTAAACACTAATTGGGTAAGTGCTGCAAACTCACTTGCTTGGCACCCACTATGGCATAAATAATAATAATTTCTCGGTAGTAGGACGGCATTCACTCTGCCATCCTTCATCATTCTTCTGAGAAGTGTGGTACCAGCTAAACACTTGCAAGGAACTTTGCGCCAATTGTTCATGCAGTGGCTGACGACGATGAGGAATTATGCCAGAAATGGTTATGCGCCACATTTATTAGATGATCAGGAACCTGCTTTTGTAATGGCTTTGATTGATTTGTGGTGTATAACGTCCCAAAACCACCATATGATTATGAGAGACGCCGCAGTGGAGGGCTCCGGAAATTTCGACCACCTGGGGTTCTTTAACGTACACCCAAATCTGAGCACACGGGGTTTTGTAATGGCTTTTGTAATGAATTGAAGCATTGGATGACCAACTCGTTACGCTATTCGCATTGTGTGACGCCTGGTTGTTCTTTTGCTGTTCTAAAACGCTTTATTACTCATATTAACGAGATTCATTTCCCCACATCACGCCTGCCTAAGACAAGTTTGCGAACAAATCCCAAGCACCGGCGTGGCTTAGTGGTAGAATACTGGGCTGGCACGCAGCGGACTCGGGTTGGAGCCTCAGTGTGTCCTTGGTTGTAGTTTTTTTTTAATTTTTAATTTCGTTTGACATTGGTTACGGACACTGGCGGCGGCGGCGGCAGACAACCACGGCGTCACGCGTGACTCGAGTTTTGATCTCATATCAGCTTTTGCTGTAAAACAATTAAAAAACCACAACTTCTGCTACCGCTTCCTTGCATGTAGTAGAAGATTTTCTTTACTAGCCAGAAACATTTCAGTAAGAGCGGTTAGGTTCCATCAAATGCGAAGAAATGCCTAGCACACAAACGAAGCTCATGAAAAACTCAGGGATTTTGGTTATTATCAACAAGGCTTGCTCTTGACGGGAGTAACAAGAAAAAAAATGCAAAAGAGCGATTATTCTCGCGCGCGCGTTCTGAGCGAACGCTGCGCTTAAGAAGGTGCAGGTAAGGCAAACGATCGAACTAATCCTGCTAGAGAAAATTGGCGTTAGTTCGGGGATTATTACAGCAACTGCGTCATCGAGATATGGAGAAATAGCGAGTAGCACAAAGTGTTCATTAATTCATGTGTCTTTCTTTTCAGTCGTTCCGATCAGATTGTAGTGAAATTTGCATAGTCTGTAAATCCGTAAGCTGATGCCAAATATCAAGGTTCGCTGTATTTTCAGCGGCATGCGTAAGCAAAGATAGGTGATGCATCGAGCTAATCTGGGGATTGTCCAGCGTCGACCGAATGCGAGTGTGTCACAAGTGCGTGAAATGAAGGAACGAAGACGACGCAGAGCTGCCAGACATGCAATGCAGATAGTATAGTGAGAAGAGGAGCGGTTTTATGAGCAATTACCTATGAACATGCTTTTAGTTTTGCATTGACTTGGGCAAAAACTGCAGACATACTTGAGCATGAAATATGTGCAGCATTTAACTGCTTAAGTAACGCAAGGAATGGTTTTGAGACGTTGCAACAGTTCCAAAATTGAAGCACTGCATGGCTACTATTTCATGCCTGTGGAAAAGAAGCATTTCATATTAAGTATATAGCATTAGGTGCCACAAGAACACTGGTTAGTTTAAGTCACGGCAATTAAAAAAAAGTGCCGAAAAGGTTGACTGGATGATGTGATACCTTAATCTGCGCTATGGCCTTAGAATTTGTGCATCACATACCAGTATGCAAGTTGACGTTGCTCGAGCGCACTTCAAACAGAATACTCGACATAAGAATTTTATGCGAAGCTATACCTATCCGGACGTGACCGCCCATCGCTATGTAATCTCATCTCATCGTTCGCTGTTTATATCTTCACGCAGTGTTGCTGTGCATTCTGCCGAAGTTGGGAAAAATAAAAGAGTACAAACGCCCAATAATAGCACAATCTTAGATTTGGAGAACCTTGCATGATTTACCATTTCAGGATACGATTCAACTCACGATTTGGGGCTACGTGATTTTCATTCTGTCGTCAAGATTGTCGCCGAGCGCCACGTAGCTGAAGACATGATGAGAAGAATGATCCCAATAAAGAAGTTCTGAGAGTATCGCGCCATGAGTACTAGAAAAAAAAGAAAAAAAAACGTCACCGCCTTCACATGAGCTTTCTCAATTCATAATGTCAGTAGAAGTACACAAATACAGTCCTCGAGGAAAACAGGGTGAAATAAGAAATATAAAATGTGTCCACAAGAGTAAGTATCCTATGTTGAGTAAGAGGTAACTGCGTGCGAACTGGAGCTCCGAGCTTCTTTGCAGGCATCTGAGAAAGCTTTGAGTAAAGTTGACGGAAGTGAAAGAGAAGAAAAAGAAGGAAGCAAATGCAGCAAGTCCAGCGATGGGATTCGTCATTCACTTCTAACACACGCTCCCCCGGCTCATGGTAGAGCTGGGGGGGGGGGGGGGGTTTACGGGGAAAGACGAAAACAAAAGCGAGCAGACGTCCATCGCCTCGGGCAGCCGGCGAGAAAGTCTGGGCTAAGAGGATTAGGGCGTCAAAAATCCCGCCAGATCCCCGATGAGCCCGGCGGCGGGCTTGACCAATCAAGCGGGCCTCCAGATGCGCAGAGGACTGTCGGAGTACGCAGCCCAGGCACCCGTATAGCCTCCCGTGGGAGCTGCAGCTCTGTCGGTGTAACGCTCTCGCATCGCCAACGGCACCTTCTATGTCTGACGGTACCTCAGCCACGGTTTCACCCATCGTTTGGTGCGATCGAGATATCCGCGCCATTCAAGATTTGGAAACGTGGGAGCGAGATGGAACACGAGAGAAACTAGTTCGCCACAACACACAAAGCTCGAAGTGGTGATGGTGTTTTTTTTTATTTTTTGCCCTTAATTTTGTCATTGTTAACGTTTAATCACCAAATATTCTACTTGTTTAACTTGTTTTTCTACTTCCATGCAACTCCCACAAAATAAACAAATGTGCACGAGAAAATGTATGCCCTCCGGTGTCTTATTCCAGTCCATTAAATTTTACAGAGGAATGTGTATCGCAAGCAGATCATGCCCTCCACGCATTCGAGTTTGTGCATTGCCTCGTCGTGACTGAGACCCTTCTATGAACGCTAAGAGTTGACTGCATTAGTGCGCGAACGATTATATTGTCAAGCACGCGTGGGTAGTCCGTTATGTATACGTCTTGTGACACCTGTGAGACATTCGAATAGATTTATCTTGAAGTATCCCGAAATCATTTCACAGCGAGCAGTGCTCATCAAGGAATACTAACTTATCGGACTTCTTTGAGTGGAATATGGACAACTCTTGATGACGGTCGGTTCCCGGTGGATGTTCTGCTCGGCATGACCGCAGGCCCCTCGATCCCTGCTAACAATCATGAACAAAAACTGATTCAGCCTCGCGTTTATGGACATTTCTTCGTGTGACTACTTTATTGTGCCTCCGTCTGCTAATTTGTTTTTCTTTTTTTCTTTCCTCATGTCTTTTTTCTTTATGTTTTCTCCTTTCCGAAAGAACCGGCAGGTATTGTGCCCCTTGAGGTGGCAGTTGTCAGACTCTTTCCTCCCTATCCACCCTCCAACTGTTTTTAGTGAACTCAAACATAATAATAATAATAATAATAATAATAATAATAATAATAATAATAATAAATGTTTCAGAGACAAGATTGAGAAGGACAACTAACAGCTTTAACCTCAGAACAGGGCCTCCACGAGTGAAAAGGGGGTCATGCGCCTCATGCACGCACACATTTTCTTGACGTACAAATACTTAATGCAACCTTCTAGTTAGGCTAAATGGGGTGTACTTATTAAATATATCCATTTTTATCGCCTTATGTAGTTGGATCTTTTGTGTTTTAAATACTTCATTGTAAATAAACCAGTTGAAAATCTCGGTGTGTTTACAGAGTGTCAGAGTAATTGTGCGACTCTGCAACACATCTTTGGACCGTTCCAACAGCGCAGGCGTTATTAAATATACATATGTGAATGCATTTACCGGAAAGCGCCACACGCTCTAGACGCCATAAACGTATCTTTGTAAAGCTCAGCAAAATGTACGTTAGAGGTTTTATGAAATCAGGCGGAGGCATATAGCAAACTGAGCCTGGGGAGATGGTAATAGATGTATTGCATTGAAAGTTACACAGGTTTAAGTAAACATTATGCTCTACTGCGGCAGTTTTGTCACAGCAGTTTAGCGATGCTTGTAACTCAGCTAAGATGAAAAGTTCATTGTATGCGTCATTGTTAATGAGTTTTCGTTCTATTGTTTGTTTTTCTATTCTTGCTTTGTGACACTGGAGCGCTAGAATGCAGAGGCATGAGCTGGAGACCTGTTCGAAGCGAGCACCGAGGGAGTTCACTAAGCCTTCCAAATCGTTGTCTTGAGGGTTTACTAGATGAAGTTGATGTGCTCCTAGTCCTACTGCCCATGCTTCTAACTCTTGCTTCATGTCCACTGCACATGAGTTGATGCCAGATAGAATAATCTGCCAGTTCACTCCTCTAGCCTGTCGATGCGTTCTCCTGCCTTGAGACTTCATTTTTTTAAAGTTGACAAGACTCTCGGGGGTCGGTGAGTCTCGAAGAACCTCCATGGTTTTTTTTTGTTGTTTTCGCGTATTCAGACACTCACTGTTCTATCAGGGGACGCATCCTTTGCTGGGTAGTCCAGATGTTTATGGAACACACTTAGTTGCAGCTTCAATCAGAAAAGCAGTAATGTACTGCACAGATGCATCTATGATAAAACCACATTTGTTAGTCCAACTTAAGCTGGCAATCCTATAAAACTGGTCTTAATCGGCTTTTTCTGTGAACCATTTGGAACGTGTGCAGGAAATCCAGATGATGTTGGTGTACTTAAAATTAAAGGAGAATGGTCTCTACCGGAAAGATTATTCATGAGTTTCCATCTAAGTAAAGGTATACGAGCGATGGGGAGACAATGCCGCGGTCTCTCGATGAGTAGGTATTGTTAGCGAGGCTCTACTATGTTGGGTCTTTTTGATTTAGCAGACTTGCGCCAGAAAAGAAACGAAACTTTTCAAGCAGGTGACCTCGCGCATCGCAGTGACAGTCACCCCATAAGCTGCTATATGCAATAAAGTCCCCTAGTACAAGATACTGTTCTGGAAGTTCAATGATTAGTGACTGAAATTAGTGATTCTTCAGTTCATGGCGTGGAGGCATGTAACTACTGCAAATTGTTACCAGTTTGTTGAAGATGACAGCTCGGTTAGCTACTGCCTCCAGGGATGTCTGAGGGGGGTAAATGTGTTGAGGCTGCTGCTGGATTAGCTATTATGGCAACACCACCAGATGCGACCGCACCATCTCAGTCCTTTAAAAGATACTGTAATTAAGTAGGAGGTTGGTGTGTTTCCATTTCAAGTGTGTTTCTTGCAAACGCAGCACTTTGGTGTATGTTTGTGTAGAAGTTGTTGGATATTGTCGAGGTTTCTCAGAAGTTCTCTGACGTTTCACTGTATTAAATGCGTCATTTTAAAGTTGTGTGGTACTGTATGTACAAAACGTGTTACTTTAGGTTGCAGGGCCTTCTCGTATCCCCGTAATTCAACGTTATTTTTTTGGGAGCACTCCAAAGAGTTTCCCCTATCCCTCGGCACCTGAGGCGCTGGAGTAGGGGGACTCATCCATCACCTCTTGCGAGGTGGTGGGTGGTGCCTGATCCGCAGGCACGTTCAAAGTTTCGGACCTAACTGCGCGTGCAGTGGTTCGGGGTCTAGCAGGCTCTGAAGTCTGCAGACTCTGTTAGGCAGGGGTCGGAGCATATCAGGCTACTCCGGCCTTAGGCACAGATGGCATGATCGCGGTGACACTCCCTGTGACACTCGCGGGCGTGTAAAGATGTGGCGCGGTGCCCTGGCGCGTCACATCTGCAAAGGAAGGAGAGTGCTGCACTAAATGAAAATAACCTGAAATAACCTCAAAACCGAGGTAAACCACTTGTCTTCTAGCGAACTACCTTTTCTCGGTTTTTGTTTATCACGTACCAGTCGAAGTAGAAATTTACTCTCGTGCTAGCTGAGTTTTTGAATGTAGGAAGGGTAGTATTATTTACCCCACTGAGGTTTCGAGCGAGTATAGAGAGAGTAAATTTTTACTGCCTTCACAAGGTTTTTAAGGTGATTTCTGGAAGTTATTTCAAGTGGTAAAAAAATAAAGTTGACGGGTGCAATAGCCCAAAGAGTCGACAAATTTATTAAATATCAAAAGACGGCAGAATTGATGACGCATAGATTAACATACTGACAAACACACACATACAACAAATACAGAATAAAATACCCCTTCAGCAGACTGCACGCATTACTCGACTCTACTTAGAAAATCTGGTATAAAGAGGAAGGACTTTTAGACCGGCCGTGTCGTGCCGGTAGGAGAGCTGTTTTTTGCATCAATTAACAATAACGGTTAAACGTGCAAGCATAAACTTCAGGTGGGCTTCAGGTCGCTAGGAGTCACACCGACCTTTTATTATAAACCCACCCGATTTCACCTTTTTGAATATCAAATAAGTAGCTCGCACACCGGCCTGTTGGTCCCACTCATTGTAACACTGCTGATGAACAAGTCCATAATTTACATACGTACCCACAGACCACGGCAGCTCAATGGTTTTCATTGAGCGGCGGTGCTCGAACACAGTAGCAGCACGTTCATGACAAGGGACGTAAAAGAGCGGTGCGCGCCTGTATGCAACCTTTTTACCGACGGCGTACTAGGCATTTTTTGAGGAGCACGGCTATGCGATGAACGAGAGCTGGCGATCACATAACACATCTTCTGTGCGAATTGCGTCGCCATTTCGGGCTGCAAAATTTGTGCTGAACTTTACTGCAACAGACATCGTCTTCTGTGGAACAAAATATATGCGATGCTTCTTTTACCTGCCCCGGCGACGCACTCACACTGGCTGGCTTTTTGCCAACGACGTAGCGAAGCCTTTCGCTTATCGCTTCGGTAACTGGTCACTCTTCAGGAAGCAACCATGGACGATCACACCAGCTTGATTTTGTTACCGCTGGCTGCTCTTCGCGAAGCAGCACGAAAGCGAGGTATCCAAGACGTACAGGTTCGGAGGTTCGCGCTCGGAAGCGCATGGCTGCTCGATGATGTAAAAACACGTGAGATTCATAAGCTTCACCAGACACACAGATCCCGAGCTTCTTCGACGTCTGTCTCCAGGGCCGCCACACAGCAAAAGCCAACGATTTGCGAAAATATGAAGGAAATTTTCCAGCAGGTTTTTTTTTCTTAGAGTGCTTCCCCCACCATCTTTTTTTTTCGTTCACAGAATGCTTTCCTCGCTTGTTGTGCTCATGCTGCTCTCAGTTCTAGTAAAAGTGCGTTGACTCGAGGTCAGTCATGAGGCGCGGTGATGCCGTACCAAACTTAAAAAAAACACCTGTAGTCCTCGCGTACCTTCACGACTCAGTGAGAGAGTCAGTCAGGGGGTTTTGGGCCAAAAGCCGGCGAAGCAGCTGCAGCTTGCAGTCACGTGGTAGTAAACTCTGAAACGCAGGTGAAAAATCACGTGATAGAAAACTCCCCACCAGGTAAATGTAGATTTTGACATCCTTTTACTACGTACCTCAGTGCTGGTGGTAAGGATATGTCATGTACCACCTTTTACTCCAACACGAGGTAGTAATTTTAAACGCGAGAGAGTGTTCAGAGGTCATGAGCCTCAATAACCCCAAACTCGGATAGTTTTTGCTTACAGTGTGGTTATGGAGAGAAAAGTGCTCGCGCTCCTCTTGAAAAGACATATTGAATTTCACACACAGCTCAAGGATTTGGTTTTCCTTTTTCCAAAGTTAGCATGATCGTGAGTAGGCGGAATGGCCTCCTTCGCAGTTAGCACAGCGGGCTTCTACAGTACAAGTTTCCGGTAAGTGTTCGTTGAAGCTACATTTTGCGCAAGTAGCGTGTCTTCTGCGCCTTTGCGACTCATGTCCAAAGCGCTGACATTTGAAACACCAACGAGAATTCGGTATGTAGGGTATGGCACGAAACTTAGACTAGCCGGTTTCAATTGAATCGGGATAGTCACTGGTACCGAACGTTATACTTATATGTTTCGTTGGTACTTCTTCGTTGTTTCATCGTTTCACTATTCTTTGGACCTTGACTGCATTCTAGTTTTGCCAACCTTCCAATAATTCACTCTCTGATAATGCCAGAAAGTCGTCATCAAAGACGAGTGCACCGACTGTGCCTTTGTGGGCCTGCGGAAACTGGGACATCTCCAAACGCAATCAGTTTAGATATGTTGTCGTATTGGAGCTTGTCGCACACCTCCAAAAGGACCACCTCCGAAAGTAAGTGGCCGCTTCCCAACTTGGCTACATGATGCCCTGGGCTGTTTGCTTTGGTAAGCGTTTTCGAGACAAATGATGTTGCTCGGACCATTTTGTTTGCTTTCTGGCTATGCATGACATAAAACTTGGGGAAGGACTGCTTTGGTTTCGGAAACAAGAAGGGTTCTTCAGTGCACCATCTTTTCGGGTGGCCATCAGAGAGGGGGGGGGAAATGTTGGTTCAACAGATTGTATAAAATTCTGTGGCGATGGTGGCCAGCCACCGCCGATCCCAACAAAGGGACGCTACAAGGTTTATACTTGTAGACGCATCGCCGCTATAACCAAAATATAACTACCCAAGCTTGGGTAACTACACCCGGTTAATCCTCGTCACCAACAAATTTGCAAGTAAACAGAAGAGGAAAAATGTCAGGGCAGATAAAAGTGAGAGATAAAGATGATGTAGGGAGAGAAGGAGAGGAAAAGTGATTGCCGGTTTACTCTGGGGTGGGTCAGCCCAGGGATGCCGTCTACGTGAAGCCTGGGACAAAGGGGAGTGTTGCCTCTGCCGGGGGGCTTTAAGGTCGAAACACCGAGCATCGGCTCAACTCCCAGGATCCCCTTTTTACCGAACACGGCTCAGTCACGCATGGCCAGGTGTGAAAGAAAGTCAAACCCCCGCCCCACCCCTCTGTTAGCTCGAGTCCGCGGTGTCGCTACGCACCAAAAGCCTGCTTACGCAGACGCCCCTGTGGCCCCCACTACCTTGGGGTACAGCAAAATTAGTACAAAAGGGTAACATGCTTATGAAGACGACTCACTGGTCATGACATGAAGAATGTCGAAATCTCGTCACGTACGTTGTCAAACACTTTCAAAAAAATAGTGGCGCATACTCGGGGGCGGGTATGTGCCACAGGTGATAGACATGTATTTTATATCTACCCAGGAAGGGCGAGAACATATATGGGTAACTTCAACGTTTGAGTGTTCAGAAAAAGCTGTCATAGGCAGCGTTGACCAGACTAATGCTAACAATAAATGTCAAGTGTTCCGGAAGGAATCGAACCCTAGCTTTCCGCGTGAGAGTGAAGTGTTCGAACGATGGTGTTCCAGTCACTGCGACTAAACTCAACCCCGCTGTATATGATTTTGGCTTATACACTTTTATTACGATTGAGCTTGGAACCTTCTGCCATCAGTTCCTAGCGTCCCTATACATTACGTGCCCTCGAGCTCTTCTTTGTTGGTTTCTTCACTCAGCCCAGAACGTGCAAATAATGACCATTACCGGTGGCGCAAAATTAGGCGCACAGTTCCAGAGGGTAGAGTGTTTGTATAGACTTGATCGCAAGAACACCTCCTTGCAGCTTAATTTTGCACGAACGAATGAAGCCGTCGGCGCTGTGGCACACTTCCATCATCCTTGCAAGCTTCCATAGCTGGCGTGGCGCACTGTCGGCATGCACGAGTACGAAATCTCCTTGTTTCACTGCCGTGGTTGATCTTGTGTTACCAAAGCATGCTGATCATAGTTGCAGCAAGTATTCTCTTTGCCACCGCTTCGGAAAAGTTTGAATGAGTAGTTTTGTGTATGAATGTCTTTGTATGGCATCTGCTCGTTTGGAGTTCCCGGTTATTTCATCGGCGGCCAAATACGGAATCGACGACAACCTTCGTTCAAGGAGAAGTTTGGCTGGTGTTAGCGAACAAGCTTCTCCCACATCGTTTCAGTGAAAGTAAGAGGTCAGGAGTTTCGGACTACTTTGAACTGAGCCAGCACTGTCGATATTTCTTCGAAGTTCAGACGAGCTTTGTATATCATTTTTCGCAGAGGAAGCTTCACTGATCGTACCAGGCGCTCCCATCATCCACCCCGTCAAGGAGCATTTGGTGCTATAAACTTTCACGAACTACCGTTGGTGCTTAGGTGACCAATGACTTTCTCTTGAAACATCATTCGGTGTAGTTGCCGTATGTCAGCCGATGCCTTGTGAAAAGTTCATGCGTTGTGAGAGTAGATCACGCTTGGTAATCCTCTTCTAGCTGTCAATCACCGTAGGCATAGTAGAAACCCTTCTGATGTCATTGTCGAAAACAGCTCGAGGTGTACGGCTCTAGATATAGCACACGTGAAAAATGAAGCGTAACACTTCGTGTCACCTGTATTCGTACGTGTAAGAGGGGGCCGGCGAAGTCTACCTCTACCATTTCGAATGGGTTCACCGGTGACACTCGATGGCTTCCTAACGGAGCAGTCTCAGCTCTTCCTGGGCACACTGAAACGCTTGCATACGTAGCAGTCGTGCAATGCTTTCTTTACCAAAGTGCGAGCACTTCCAATCGAGTAACATTCTCGAAACTGCGTGAGCGTATCTTTAACTCTTCTATGTAGGACTTGAAGATGAGCTCTGTTTGCCAAAAGCACCAAAAAGTGATGGCTAGACGGTGGTATCATTGGGTTCTTAACGGCTTGCGTACTCTGCATGAGCGATAGGTGGCTTCCAACCCGAGAAACTCCGTCTGTGTTTAGGCAAGGGCGTAGCTCAGCGTTTCGAGATGTGGACTGTACTGGTTGGTCTTTGCACAAACCAATGAGCTCTGCAGGAAAGCCTTGTTCTTGAGTACGTCTGATCCAATATCGCTCAGTATTCGAGATTTCTTTAGCCACCAGATATTCAACTTGATTCGTCCTATTTCTGCAACGGACGGTGAATCTTAACACCGGCGTAGTGACTCTGAGTAGGCGCTGAAGCCCACCATACCATCGAATGTCGATGATAGGAGTTGAGAATCGCGTTACTACCGTGACGTGCACTGATGCGACTTCATTTTGGTTGACATCCTCTATGTATGGTTCATTGAAATGCAGGGGCGATTTTTGAGCCGATCTAGTCAACATTCGTGAGCTGATTAACACAGCTAAAAGCTTGCATTTTGGTCACATCGCTGCCTTAATGGGTGCTACACGTGACTTCGCAATCAACAACGTCGGCTTCTGAGGACTTAGCACGACGTATATTGCTGCTTCGTACGCTACTACACTGGCGTCATAGAAGACATGTACCTGCAGCACATTGAGTATCTTTCCTCCACCACACATATAGCAAAGAACAGTAATAATTGGCAGTTGTGGAAGCTTGACGACCCAACCACGTCATTCCTTTTTCAGGTCTTTGGGTAGCACTTTAACTCAGTTGATCCATCGTATCCAGAGCTTTTGAACTAATATTCGTACGGCAATGGTATTTGGTCTGACAAGTACCAGGGGGTCAAATATTCATGATGCTGCATACAAGACAAATTGTTTTGTTTCCGTTCATGTTGCCATAAATCTGAGTAGATTTTCAGCCGAAAAGCTGAATTCATCTCTTGCAGGATACCCCACCCAACCCAGGACCTTCACGGATGTTTCATGAACAACTACCATTTTGTTACTGGTAGACGCTTACTGGCGTTCAAGATTCCGCATCATTTTTTTATTATTTATTTATTTATTTTTATTTTATTTACAAATACTGCTGTCTCAGTTTTTGAGACATTGCAGGAGTGGAATACAAATGTTCAAACAGTAAAACAAATTATCAGAATACATGACTACGCAACTCTTTTTCGAATTGCAGAGCATCGAGTCTGCGCAGAGACCCATCAAGCTCATTCCATAGATCCACGGTCCACGGAAAAAAGGAAAACTTAAAGCAGTCGAGACTAGCTCTAAAGGGCGTAATGTTTAAGGGATCAAATCGTCTGGTACGGCGCGCAGAAGCTGCAACAAAAGAAATGGGCGCTAGAACACCCAAGCCTGTGTGAACAGTCTTATGCAGGAGGATGATACGATCGCAAGTGCGCCGATGTTCTAGAGACTGCAGTGATAAAACATGCGCATGCGAAGTAGGCGAGAACCGCTGGTCATAGCGACGAAAAATAAACCTTATTGCTTTCTTCTGAACAGATTCTAACATAGCTATGTCATGTTTATGGTGAGGCGACCAAACAACCGACGCATATTCAAGTATGGGCCTGACCAAGGTCTTGTACGCTGTCAATTTGCATTCTTTTGTCGAGTTGTTTAAAGTGCGTCGGAGATACCAAAGTTTTCGAAGAGCCTTGTTGCAGATTGTTTCGACGTGCGTGCGCCATTTTAAGTTTGTTTTCAGAGTTACACCTAGGTATTTAAACTCCGTGACACGAGCTAGACTGACACCATTATTAGTGTATGCAAAACTAAGAGGCTGTTTCTTATTTGAAAAGGTCATGGCTACAGTTTTTTTGAAATTAATTGACATTTGCCAGTTTTCACTCCAATTACAAAACAATGAAAAAACACTGTTCAGGGCTTCCTGATCTTCAACACTAGAGATGGTGTTATAGATAACGCAGTCATCTGCATACATTCTTAGTTTAATTTGTGTGTCACCGATAATTTCTGCTACGTCATTTATGTAGATAATAAACAAGAGCGGCCCAAGCACCGAACCTTGGGGCACCCCTGAAGTGATTTGTACTTCAAACGATTTCACATGGTTAAACGTAACAAATTGTGTGCGTGACCGCAAGTAATCTGCTATCCAGTCAACTAGCTTATTGTCACCAAAAAATGTGCGAAGTTTAACTAAAAGTTTAGCATGGCAAACCAAGTCAAAGGCCTTTGAATAATCAATAAATATGGCGTCAATCTGTCCTCGGTCGTTAAGAGAAGAAGCGACGTCGTGCGTAAATTCAAGCAACTGTGTAACAGTAGAATAGCAAGCACGAAAACCGTGCTGTGATCGGGAAAGTATATTGTGTGCATTTAGGTATTCTACAATATATTTATGAATGATATGCTCCAAAAGTTTAGAGCTGGTAGAAAGTAAAGATATTGGCCTGTAATTTGGTATTAATTGCTTGTTTCCAGACTTAAATACAGGCACGACGTTTGCTAATTTCCACAGCTGGGGAACTGTTGCAGAGATTAATGATTTTTTAAATATTACAGTAAGATAATTAGCACACCACTCTGAATATCTTTTCAGAAAGACATTGTGAATACCGTCTGGGCCAGAGCTTTTCGTTACATCAAGATTTAATATAAGGTTATGTACTCCAGAGGAGCTTACTTCAAGATCAGGAAGAGCAGACAGATTGCTGCATGCAGAAAACGAAGGCTTGATGCCGTTATCAGTGGAAAAAACAGATTTGAAATAATTATTAAAGGCATTTGCTATAGCTTCGGGATTTGAGCAGGATTGGTCATTAACAATAAATGATGAAGGTATAGACGATACAGGACTAATCGATCTCCAGAACCTGGATGGATTTTTTTTTCATAAATCTAGCCAAAGTATTGCTGAAGTAGTAGTTTTTAGCCTCTTTCATTTTAGTGCCTAATCTACTTTTCAATGTATTAAATGAAGAAACATTGTCGTTACACCTGGAATGACGATTCTTACGTAAACGCTTTACGCGACGAGTGAGTTGAATGATTTCTCTATTATACCATGGGTGTCTTGGGTTCCGTTTAATATACTTTTGAGGCACGTACTTTGATTGGCATTCACGCACAATGTCACAAAACTTAAGGAGCAGCGTATCTACATTGCAAAATTCACTGCAATATACAAATTCATCATAAGATGAAGCTAAAGTGTCCAATACGGAAGTATCATCAGCGTTAGAAAAGTTCAAAACAGTTTTTATCTCAGGTCTTTGAGGTGGACACACTAAGTTCAAGGCAACTTCGACAGCTTTATGGTCAGATAACCCATCGATGACTTCGCATTTTACACCGTGCGATAAGAGTTGCTGGTTTACAAATACAAGGTTTTCCAAATGCGCGTATCATTTGCGATAGGTCATGCCTTCCGATTTTCATATTGTTTGCACTTCTTGGCAAAATCTAGCAGCCTTCTCTTCTGTGTCGGCACCAGTGACGAAGTCGTTCACGTAAAACGAGTCAACAAGAGTTTGGGCTATTTGTGCCATGGCAGCTCGTGCTTTTTTTACTTGGTAGAGAGTAGTAGCTCTAAAGGAGGAACGGGCTGCAATTGGCTCCGAACGGCACTCGCGTCATCCTCTACACTTGCAGCTTGGGCTTAGACAAACCTCCTTTTTCAAACTATGAAAGAAAACGGACAGCATCTACTTTTTCTGCTAGTACCACTATCTGAAGAAATGTCTTTACTATGGGGGCAATCATGGCCACCGGGTGCATTCTTAAGCGTTGTAGTATATGCATGAGGTCTTGATACAAGTTGTCACCTTTTTCAAGGCAGTCGTTCAGCGACTTGCGTCCCTTGGCATGTCACAAAGCGTCGAACACCACTCGAATTTTTGTCGTCAGCGCTTGTTCACATATGACTACTTGTGCGACATACAATATAACTTCGTCACGTCTAGTACTCTCTTATGGTGCGGTCATACGTTTCGAGCAGTCCCTTCTTGGCGCTGAGAGGGCTGACAAGTTTGTCCGGTCGAGTAATACCGATTTGCCTGTTGCTTGAAATCTCAAATTCATCCTTCCAAGGAAGGGTCACTTCATACCTTCCGTTGAGAAAGCTAATGGTTTTCTCGAAATGTGTCATGGTTGTCAAGTTCCCAAAAGGAACGCAGAAACTCGGTGGAATCGATAGCGAGAACTTTGAGCACGCACGCGTTCATGTAGCTGTTGGTCGAGACATCCACTGCTATGTGCTTTCCTGCAAGGTCCATCCCAACTTGCAGTTGAGTGCAGTCAACGATTTATTGCCTTCACACCTTGAAATTTCACCGGTCAACAGTTGCCACATTTGATCCTGCCCTAGCAGTAGGCTGATACCACTATTCGTTATGACAGACGGGTGCATCAATTCATCGGCGACATCCCTACTGAGCTTCTTGAAAGACGCGACGAAGGCTACGTTCATTGTCACCTCTTTGATGTCCTGGCAGATGTATGGGATCTCGATGGATTGCCTGACCATCCCTTTCTCGGAAACTTGACTTCGCATCTCCGTTCTACTATGCGATTATTTTCAGCCTCTTGGTATAATGCACTTGCGAAAGTGTTGAAGGCAATCTGAGTGGTTTCCACGCTTTTCAGCGGAAGATGCTTGGATAAAGCTTCTCTGACTACCAATGTCAAAAACTTCTCTAACGTAGCGGCAGATGTTATTGTCTATGGTTTAAGCTCGGAAAGTCTTCAGAAAGACAAAGTAAGGAAGCTTTCATTTACGGGTCATTCTCCCAGCGGTGTACGCACTGTCGTAGTTTTGTCATCGTTATTGTTTGCATAAGATGTAGGCTGCGCGCTCTTCTCCGGGTCACACATGGTCGTAGCGTGTAGGCTTTTGCATCTCGAGCAGACAATCTCCCTTTTTACAGTCCTGTGCTCAATGTCTTCTGGTAGAGCAGCGGAAACATTTCTTATCGTTCAACAGCAGTTCCTTCATCTGCTTCATATGTAACTCAGCTGGGCACAATTCGGTTTTCTGATGATTTGACAGAAGAGGGAGCAGTTATACTTTCTTGGTTCTCGCACTGAATTACTGTGAAGCAGAGATCAGGTGAGTTTCCCTTGGCGAGAATACGTCGACTGACTTATCACTGGTTGGGTTTCAATTTCTCGACATCTGGCGTCCTTAAAGTCCCTCTTCTCTAAGCTTTCCAACTCGATGCACAGAAAGTTGAGAAGAACATCTAGTCCTACGAGTGTACCATTGCCTTTCAAGTCCATTACACCTGGACGGCACACGATCGATGGTACTGCACTACAATGTTTCCGCCAGTAAATTGTTGGAGAGCTTAGATGAGAAGGAGACTTTATGAATGTCAAGAGGATCTAGGCCTCAGATACTGACGAGTTCTTGGTCGTACAAGTTGCGCAGAGCTTTGGTGTCATTTGACGAACGGACAGGGCTCCACATGCGTAGCTTTGCAGAATATTCTTTCTCTAGGCGCGTCTTGTCACCAAAGCGCATGGTGATAGCATCGTTGTAGCAGCTCTCAGTCGTCAGAAGGCCCCTTATTACCGATGGAGGGTATTTTTAAATATAAATTTGCAGGCAATGGAATTTCTCTTTGGCCATTATGTGGAAGTTTCAGTGAACAGTTTGGTCAAGTCATTTTCAAAATTCACTCCACTTGCATAGTTCCACAGAGAATAGAGCTATTGTCAATTTAGGCAGTGTAATGCCTGTTCCGTCTAATGATGCTGCAACTGTTTGAGCGACCGTTCCTTCGGTTGCAGTTGACGACAGTAGCATGCGATTCTTCTTGCTACTAAGGTCCGCTAGAATGCGAAGAGCATTGTCTTCGTATTCTAGGCTGGCGCTATACTCAGCCTGAATCATTTCTTCGGGAATGTGCCGCTCGATTTCGGCGTTCACGTTATTAGGATCGTTGTTGTTAGCCTTCAGTCCCTCATATATGAGGTGGAGCTGGTCATAAGTCGCAGAGTTGTTAGCGAGGAGACCACTAGCCTCGTTTATAATTTTCGTGTTCTGTGCTCACCGTGATGTCGACTTCGACTTTAGTCGGTTGATGGCGGTGCAGTTGACTGGTAGCTGTCTGTAAGTCACTGGTTTTCAATCCCGGGTTTCGGCATGAAACGTTCGAACGATGGAGTTAACGCGATTAAACTCAACTCCGTCGTCAAGGGTTTTGGCTAACGAACTTTTATTGAGATTAAGCTTGGAAGCGCTCTGCCGTCAGTTCCAAGCATCCCCGCTTCAAGTGCTCTCGCGCTCTTCTTGCTCGGTTCCTTTACCCAGCCCTGAACGTGCAACTAATAAGAGAAGTATTCTACCACAGAACCGCTCCAGGTCCCGCATATACCGTTCAATTATACCCTAATGTTCGTGTAACGTCAATTGTGGTTGCGGTACTAAATATTAAGTTTTATAAACATTGCATATGCACTCCTATGATACAGCCGTCATGTAGGGTGGGTTAACGTAAATTGCAGTAAGACGCCATCCACTAAATGTGATTTGTGTAGCAGTGTTGAGTGCTATTATCCTCGCGCGCAACAGCGCTAACAGCTGTGCCTAATATCAGCCTACCGCTTCTGGCGTGTCTAATATCTATGTAGCTGTTCGCATACTTACGCCAACTGTAAAAAAAACTGATAATATAAAAAGATATGCGGCTGTTTGTGCGTGTAAAAAGATATGCGTGTTCGTGAATTTGTGCATATTTTAGCGCCACTTCATAACGTACTGCCCAATTAAAATATACAAAATACATTCACCTTCAATCCGCATGATTCGGCAGACATTCACTCCCAAGGTGCGTGGGATCTGCCGAATTTATTTAACTTACGAGCCACACAGCACACGATGACGACTTCGTCAATTCGAAGCGCAGGGCCCCAGCTGAGATGGGCGCAATAATTTCTTTCGGCGATGCTTTATGTTCGCCTTGATCACCCAACGCATTCGAGCAGATATCAGGGAGACGCTGAGCAGACCAACGAGTTTCCTGTAAATACATTTTAGAGCGAACTCTTGCGCTGCTTTCTATAGGAAATGCAACGCCCGGCACTTCAGCCAGCATGGGAATGATGGGTAGTGCACTGATTTGTCTAATCTTTGTTCTTTTGGGCTCCGTTTTGCTCGATGAGGCCTGAATCCGCTACGCCTCAAAACAAAGTTTGGCAGATTCAGCAAATCGGTTCACGAAGTTCACAATGGTTTGTTTCTTTATTCGATACAAAACAAAACACAACAAGAAACAAAGTCACAAGCTCCTTCGAAGCCTACAAGTGCGAGGACTAGGCAAATTCGTGTACTACTACCTATCATTCCCATCGTGACTGAATGATCGCTGAAGTACCACAGTCTCCTCTAGTTAATTTTAGGAAATTGTGGAGCAGATCATGTGACGCGATTGAATACATGTGAAGGGATTTAATGCCCTTCCTATTGGCTAAAGGGCCGTGTAAGCTTCGCAGTGCTGAAGAGAACTTCTGAGATGGAGTATACAGGCTTCAGTACCGTCATCGCTTTGAAAAACATAGCGAGGCAAGGTCCGTTGCTACGGCAATAGGGGACAAAAACTGAGAAAATGCGTGTCACATGAAACTTTATTGCAAAATCAAAACAATACTTTGAGGCGAACCAAACCCATGATTTGATTACGATGCATGCACTCTACGCTTTTCAGCGTGCATTAAATTCATGGTACACGGGTGCATTTGCATTGCTGCATTGAAATGCGGCAAGGCGCTGTGACCAGGATTTTCACCTCGCAACATCGTAGCAAGCGACGCAGCGCCGCAAGTGCGAAGCCTACCCAGCAAATGTAAAAAAAACATACTTTTTTCTTCCAAACTGGACTCCAAAACAGTACAGCGGTTTCTGAGAAAGTGATTGGCGTGCAAATCAGGCGTGAGAACTCGCTGTCGTAATACTGGCTTCGTAGGCTTGAATACGCATTAGCTCGACAAAGGCGTGACAGAGAATTAGGAGGACACTGCAGAATACTTTTTGAACTTTCGAACAGCTGTAAATGCATAACTTAAAACCATGAATGTTGACAAAGAGAGCTAAAAGACCCACAGAAGACTCACCCTGGAACACCGCCAGATTCGATGTGGTTGGCCAAGGTGACGTCGTCGGACCACACATCGTATTGCCATTTGCGCAGGCCCAGCACACCGCACAACGCGTTTCCAGTGTGCACTCCAATGCGCATGTCCACGTTCACCTCGGTGGCCTCGCGGTCAACACTGCACAGGAGACAAACAGTAGCTCTTAAGGCGATTCCCAGACACACATTTAAAGCAACACACAGCTGCGAAAACAATTCATGGAAACATGAGTATTTTTTAACAGCTTTAAGGGCGCCGAAAACAGGTGGCTCTTAGAGCTCGAGATAAAACATCGGGTGTCCGCGATAAATCCTTCGCGCCGTCGCTGAAGGAGCGACATGCCCACAGAGGCAATGGGGACGAAAATTAGACGCGATAGTAGCGCCGTTTGGATTCGATTGGCAGTTGTCAAAATATCAAGCAATTACGATTTTACTTATAACCGGGAATGTTTTACTCTCAACTGAGGTTTTCAAGTGAATAATAACTAAAAAAGTCACAGTTTCACCACCAGGGCTAAGCAATAATTGCGATAGAAACAACTTGGAACGTAACGATGAGAACGGCAAGCAGATCTATACGTGCAGCGGCTGCTCACGTGAAAATGACGCACAAGAACAACATACACAGAACGACAGAGAACTAACAACGTTTACGGCCGGACACGTAACACGCTGTTTAACGAAAAACAATGCATGAAACGTAATCACAACTACAGATGAGTGCAAACTAACAAGTGTCCCAGTTGTTATGCTTCGCTGTGTATGAAAAGCATGCTCTTTTTGCAAACGGGACCTGTGCAGCGAGCAGAAGTGACTTTTGTGGACCCGGCCACTAACGCGATCGTTTCTCGTTTTAGTTTAGTACATTCCAGTAAACTAATTGCTAGAAGCTCACAAATATAATGCATTCTTATTTGAGTAAGTTGTGAGGCCGCGTACAAGGCCGAGTGAAATGACAACGCTGATCACATAAACTTGCATCAATAACTTATTTTATTGCGAGTCAGTCGATTGATGTTTACATAAAATAAAGGCCACGTAAGTAATCTTTCAGCATATGCAGCAGTAAAAGACATGCATGCATCAGCGTTCATGTGCGGCAATGTACGCACTATGTATAGCCCCTACGCTGATGCTCGGATCATTGCAGCTGACCAGCGCTGCCTGATATATACATCGAACAGCATAAAACATTCGCTGGTGTAAGTAAAGGTATACGGCTAACGTCTCGGCACTTCGGTAATTCAAGACGTCACACAACTCATTGACAGTATTCGGCAAACTTTCTGTAATTGATATCAAGACATCCACGTAGCTTTCACGAGCAGTGCGTTACGACCAGACAACACGGTGGAACTGTTTGTTTTCTGGTTCACGATGCTGCCTGCTGCTACCACCTAAAGTTTGTCACTTTCTAATCCCCAACGCGTTTGCGCTATCGGAACCAAACAAGAACAGAGAAATATGTGCACAAGACGATCGCTAGACTTCAAGTGAAAATTTCACACTGGACACGTGACATATAAAATGAAAAACAACAACAAAAGTTTAGCTGATAGTAACGTTCCCATTCTGCCGTTAATGCAAGCTTCGCGTCGTGCATGCGCCTTTTCAGGAAGCCAATTGAGGGCACACTTAAAGATATATCTGCCTCCCTGTGTGTATACATGGCCGCACGGATCTCACGTTGGATCTGGTCATGATCCCGTCGCAACACCCGAGTTGCCGCAATTGCTGGGGTGCACCCACACCGCTCACAATGATCGGCCAAGTGGTCCCCCACGGCAAGCGATCAAACCACTGCTCCGATTCTTACCTTTTTAGGTAAGCATGTGTGAAAATAAAGCATAGAGTTGCCGTGCCTGCAGGTTCTTCGCGAAACGAGTAAATTAATGGTATGCGTTGCGGCTTGGTTATTTCCGTCGAGCTCCAAAAACTCTAGCCAGCATCATCTTTTGAGTTTTTTTTTATAATAATGATATGTGTGGTTTAACTTATAAAACCACAGCAATGTCCTTATTTTAATACGTATATAATGTTGCAGACACGTTAGGATAATATTACTGATTAGTTATACAACCAATTAGTCTCATTATTGTAGTCCCTAATAACCGCGCATACCTTCACATTGGAAAACTCAGATATATAGGCTTCAAAAGACAAAATGACAGGCACAGATAAATCCATTCCAATACCACGTAAAGCTATTTCTATAAAAGTTTTTCGGACTGTAGTAGGCCGCCTGCAAGTCAAAAGGAAATTATCTATTTTTCCAATTCTCCACACGACGCGCGCAGTGGCCATGCTGCCTTTGAAAACATTTACACCATGTTACCGTGTTTTGTTTTTATGCGAAGCATTTCTTAGCGAACTTCAGCGACTTTGAGCGTATCTATCTATCTAGCCGCTTAAGTTTGGGCACTCTCGTGGTAACCCCCTTAACTTGGCGTGAACCGAAATTAGCATGAGAGAGTAAGATGATTAGACGAATATTAAGCGCTAGTTAAGGCATGACTAACGTCACGACCCCGTCACGTAATTCGTCAGACACTTTCCACGATACAGTGGCACATACCCACGGGTGGTTATGTGCCGCTGGAATGCGGGTATGTGCCACAGGTGATCGACACTTAGTATCTATCCTGGAATAACGAGAACACACATGGGCAATTTTAACACGTGAGCGCTAAGCAATACCCTACGTCGGTAGCGTCGAGTCAACGAGAAGATAAAATAAGTTTCAGGATCCAAGCAGGAATCGAACCCAAGCATTCTGCGTGGCAGTCAAGCATTCTACCTCAAAGCTACGCAAGGTCTCAGAACCACTTTTCAAATAGATGCTGATATTCGTGAAACGTCAATAGTGGTTGCAGTGCTGCCTACCCATTTTTATGAACATTGCACATGTATTGCTTTGATACATTTGACACGTCTGGTTAACATCTGTTGTGGTTACGTGCCTTGCGCTGAAGTCTATTTATGTAGCAGTGTCCAGGGCCAGCGTCATCGCGAGCCTCAGAACTACATATTAGCTTATGGTGTTTCTAATGCGCATGTTTCAATTGGTATCGTTGAGTAAGGCAAACAGCCGGTTATATAAACATCTGCAACTCGTCAACATATTTCTGTGCGTGCTACATTTGTACATGTATTTAGCGTAATTTCATAAAGTGTCAGTCTAGAAAAAAAATCTGCAAACAAGTCACGTTCCCTCCACACGCTTCGCATTACCTCGATTCCCAGGTACGTGGGATCTGCCAAACGTTTTCTTTCTATGTATTTATAAAGTGTTGCGGACGATTTTTTTTTTTGATATAAAAATGCCTGCCAATGTGTTTGATAACTTTCGTAGGGTGAAAACGCAGCGTGATTGTTGCAAGGCGTCTTAAACTGCACCTATTATCCCCCCCCCCCCCGGAAAAATGCGTCATAGATCAGCGATTTCATAGAAGCCACTCCGTAATCGCAAGGCGCTGAATATCCTCGCGCTGGCGCACGTGCGGCGCATACGTGGCGAAGTTAGCGGTGGCCACTGAAGTCTCAATCGGGCGCCGAGACGCCGTCAACGTGTAGATTACAATACGAACCATGATTATAAGAGGGCCTTGCGCGAACGTGAGCGCGAGTTTAAGGTCTGTATTATGAAAGATTTCGTGATATCAAAGTTATCCAACAGTTTTTTTACACCCGCGAGAACTAAATACTTTCCGTCATCACTCACAACACACAGTGCTGATTATGTTCGACCACGCCAAACATCTGAACAAGCAAGATGCGAGTGTGCTTAGCGTGACATTCCGTGGAGTTATGTACGCAGTGCAAGCACTTGCCGGCGTACGGGGTGCGTCAAAAGTTCCCAGAAGACGGCGTTATAACGAGATAGTATATAGCCTGGGAACGTTTGATCGATCCTGTATACAACATATATGCTATCGCATTCTGTCTTGCTATGCCACGGCTTTCAAAAATATTTAAATTGACCTGCACCGCATCGTTTTACCCTTGCTGTCCCAGCAATCACATGTGAAGAATCGGTATATTTAGTACTCAAAAGTCTGGCAAAAAATTTTACACACTAAAGCAGAAGCGTGAACTATGACGACTGCCACTGGGGCGACCAAATGATTACACACAAACACTACCAAGCTGCCAATCGCTTTCTCTTTAATAAGGAACATACGAGTATTTATAGCGCTAAAAATTCTAAACGGGGGGACGATGTCCACTAACACCAATAAATGGCACACCTCGGAAACTGGATAGGCGCCGAAGGAAAACGTAAAGTTGCACTTCTCAGCAAAAAGCTTGTCGAGCTGGGCGAACAAGTCCTCCTCGGCCAGCTCAAACGCCTGCTCGAGCACAGTGATCCCAGCGTGAATTCGCACCAAAAGCAGCTGCAGATACATTTGAGCGCAAGGCCACAGACAAAGTTCCCTGGACAGTTGTCACGCATAGCTAGGAACCGAAGTTGCGCCCGCAGTATCTAGAACTTCTTCCGACTCCAGGAAACCAACCGACTTCTCCCAATCTTCGGAGGACTGCGCAACGCAGCTCCGAGCACTCCCGAAGTCTGGCAAATGTAGGTTCTTCCAAACATTACTTTCATCAGGTCTATTCTGCTCGTACAATATATCAGTGCGTAAACAATGAAAACGCATACGCGCTCTCTCGTTAAACTGATGTTTTGTCGTCCGCAGCCAATCCAACATACTTGTTGAACGAAAGCTTGATGTATGCACCCTCAACCTTTTGCCTGCATCGACCGCTACCCCGAAGCAGCCGAAACCTCCAAAAAGCCTCGTCAACATGTCTTTCATAGTGCGCTTGAAGCCGTACGCGTTGCCCTTAGTTTCCTGAAGGGTCTTAACAATCACGAAGCTCTGATCACAATTGGCCTTGAGACTTCGGTAACCAAGCTGTCCATAGAAGTAGTCGGACACGCTCTCGGGCATGGTGCACCGGTTGTCTACGAAGCGAACACCATAGCCGAAGCATGTCATGTGACTCTCCGGGCTGAAGAGGCCCCCAGCCGAAACACTCCCCGCAAAGACCGCCGACCCAATGGAGGAGAGGAAGCGCCGAACCCCCCCGTGATGCACCTCGAGGCAGTCAGCCGCGACCGCGCAAGTCTGACCCGTATATGGAAGCCTGTCGACCCACTGGCGCTGTTCTTTCATCATGACGCAGACCACTCCGGGGCGCTCCTCCAAGACAGGCATGGTGGGGGATTTGACGGCACCGCCCACTGCCTCGGAGATGTCGAAACCACCAAGAAGCGTCGTCCACATCTCCTTTGTGGTGAGCTCGAAGGCGTACGCATTGCCCTTAATTTCGTCAAAGGCCTTGACGAACATGAAGTTCTGATCCTGCTTGGACGCTACGGGGCTTCGGAAAAAAAGCTGTCGGTGGAAGTGGCCGTACTTGGTCTTGTTCATGGGGTTAAACAGGAGGCACCAGTTGTCGAGGAGCCGAACAACGTTGTCGGTGCAGGTTCCGTGGCTTTTCAGGCTGAAGATGCCCCCAGCCGAACTGTCTCTCGCAAAGACCGACGACCCAATGGAGGAGAGCAAACGCCGAATCACCCCGTGGTGCACCTCGAGGTAATCAGCCACGACCATGCAAATGAGACCCACGGATCGGTACCTGTCGACACGCTGGTGCAGTTCCTTCATCATGACGCCGACCGCTCCAGGACGCTCCTCCAAAACAGGCCTGGTGGAGGTCTTGCCTGCGCGGCCCGCAGCCCCGAAGACGCTGAGGCCTTCAAACAGCGTTTCTTTCATGGTGCGTTGGACGGTGCGAGCATTACCTTTTTCGTCTCTGGCCTGGATGAACACGAATCTTGGTCTTGAGGACTCAGCAGGCTTGCTGCCCATGGATGCAGAACGGCTCCGCTTCCACTTGGGGTCGAACACTAGGCGCCGGTCATCCTCCTTGGGAACAGCACACGTCGTGGGAGCCACACGCCCGTCCATCGGGCGCGCGCGCATTGCCTTTCAACCAGCGGACAGCAGGCCCAGTCGTTCGTGGCTTGCTGGTCGAAGACGCAGCCTCTTTGGAACGCCTCGTTCAGTTCGTCGTCGATGAGACGAGGTTGTGGCACACGTTTGCTGGACTTACAGAGGGAGTGGTGTTTTTGTGAATCGGCTGGACAGGCAGCGGTAGTAGAAACGAGCGTTCGATCCAAGACTGTTTCCTCTTCTGCTTCTTCTCTTTTGTCAGCCCTTGGCACGTTCGCATGCGAGGGACTGGCCAAAGGTTATGACGATGATGATTATGAACATTGATTCCCCGGTGAGTGCCCATTAATACGGAAAGATTGATGTAACAATTTACAGCGTCAACTGTAAAGAGCTGCCAGACGCTTCTCCGCACTCATCCTTCTAGATTCACCATTTGTCCGCTAGTCGGCGTCAGCCAGGCGCAATTAGGAATAAATCTGCAAAGACAAATGACTAGAGGTCGCGAGAGTAAACGTGGAATACTAACCTGCATCGATATTGGCGTGAAGTTTAATATGTGTCTGACCTAAAATTTTGAAGCCTAAATATCTTTATTGATTAGCACAAGTAACTTGGTGTCACATAACTATCCTGGATAAGCGCCTCCTTCATTTTTTCAATGCCTGGGCGAACGCTCTGTTAAGGCCGTCAGCCTGCGCTCCTCCTCCACTCGCCACTGCCGCATGGTGACTTTGCGCGAGTAGACTACAGCACTGGAGATCTATCGAATATTTAAGCATGAAATTGCCAAAAAAGGATCTATGATAATACTCGGGGTACTTCTCTACTGTTTGAGGCCAGGACAGGAGTATTGCGAACCAAGACATATCGGGCAAAATACGAAGGGGTAGACACGATATGCATTGCATGTGGAGAGGAGGAGGAAACTTCCGAAAAATTGATAATGTTCTGTAAAGCGCTTCACCCTATAGTTAAGGATGATGGCGCAGAGTTTTTCAAAGCTATGGGGTTTAGGAACAGGGAGGGCCAAATAGACTTTAAGTGGGTAGAATCAACTAGAAGAAGGTTATATGATTGGTGGCTAACGTCAAGGCACGAGTGAAAATTAAGCCTTCTTTGCAAAGTACCAGTCCTCAACTTCCCTATTTAAAGAAAAAAAAGATAAATCTAGTGGTTAGGTCACGTATTCCGGCTAGGTGGCGTTAGCCGCCACCCGATCTAAGAGGTACAGCCACATCTATCCATCCATCCTTCCCTCCATTCATTCATTCATCCATCCATCGATCCATCCATCCATCCTTCCATCCATTCATCCATCCATCCATCCATCCATCCATCCATCCATCCATCCATCCATCCATCCATCCATCCATTCATCCATCCATCCATCCATCCATCCATCCAACGGGATGCTGGCAGTGAACGGCCGCACGTATTAGGAATCTCACGAACTCGTGTTTTCATGCGAGGTAATTTGCAGTCGTGCTTTTTTGACGATTTCACGGATACAGGGAGGATGAAAAGTAACAGGAACATACCGGCGCGCCGTTTTCATCTGTCTCTGTCAGGCCGTGCTACCGGTTCAATATTTGCGTTCGGGTTTTATAGCATTCGCGTTATATTTTATTTTTCAAGCTATTGAAACTGCATATTTGCATGCCTCAGTATAAAATACTGCTGTGTACCACTCTGCATATCTGAAGCAAAAAAAGAGATTGCCTTTTTTTTATTTCTCATTAGTTACAAAAAAAACCTCGTCGGTACTGTTATGGATTCACCTGAGACGGCTTGTTTGTTTATTTGTTTGTTTGTTGTCTGGAATATATGGCACATACACACTATGCGGGATTGGCCAAGAAAGCATATATTGACAGTAACTGTACAATTGATTACAAAAAATAAAACAAATATTGTGGTAAAGACTTTGAACAGTGGGTCGTCCTCTCCAGCGCCTTCTAGTGGGTCTCCCTTTTCATAAGAAGAAGAACGGCTCGTGCAGAGAGTCGGTCTCCGCATTGACTGTCACTGTCGTGAATCATCGCGAAGTGTCCGCCAATAAACCTCTTAACAATACATAGAAAGAAGACAAGAAAAAAAACAAATATTCAGACTGTGAGAAAAAATAAAATTATCACCTATATAATAACTATACCTTGATTTTGGGAGAAGACCAGACAGCTAAGTGTGTCAAACCCGAATAATTTGGGATGTATGTGCCATGTTTATTGACATTTCGAAATATACTTCCGACTCTCCTTTTTTGAGTATTGGTAAAGGGGGTCTTATGTTGCAATACGTTTAGTATTAGAAATTAAATCGCACACCGTATAAAATGCACTTCTGTGGTGCTTTGCCAAAACGGAGGCACCCAAATTTAGAACAGTTTATTTGGTTAAACTTAAACCTAGCTTCGCAAATGGAATAGCTAGAAGTCTTTTCCTAATTACTGCGTAGTTACGACATGAGGCAAAATGAAGTTCAATTGTTTCCAATAATTAGCAAAACGGTCAAAGAGGGGAGAGTGTCAGACAAGCTCTGTGTAAATAAAAATTTCATGAGGGAACACGGCACAGGAATCTGCAGATAATAACTTCAAATTTTTTCGACGAACTCCAGAAACATTTCCATGGGAATTTGAGACGACTGAAAGGCAAAAACTACCCTCGTTTTTTTGATTCAATAGAATGAATGTTTTCTTCTTCCCTATAGGATATTTCTGTGCCAAACTTGGCTTTCCTACTGCCTCAAGGATTTGAGACAAAGCTAGCTTTCTGCCCCTCAGCTGGTTATGCACTGCCCTCATGATCGGCCCCTTTCAACCAAGCGAAGATGATATAAGACGCCGCCAGGTTACGTGACATTGCGATACGTCACAGACATTTATGATATATGACGTCATATGATGACGTTTTCACGTAATTATGATTTCTTGCATCACTCGTGTTCACGCCACCGACGTGAGCAGACGCCGCCGGCAATCCTGTTTCGCTTGTAATGAGACATATAAAGCAATCGCCTTAATGCACTTTACGGCTGTAGCTCCGTGAAATTGCAGCTACCACTGGTGTTCGGGGGAGCGTGCTCTCAGTAATCAGGCAGAACAATCGGTCTCCTATTAAATATTCGTACTATGCATACGCTCTTATATGTAGCCGTCATTTACAACCCCAGTATTTCATAGATTATGAGTAGTGGTGGCTGTAAAGGGTCGGGAGTTTGATGATGGCATCCCACCGCTGCCACCAGTTGTAAAGGGCTCGAGGTCAATGGCAGGTACGGCGGGTCCTCTTCAGGGGAGCTGGCTTCCCGCTGTCGTCCGCAACGCCGATCTTCGCCAGTTAGGGGACGCGTTAAGAGAGATAGAACAAAGGGTTATTTACATGATAGATGAAAGATAGAAACTGTAAAGAAATACAGAAGATTCCGCTATGTACAGAGGTTCAGTCCGTGATTCAGCACATGATTCAGTGATTATTAACAAAATGTCTTCGGCTTTTATAGCCCGGCGCCTCCTTAAGCGAAGGTCCGAAGAAGGCGGTGACCACTCTTGCCACAAATCAAGTGACGAATTCTCAGTCGTCCACTCACCAGAAAGGGTGCAGATATTGCACAAGTTGGCTGAGCGAAAAGGTCTAAAGGTAGCACGAGCGCACCACACAATGACACACCCGGCCCATGCCTTGAAGACACCGAAGGGCGAGGAGGTAGAGTCCGGAGAGGGAAAGTTGAGCTCCTCCGGAGAGATGGCCGATGACACGAACGTCAGCACCGGTCTATGGCTGCTTTCAGCTACAAGCTTCCAGAACTCTCTTGAAATGGCAGTCCTAAACGCGCGATACCTGGCAACGGCTTCTTCGACGTCCTCCCATGCTTACGGACTGACGGTGCTTTTGTGACGATCTCGCGTCGGTGACGACAGCCGAATTGAGAGGTTGACTCCAAGAGAACTTCCACAGTGGCGCCGTCCCACGCTGTTCGAATCCGTTCAACAAAAGGGTTGTCTTGCGAAGCTTTTGTTGTGACCCGATCACTACCTGGAGCATCTACAGGACAGCGTCTTACAGACTGGGCGCCGACGGGGTTGAAAGCATCCTAACAGACTGGTTTACGAACAATGGCGTCTGCCCAGACAAATTGCCGGGCAAACCTAACACGGCTGAAGACTACCCGTCAAGAAAGTTTGGCAACATCGCAATTGGAAACACTAATTGGGGGCGCGCTGCATCTGAACAGTCAACAAATGAGTATATTAGTAGCAACGCTGCCTCACGATCGCTGCCGTGTGCTACGCTAAAATTACGCCCCGAAGCTGAATAGTACCCCATGGGCATGAAACAGCCATTTGGCCTCTACTCAGTTCGCTACCGAATTAAGACGCCAGAGGGAAGCAGAAATAAACAGAGTGTAGCAGCCGGATATTCGAGGCTACAACAATCCATCCACGAATACACAGATAAGCATAAGCAACTGACCACAGGCCGAAATTTTCAGGCCTATCACCTTGTCTCAAGTTGAGAGTCGGCATTAGACTTCAAACTTTAGCAGCGCCTGTTCAAAACACAGGCAACGATCGCAGAAATCATGCCGCATATGGAGCTGTTCTTGTCTATTTCACGATGATTTCATTGTTTAAGCTCTCAAATGGTGAAATCACGTGCCATAGTTCCGCATTTTCTGACACTTGCTTTTTCTCGGTGGCAACACGTCAGGCTTTGCGAAGGGAACGGATACTGAACTATATTCCTGGAAGCAGTCTAGTGATATTCTGCGCTATTTAGTGCATGAAGTCCAGGCTTGCACATAATCTGCTACTCCACTAGAGAGTAGCAAGCATCGGGGAACGTTAGGCACCCAAGCCATTATTAGTAGCTCCTGGCAAAGGCTTCTTGCAAAAATTGACTTTCAGTTGTTTAAAAACGCAACGCTCAGTCTAGGGAACGTCACGGTGACAACCCGATCTTCCGCGGATTACTTCCATGAGCAATATGGTATCGGCCTAACTAGCAGACGACGCGCAAGCGCCTCATTCAAGTATTCGCAAACGACTCAAGCCTTTGAAATGAGCTGACTGCCCAGAACAACAAGTGCTTCTCGACTCTCGTTTCCAACTTTTCATTAGACCTTAAACAAAGCGATTACAGCCGAAAACCGAGCTCTATAGCAGCTCTGAATGCAGCCGCGGCATTCGTTTGCGCGAGAGACGACGCGGCGGCATCTCTACTCCAGTTGCGGTGCTTGGCGGCAAAACGCCGCACTAGCATCGACGGCCACTTCCCATTGAAAGCAGGTTCTTCGCCCGGGCACTGAAAAAATGGAAAAGGTGCTGCCTGGATATATCCCGAGTGAACCACGGACGCTAACATAGCGCTTAAATATATTTGCATAGATTGTCCGCATTCGCAAAGCAGCAGATGCATCATTGTGAAACTTCACGGATAGCAATCAAAGTATTGTCGCCTCAATGGCATTCTATGCAGTACATATGACACGACTGTGACATAGATAGGTGAAATATGAAAACCGGTAATTGTTTACTGGGTGTAATAAGGGCTGATAATGAGCGGGTTGAGAGCTTGGTCAACGTTCCAAACGTTCTTCATACCAAATGGTAGCACGTGACATTTTGAAAGGCACAAAGCCTTATCTACGCTCAGGAACGATGAGTCTTAAAACCTCTACTCTTCAATGACGTATTTTGTCCCTCTTCTAAAGTTCCTCAGCCCATTCTCTGTGCCACAAATTCATCTGCAGCAATATTGATAACCGTTGTTCGGCCACCTCGTTGAAATCAGATTGAAAAAAAACAACTCACAGGTTTCCTTGTAAAAGACAAACAGTAGGTCATAATGTATCATTGTATCATCATTATGTGAGGTAACGAAGTATACCCACTGCGAGTCTCTGTATTTGCGCCTTGTCTTGATGAGGAGGGCTGTGGTTAACCCCCAAAGATTGGCGGGCATGCTTTAAACTATGCCAACGCCTTATGCAATTCAGATGGTGTGAATCCTGGGGCGGTTCCACGCTTTTATCAAACAACATTACACCTGCTGACCATGGCTTAAATTCAGGTGGGAGGAGGAGCTCCTCTCAGTTGGTCATCTCCAGCACAACAGCCCCTATATATTCGGCAAGCGCCAGAGCTTTTCTTGGCTTGTGCGGGAAATTAGGAACTTTACAATATTAATAATAATGATTTTTCGACGAATGTTCAATCGACGTGGGGCGACTGAAACAGGAAAGCATGCATCAACTACAGCTGCATGCATTTCTTCGAGACACCACACCCGATGGGTCATGGTCCTGCTCGATCTGCTCCACTAAGCTTCTTGGCATGTTATAGTGTTTCACATGGCACTTGAGCATTAAGCTACACGTTCATGAATTAGTGAGAATTCACCTTGGTCCACTTTACCAGTCAATGTTCGTTCGTTCAAACGGGCATAACGAGTTCGGTGCATGACCAGAGACGCATGTAGTCTGATGTAATACCAGAAACTCATGCTTACAGTTAAACCTGAAATTCGGGCTAGTTAAGTTCAACCTAAGTAAAGTGTCATCTACTCTAAGTTCGAAAATGGTGCCGAGTGGCCGCACTCCGCGGTGCACGTCACATCACGCTGCAGTGAGTGACCCGAGCTTGCGCGCAACGATTGTGCGGCGCGCTAAATCGCTATTGGCACGCTGATCTTTAGGCATGCTTCACAGCAAAGCAGCACGGTGAACCAGCGAGTCACAAAAGATCAGACTAGAGTAACCTAGAATATATTCAAGGTCAATCTAGTCAGGCAATGCCGGTGCGCCTGCGCCGATAAGCTTCGATGCAGGGTGGCATCTTGTGCGCTGGCGCCCCGCGGACTGCGGACACGTGGTGTGGAGTTCGTACCAAGAATGGACGACACTGTATATAATATAGCGGAACCAAACAATAACAGAGAAATATGGGCACAAGACCATCCCTAGACTTCAACCGCAATTTTACACTGGACACGTGACACAAAAAATGAAAAACAACAACAAATAAAATGATAGTAACGTCACCATTCTGCGGGTAATGTGAGCTACGCGTCGTGCATGCACCCTTCCAAGAGGCCAATTGAGGGCACACTTACACAGGTATCTCCCTCCCTGTCTATATACATGGCCTCAGGGATCTCACGTTGGATCTGGTCATGATACCATCGCAACACCCGAGTTGCAACAAATGCTGGGGCGCACCCACACCGCTCCCAATGATCGGCCAAATGGCCCCTCACGGCAAGCGATGAAACCACTGCTGGGATGTTTAGCTTTTTTGGTAAGCAGCTGTAAAATAAAGCATAGGGTTGTCGTGCCTGAGGTTCTCCGCGCAACAAGTAAATTAATTGTATGGTTGCGACTTGGTTATTTCAGTCGAGCTCGCAAAACTCTAGCCATCGTCATATCTTGAGTTATTTTAATAATGATGATATGCATGGTTTAACGTCCAAATACCACAGCAATGTTCTTATTTGTATACGTATATAATGTTGCAGATACAATAAATCCAAAGAAGCTGAATAAATTGATTGATTGAATAAATAATATTACTGATTAGATATACAACCAATAAGTCTCATTATATAGTCCCTGAGAGCCGCGCATACCTTCGCATTAGAGAACCCAGAAATGCGGGCTTCAAAAGAGAAAATGACAGGCACAGATAAATCCAATTGCGATGCCGCGTAAAGGTATTTCCATAAAAGTTTTTTGTACTGTTGTAGGCCGCCTGCGGGTCAAAAAGAAGTTATCTATAGTTTCGAATTCTCCACAGGACGCGCACAGTGGCGAAGGTGCCTTTGAAAACATTTACGCCATGTTACCTTGTTTTTTTCTAGTTTTTAATGACATTTTTTTCGCATATAAAATACATGCCAATGTGTTTGAAAAATGCCGTAGGGTGTAAACTCAGCGTGATTGTTGGAAGGTGTCTGAAACTGCACCTAATATCGCACTATGAGAAATGCGTCACAGATCAGCGATTTCGTAGAGGCCGCTCCGTGATCGCAAGACGCTGAATGTCCTCGCACTGGCGCACGTGCGGCGCACACGTGGCGAGGTTAGCGGTGGCCACTCAAGTCTCAATCGTGCGCCGACACGCAAGTAGCGCCAAAGCATAGATTACAATACGAACCATGATTATAAGAGGGCCTCGCGCGATGTGAGCGCGAGTATTAGGTCTGTATTTTGAACGATTTCGCGATACCACAGTTAGCCAACAGTTTTTCACACCCGCGTGAACTATATACTTTCCGTCATCACCAGTAAAACACAATGCTGGTTATGTTCGACAATGCCAAACATCTGAACGAGCAAGATGCGAGATTGCTTAGCATGACATTCCATGGAATTATGTACGCAGTGCAAGCACTTGCTGACGTACAGGTTGCGTAAAACCTTTCCGGGCCACGGCGCCATAATGGGATAGTATATAGCCGGGGAACATTTGACGGATCCTGTATATATGTGTTATCGTATTCCGTCTTGCTCTGCCACGGCTTACAAAAGTATTTAAATTGACCTGCACCATCATCTTAGAATCGCTGTCCCAACAATCACATGTGAAGAAGGGGTATATTTAGTACTCAAAAGCCTGGCAAAAAATTTTACACAATAACACAGAAGCGTGAACTATGACGACTGCCACTGGGGCGACCAAACGATTGCACACAAACACTACCAAGCTGCCATTCGCCTTCTCTTTAATAATGAACATACGAGTATTTATAGCGCTAAAAATTCTAAACGGGGGGACGATGTCCACTAACACCAATAAACGGCACACCTCGCAAACAGGATAGGCGCCGCAGGACAACGTCAAGTTGCACTTCTTGCCAAGAAGCTTATCGAGCTGGGCGAACAAGTCCTGCTCTGCCAGCTCAAACACCTGCTCGAACAAAGCGATCCCTGAGTGCGTTTGCACCAAAAGCAGCTGCAGATGCATTTGAGCACAACGCCGCAGTCAAGGTTCCCGGGACAGTTCTCACGCTGAGTTAGGAACCGAAAATGCACCCGCAGCATCCAGAGCTTCTTCCGACTCCGGAAAACCAGCCAACTTTTCCCAATCTTCAGACGAGTCCGCAACGCAGCTCCGAGCACTCCGGAAGTCGAGCAAATGTAGGTCCTTCCAAACATTCCTTTCATCTGCTTTATCCTGCTCGTACAATAAATCAGTGCGTAAACGTAGAAAACGCACACGTGCCTTCTCCTTGAACTGATGTTTCAGTGAACTGTTGTTTCGGCCCCCAGCAGAAACATTCATCGCAATGACCGTGGACCCGATGGAGGAGCTCAAGCGCCGAACCACCCCGTGGTGCACCTCGAGGTAGTCAGCGACGACCGCGCAAGTCTGACCCAGGAATCGAAACCTCTCGTTTCGCTAATACAGTTCTTTCATCGTGACGCAGACAACTCCGGGGCGCTCCTCTAAGATAGGCATGGTGGAGGATTTGATGGCACCGCCCGCTGCCCCAGAGAAGTAGAAACCAACAAGAAGCGTCGTAAACATCCCCTTTGTGGTGCGCTAGAAGACGTATGCTTGCAGAAGCGTCGTCAGCATCTCCTTTGTGGTCCGCTCGATGGCGTACGCATTGCCCTTAACTTTGTCAAGGGCCTTGAGGAACATGAAGTTCTGATCCTGCTTGGGCACTACGAGACTTCGGGAAAAAAGCTGTCGGTGGAAGTGGCCATACTCGGTCTTGTCCATGGAGTCGAACAGGAGGAACCAGTTGTCGAGGAGGCGAACAATTTTGCCGATGTATGTTCCGTGGCTGTTCAGGCTGAAGATGCCCCCAGGCGAACCATCTCTCGCAAAGACCGGCAACCCGATGGAGGAGAGCAAGCGCCGGACCACCCCGTGGTGCACCTCGAGGTAATCAGCCACGACCGTGCAAATGAGACCCATGGATCGATACCTGTCGACACGCTGGTGCAGTTCCTTCATCGTGACGCAGACCACTTCAGGGCGCTCCTCCAAGACAGGCATGGAGGGGGCTTTGATGGCGCCGGCCGCTGCCCCGAAGATGCTGAAACATTCAAACAGCGTTTTCTTCGTGGTGCATTCGACGGCGCGAGCATTACCTTTTTCCTCTAGGGCCTGGATGAACACCAAGCTCGGTCTTGAGGAATCACCAGGCTTGCTGCCCAAGGATGCAGAATGGCTCCGTCTCCACCTGGGGTCGAAGACTAGGCGCTGGTCATCCTCCCTGGGAACAGCACACATGGTTCCAGCCACACGCCCGTCCATCAGGCGCACGCGCATTGCCTGTCAACCATCTGAAACCAGGCACAGTCGTTCGTGGCTTGCTGGTAGAAGACGCAGCCCCTTTGGATCACCTGGTTCAGGTAGTCGTCGATGACACAAGGTTGTGACACACATCTGCTGAACTTACAGAAGCAGCCGTCTTTTTTTGGACCAGCTGGACAGACAGCAGTAGTAGAAACGAGCGTTCGATCCAAGACTGTTTGCTCTTCGGCTTCTTCTTCGCGAGCTCTTGGCACGTTCGCACCTGAGGCACTGGCCAAAGGTTATGAAGACGATGACTATGAACATTTATTCCCCGCCTAGCGCCTTCTAAGATGGATAGATTGTTGTTACCGTTTACAGCGTCAACTGTTGAGAGCTGCCAAACGCTTCACTGCATTGGTCCTTCTAGATTCACCACTTGTCTGATAGTCTTTGTCCGCCAAGCGCAATTATGAATAAATCTGCACAGATAAACGACTGGAGGTCACAAGAGTAAACGTGGAATTCTATCCTGCATCGACATCAGCGGGTAGCTTAATCTGTGTCTGACCTAAAATTTCGACGCCTAAATAGAATAATTGATTCGCACTAGTAACTTGGTGTCACATAACTATCCTGGATATATCCCAAGTGACCCACGCATGCTAACAGAGTTCTTAAATATAATTGCATAGATTGTCCGCGTTCGCAAATTAGCAGATGCATCATTGTGAAAGTTCGCGGATAGCAATCAAAGTAACGCTGTCTCATATGAATTCTATGCAAAACATATGATACGACTGTGACATAGCTAGGTGAAATATCAGAACGCGTAATTGTTTCTTGGGTGTAATAATGGCTGATATTAAGCGGTTGGAGAGCCTGGTTACCGCTACAAACGGTCTTCATAATAAATGGTGGCACCCGACATTTTGAAAGGCATAAAGACATATCTACGCTGGGGAACGATGAGTCTTAATACCTCTACTCTTCAATGATGTAATTTTGCCCTTTTTCTAAAGATCTTTGGCATCATTCTCTGTGCCATAGATTCATCTGCAGCAATATCGATAACCGTTGTCCAGCCACCTCGTTGAAAAAAGATAAAAAAAAACAACTTACAGGTTTTCTTGACGACTCAAAGACAAAAGCCAACCACGAAGTCATAGTGCATCATTGTAACATCACTATGCGAGGTAACGAAGTATACCCATTGCGAGTCTCTGTATTTGCGCCCTGTCTTGATGAGGGGGGCTGCGGTTGAGCCCCAAAGATTGGCGGGCATGCTTTAAACTATGCCCACGCGTTATGCAATTCAGATGGTGGGAATCATGGGGTGGTTCCACGCTTTTATCGAACATTACACTTGCTGACCCGGGCCTAAATTCAGGTTGGAGGAGGAGCTTCTCTCAGTTGGTCATCTCCAGCAGAACAGCCCCTATATATTCGGCAAGCGCTTGAGTTTTTCTTGGCTTGTGCGGGAAAATGGGAACTTTCCAATATCAATATTATTGATTTTTTGACGACTGTTCGATCGACATAAGGCGACCGAAACAGGAAAGCAGGTATCATCTACAGCTGCATGCCTTTCCTCGAGACACCACACCCGACGGGTCACGGTCCTGCTCGATCTGCTCCGCTAAGCTTCTCGGCATATCATAGTGTTTGGCATGGCACTTGAGCGTTAAGCTACACATTCAGGATTTGGTGAGAATTCACCTTGGTCCACTTTACCAGTCCATTTTCGTTCGTTCAAACGGGCATTACGAGTTCGGTGCATGCCCAGAGACGCACGTGGTCTGATGTAATACCAGAAACTCGTGCTTACAGTTAAACTTGAAAGTTGGGCTAGTTGGTTTCTACTTAAGTAAAGTGTCGTCCACTATAGTCATGCTTCTCTCTGCCTAAAATAAATTAGAAACTGTTTTTATGCCTAGAAGTTTCAAGTCTTACATATAAAATAAAATAGTCAAAGAAAAGGCTTAGTTGGCGTTTCGATTGCCGCTGCCGGTGGGACGCTGTCACTGTTTCAACGGTGGAGGCAACTGAAGGACCGGACGGGAAGCTCGCAAGATGCCACGGGCTTGCTGTCGCTTCTCAAGCGCACCCACCGACAGAGCTAGTTGCCGGCGCTGCCCTACTGAGTTTGCCCGCCGCGCCAGTCGAGTACGAGCGACGTAAAACCCTAGGGGTGCCACAGCCACCATTGCACGTTAGTTCTGGCGCTTAAGTTTGGGCATTGTTGTATGGTCTGTGACTGGCAGTGGTTCGACTCCACTCTGCCTGCACCAAGAAAAGACCTAGGATTAGTGAAGAAAGCCACGTTAAAAGTGCCCTGAAACACTTTTTTGAGTAATCATCAAATTAATACACTGGAAAGGAGTATTGCCTCACAAATTCAATGCAAAAACATTTAAGAATCCGTCCAGTACGAGCGGAGTTACAAAGATTTGTCACACGCTGTAAACGCATTTTCCTTTGTCCCTTCCCGACGCTGAAAGCTAAGCAGGGAGGGATGGGAGGGGCAAACAAAAAACGTCACGCGCGCCACGTGATCTTGAACACTTTCTTCTTTTTTTTCTTCGAGTACGCGACCTTCCAGTGCGATCGCGCGCGCACGCGTGAACAAGTGACGGCCGCTCGAGGCGAACTGTGTAACAACCGAGTGCGCCATGTTCAAATCAGCCTATGGCTAATAAGTGGGCAATCTACGTGTGATTTTTGAGCATCTTTCGTCATTTGTCGAGGGAAGAGATAGCAATTTTCAGCTGACTTTATTGTGAACTTCAGGCCACGTGCTGCGCTACAACATCTGGCTTGCGTGTTTTCGGGAGGTTCTACTACAGATCGGCAGCGTTTTCTGACCATGCTCAAAAGTGTTTCAGGGCCCCTTTAAGACCCCAAGAACAACCAGCTTCACTGTTTCTCAAGCTTTACACGGCTAGTGTAAACGCCTTTTTTTCCTTTTCTTTAAAAATAAATCTCCTATTCGAGGGAAGCATTTCATAGACCACTGCACCGGGACATATACGCTATCAGCAGGAGCTGCGCAGACGGCGTCTTTTTTCTGAAAATCACCAGCGGTGATCTGGGTGAATGCAACGTGCCAGTTAAGAAGAGCTTTAAACAAAGCTCAGCATGACGCTACGAAAAAAAAACAATGAAAGGAGCCACAATCACCTTCGAGCTTGATGTGATGTGAAGAATTGCTTCATTAAAAAGCTTACCAAAAATACTGGGAATATTTTTCACACATGTAACGTTTCTCAAAATTTTTGGTATGCGTAAAACGAGGATAACGCAGTGGTCGTCATATAAAATAGTTCAATGCTTTAAAGTAGCTCTATTTCTTCCTCGTGGGCGACGTATACCGATTCTATTGGACGATTATTTTCTCATTCATTAAGGGAACGTGGCTTTCGAGTTCCAATTAACTAAGCGAAGATCTCAGTGCACTGTCGTTCCTCGCGATTGGTTGGGATGACAAGAATCTTGGCGTGAAACACTTTTGCAGAGAACGGTCCTGTACTGGTGCTGAAGTGAAAATGAGCGAACTGCTCTTTTAGGGAAAGTTCTGAGGTCAGTGATTGATTGATATGTGGGGTTTAACGTCCCAAAACCACCATATGATTATGAGAGACGCCGTAGTGGAGGGCACCGGAAATTTCGAGTTCTGAGGTCACTGACAAGCACCTAATATGTTAGGTGCTAATGGTAGTCTGCTGTATAAAACTACGGCTAACAGAGACATTAACGATCACGACTTTTAAAATGACCTCGTTGCGGTTTTGCGGGAAGTAAAAAGTCGAAATGTCCGGCGGTAAGTTATCACATTCTGTTTCACCAACACTTCATGAACTGTTTTAGGGGCCGGCGCACAATCTTATACAGTCAAAACATTAGACGAGGTTACACATTTAGAAGGTACTGCCTCTGAAATCTTTCAAGATTTTTGACTATAGACTTATTCCAAGATATGTTTGGAAATATGATTGGCAGATTGGAGGAAAAACATAAACGATCTACACAAAACAAAATGCTTTCCATCAAAGCTATCATCAAAAATGTACAGTACGTAAGTAAACGGGGCAGCAGGTGGGCTGCTTAGCATATGGGATTAGGGAGCGTTCTGTCTCTTTTGTTACGGTCTCTTGTATAACGCATGTTCTTGTCACAGACGTTGCGTGCTTTACACGTGTCAATCTTTTTTCTCCTAAAATGGTGCAGGTTCATGGGGACACAAGAATAAAATTATTCGATACCTCCACAGGATAACGGCCATTCGGATTACGTAATGTCGGGACAAAGGACTTGCAGAGCGTTTTCTTGAAAACGTAGTCAAGACCCGAACGTTGTCTCATGAGAAACCTTCGAAAAAATTTTGACAAGTGCTGAACTTGTCTTCAGTTATAAATGTACGTCTAACGCTGCGACGACAGATATGGCCTGCTGATACATTGCAATACTCTAGTGGATTCAGTGCGACAGCCACGCATACCGCCATAAAGGCGGAAGCAGCCAAGTATGCAATTCGCTTACTGAAAGGACCATTGTAATGCGCAGTTTATCGCCAACGTTTATTGCTTTTTTTGGTAGATGAATTGTTCATTTTGGAAAACCTCGTTTCCCGGACGTACTGTTTTCGGAGATCTGCAAAAAATGTGCATACTACATAACGTTATTTTTTACCAAAACATTTCCTCTTTAGCGTGTGCATACAAACCCGGTGATGTTAGGTAGAACTCGCATCAGAGCTTCTTCTCTTTATATGGTACTCCTATTTTATTGGGCAGATCTCATGGTCACCCTTGCACACATGAGTACACTTACACAGACTTATGCGGACACGCTCCTGTGCTGTGGTTTAGCATATATATACTGGACTTCGCAATAGCTGCCAGTAGAGACACTCATGTACACTTGCGTTCATTTGTGCGTGCAGAATTAGCAATTTTCTGTTCCCTTGATTGTATTCTGATCGAAATTATATGGACAATCTCAGTGGGTTTTTGTCGTCACCGTCATGTCCTGTATATGTATGTATATGTACATAAAAGCCACAAATAAAAACATTGGCACGTAGCTGCTTGTTTCGCTGCAAATGTCGTTGCAAGACGATAACATTGCGTGTGGAGAGAGTGAAAAAAACGTTTATTTGATGTTATGCGCAAGCAAGTCGGTAAATTTTATTCAGGAAGCACTGCTTTAGAGAGTCACGATGCGTACAGCGAAGGCGAACGACCGGATCGAGGCACGTTAGACACGAGCGCTATCTGGCAGTAATTTTCGAAAACGAAGGAAGGCGTGCGCGCCCACGCAGAAAGATGCGCACCTGTCTCGGAGGCGATAAGGTGTAGAACGCAAAGTGACGGGCAGGTGCCACCACTGTTTCGTGTTAGCAAAGCGCTGAAAACACTTGCCTTCTCGAGCATCGCGTTGCACTGTCAGCACAGCGTGATTAACGCTATGGTCCTTAGAAGTACTTGTGTGCCTCCTCTGGTATAAAGACACACATACAAAATATTGACGTGCGGTTATGGTGCCTTATATATGCACAATAATTGTTTTTAATTGACAATCGCACAAGTATGAACGCTGAAACTTGAGCCATATTGGTGGGCGCTGCGGATGGGGTTGGCCGTTTGGGGTATCGCTTGGTGCCGTTTGGGGTATCGTTACGGCGGACAAACTGACAAATGTACAGACAGAAAGACAGACAGACAGACCAAAATTTTTGCGTCGAAATACCCCGAGAAAGGCTATCGTCTTTAAAATAATTTAGAGGAAAACATTTTGGAGGCGCGTGACCGGGGATTCGAACGTGCAACTCCTCGCTGTATAGCACCCATGCCTTACACAAGTACCGCTACGCGTCATTCGTTTTCGAAGACACCCCACAGCTTTAGCTACATGCGCCGGTGACAGCTGGAAGGACGCAGGCTTCCGGCCGTTCCTAATGACAGGCTTTGTACAAAATAGAGCTGTTGCGTAAGCTAAAGCTGTCTTCCAACGGCAGAATATAAGCGCACGCGGCGTTGGGTAAACCACACGAAACATCACACGCGGCGATATGGAAGTTGCGCTTGACGCGGGCCATGTTGCACGTATAGCTCTAGCTGCGTTTGCGTCGTATCGCTACGTTTGTGTTTGCGTCTTCCTGCCGACCTACGCTTGCTTTTGATTTTTATGTTGTAGCACTGCGCCACTTGTGGCCAGTCAGCCAGAGAAAAAGAGCGCCCTGTGACTTCGGGTGGCGCGAGCTCGTGGCAATCTTTTGTGGCTTTCGTAGACATTCCACAGGAGGGAGAAACGAGATGACTGAATCAGAATCTCAGTATATATTTTGCACTGTGACCGGCACCGATGCCGGCAGAGAATGCGAGACGTGGCTTCACGTTCCACAGCAAAGCACTGTCTTTATTTCCTTACATCACGTGCTTACCAGATTTGGTCAGCACCCAAAGGAGGGCGCTACATTGTCTTAGGACAATGCAAGCGCAAACACCCGAGATTGGCCTGCGTTCTGCGCCCACGCCCTGGCGAATCGCAGATTTCTTGGGTCGCTTAGCTCCTTGGGTCCCCAGTTCTAACACTCTCTATGTGTTTCGCCGGAGTTGGGATGTGCGGCTCTGACTTGTACTTTGATAGATATGTCATGGTCACCCGCGCATTTATTGTGAAACTGGCTTTTTTAGTTCTTGGTTGAGTAGTGAATGCATGATAATAACATAGCCAACTCTAACGAAATCTACAATTTGTCATTCCTACAGGTCTAAAAAAAAAGCCACGTAAAATTAACACTAAAAACACAACACCAACACGAGGTGGGTTTAGCGCCTACCAGAACATTTATTTCGCACTAAATTTCACAAATGGAGAAAGAAACTAACAAAACTTGCTATTCTGCAGTTTTCCGTCTTTTAATGCCTTTCGTGCTTATTGATTATTGTATTTTTCCGTGTTCTTTAGGTCCACAGCAGGACGTTGGCCTCTCCCAGTGACATCCAATTCAACTTTTCTTGCGCAAGCTTGGTTCCGTTTTATGCTTGCGGACTTCTCAACTTGGGCACTTAATATAACAATCTATCCTCCTCGGCTACGTTCCCCCCTCTCTTCCAATCCACAGGGCCACTTTCATTGACGATCAGATATTCGTATTTGGCATTCTTCAACCCCTGTTTGTTCTCTAAGCCACGCTGATCTCTAGCTGTCTTTTAATGACAAACCCATCATTTTTGTTTCCATCGCACGTCTCGAGGTTATTAACAGCCTTTTACGGTTTTTGTGTTACCTCCAAGTTTCCGCCTGATATGTTAGCACTGGCAGTGCACTATATTTGTACACTTGTCGCTTTAGGGAATGACAGGAATTGCCTGTCAATATTTGAAAATGTCTGCCATAAGTTCACCAGCCCACTCTTATGCCTCGGTAACTTTCCTTCTTTGGCCGCTCTCCCGCTGGGCATATCGCCTATTGTCCTTCTAAACTCATTGGTATTAGGTGAGGAAATTCAACGTCTCTTTGAAGTTTGAATTCAGCCTGGGATGGAAAAATTAGTTGCGAGCTGTACAGTTCAGAGTATAAGTACTCTGTTCCCTTCAATGTGTCGTTGAAATTCCTCATAATATTACCTAGTTTACCTCATAATGCACGCATTTGGTCTTTATAAACAGTTTCCTTTAAGCAACTTTGATGCTGCCATTGTTCTTTACTGCGCCCTCTACCTATTTCACATTGTAGCTTGTTAAGCCACTGAATTTCTTCTTGTGGATCAACTTTGTTAGCTCAGCTAATTACATTTTATATTTTAGTGTTGTCACTTTCATGTGTTAATGTTACTTTAGTAAGTCCGTCACTGTTTCGGAGAGTCTGCTTACTTTCTGCCTGGGTGCGCTACCCCCAACTTCCTTTGCTGCATTTACTGTACGTCGGTGTTTTCTTCTACACCATCACATTTGTTCTCGAGGGCAATAATGGATTCCAATGCTTTTATCTAGGTTAGCCTGTTTGCCCGTCGTTAATTTTGCTTTTCTTCTTCGCAGCATAGCACCGTGTTCAGCCTGACTAATGTGTGATCACCACATTTCACCTTGCCTATTACTTTTATGTCCTACAGTATGCCTGAGTGGGCACCAGATAATAGCAAATTTTCTTTCTTTCTTTCTTTCTTTTTTTCTTTCTTATTATTATTTATTGATTTATTTCCTTCTTTCTACTAAATCCTCCTCTATGATCTTACGAGCTGCTCATGCCGCCGCTCACCGTGTCATCATATGTGCCCTTGCTTATAACATAGAGAAACCAGAATTAAAGATAGGACTTGTAGAAAAAATACTATAGGAGAAAGGTATGAGTGATAGGCAGAAATTACCGCAAAAGAAACCACTGATTGGCTTCCGAACATTTGGGTGAAGGGAAAAAAAGGAAAATAAACCCTAAGCTCTCATGATGCATCGACATCCTGAAGCATCGTATAAGGCTTTGAACTGTGTACATAAAGCTCTTTTTATCCAGAATTCAGCTTGCGCCATCTACCACACGTTCGTGGGGCTATGTCTACAATGAAGTTTATAACCTGTTGCTTGACCATATCTCCGTTTACTGAACTCAAAACGAAGGTTTTTCACTATCCCAAATACAATGCCCATGACCATAAAACGACTGACATAAAGCGAGGGAAGTCCTACAGCGCTCTCTTAAGGACACTACTAGTTGTGATGAGCACGGACTTAACTACATCGCATTCGTGCATTGTACTCGCGTATGGCAAACATAGGTGGGTTGTGGTAAAACGATATTTTTTGGCCTCGAAGATGGCAATAATTGTTTTCTTGAATTTTGATTTATTCCTCATAACCTAGTGCAAATATGTAGCACTCAAGAAACAGATAATGTTTCATTTATTTTTATTTTTTCAATAAAAACTAAAACTAGAGATGATACAATAGGCAGGCGTCTTACGAAATAAAAAAAGAGATTACGCAGTCTAAGTATGAAATGCTGTGTTGATGTGGAATATTAGGCTACACGTTAAACATTCTACGACATCGTCCATTGCACTCCTTGCAGGGGGACCTTAGGTCACTTTGGCACTAGAGTCAACCAACGATTCCAACCATGCTGATATGTTAAACCTACGAGGCAAAAAGCGGCAGTTCTTCGTAGTCATTCTTGTGGCACAGTTAAGTAAGATAGATGTACTTTCAGCCTTCTTATATGGTGAAAAACGAGTGCAGAAGCAGGCTGCTTCTCAGCAACGCAAGTACACGAGGTGCCTGGCCTGCGAAGCACTGCCGTAAGCTGGCTGTACGACTGAGCTCAGGTGATTCCATTTTCGGAACTGTGTAAAGAATCAGCATGACTGAACCACCCAACTGGCGCAAATAAAATGACATAATTAAGTGCCTCTGAGCAGACTACTGGCGGCGCTGAAGAGGAATAAGTGTGTTGCTCGATCTCTTTCTTGCAGCATTGTTGACACTGCGAGCGCTACGATGAGCTGAACTCGACGTCGGCCGATGCCCCCGAGTATGATTCGGTAAGAAAATTCTAGACATAGTGTGGATACACCGTAAGGATATTAGAATATTCGGCACACTGTGTGGAAGTGGTAGAAAAAAGGATTAGGAGGGGGAGGAGAGGAACTAGGTGAGTGGTTTGCCGTGTCCTTAAAAAATACGGGAAAGAAGTAGATGAAACAAACTACCAAGCGATGAAAAATTGGCGGCGATCCGCTTATGTAAACAAGAAGACATCGCTTGGAACGCTCATAGCGACAAAAGCATCACTCAAACACTATTTTGTAGATCTAAAAAACGGGTGGGCTGAAAATAAAAAAATGAAAAATAGTTCATTGCCAATAAAACAATATATATATATATATATATGTATATATATATATATATATATATATATATATATATATATACATATATATATATATATATATATATATATATATATATATATCAAAAAAGGTATTAGATTTTCGATTAACATAAGTGGAAACACCATTTAGGATTCGCTTCAATAATCACAGAGCCCATGCGAAATCAGCCCCAAGTCTACCTCAATCAAAACATCTCAATCTTTCCGACCATGCATTCAACAAACACTCTTAGAGACGGAATATAAATCAAACCGAGAACGTGAACAACGAGATGGTGGTGGTGGTGGTGGTGGTGGTGTTGCAGCAGGTGGGGTTAGCCTGGCCTGCATGGCCGGCAATTGTTCCGCCTGAGCATCTCCTGAATTTGGAAAATGTCACCACGTGTTAGACAGCCCAGTGTCTCGCAGGAAGACCAACAAAGTTCGTTGCACGTTCCTCCTAGTTGCCGCGGGTCCTTCAGGAAAGATGATGTCATGAACTGTCCGGTGCCTATGACAGCCTTTTCGCAAGGAGTGGATCATCGCTGCTCTTTGCGCATCAAACTGTGGGCAAAGCCAAATGAAATGTTCAATATCTCCGATGTCACCACAGAAGGCACAGAACGGGGAAGCGTATCTCCCAGTCTTGAATGACCAGGCCGGGGTGTATGCGGAGCCGGTTCTAATGCGGTACAACCGCGTTGCTTCTTCCCGAAAAAGTTCATGAATTACACATGCTTGGTGTGGAAACTTGTAGATCGCCTTGAAGTGATCGCGTATCACATCTTTGTTGTTCTGGTAAGTGTTGGGAGTTCTTACTTTTGGACACGATGTACGTGCTTCGCATGCAAGGGCATCAGCCTTTTCATTGCCCTGAATGCCAACATGTGATGGGATTCACTGGAACTTTATATTAAAACTCTTGCCATTTAGGTGTTTGATTAGTGCCAGAGATTGACTGGTGAACGTTTCTTGAGGTAGGCTACGATGCAGTCTTTGTAGCGCTGATTTGGCGTCCGTCAGCACTACAACATCTCGTGCAGAAAAGGATCGCAGTTTTCGCAGAGCCGCCGTAATTGCAGCGCTTTCTACCGTTGTGGACGAAACCACGCGATCCAGGCGGCCCGACCATGACACGCCCAGGCTGGGTATGCAGAAAGCCGCTGCGCAGCTATCCGTCTGTGTGCACACTGATCCGTCGGTGTACACTTGTAGGTGGCCGCGGTACATGGTGCTCAAGTGGTCCAGCGCAAGAAATTTTGCTTCCGCGGCTGGATTGGTGCGCTTCGCTGGTAGATTGGGTACGCTGAAGTTGCACGAAACATCCACAAAAGACCATGGCGGGTCCATAGGGCACCGTTTAGGAAGTTTCAAGCCTAAATATTGAAATGTGTTTAGTGCCGCGTTGAAATGTGAGCCAGTTCTTGCTCTTAGCCACCGGAGAAGCGCTGTGCCTGCGAAGGACTCGCCCAGTCTTGACAGCTGCGTCAATAAGGCCTGAGACGCCAAAAGGCGGAGCGGAAGAGACTCGGCTTCATTGGTGACCTACGTGTTTGAAGCCGCCTGAGGGACTCCCATCGCCAAGCGAAGACCCTTTCTGTGCACTGCCTCTAGGCGTTCGAACTGGCTTGGTGATGGTGATATCAGAGGCAGCTGATAAAGAATGCGGCTTGTTATAAGCGCATCATTCAATTTAAGCATGGACATAGGATTGTTGCCCCAACGGACCCCTGTCATGCGACGAAGAGCGTTGATCCTTTGCACTGATGCAGTGACTATACCATCAACCGCACGTCGCCATAATAGCTTGTTGTCGATGGTAATGCCAAGGAAACGAACACTTGTTGCACAACGAATTGAGTGGCCTCGAATATTCAGCGACAGACGTGTTGACTTCCGTGCGCTCCCGGGAAGAGCATGAAGGCCGACTTTTCCGCTGATAAAGATAGGCCAAGTGTCAACAAGTGACGCTCAATGATTGAAATAGCGCTCTGTGCTATCCGGGCCAAACGTTTGTGCTGGTACCCTGAGATCCAAATGCAGATGTCATCGGCGTAGATGGATATTTTAACTGCTTTCAGAGCTGAGTGCAGAGTGTCGGGAAGCCTGGCCATGGCAGCGTTAAAAAGCAAGGAAGATAGAACACTTCCTTGTGGGACGCCGAGGGAAACGCGTCTCTCTTCGCTCGTTGCATTTCCAAGCTTAACACGGACACAGCGGTCTCTGAGAAATTCATGTACAAACCGAAGAGCATTTCCCGACACACCCATGGCTTGGAGCCCGTTCACGATGCCTGCCTGAAGCACACAATCATATGCCTTGGCAACGTCCACGAAGACGGCGAGTGTCGAGAGTCCGCTGACGCGGTGGTGTTTGATATGGCTTAATAGGTCCAAAACACTGTCCTGGGCACTCAGTCGTGGGAGAAATCCGGTCATACACGGTGGACATCGTCTTCCTTGTTCAAGGTACCAAGTTAATCTTGTACATATTAATCTTTCCATCAACTTAGATACGCATGATGTAAGAGATACTGGTCGATATGACGCGAGGCCCGCAGGATCCTTTCCGGACTTTAGGACTGGCACCACCCATGCTGTCTTCCAAACAAAAGGGATCTCTCCCGTGCTCCAGACTTGAATAAATATGTCCAGAAGGGCCCTTTTTCGCTCATATGGTAGATTTGTCAGCATTTGATTGCTGATCAAATTGGGACCCATGGCACAGCGTCTTCTTAATTTGCTAAGTGCCATATCCAGCTCTAGGAAGGTGAATGGCGTATCCATCGTGTGAAAAAGCTGGGGTGACAGAGGAATCGCCGCTCCTGCCGATCCACCAGGTATGAAAACGTCTGCGAAATCCTCTGCAAGGGTTTGAAAATCTATCCCTTGTTTCAAAGCGAGTGCTTCGAATGGCCTGTGTGTTCGGATCTTCCCAGAAAGACTATTTATTAGTGCCCATATCTTTGTAAAGGGCGTAAACGTTGATAAACTCTCACAGAAAGCGGCCCATTGATTTCGTCTTAATTTTTTTTATGGCGACGAATCGCAGCGCTTATCCTGTTATATTCGGTTTTCGCAGACGGATTTCCTTTTGTTCTCATTATTTTCCGCTCCGCTCGTCTACGTGCTGCGCAGAGGTTCTTCACTTTCAAGTCAGGAGCAGGAAAATGGTCGGCCAGTTTCAGCAATGAAGTTGTTGATCGCTTGCTTTGCAACATATCTGCGAACAGATCACCAGTGGATTTGTCCAACACTTTTCTGTAGGTGTCCCAGCGTGTTACATTGCAGAATTGTCGACCAGCAGTTCGAAATCCCAGGATATTGGTGAAGATGGGGAAATGGTCGCTGCCCATCTTGTTTGGAGCCGTGGTCGATAATACCAGAAGGTCTGTGGAGTGAAGTACAAGGTCTATTGCACTCCATGAATCTGGTGGCCTGAAAAATGTAGGTTTACCATCGTTCGCCACACATAAGTCGGCAGCATCTGCAGCTGCTAGAAGTTCCTTGCCTCGAAAGTCTACACTCTTATCTCCCCAGAGTGGATGGTGCGCGTTAAAATCCCCACAGATTATTCGAGGAGCGGGACATCGAGTGCAGAGGTCCTTTAGGAAAGTCTCCATAGAGACCTTTTTTCGTGGGCTTATGTACACCGATACCACACTCAGTTTTCGGTTTCCCAGACACACTTGCACAGCAGCGACTTCCAGTGAGTTGGAACAGAGGTCTTGCACTGGTAAGGTGACGTGAGGTATTTCCCGCCTTATGTATATCATTGCGCTTCCATTTGCAAACGACGTTATGCTCGGGTTGCCGTGTCGGGTGTACCCTGGGAGCGTCCTTGCATTCGGTAGACCGGCTTCGGAGAGGGCTAGCATCGGTATTGGAATGTCGCGCAGGAAAAGGTTTAGTTCGCACAGGCGTTTTACAAGACCGGCGCAGTTCCATTGCATTATTAAGGGCACTTTTGAAGGACGAAATAGACCAGGTGGGCGAGACAGTGCCATTATTCTACTGTGTGTTTGTGGAAGCAGAGCAAAGTAACACTGACTCTATAGAGCCAGGACTGCTTCCAACATATCCTTCGTTGAACTCGCAGGCATCTTAGCGACGTGTGAACGTAGTGCTGTGAACAGAGCGCGAATAACGTGTTCGAGGTTTTCTTCCTGTTGGCTTCCAGATGGTACTTGAGATGGGCTCAGTGCATCAGCGTAGGTGCGCTTGGCGGACTCTTTCGTGATACATTTCTCACCAGCGTTGAGCACTTGCGTTGACTCAGTACCAGCTCTTGTCGGATTTAGGCGCGGAAAATTTCATGCGTACTCGTTATCCGAACCGCCATGTTTGGTGCGCCGGACGTCTTCTTTGTGAGCGATGGTTCGTTCACAGTCTTCGCGCCGAGGACAAACGTCTTATTTCTTCGCTGCGCAGCTGTTCGTGCTGGACATCGGCCGTAGCTAGCTGGGTGGTCGCCGCCACAGTTTGCATACACAAGTTTTTCTTTACTTGTACACGTCTTAAAGTCATGAGGCCCCCCACAGCGCTTACACCTTTGTTCCCCACGACAGTGCTTAGCAACATGTCCAAAACGCTGACATTTAAAACAGCGTGGTGGCGTCTCCACGTAGTCTACCAGCTCGCGTCTGGTGAAGCCAAGGTTGATCTTCTCTGGACGTTCTGAATTTGGGAGCGAATGTGAGAACTACAGAGTCAGTGCGCCTTGATTCCCATTCGGTGGATGAGGTTTGGACTCGTCGTATGATTCTTCTTGCGTGGTATACTCCCTGAGGTCTCAGGTAGCTTAACAACTCTTCGTCCGAGTACCATCTTGGGACCCCTTTTATAATGCAGGTATTTTTCATGTAGCTGTGTGGTACGCGGGCAGATATGGCAAGGCCGCAGATAGTGTATATTTATTTATTTATTTATTTAAAAATACCTTACAGGCCCTTGTTGCAGGGCATTGTGTAAGGGGGGTGTAAGGGGGGTGAGTGTCGCGACAAAACCGTAAAGAAACATCAAAGTTTGAAAGAACTCAACAAAAAATAACGCGTTATATGTCACTAAAGAGAGAATGTACAAAAAGTCATTTGAAGTTACACATCGGAACATTGCTGGTGGGAGGAGAACAAATATCCGCAATACACTTTCTAAAAAACACCTAGCACACACGTAGCCAAAAATATTTTAGAGCAGCGCGCAGAAAGCAATTTGTTCTTGTTTAAGAAATACAGGATAATAAAGGGCGATAAGAGAGTTTTTCCCGTGTGTATAAGAACATTATAAAGTAGGAAAATGCAGGTGGTCACAAAGTGTGAAAAATAAAAAAGAGCGCGTGCTCTTTACTGAACGAACACAAGGCCCTAAGCTGTAAGCGGAAGGAAATGGAAAAAACGAATGAATATAACTACACTGGAACGATACAGGACGTGCAACAAATACTTGTAAAAAGGAACCAATCGAAGTGTCTATGACTGAAAGAAAGAGTGAAGAAGTTGTCTGAATTTTTCGGGGTCTGATTGATATGCAATGTCATTCGAGAGATCATTCCACAAGCGGATGACGCGAGGAAGAGCCGATGAGTTAAAGGCGTCCGTTGACCCATATAATCGCGTGAAACTTAAGTTATTATGCAGCCTACGAGATGTAACGCAAGGTTTATCGAGTTGAAATGGGAATGGTCTGTTACTGTAAACATACTTATGGAAAAGGCATAGGGTAGAAATATCCCGCCGAGTACTCAACAGTTGAAGAGAAAGGCAATGTTTAATTTCCGTTATGGTGCTATGGTAGTCGTAACTTCGTGAGATAAATCGGGCTGCCCTATATTGAATAGCTTCAAGCATGTTGATTAAGTAATTTTGGTATGGGGACAAGATCGATGCGGCGAATTCAAGTTGTGGGCGAACGAAGGTCTGATAAGCTAGCTGCCGAACATGGGATGGACAGCTATGCAAGTTGCGGCGTAAGTAACCCAATGATTTTGAAGCTTTCGCACAAATGGTGTTGATATGGTGGGACCAAGACAGGTTTGGTGTGAAATGAATACCGAGGTACTTGTAGGTTGATGCGTACGACAGAGGGTAGTCATCAATTATGTACGAATGGCTAGAAATATGTGGCTTGCGTGTAAAACACATAATTTTGCACTTCTGCTTGTTTAGCGACATAAGCCATTTTTTGCACCAGTCATTAATCTTGTTGAGGTCATTTTGCAGTGTTAGGTGATCATCGGTACAGGTTATTGAGCGATATATAATGCAATCATCGGCGAAAATTCGCATGCGAGATGAGGTGCTGATTGGCAAATCGTTAATATAAATTAAGAACAGCAGGGGGCCGAGGACGCACCCCTGCGGTACACCTGGGGTTACGTGGGAAAGAGGGGATTGGATATTGTTTATTACCGTGAACTGCTGGCGGAGTGAAAGAAAGTTTCGAAGCCAAGATAAAGTGAGCGAATCTAAAGTGAGTGTTGGTCTCTAGAAGCATATTAGCTTGATGTTCTTTCTGTATATCCTAGAGCAGGGCTCCCTGTTCTGTGAAACGGCTCTTAACTGGGGCTCCACCGAGAATCGTTTCAATTTTCGAATATAGGTGAATAGGATTCACTTGCCTCAAGTTAGCTCCTTCGGATGTTGGAGCAATCAACACAGGAATGCCCACCGTCCTGTCTTTGCGATGTCGCACGAGGCGGAAACCACCCTCGTCCATGTCTTGATCTGTGAGGTTCGCCCCGTTGTGGTCCCCGACGACAGTTGATTCGTCCTCTGACTCAACGCTGTGTTGTCGCTTGCAGTCAGGTATGCTTGCGCAGACCAGCTGGTGCTTCTGACCTGGTGTCACACCTTGGGAGGTCAAGGCGGCGCTCTGCCTGATGCTTGTCTCGTTTCTTCTAGCTACCTTTCGACGCGGCGGGCTGCGCAGCACCCGTCGGTCGCCAATACGGTAGGTACCTTTTCGAGTCGTCCGAGGCCTTGAGCAGTGCTGAGCCGTAATATAAACAAAAATAAACGATAAAAGCAGACAGAGCTACTTAGCCAAGCAGCAACAACTTCGTCGTCGAACAACGAGAGTCATACCTTATCCACCGATTTAACACCCTCGATAGAAAAATAATTGAGAATCCGGGTACACTTGCAGCAATTAAAGCATTAAAACAATGACGGCACTAATGAAAATAATAACTGAGTTCACAGCACTGCAGCTGCGAAGGGCACTGCACAACTCAAAATATTTCCAAGTGTAACAACGCTTCCTAAGTACAGCTCTCTCTCTCTCTCTCTCTCTCTCTCTCTCTCTCTATATATATATATATATATATATATATATATATATATATATATATATATATATATATACATATACATATATATATATACATTTATTTATATATATATATATATATATATGAAGAGGGAGAGAGAAAAAGTGCGCTACAAAACAACTCCACACAAAGCGAATACTAAAACATGGGGGGTTGCAACGTTCAGCAGCAATTTAAGAACTGTTCACGTGGCTTTCAGAACTATAACACACGGTCGGTATCCCACACAATATGAAACGGAGCTGTATGATGAAGTCCGCACGGCTGCGCTCCATGCACACCCCATAGCAGGTGGCATTTCGGCTAATAACTCACGACATCTTACGGCGCAACCACTTAGAGCCTAAATGTTAGACACTTAAAACTTGATAGATATTAGCGCGTAGTCAATGTTAAAGATATGATTTGGCTATAGTAAACCAAAAGGGCGCTGTGAAAATGAAGTAAAATCTCGTTCCTACTAAATGAGAACAAATTGACGAGCGAATTGCATTCGACCGATATGAATGTGCGCTTGCCCTGCAGAAAATGGCTGGAGTAACAGAGGGAAGAAGTTGCGCATCCCGACGGAACTGTGAAAAAATAAAAAATAAAAAGTGCCCTAAGAGTTTCGGGTAATGCTTCATTTCAGCGCCATTGCAGAGAGAAAAAAAATTTAGAGAATCTCCCAGCACCTTTAAGGACCACTCACAATATCGTTTTAGTTATTAAGTGTTACCATGGATGTATCGCGGGAATGGGATGGTCGAACATTGGCGCCTGTGCTAGCGGCCCCTGGTGAATGCATCGATTGGTGGCGGCCGTAAAATTAAAATAAAAAAAAAACCAAGAACGAAATTCTCTGCCAATTCTTCCTAAAAATACTGTTGTTACTAGGAGCAACAGGCGAAGACGTACGTGACGTTTTTTGCAGAAAAATATTCCAAGCGAGGCAGAAGTTGATTGGAAGGTGGAGACTCAATTGAATAGATTAATAAACATCGAAAGAGGAATGTCATTGAAGGCAACACTCCAACAAGTAGACAGCTGTCTTGAAAGAAAGCTTATAGTCTATATAGTATTTTAATTTAGTCTCTATATTGCGTCCTTCCGTTTTTGACTGAGTAAGACATTTATCACCAAGCAAAACAACAGCGAAGCAATTTGAGGGTCTACACCTTATACGTACTGATTCAGAGCTATGGGCGTTATGGCGCAAATATTGTCAGAACTGGATGAAAGTTTTCGTGTCTGTCGATAGCTCACAATCAACCTTCCAACTGTTAGATAGTCTAGCTGAAACATTCGAAACAGGGGTAAAATTTTTCATCTTAAAGGAGAAACAAAAGTTCCCATTCTAATACACTACCACGACAGTAACGCTTTATAGCTTATTTGTTAATTAATAGATATGACATTCTATGCTCATGATCAAACTATTGTTTATTATACACAGATATGTCATCTGTATATTAGACGGTTATAGTGTACCGGGCTTAGCGGGATAGCGGGCTTACCTTAATAGCGGGTTCGAAGTGCGCATGCACAGATACGTACGTTACCCATACCACTTACATTCGCGTGCTATTTTTCAGGTTTTCCGTTACCGTGTTAGCGTGGTGTACGTAATGTACGTAAGCATGGTGGCGCTCTCGGATGCTTCCTTTGAAGTGATTTTGGCGTAGTTGTTGAAATATTTACTTCGTCTGCAGCAAATGGCTTCGATTGTCTTCAGTTAGCTTCAATGAGCGAGTATTACGAATAAGCAAGCGTAATTTTTTAGATAGCTTCCCATTTCAAACGCCTCTAGGTCTAACTAGAACAAATCGGCAACAGAATTGTTTTCACATTTAGTGGGTGGTTCATATTTATTTACCTTTATGATGACTAAAATAAACTTGTAACAATGTTTCGCGCAGTAACACAACAAGTATTCTTGTTTTATTTTCCTTCTCACTTTTGTTTAACTCATCAACCTTCAGATTGATGGCGTCACCATTCCAGTTGGAGCACGTAAACCACGTAAAGGTTTTTCCAAGCAGGTCGGAGGGTGTGGACGTGCGCCGCACGCTCTGCCAAGTGATACTTATTCTACCTCAGAATCACCGCATCGAGCCTGGAAAATTCACTGAGTGCTACGAGAAGCCGTCGGGCATCTTTCATTGTTATCTAATAAGGCAAGACCAACACCCGTTCCAGCTTATCAAGCTGCGAACACCGGGCCACGCCGATCCGCCGCACTAGCCCTTAGAGCGCTGGCGTGGTCTGATACGCCCCCTCGCTTCGCACGGCAACTCCCGCTGCCTGAGAGCCACGCAGCCTTCCAAAATGGAGGTGGTAGTTGAAGGAGAAGAGATATCGAAAGAAGAATACAATGATGGGAGCTGGACCACGTTGGAAGCGCAACGACTTTGCGCACGCTAATCACTCCCCTCCGCCTTTGCTGCCGAGCATACCGAGACTGGCGAGACTGACACCACACAAGACAATGGGAAAAAGGTGCCCAAACACCGAGCTCGCCCGCCATCCCTACTCAAACGTAAGCCGTTGCCAAAACTCCCGCCGGGAGACTATAAAGTGATTCTGCTGCCACAAACAGCAGCGTAATTGCTCTTTTACGGTGCGGCAAAGCTATTCAAGGCCGTCTGCGCCACCACTCAAGTGCCAATAGAAGATGCTATCTCTGAAGATCAAGTACGCGCCCACCGGAATAGTAACATGGCCCTAATCAGCACCCCATCTCGGGCTAGGGCCGAAGCTTACAATAACATCAAGATTCTCAAAATTGGATAGGAAGAAATTGAAGTGGTAGCATACGTTCCAGCCCCAGAAAATTCAACGAAAGGAGTAATCTACTACGCATGCTTCGACGATACCGACGAGGCTATTTTAGAGGAAATGCAGGCCAAAAATTCAAGCATCAAACTGGTCGCCGCCAAAAACTGGGAAGAAAATACATCGTTGCCGTTTTCGCAGGAACGGAGCGCCCGGAGTACGTGAGGTTTTGGGGGGCTACGTATGTAGCCCAACCTTTCAAAGAACGGATAGAGGTATGTTTTAACAGCCGACGCACCAGACATAGGGCGGACGTTTGCCCTCAAGAAAGAAAGAAGAGATGCAAGCGCTGCGGAGAAGAAACGCACGAGACGCCAGTATAGGGTACCAAGCCATACTGCAGAGCCCGATACATTGTCTGCAAAGGGGAACACCCCGCTGGAGGACGAAACTGTAAATATTAGTATTACTCACAGGTTCCTCAAAAAAGGGGCACCAATGCAACTAACGGCATGTCGTCAATACTCAAAGACACCAATGACAGGCAAGGGCAATCTCGGTCACGTGGCACAGCAACCCAACTCAGCACGCTGAGCACGTGCTATCGGGATGCGGTGTGGAACAACCAACCCAATCAAGCTGGCAGCATCAAGCGTGCCCGCTCGTTGAGCCGAGGCCGGTACAACAACAGAGGACGGCTCACCAACCGGTCGCTGTCCAGGGCCAGAAATCAACCGGCGCAGAGAGACGCCAGGCGGCTACCCGTGAGCCCCAGAGACGAGACGAATACGGAGGGACCAGACAGCGACACGGCAAGGGAGTTGTCTGCTGAAGTTAGAGAGCTATGGAAACAGCTAGAAGCCGCGAATAGAAAAATTCAAGCCTTAGAAAATGCAAAATCAGCTACCCTTGCAAACGCTGCCAGAGAAATAGACTCAACCGAGTTCAGAGACAGCGCACAACTTAAAGAAATGGAGGGAGCACGCAATCCTAAACAAAAGCTTGTCGAGGAGGATAAGTAAAAGCACGAGGACCCTATTGACATTGCTCGAAGAGTCGACGCCGTAGAAGACGCCATCGCGACGATGTCAAAAGAAATAGATGAAAAGATGAGAGCTATCCATACCTCCGTTCAAGAAACCCTGAAAACGTTTCACGAAACGTTTAGCAGTGAAATAACAAGAATGCTTTCAAACGTAGCCAGCAGAGACTACTCTCAAGCGACATTCCACCTACCCGCTTTGAGACCAAGTCAAACTAAACGAAGTAATGCGCGAAGCGGCAAGATAACGAACACAGTCAACGTCAGGACTGAACCCTACTCCAAAAAGAATGGCGGGACAAGTTAAAATTATTCAGTAGAATTGCAAGTCATTCGCTAAAAAGCGGGCGGCACTGCGATTCGCCCTTGCCAACTTCGATCCCGAGATCGATGTAATAGCCATGCAGTGAAACAGAAACAAAAATAGCTGGATATGCCACGTAACACGAGATTTCCACAAGAAAAAAAAACAAAAACAGCAATAGCCATACAACGTAACGTTGCGTCGATACAAATCGACTTAGAATTGGAAAACATTCATTATACATTCGTACAACTCATGCCTAAACGCAGAAAAAGTGAATGGCTGTACATACTCAACATATACAGCTCGCCGCAAAGTAAAACAATACCCTTTGCAGCAATAATCAGAATCGCAAGAAAGGAAGCTGCGAATGAACAATTAATGTCCTCGGAGACTTTATTGCCCATCACACAATGTGGGGCTATCAGCGAAGCACGAAAAAGGCGCTATTATTCTTAACGGTACCCATAACAACGGACTGACGCTGCTCACTGGCCCTCCATAGCCGACAAGAATAGGTGCTTTGTCAGGTATGCCGAAAAAGCAACCTGGGCAAGCACAGGGCTGAATCTGGGCAGTGACCACAATTTCTCGATATTAGAATTCCAGCAACAGGTTTTGGCAGGAAAAAAGTTCTGCTCCAGCGTATACTAAATGGGATCTTTTTAGGTACAAACGGAACCGCCAAGCAGTGGACAAAATCGAAAATATTGATGAGTTGGTACAACAACTGCTTAAAGATTTCGAAAAAGCCAAAACAGAGGTCCCGACAGAAGAACATTGTCCCAAGACAGATTCAAGGCTGGTTAACTTGTGGGAGAAACAACAAACATTGCAAGAAGAATGGCTTAAAAATAAACTTAACCGAAACCTCAAACTACAGTTGGCAGAAGTAGGAAAACAAATACAGATATCCTCAGGCGAACTAAGTTCAACGCAATGGATGCAAACCTGTGACAGGAATAATAGACAGCTCGACTTCAAAAACCCATGGAGGCTTTTAAAGCACTTATTGAAGCCAGACAATACTAAAGGGGCTGCACAAATACGCATGCAAATGCTGGCGCAGAAATTCAAAGACACTAACGACATCATAAATATACTAATGAAAGGCTACCTCAATTCGGAAGAGGACGAAGCCGCCTATCCCACGTACGAGAGAACCAACAACGAAAAAGTAGATGCAGACATCACCGAAGCTGAAGGCAGGGTAGCACTATAGCAAATCTCAAGACAAGCTCGGCCGCGGGGAAAGATGTCACAAACAAGGTACTGGATAATGAGTCTATTCGAAGTATAACCAAACTCTACAACGACATATGGCATTCTGGAAACATCTCCAGTACTTGGAAAGAAGCCAAGTCATTTTTATTTCTAAACCGGGGAAGAAATTAGAGCTGAAAAATTTAAGGCCAATATGTCTGACTTCATGTCTGAGAAAGGCACTCGAACACGTTGTTTTAGCCAGATTTCATGAACACACAGAAGATCATATACTCTTTCCGCCAACCCTATTCGGCTTTAGGCAAGGTATGTCCACTTAAGACATTATGTGGATGATAAAAAAAGACGTCGTAGACCCAGGCATTCCCGGTGACACCAGGGCAATACTAGGATTAGATAACCAAAAAGCTCTTGATTAGGTAACCCACAAGTCAGTCTTATCTAATCTCGCTGAAATGAATGTGGGAGTGCGAACATATACCTACATTTCGGCCTTTTTTTAAAGACAGGACTGCCATTCTGCAATTTAGTGGAATCCAAAGTCCAGTACTAAAACTCAGAGCACGAGGTACACCACGGGGAACAGTGTTGTCACCCTTATTGTTTAACTGCACGACGAGGAAACTGCCAGAAAAGTTGGAAAAGATTCCGCATATTCGCCACGCAATATATGCAGACGACGTGACGATTTTAACGAGGACAGGAAGCCTAGCTAATGCCAAAAAAGCTTTGCAAGAATCGGCCGACACAGTGCAAACCTTCACGGCACTGAACGGACTTAAATGTTTTTCAAGCCAAATCAGAGCTCTTCATAGCGACTAAACTACTGCCAGCTATCAGATACATGTTTACCATCACGCTAAATAAAGAAATCGTACCAAAAGTAACCACCATAAGGATCCACGGCCTGTTTTTAGAAAAAAAAAATGGCTCATTCGAGGAACTCTTTAAAGGCTGGAAACCACTTCGCGACAAGTCATCGGGCTCCTGAGAAGAATAAGCGGACGGAAGCATGGGATACAAGAAAAAGAAGCCTGCAAGTTAGCGCAGACTTTCTTCATTTGTAGAGTTGCGTACACATGTCCCTTCTTGTACCCCAGGAGTGATGCAAAGAATGAAATCGATATATTAATTAGGTCAGTCTACAGAGGGGCCTTAGGATTACCCACTAGGGTCAGCAACGACAAACTCTTGGAATTAGGTCTAAATAACACCATAAACGAAATAATTGAAGCACAACGAGCATCGCAATGGTGGAGACTATCCTGCACTCGAGAAGGACATGACGTCTTGAAGCTCCTAAACTTAAAACGACTAACTCGACCTACACTGAGGCTTAAAATACCACACAAAATCAGAGCTAAGATAAAAATCCTACCCCTGCCAAAAAACGTGGGCAGTCTAAACAAAGACGTCGGCAAGCGTGGGCGGACGCCCTCAAAAAAGCAATGGGAAATCATCTGTATGGAAAGTGCTTTAACTTTGACGACGATGTCAAGGACGCTGTGAAGGACTGGGTCTTGTCACAGCCACAAAAAGTCGGAGAAGAGAAAATGCCTCAAATCCCACATACAACGGGAATCTAAATGTTATGCGAAGCATATAGAGGTGACAACGGTGTAAGTTTTTTTTTTATTGAGCGACACTTTCCGTATAGACGTCAAATATACGCACAATTGCTGTACGCCCTGACATACGTTTACAAGTCCCAAATGTTTTGCAAATAATCAGTTGTTGGCAGTTTCGTTACGGTGCCAACGTCAACACGGGCATTACAACATCCAAAATGGTAAGCTCATACGTGGCGTTTGTGCTCGCAAGAATGGTGGCCTTGCATTGTGCAACGTAGACCAGCTTCAGATGATGGCCCTTAAGTATACAAGCGACGATAGCCCAATGTGACGCCTGTATCTTAGGAGTACCCACATAATGTTAGGTAGCCAGCACTGCGACCACAACTCACGCTTCAACAACATCATGCCTCCATGGAGTCTTTTTCCAAAGCATTTCCTAGGCCTGGTTTGGCTCTGTGGTAGAATACTCGGATTCGGGTCCTGCGGGCACCCTAATATTTACTTTTAGAATTCATCGGCTTAACGCAGCCGTTCACAGTTTGCCTTAACGCTCTCACAATTACAATAGCAATTTCTGTTCTCGCCGTTCCTGGACAGATATAAACTGTCGATTACCGGTGGCACATACACGTATACCGGAACCTGTGGTACACGGGCATTTACCAGGCATGTCTGAAGGAAAAGGTTCTCTTATTCATGTCATGACCAGTCAGACATATTCGTCAAACCTTTTTACCTTTCCATACTAATTTCAGTATACGCCAAGCTGAGGGGGCGACCACGATAGCGCTGAGACGTAGGCTGTTAGATAGATGGATAGATAGATAGATAGGTAGATAGATAGCAAGATATATAGACGGATAGCAAGATAGATGGATAGATAGATAGATAGCAAGATATATAGACAGATAGCAAGACAGATAGATGGATAGATAGATAGATAGATAGATAGATAGATAGATAGATAAATAGATAGATAGATAGATAGATAGATAGATAGATAGATAGATAGATAGATAGATAGATAGATAGATAGATAGATAGATAGATAGATAGATAGATAGATAGATAGATAGATAGATAGGCAGACAGACAGACAGACAGACTCAAAGTGCCTGACGTTGACTAAGAAATGGTGTGCATTTAAAAATCTATCGGCTCGTTCATAAATAAGGTCGCGTGCTGGGGCATCTGGTGTGTACCACGAATAAAGATTACTTTTATACCGACACTGCCGTTTCGCACTTTTGAATGTGTGTATGCGTGTGTGTTTATTCAAATTTTAGTTTCATAATAATATAGCAGTGTACACCGGGTTTCGCGATGTACCAGATACTAACCAAGAATTATATTGCTATTACTGGAAAAAACAAACAAACAAATGAAGGCCGTGGCGCAGTGGCTACTGTAGACGATTTGATATCATAACAAATGTAGCGGCTGAATATCATTTTACCACACACAGGAACAGCATCTCAGACAGACCATGTGTGCAAATGCAACAGGCCAAATGTTTACGTGTAATCAAATAGGGCGGCGTTAGAAATTGTGACCACATCACTTACGCGTTATAAATCTTGTTTTCAAGTTTAACAATAATTCACTATAACTGAACTTCTCGTAGCGGCTGTAATTTTCGCCGGTTTCACGAAGCTGCCTAATTGCTGCCTATTTAGCGACACATATTCTGAAGTACAGCGTGCAAGAAACATTCAATTTTGAATCCTCGGTAATTATGTTCTTCTTGTAACGTTCATACTACACATTTTTTTCTCATTTTTTCTCTAGTACTCTTGATACTTCCTATAGTTTTGGCGTGTATGCGGAGTACATCAGATATTACGGAAAGTTTCTTGTAACAGAAATGCTCACCTGGTAAAACTTTACTGACCTCAAGAGCCAACGGCGGTGATCTAACGCCCGACATCTCATGGTTTATTGCCAGCCTTGGCAGGCTATTTACACCCGATGGTAATTTACACGAGTAGCCTGAAGCTTGCCTTTGCTGCACAATATCCAGGAATCTCATGGCACCCTGGTGACTCATGCCAACAAGAAAATTTGCCGTGGGTGCAAACACAACCTCTCGACGTTATTCGGGAACACTTTTGCTTGTTCATTAACTCGGCTGCACGGGCCTGCTCGGCGCAGACGTCCAATAATTCATTTTTGGGCGTGAAAGGCGAAAACGAGAGCTAATATATTCGCTTGTGTTAACAAAAGCAGCCTACGTTGTCGACAAAAATATTGCGCGGACACCTGGCTTGGCAAAGTCATGCACTTAATTCAATAAATTGAGCAGCGGCATCCTTTCCTAGCTTTACAGATTGCCAGTATTATTCTTAGACTTTGCGCTGTTCATATTGTGCACTAAATTGAAGGCGTATAAAAAAGCAAATAAAAGTCTTTAGCCGTCCTCGGATGGCCGTGCGGTATATTTTCCATTACGCAATAGCACGAGCAATTTATTCCCTTTCACACGTGTAATATGTTTATGGGTCGTCACATCGCACAGGTGTATAGCTTGAAGAACTCACTGCGCTATTTTATGAAAATTAAATACCATCATCTCTTCGATGAATTAGAACACAGAGTGGCTGTTTGCACTGCATTACAGGGCTTAGCCATCCTATACCGAAATGTGGGACTTTCACAAAGGGCGTGTTTGGAAACAGCTTGAGATTTCTCCTGTGACACTACTTTATTCGGCGTGTGGTGAGCTTCAGCATTACTTGTGCAACGTTACCAATCTCATGATACAGTGACAGTTCACAGAGGTTTCGAGGCAAATACGATGCATCGGAACAGTTGTTTTTTCCGTTCTTCGTTGTGCTCGTGAGCGCTGCGAGAAAATCCATCAATGTCACTACCCGAATACCTCGGCTTACCGTCTGAATAAGAGCTATACAACTATTGATGGGCATGGACGTATTGCTTGGTTCGCTAATAATACACGAACTACTCAGAATACCGGACTCTGCTGCCAGTCTGCTTAACATAGGTTCAGAGGAGAATGTTATTGCTGGGACAATTTTGTAAAGCCCTCATTTTTGGAGCTAATGCAAACTTGGCCTTCCTTACGTTATACGAAATGATGACTTTCTAAATATTAAAAGAACAGTTGCATACATGACTGTTCCCACGTCCAAACACGCGTACCCATCGCAGTCACGAAAACGGAAGACTATAAATGAAGTGCAACGAGATAAATTATACCAAGGCTAGACTTTAAAGAGCTTTATCAATGGTGTATATCATCATAGCTATGTTGCAAACATTTAACACTAGGTTGTCGCAAGTTTCGGCACTAAAGGCATCCGAAAATAGATGCTTTCTTTGCTCGAACTTTAAGGAGTATATGTCGTAGAAAAACACCGGAAAAGGGATTCCATCCCCCCCCCCTTTTCTCTCCTTTCTTGCGTAGTTATCATCGTCTATCTTCAGCCGTGAATATATAGGAACGCGAATAATAAAATATGAAAACATATTAAAAAAAAAGAAAGCACGCAGGAAGAAGCGTAAGGCCGGTTTTAAGACGGCTTACCCGACTTACCTCGCATTGGTTGCGCCTTAAGCGGATGGTCTTTATATGAAATGCGTTTTCACGGAAAAACGAACCTTCACCTGCAGAGCTCGCGGTATTGACGCATAATGCCTGACACTGTGACACTTCTGCGTTATTCTGTGTACCTTCTAAATAACTGGGCATTATTGTCCCTTTGTAACTGATGTATACCTCTCTGATATTCCATCAATGCCTAGAGCTTAAACTTTACTGCGGTGAAGGGTACTTTACGCTTCATTCATAAACTTCAAAACTTCAAGAGAACTCGAAGAGAAATATTTATCATCAAGGGATATCTTTTACGCTCTTTTGTTCCATGGTATGAAACAGATAAGCGCACAGAACATTGTTTTAGATGTGGTGTGAAAAAAAATACATTGGGTTGTTTCAAGGGAAATAAGCCTCCTGCTTAGCCATAACAACCATGCAGTGACCCTGAAGTGCACATTTTGTTTTCACGGCCAGACACGAACACCCTGCTTCGGTGCGCACTGCGCAACTTGACGCATGAGCATGGGACTAAATCTGAGCTACGACACGGACGATTACACAAATGGGACCCGAAAATCAGATTCCGCATGCCTCGTAAATCAAAACGACACATCGCAAGTCTGATTCACCCCATTCGTTTCGGTGCGACCTTCACAAGACGTTATGCGCTGTAGCGACACCGGTAATAATTGCGAACACAGTAAAGTGCCAGAAACTCAGGAGTATATATTTTCTACTTGCATAGCATGTGTACGTGAACAAACAGCAATTGATATCCTGTTCTGAGGGGTTGCATATTATGCCACTAACTGACGAAGTTGATTGATATGAGGGGTTTAGAGTCCGGAACCACCATATGAATATGAGAGACGCCATAACTGACGAAGTTGTGTTGGGTCCTTGGCATGATGCCAACATTGCAACAGTGGCCATAAAAGCGGTCACCACTTTTGCCACTGGACTGGATGCGCGTCCATGGCACTGTGTGAACCTAGCGGCACTGTACATACTCATCTCCTTACCTCCCCATCGTCATCCATTACTATTTTTCTTCCCCGTTCCCCCCCTCCCAGTGTTGAGTAGCAGACATACTATTGCTCAGGCCAACCTCTCTCCCTTCTGCGAATAAACTTTTTTTCTCTCTCTCTACCTCAATCTGGGGTGAGCCCCACTGCCCCGCTAAGAGATATTACAGCTATATAGATTGAACAGCCTAAAAAAGGAACACCCATGAAGTTTTGAAGGAATTTGCATGCAGTGATTTGCATTTGTTGGAAGTTCACATATTTTCATCGATCTCATGCAGGACTGTTTCCGTGCGTTAGCTTGAAATCACAACAAATTCATAATAATTGATAAAAATAAGCTGACCATTCTACTTGAAGCGGGCTTCTGCGTACAGAGCACCCGTTGGGCTGAAGTCTTGGGGAATGAAAACTCTAGTTTTAGCACCACAATTGGCGACCCAAGCAAGGCAAGGATAATGTCTGTTGCAGTGAGGGATGCATACTCTGATGTTACCTCTATAAGAGGGCATATGCATTCAGCCAGTGCTGATGTGATTTCTACCTAATATACAGTGCCCAAAGAATGGCGAACATCCAGTCAAAATTGGAATCTAGCTTACGATCCTCAAGACCTTGTTTCCTGGACGGTTCAGTGAAAACCGACAACAATCACTTGCATAAGGCACTTCAACCAGCCACCTCCAGACCCCGAACGCCATCAGAAATCGCTCGTACAGCTTTCGCCCTCAGTAAAACTGATTTGAGCAACTGATAATCGTGATTAGCTGTGAGATCTTACAAAGAATTTGAACATAACAGTCTTTTACTAAACAACGAAGCAATATTCCAGTGTTATAGTTTTTTTACGAAAGAACGATAACTGCAGAAAACCACATAGCCAGTGCTTGACAAAACAAAAGTGCAGACAGGTTCGCCTTATAAGTGTGTTTGCAAGAAAAGAAACCCATATTGCAGGAAACCATGTTATTCGTCCCGTGGACCATTTGCATCCAAATTCGTGGTTTCACATCAATTGGCTAGTATTTCTGATATAGCATTCCGAGTGTACGACAAACTTCTAAATTTTTTTTCAGACAACCAGAAATTGTTATCAAAAACACTGCAAATCCCAATAGCATGCAGTCATCTATCTGATACACGAACTGTGGCAAAGCCTTTGAACAGTGGGTCGTCCTCTCCAGCGCCTTCTAGTGGGTCACCCTTTTCATAAAAAGAAGGTCAGCTCGTGCAGAGAGTCGGTCTCCGCATTGACTGTCCCTGTTGTAAATCTTCGCCGAGTGTCCGCCAATAAACGTCTTAACAATAAGGTGGAGGTGCTGGGTATCGATACCGGTACCTCTCGCAAGTACCTATGGCTGAGGACGCTTGACCGAAGACTGCTTTTGTCACCCCCGACGGCTTGTACGAATTCAACGTCATGCCGTTTGAGCTGTGCAATGCGCCCACCACCTTTGAGCGCATGATGGATACTGTTCTGCGTGACCTGAAATGGCACACGTGCCTGTGCTACCTCGATGTCATCGTCGTTTGCGCTCTGGACTTCTCCACGCATCTTCAACGCCTGCGGGATGAATTAACGCGTCTTAGTGACGCCAGCCTGCAACTGAACCTAAAGAAGTGCCGATTTGCAGCTCGGCTGCGGGCAACACTCGGCTACGTCGTGTCCAAGGACGAAATTCTCCCTGATCCAGCCAAGCGTCGGGCCGTGACCGAGTTCTACAAGCCGACAACCGTCAAGGAACTGCACAGTTTTGTAGGACTCTGTTCCTACTTTCGACGCCTCATTCGAAACTTCCCGACTATCACATCGCCGCTGACAAAGCTCCGCGGAAGTAACGGGTTTCTCCATTCGTAGTCATCACAGAAGGACGACGCTTTCACAACGCTCTGTCGTTTGTTGACGTCGCCTCCCATACTCCGCCACTACGACCCTACGGCCCCTACAGAAGTACACACGGATGCCAGTGGTGTCGGCCTCGGCGCTGTCCTTTCACAGTGCAAACCAGGGTTCCCGGATTATGTCGTTGCGTATGCAAGTCGAACGCTTACTAAACCCGAGACAATTTACACCATTACTGAGAAATTATATTTGGCAATTGTCTGGGCCCTTACAAAGTTCCGACCTTATTTTTATGGTCGCCCATTCGATGTCGTCACCGACCATCACGCGCTATGCTGGTGGACGTCATTGAAAGATCCCTCAGGCCGTCTCACCCGGTGGGCACTTCGCCTGCAAGACTACGACATCCGCGTGCTATACCGCAACGGAAGGCAACATGCTGACGCCGACGCCCTGTCGCGCTCTCCCTTGCCTGACGACAATGCCCACAGCTCAGCGTCTCACCTTGCTATTTTTTCGATTAGCATTCATACCATTGGTACTTAACAGTGCAAGGATCAATGGATTACCTCACTGATAGGCTTGCTGACTGCTCTATCCACTCCATCCACTCACGCGCTGCGTCTTCTAGCCCACCATTTCGCCGTTCGCGACGACCTCCTTTACTGACGCAATTACAATGGTGACGGCCGCCAGAGGCTGCTAGTCATACCGTGCAGTCTGCGCTGTGACATATGCGAATTCTTTCATTCTGAACCACAATTTGCGCACTCCGGGGTATCGAAGACTTACCACCGCATTCGTCAACGGTACTTTTGGCCCGGCATGTACCGCTACGTGCAGAAATTCGTTCGCTCCTGCATACATTGTCAGCGCCGCATAGCTTCAACGCACCGGTCGACGGAAGGTCTGCAACCTCTACCTTGCCCTGCCAGGCCCTTTGGGCGCGTTGGCATCAATTTTTATGGGCCACTTCCACTAACGTCGGCTGGTAACCGCTGGGCCATTGTCGCTGTGGACCACCTCACGCAATACAGCGAAACGGCTGCTCTCCCCGCGGCTACAGCGAGCGATGTGGCCTCCTTCCTGATCCAACGATTCATTATGCGACATGGTCCACGCCGGGAACTGCTCATTGATCGAGGCCGCGTCTTCTTGTCTGAAGTCGTTGAAGCCATTCTCAAAGAATGCAATGTTGTTCACCGCAAAACTGCTGCTTACCACCAGCAGACGAATGGCCTTAGCGAACGCTTCGACCGTACGCTCGGCGACATGCTCTCCAAGTACGTCGCCGCCGATCACAAAAATTGGGATGTCATTCTACCATTTATCGCCTACGCTTATAATACCGCCCCTAAAAGAACTACTGGCTTTTTACCTTTCGTTTTATTATATGTAAGGCATCCGTCGCACATCATCGACACGATACTTCCGTATAAGCCAGATCCCTCCGAGTGGACGCATATTTTTTCTACAGCCAAGCTCGCTGAAGAGTGTCGAGAGCTTACAAAGACCTTTACTGCGCATGATCAAGAGCGGCAAAAAAGCATATTAGCTGACGCCAGCACTACTGCGCCCACGTTCCTCCCTGGAGCGCTCGTCTGGCTCTCGAATCCTACCACTGCAACTGGCCTATCTTCAAAACTATTGCCCAAATACGAAGGCCCTTACCGTGTCGCCAAACGCACTTCCCCTGTCAACTACTTGATTGAACACGTCTAACCATGTTCGGACATGTGCCGTCGAGGGCGGGACATGTCGGCGTGGAGCGCCTCAAGGCCTATCATGACCCGCTCATTGTAACCAGCTGTTGTGATAGTTGTGACAAAGCCCGGGATAGTTGTGACAAAGCCTTTAAACAGTGGGTCGTCCTCTCCAGCGCCATCTAGTGGGTCGCCCTTTTCATAAGAAGAAGAGCAGCTCGTGCACAGAGTCGGTCCCCGCATTGACTGTCGCTGTTGTGAATCATCGCCGAGTGTCCGCCAATAAACGTCTTAGCAGAACCAACAAGAAGAAGGAAGGAGCAGACGAAAAGACAAGAGGTTAGCCAAATCCCAGACCGGATGACTACAGTGTGCTGTGAAAAGGGTTAAGATTACTGTAACTTGACTGGTGTATTTAAACTTGTTCCGATTATACACAGTCAGGTCTGCGTGAGCTCTTTGGTGAGTCTATTGGACTCTGGCAGACCAGACGGCAGATCCAGGCGAGGGTAGCGAAATATAGTTGAAAAAGATGTTGAGAAAAGAATGAAAAAAGAGCAAAAAAGTCCATGCAACACCACAAGCGAATGATGACGAGTGGACGAAGCGATGTCTTAAGGTTCACAATGTCTACGTTGAAGTCACCCACTAGTATAAAAGATGAACAGATGAATGGATGGGCGGACGGACGGATTGAGAACGCCGGTGGTTTTTTTACATCTGTGCAGCAGGTGTTGTGATACGAGTGTGGACGCACGTACTTCACTGGACGCCGGTCAAGGCTAGCCCCTAAAAGAATAAAACAGAAAACAAATATAAAGAGAAAACGGCATTGCTTAAAGTTTCTGTCTAAAACCAGTCACTTGCAGAAAACACAGCAGTGCTTTCGAACCCTTCTGGGCCAAAAATTATCTCAGCCAATGTTCCTAGGCCAGCCGCCTGACAAAAGTGTTATGACACTTAACGTCGGCAATTGCAGCAGTGCATGCTGACTATACAGCATTAAACGTCTTAAGGTATGTTGTGCAAACAGCGTTATAAAACAAGGCCCCAAGCACAAAAACAAAATAAACTGCGATGTTTCACATTGTTTAACCGATGTACCCTTTTAAGCGCTGATAGATACGCACCTAGAACAGCTCGCCTAGTCGTGCTCCACAGCTGGATCCATGTAGTTTCTCCTAGCTCAAATAGCTGAAATAACTCGTCTTCTTCTCCTATCTCATTGAGACTTTACATTAAATTCAAATGATGACACCGAGAAAATTGAAAATGAGATCATTTTCTTGAAACTAGAACGCAACATTTTGAAAAGCAGAGTACTTTGTCAGCTGCGAAACCAACGTTCAAAAGGTGAACCCGCAATGCTCAGAGTTGGTAAGATCTCCTTGCCTTTGGCTACAACTGGCGTTGCTATTAATATACGCGGCTTCATAATTGATTCCAAATTCCTATTACACATTTTTCAGTATAGTGTGAATTAAAGTGGGATGATTTACATGGCCGTAGACACAAAATATTCCGCTTAGATTGTACGTAGCAGAAAATATCATCCAGTCATGGGATGCTGAATGTATCAATAACGAAGATGGCCATGCAATGAAAAATCACTTACGATGAAAAAGGTTCCCAAATTCGATTCAATGTGAATAGATTTTTCGCTTCTAAGTTATTTTATCTTATATGTGGACCACTTCCTTGAGTATTTCTATGTCTGGCAGTAGGACTGGCTCAAAAAAAACTGTAGTGAAGAACTAGAATGCCTGCTTACTAGCAAATTTGCGTGAATGGTCCATTCGAATATGCGCTCAGAATTCATTCCCCCTCCCTCCATTTTCGAAACGCTGGAGAATAGCAACCACAAGCCGAGAATGTGCAGACACACTACTCTCTCTTTGAGCTACAGCAGTGGCAGAATATTTCAGACATAATTTTCAGTAATATTTGTAATATTATGTAATCCATTGATGATATTCACCGCATTTTAAAAGCAATGTTTTGGAAATGCTGCGTCCTAACAGAGCACGCCACATGATTTTTGACCACTACAGGTTATTTAGCGTGCGCATTAATCAATGTACACGAGTATTTTTCTCACTACCTCCTGTACGACTGTGTAATTTAGTTTCAGCTTCTTGCAGAGCGATATAACAATGCCACTGGCATGCAGTTCCCGCAGAACTAGTGACAGTATGCAAGTAACAAAGCGAGAATAAAAATCGATAAGTCGAAGAAAGGCAATGGGGTCAGCCAGAAATGTACCATCCGGTTTGCTACCCTGCACTACGGGGAGACGAAGTAAAAAAGAGAAAGAAAGCGAAGAAAAAAATAGTAGGCGTGCCAAAAAACAAAACAAAAGAGCAGTGGGGCTATAGCCTATTCGATAGGCCAGCCAGGCAGTCCTCGAACGCTGACTCAACCTCTCTTCGCACGTAAATCAGTCAATGCATTATTGGCAGTATTTAAAATCTGTGTCATAATTTTTTATAAGACAAAAAAAACGAGATGCGAATCTCACACATGGCTATTCCTTTCGTTGACAATATCTTTGTGTATTGATATGCGCGCATTAGATCATTTTCGCTTTGATTTGACGTTGTTTATTTTGCCGCGCTCCAGAATGGCAGTTTGCGGTGTCAAACAAAAACGCCCTGCAAAATTTCCACCACTAATGTTACACTGCAGCTCATCGATGATACCATCTTTAGTTTCTGAGCTGCCCGGCCGCTGTGGTCTAGTGACTAAGGTATAGGCCGCTGACCCGCAGGCCGCGAGATCAAACCCTGGCTTTGGCGAATGCATTTTCAATGGAGGCGAAAATGCTGTAAGCCCTTGTGCTCAGAGTTGGGTGCACGTTAATCAACCCCAGGTGGTAGAGATTTTTTGAGCACTTCAATAGAGCATCTCTCATAATCATAAGGAGGGTTTTGGACGTTGAACCTCACATAACAACGAAATAATAATTACCATTAGTTTATAAGCTCCATAAATTTGGCCACTGAATAAAGCTGAATTATAGCAGCTACATAATTCATAACTGGGTGCTCTGCCTGTAGTTAGACGCATGAAAACCGTTTTATGGGACTGGAAAAACACGCCGCAGTGACAACGGTGCCCCTAATGCTCCTCAGAAGTTCGGGACTACTCCTCGTAGAATGTCGGGCGGCCAATTATGAGAGTCTCAAAGTGAGGACAAAGCTTCCTATAGCTAAATATCAGCTGGGTATAATTGCTAAGAGGAGGACGCTGCTCGCGTCAGGACAATCTAGCCACGTGGCGCTTGTCGACGATTGCTACGCCGCAGCGTAGCCTTTCAATAAAGTGTAAACAACCTCGAAGCTGCAGAAATACGTTGTTCGGAGTGTCATTGCGAAGCTCCGTACAAGGCAAATAAACGAGGCGACGCGAACAGAAAGGGAGAACACAAGGTAAACTTGTTAGCCGGCTACCAGTGAACAAGGAGATGTACGGATACAGCGGCACCTATGACTTAGAAAATGAAATATATTAATAAAAAATGCAGAATAAAAGTTGATTGATGATTAATTAATATCTGGGGTTTAACGTCTCAAAACAATCATATGATTTTGGTGGTTTATAGAATAAAATAGAATACATCTATAGAATAAAAAAAGTAACTTTCAATACACGTATATCATGCTTCAAAGCAAACCCTCTCATGCACCAGATAACGCAGGTTCAAATCCGAATTCAGAGGCCGCACTTAGTAGGGTTTGACACGAAGGTTAGAATTCTACCATTTGACGCAGACGTATGCATAAAAGCACGCTATAAAAATAAACCCGAAAAAAACTGCTATTTACTAGCTTAACACTCGACCCTAGTCCGCGGGCAAGTTTGCTCGCAGATAAGGGTAATTTAACGATTACAAAGGCGGTGTGTAAAAAACACTCCATGGCACAGCCTGAGTTTCTCTGATGCAAGTACTTCATCGGGAAAGTATTGTAAAATTTCAACAAAGTATTTGAATTAAACAAGGAAAGAAACATTTATACGATGACAAAAACACGCACTCTTCACGCATAGAATGAAAACTCAGTATAATCTAGGATGTAAAATTAAGTCGCTTATAAATAACGAATAATCTGGCTGCTTATTCATATCGCAAAACCTGGTTGGATAACGACAGCACGCAGAATGTGTTTGTTGAACGAGAACGCGATATGTCACTGTGCAATGGAATCGAGAACTATGCCAGCAGAATCAAAAATCCTTATTTCCTGAAATATCTTAAGCAAGCTACAAACCTACGGCTTTAGCAGCTCTAGTTTAACAAGGTTTTCGCCGTTCCCACGGTTTCGCTACTGTTGAACATTACGCTATATATCCCCACTCTGACGTAATCCTTCAGCAAGGACACTGCTCAAGTCCACCGTGTAGTACCATTTTTGCTCGTGAATTTTAGAAGCAGCTTATTCAACAAGAACTGCCATGGCGTAGACATGAAAATAGAAACAAATAGTGCTTGCAGACGGAAACAGCTTTTTTTAAGTAGTTTCCACGTGCAGTTGAAATGAAGTTCAATAAGAGTAACGAGACAATTCTCTAAAATATTGAAAGAACTTGCCAGCATACTTTTTTATAAGCCTATACGCGCTGAGACGTGCTCAAACAAAAAACAGAGAATAGCACCGCTTAATCTTCGAGATCCACTTACTATAATCTTGTAGCAGCCGCTGTAGAGAAGATGCATTTACAATTGTGCTGAACTGCTTTCTTTGGCAAATCTCAAAAGCGATTAAGTGTGCTATAGAGGTCCAATCCGTAAAGCATTTTCTTCATTCGTGTTTTTCACAGCTGGGCGGCCGCGCCATTATAAATGGTGTTGCGGTGTCGGAATTATTTTATTTCTGCACATGTGAAGAAATGTACAGATTAAGATTTTTTTTGTGTGTGTGGATACGGGCCTTGATCTTCTGTGTGACAGACACACATCAGCAACAGTTCGATATTTTGTATCTCCATGATTCAATATTGAAGCATTCTAACTAAGCTGCGAGGCTCATGTACGTGTAATTATATGGATAGTCTCGCGATGAATAAGGCATCAAGACCCATGACAATCACGTAGATAACCCCAGAGAATACTTAGAGATTAGTTACATATCTAAGGATTGTATAAACTATCGACAGCTGCGGAGCTTAGTAAACTCCCTGCGAGCTCAATTTTCACGGTTTTGTCTGTGTGCTCGCGTCCTTCTTGAAGGAATAAACAGCGCAGGTGTATAAAAAAAAGGACATGAAATACATGGAGACAGGCGCTGTGTTTTCTTTTTTACATTAACATTGTCTTCTTCCGTATCTGCGCTGCTCATTCGTTCTTTAAAAACGTGTACCAACCAGCCCACCTTTCATCGTTCGTTTATTCTTTTTTACATAAGGAAGAAGTGCACTCACCTCAGCATCTTGGGCCACAGGGACGGGGTAACCATAACGAACAGCATGTTTTTGATCTTAAGGCAGTGAGGAGGTTCTTAAAAACCATATCGCGTTCCACCATGTACATTTTTTTCAGCAATGATGCGTCGGGTATTCATCGCAAATAGGTCTTGTACAATGGTACTAGGGCTGAGTAAAACATTTTAGTTTCATTTTTGTATGTCATTTTTTCATCAGAAAACTGCACTTGCTAAATTACATTCACTCCCACAATCAACTACTCTCGAACCATACGAACATCTAAGGTGCGGACATTTCTTTCGGGAAAAAGCTATGTAATAAACTTTGAAGTGAATTTCGATTGCTGATTTTAATTTGATATTTATGTTTTGAATGTCATCCTTCGCTGAAGCTTGTGTGTGCATGTTAAGCATGCAAAGGGGAAAAAACGGACAGCGAGAAGGGAGGAAGGTTAGCCAAGAAGCTTCAGTTGGGCTACCCTACACTTCAGGATTGGGAAATGGGAATAGAAAAAATGAGCACAGGTAGAAAGATGTGAAAAAAGACGAAGAATAAAAAAAGGGAGGCACCAAATTCACTGCGGCATGCGGCATACATAAAAGGATGAAAGAGGAAAAAAATTTTAGGTGCACTTAGAGTGTCCAATGTTTGAACATACAAATATTCGTATTTTCCCGCGCATGTAGCTAACCAAGAAGTGTTTTCTTTGCTAAGAACAGTCTGCCTATGCGTTCCCCTCCCACTTTTCATTGACGACAAATAAACTCGTGGTCGTGAATGGTTAGAGCTGTTTACTAAAGAAACACCCAACAGAGGAAGCACTCTTTTGTGAATGCAGGCTTTATATTTTACGAAACAGTTTACAACACCGTCTTTCCTACCATATTAATCACCATCACTAGTGGCTGGCGACACGTACTCTCGCAAGTTGTGACTGCTTTCAAACAGTGTGTTTAAACTGGTTGAGGTGACTGAACAGCCATATCGGGTGCTATAGACATTCTCACTGGAGGGGAAAAAAACGCCGTTGTGCAGGGCTGTCCATGAGAAAACTAAGACGGACGCAACTGCCTCGGCAGTGCATTTGGGGGGGGGGGGGGTCTACGCTTGTTTGGCGCATCTCAGAGACGACTATGCCGGCGCCGAGGGAGCCGTCTGTCAAAAGGTGAAACACGAACACTTTGCAATATTGCCTCGTGCATTAAGATGCTGCACACGCCCGAGTTTTTGAATCGCGAAATACAGCTTTCACTACATTTAATCTACTGCCATTTTATATAATTTATCAACACTGTTAGTGTAGAGATGTGGCTGTCATGCTGTCATGACAACTACGCTATGTACTTGTTCACAATAAAACTTCTACGCTATAAAATGGATCGGAAGAGTATTTCAGCCAATCTAGGTGCTGCACAGGTGATTGGCGAAGGGGGCCGGCTTATATAGCAAAGAGAGTTGAAGAGCGACACGCTTTTTCTCTCGCAGCCATTTTGCTAGCTCTACATATAACAAATTTTGAATCGCGTCATTTGAATAGACCACGATGGTAAATGACAAGTTCAGATATTAGAATCATGATATGCGTGTCAAGTAAAACATGACTACATGCTATGCTCATAGCGTACTCGCGGCCGTTTCACTAGCTCAAAATATACCAATTTTGGTAACATGCGACGTGAGTAGACGATAAAAGTAACTGACACGTTCAAACATCATAATCATGACATAAAAGTCATGTGCGGCACAGCTTACGTCCGCCTCGTAACGTTGTGCTGATTTGAAAGTGACATACCAACCTTATTCATTTGTGCTTCGCATATCATCGACTCCCACTGTACGTGGGATCTGCCAATTTTGTTTTAGAAACAGCCACCAATGCTCGTAACGTTTAATTACGTAGTTTTACGCGTGTAATATTGACGCAATTTTGAAAGACGCTGTATTCAGAATTCAATCCTGAATTCATTTTTTCTCCCTTCACGTGCACCTAAACTTAAGTATGCGGGTGTTTTTGCATTTCAGTGACTTGGAAATTCGGCAGCTGTCGACAGGTAATGGAACCCTACTCCTTAAACTTAGAAGCGGAACACCTTAGCCGGCCGTTTCTTCAACTGAAATCAGTTGCGATAGCTACAGTCAGTCAGTCAGTCAAGAACTTTAATATATGGTCCTGAGGAGTTTAAGCCACCAGGGTGCCCACGTGGGACATCCTAGCAGCCGCTACCGTAGGCGACGCCCGAGTCGGGGCGGGAACGTGGTGGCGTTCCGCCAGTTCTTGGGCCCTCTGGACTGCCTTAAGTTGGTTTCGGAGATTGGGGCTCCTGAGTGCCTCCTCCCAGTCGGACTCACTGGTGAGAGGTCCCTGAGGTAACGCGGGACATTGCCAGAGCATGTGCGCGAGTGAACAGTACACTTCTGTGCAATCTGGGCACTGTGAATTTATGTCTGAGTTATAATGGCTGAGTCGGCCCCGTGATGGGTACGATCTCGTTTGTAACATTCTAAAGGCTACTTCTTGCGCGCGTTCTAGTTTTGAATGGGGTAAAGGGTATCGGCTTCTGTTGTGTCGGTAGTGGGAGGTAATTTCATGGAAGGTGAGTAGTGGGTCATTAAACTGCACGTCTGGGCCCAGCTCTTCGGTGGCTGATTGATCGTCACGGCGGGTCAGTTCTCGTGCTCGATCATGAGCCATTTCGTTGAGGTTGGGTTGTTGTGGGTGAACGTCTTTGCCCATGTGGGCAGGGAACCAAGAGAGGTAGTGCGAGCCCGTATTTTTCCGTGTTTGTAAAATGCGGGCTGCTTCTGGAGCGATGTTGCCGGTTTCGTAAGCCCGAATGGCGGCGCGAGAGTCTGTGAAGACATTAGTGAGTGAGGGGTCGGTCATCGCTAAAGCTATAGCAACTTGTTCGGCTATGGCGCTTGTTGATAGCCTAACCGAGGCGGCTGAGCGTAGGGCTCCGTCGCCATCTACTACCGCGAGTGCGAAAGAGGAGGAGTTACCGTATTGCGCTGCGTCGACGAATGCGGTAGAGTTGCGATTCGCGGCGGTACGGTTTAGGATCGCGCGAGCGCGGGCCAGCCGTCTGCCTTCGTTGTGTTGTGGGTGGACATTTCGCGGAAATGGGGTTACCATGTAAGTAGCTCGGACAACTCTGGGGAGGGTTACTGCGCGTTCAAGGCAGGGGTGTGGGGACATGCCGGCCTCGCTTAGAAGTCGGCGGCCTGCCTTGGAGGAGGAGAGGCGGATCACTTGGGCCGTGGTCTGGGCCTCGATCACTTCATCGATGCCGTTGTGCATGCCTAGTTGGTCGAGACGGGAAGTGCTCGTGTTTTGAGGCAAACCAAGGACTTGTTTAATGCTTTTGCGCATGAGTGTGTTTAGTTTCGTCTTTTCTACCTTCGTCCAGTTGTGGGCAGAGGCGACGTAATTGATGTGACTCATTAGGAACGCGTGGTATATGCGCAGAAGGTTGGCCTCTCCAAGGCCTCGTCTACGACCCGAGACTCGCTGAATGAGTCGGAGCATGTTCTCTGTTTTTGCTGTGATATGTTTAATTGTTCTTGCATGACAGCCAGTGGCCTCGACGAGGAGGCCGAGAATGCGTATGGAGTCCACTCGGGGTATTCGCTGCCCATCTTTGGCGTGTAGCGCTATGGGTAGATCACCTAAGGGTGTTAAGTTACGAACGCCTTGGCGAGATTGCCGGTACAGTAGCAACTCTGATTTTGTGGGCGACAAACGAAGTCCAGTGTTTTTTAAGTAGGCTTCTGTGGTATCGAGAGCAGTTTGAAGGGCTTGCTCCAACTCCGCCAATGAGCCTCCTGGGCACCAGATGGTGATGTCATCTGCGTATATAGCATGGTTTATGTTTGGGATGTCGCGGAGTTTGTCAGATAGTCCCTTCATTACTATGTTAAAAAGGAGTGGAGAAATGACTGCCCCTTGTGGTGTCCCGTTGGAACCTAATGTGTAAGTATCGGATGTAAGTTGCGATAAATGCAGCTGAGCTGTTCGATTTTGCAGAAAAGAACGAATGTACGCCTGGAATCTTTTACCGAGACCAAGGCTGGCAATGGATTCCAGTATAAAGCGGTGTGAGACGCTGTCGAATGCTTTAGTGAGGTCTAGGGCGAGAATGCCACGAACATCTCTCGTTTTTGAGTCGAAGATCTGTTTCTTTAGTAATAGCATGACGTCTTGTGTTGAAAGGTGCGGACGGAACCCGACCATGTTGAACGGAAAGAGTTCGTGATCCTCTATGTAGCGCGATACACGATTTAGGATGACATGTTCAGCTGCTTTTCCTATGCATGAGGTTAGGGAAATCGGGCGTAGATTGTCGAAGTTGAGTGGTTTACCTGGCTTTGAGAGAAGCATTACCGTGGCCGTGCGCCATTGTTCAGGTACCTGGCCAGTTTCCCACATGTAATTAATGTCTTTTGTGAGTAGTGTGATGGCTTGGTCGTCTAAATTTCGCAACAGGCGGTTGGTTACCTTGTCAGGACCGGGGGCTGATCTGCTGTTGAGGTTGTGTAATGCCTCCCGAATTTCTGACTCCGTGAAGGGTTCGTCGAGTTCGGGTATCGTTTCGCATTCTATTTCTGGGTAGTCGGTGGGTTGTGCTGTGTTTAAGGGGAGGTGACGTTTGGAGATTTCTTCAAGAAAGGATGAGTTTGTTCCTCCCATCTTTTTGTGCGAGTGTAGGAGCCGGTCTATGGCATGACTCTGGTTGTTTTTTGTTTCGCAGTCGTCCAGCATGTATTTTAGGAGGTTCCATTTACCCCCAGTTCGCATGCGGCCGTCGACCGCCGAGCAGAGTTCATGCCATTGGAGTCGTGTGAGCTCCGTGCAATATTTGGCAATGTCTTGGTTCAGTATTGATAGACGTTTTCGTAAGCGTCTGTTTAGTCGTTGTGTTTTCCAGCGCGCGAGTATTGACGCTTTTGCCTCGAGCAAATGTGCGAGGTGTGGGTCCATTCTCGGGACCTCGAGTTCTGTTTGTATTGTTTTCGTTGTTTTGGCTATGTCTTCCTGAAGTGAGGTGAGTAGTTCGATGAATGTGTTGTATTCCTTTGTGTTGTTTTTGCGGAGGGTGCGGAAGGCATCCCAGTCCGTCAGCGTGAATGTACGGGGTGGGGCTGATGCGTTGGGTAGTTCGGTTCGTATGATGAAGTGATCGCTGCCCAGATTTTCCTGCGTATTGGTCCAGGTGTGGCCTGTGACGTTACGGGTAAATACCAAGTCCGGCGTAGTGTCGCGTTGTACCGATGTTCCAAGTCTCGTAGGGAATCGGTGATCTGTGATGAGTGTGAGGGACAAGTCGTCAATTGCTCGCGTGAGGTTAGTGCCTTTAGCCGTTGCCTGGGGGTAACCCCATGACGGGTGGGGGGCATTGAAGTCGCCTGCTATAACAAGCGGAGAGTTTCGCGCGAGCGTTGTGGCTTTAGTTAAGAGCGCGTGGAAGGACTGTCTGTAGTCTGACGGGGAGCTGTAAACGTTAAGGATAAAAACGCTTTGTTTTAAAAAACGGTTTGGTACGAGTTCGACGAGTATCGCTTCCAGGCGGCTGCGGGTGGGTAATACCTCATGTACTATGTGAGCAAATTTCTTGCTAATCAGCGTGGCTATACCTCTCTTGGTATCCCCTCGTTGTGAGATGGGGTGGTAACCCGATAATGTGAGAGTATCACAAAGGGTCTCCTGCAGTAATATTACATGAGGCTTCTTGGGTTGCACTTTAATGTACTGCAGCAGTGGGGTTTTACGGGTCGCGAAGCTAGCGCAATTCCACTGCCAAATTTCTAACGTGTTTTGGGTTGTGGAAGCCATGATGATTACATTGAATTTGGTGGCCCAGGCAGATTTGCCGTAGGATCCACAGAAACTACTGTTCTGGCTTTGGTTTTAGCTTTTATGGTGGCTTTTTGCTCTAGTGCTTCCACCCGGCGTGACAGCGTGTCGATGTTATCGTGGTTTTCTCGCGTGAGACGTAAGATTTCGTTTAGAGTGTCTTCTGGTGAGTCGCTGTCATTCGTGTCCGCTTCGCGGAGTGGTGGGGCTCTGCGTTTAGGTTTGCTAACATCTACAGTGGATGAGGGGGGATCTTTAGGAGCTGTGAGAGTTTGTATTTGGTGCCTCGCCTCATTTAGTTGTGTGGTGAGCTGTTGTATGGTTGCCCGAAGACCTGCTAGTTCTTCTCGTAGAGTTGTAACTACCTCGCTTTCATGCTCTGGCAATGAGGGCCGCGTTACCTTTGTGACTGGCGGCGTGCTCCGTAGCGGTGGTTTCTTCCCTTGGACTCGGTCCGCCCATGTCAGCTCAGCCTGGCGAGGTGGGGAGTGTCTCCTGGAGCGGGAGTGGCTGCGCTGGGCACTGCGACGTCTCGCTGTCGGTGTGAGGGAGCAGCTTCGCCTGGATGTCGCATAGGTGCTCGAGGTGGCGCTGGAATCGCGGGAGCTGGCTCCACTCGATCCTCGGGAGCGGCTACGACCGCGTCGACGGCGTCGGCGTCGTCGTTGGCGTACGATGTACGGAACTTGAAATTTACGTTTACAGTCCTTATCGGCAGTGGGGTGTGGTCCACCGCAGAGGGTGCAGTGGGGCTTACATTGGTGGTTTTCGGGTGGGGTTTTGAGTCCGCACTTTCGGCACCACGTTGTGTTAGGATTAGGGCAAACGTCTGCACGATGGCCGAGGCTGCCGCAGTTGTAACAAACTTCCGTGTGTCTGCGGAAAAGCGTGCATCGAACTATGCTCGCCCCGCAGTATACATAATTGGGAACTTGCATTCCTTGGAACAGGATGGTGACGGCTGTGGTGTTCTTGATGCGTTTCACCTCCAGGGCACTCGGGTTGCGCTTTGTGACGATCAGTTCTCGGAGCTGGGTATCGGTGAGGTCAATGTCAATGCCTCGGATGACGCCTTTGCACGTGTTGTCGGGTGGAGCCGGATATACAGCAACTCGGTACAGAGTGTCTCGCAGACGTAGTTGCTGTACCATGGTATAAGCTCGTGCGTTTCGTTCGATTGGGGTACACACTACAAAAATGTTCTGGGTGACATTTGGGCATATAGAGTCTTCCATGAGGTCTTGAGGAGCCAGGGCGGCGGCCATCGCCAGGGCTTGCTCAAACTGCACCGGCGTGATTTTAGCCACGTTGAGGCCATCTCGGGGCCTTACGATTATGCGATATGTGTCCCTCGGAAGTTGAGGGAGTCTTGAGGTAGCGACGAGGCGTTGGTACGCGCTTCTCGGTTCGGCGGTGCGGCCGCTGTCCCTACGTCTCCCTCGCGTACTTGTTGGTCTTGCGTCTTGGGATTGGTTAGCTTTGCTCTTGCTTGGCTTACGGTTGTACGCCGTAATCCAGCCTGGGCCATTCGCTTCTTCAGGCGATATTGCTTCGCCTTCGACGATTTCCATGATGAACGGGGTAAACTTGCGGGATAGGCCCAAGCCTACCCACCTTGGCTCACCGGAGCAAGGCTTAGCCCGCTAGGGGTAGCGAGGCAGCGGCGGCGTAAGCACTTCAGAAGGCCAAAAGTAGAGAAAGAGTCCACCCACCGAAATAAATACGGTGTCCACGGAATTCTCGTAACTTGGTGCGTACGTTGGTGTGCAAATCACGGTGATTGTAGGCGGCAAACCGCACACAATCATTGAGGATAGCGGAAGCCGATGTTCTAACGCCCGCACAGGTCGGCTTCTTCTTCTTCCCCCCAGCTACAGTTCTAAAGCTACAGTTCCTAAAGAATATTTTCGGTTTTATGGCGCTGATTCGCAAGATGTCCTGTAGCAGCGCTTGTAATTCATAAGCACCGGAAGGCACGCGCGGCCAACGATGCCTGCTAAACGTAAAACATAACTCTATTAGTTTCCCGCGCGCGCATAACGCATGGCTCCGGCATTTATGATGCCTTTATTACTAAACAAGAGCAGCTGCGCGTGCGGGGGATACAGAGATACGGCGGCCCTGGAAAGTCGCACGCTTTCGGGATGGGCGCCTGAATGCGCGAACGATGAAGCAGGCAAGAAAACAGAATAAGCAACTTTTGTGCCTTCTTCGTACGGACTCACTGCGCGGGAGCAACGCGTTTGTGCCCGGCGATAAGGTCAGTATAGCAAAGTTGTGCGTGGCGCCTGGTGCGCCTCATAAATTATTCACGCCGGTAAGTACGTTAAAGCTGAGAGCTCGGGAAATGGGCTGCCCAAGAGGCACTCATTACGTATAAGAACGCGCGCCGTCACCCACGCGTGCTGTCAAAGGAAGCGTCAACGCTGCCTAAAAGTTCGCAGCACCTGTTAGTTTCTGCCCTACTGGTAAACAAAGAGAAAAGAAAAAGCACAAGATTTCAACAAGGCTAAGTGAGGAAGAACAAAGACATCCGATGACGTTCAACGAAAAAAAAAGAAGCCTCCACCATTGGCGTTTTGATATACAGAATGAAAGCTGTGCTAAACAGATAAAGCAAATCAGGAAGTGGCAGAAGCTCTATTGTTTTGCATGTTAAAGTATGATGTGTATGGTCTTTAAAAACACTATGTTCGGATTTTATCTTATTGGTCAAGTGAACAAAAGAAACTAAATTCAAATTTATTTCATATGAGTTCCCCTGTACCATGGCGTTCCATCTGCGTAGCACTATGCGTAGCACCACTGCGTTCCATCTGGGCCTGGTGATGACTCGGTAAGAAGGTTGGTTTCTATTTACGCTGACCGCATTTCAGTGGTTGCAAAACGTAGAAAAATAGCATACGGTTACGGCACCCCTTCAAAAAGCCCAAGTGGTTAAAATGATTTCCGATGTCCCCACTAAGGCTCATGTCATAATCATACTGCAGTTTATAAATCTACAAGCTACGAGCTCGGCGGCCTTCTAGCCGCAGTGAAATTCGTTATGCAAAACTTCCCTGGTGAGTGGGCCATATTTTCGGCTCCAAGGCATCCCTTCAATTAGTGCGAAGTTTACGACGTGGAATGTATTATCAGTTAGTCTAAAAATCAATAAAACCAGCCATCGCACGACTAATCAAGGACACGACGTAGTCTTCAAATGGCTGTTGGGTTATTGAGGTAAAAACGTCGCTGACAACGCTGCTCGATGTGTTCATGACGGAGCGCCCACACTGCTTATATCCCCGCAAGAGAACTTGGACACACCGTGTATAATGCCCAAGTTTACGCACTAGAATTTTTCATGGAACCTGATTTGTCGCCCACAGAACCTGGAATAATTATTCCAACTGTACCTGCAACGAAGACTTCGGGACGTGACGCAACAGTACTGCGTCGGTTGTGGGTCGGTGATGCCTCTACCAACTCACTCAGCTGTAGCATTGGTATGGCTGACTCACCCAACTGGGATAAGTACAACTGCGTAGAAACTCTTTACCACGTCCTGTGCCAGTGCCCCGACTTTGAATAAGACTACCGAACCCCACAGTGTGCCTTGAGGAGACTGAATGATAGTACCTTTACTCAGGAAAAGAGCACAGTCTCACAGCAAAACATCTTAGAAAGCCACGCCAACCCTTTTACAATACTTGAAGGCAACGTCACTGAGTGACGACCTGCGAAACCCTGCACTGTGTGTGTGGTGAGGAATGTGCACGTCTTTCTCTCTTTCTCTTTTGCTCCTTTATTCTTCGTTCCTCTCGTGTAGGGTAGCAAACTGGACATAGTCAACTAACCTCCATACAATTCTTATATTCATTCACTCTCTCTCTGTCATGAATGCTCAACCTTATAAATTATCTAAATTTGCTCACCTATACGTGATTAATACTGCACTTCTCTGAAGTTATTCATATTATAGCGACGCGGCCGACACCGCGCACCCCGTGGTCATAAAAACCTTTGGAGGAGCACTACAAGCAACGTGCTGCTCTCCTCTGTGTTTTTCCTTTGCCTCTTTCACTCTTGCCACTTTCGGTGCACTACGTGCACCTCCTCTATTTTCGACTCTCTGGTTGTCCGAATAAAGTAGACGATGTTACCGAAAGGACGTGTCCGTCTCGTACAACCTGGCTCTACAACAAAGTGGTGACCCGTAGTCTTTCGCGGCACGGCCGAATTATTGCAGAGTCATGCAGAGCAATGAGTCGCACCTAAACACGGACACCAATCATGACATCTCTGCGATCTCTCTCCGACTACCAGCTTACTGGGAGCGAAAATCTTCGATCTGGTTCACCCAAGCTCAGTCACAATTTGTGCTTTCTGGCCAATGCACGAAACAATGCAAGTACCATATCGTTGTTTCGGCGCTGTCACCTGCTGCTGCCGAAGAAGTATCTGACCTGTTTCTGCACTCCACTCCACCACATCGTACAGCACTCTCAAGGCTGCTCTGCTGGAGTGAACGAAGGCATCACAGCGTTCCCGCATACAGCAGTTGCTGTCTGCGGAGGAATTAGGCGACCGCCCACCCGGCCAGCTTCTTCGTCATATGCGCCAACTCATGTGCGGCTTCACCACCACTACTGACGAGAGCTTGTGGCGAGAACTGTTTCTGCAGCGCCTTCCTGGCAATGTGCAAATGGTACTAGTCACTGCATCCACGTTGGATGTCAACGATTTGGGCAGCCTGGCAGAGAAGGTCTTGGAGCTGGTTACGCCGTTTCTGTGCAACAAAACGCCGTCATTCAGCAACGTGAGTGCATCTCCACAAACATCATCTGACCCTGTTTTTCCCATCGACGCGCTTTGTGATCGCCTAGAACAACTGGTTTGTGCCATGTCACGGACCATTACACCACTCCACTTCACCGAAACCGCAGCCGAAGCTTTCCGCGTTATGAACGCGCACAATGCTCTCAGTCCCCCACACCACCTGGGATATGATATTACCATCGCCGTTTTGACAGGATGCGCGTAACTGCCTTCAACCTTGCTCATGGCAGGCAAACAGGCAGGCCGACTATTCACGGCGACGACTGGTCAAGCCCAACCCAAACGTCGCGTGTTTCACATCATGGGCAAAAGCACAGGCCAGATGTACCTGATGGACACTTATGCAGAGGCCAGCATTATTCCGGCTCAAAAATCCGACCGAACAATACCCCCCAGTCTCCTACCTGCAAGCTCTCAATGGTAGCAAGATTCGCGTATACAAATTGCAGTCGCTCACACTGAACCTAGGCTTGCGCCACGTGTTTCGATAGGTTTTCCTTGTCGCTGACGTATGCCATGGCCTCATTGGTGCCGACTTCTTAAACCACCGTGGACTGTTAGTCGACGTGAAACGGCAACGCCTGCTAGACACTACTACACTACTCCCTGTCTATGGTGTTGTTTCGCACGACTCGAACATAATCACCCCAACTACAACGGTGGCCGATGACCATTTCGCAGGACTTCTTCAAGAATTCCCAAACACCACGTAACCGCCTGACTGGAAAAAACCCATGAACATGATGTCCACCCCCATGTAATCACCACTGGTCAACCTGTTTTCGCTTGCCCATGGCGACTTGCTCGAGATAAGCTCAAAGTAGCCAGGGCAGAATTTGAACACATATTGGAAGTCTGAATAATACGACCATCATCGAGCATCTGGGGGTCTCCTCTCCACATTGTCACCAAAAAGTCAGGTGACTGGAGACCCTGCGGAAACTACCGTTTCCTGAACGCAAAAGCTATTCCTGACCTGCATGCCCTGCCTAACATTCAGGCTTTCGCATCGGTTCCACTGGCACATCAGTGTTCTCTAAAATCGACTTAGTCGAAGCCTTTCACCAAATTCCTGTTGCTGCAGAAGATGTTCAAAAGACCGCAATGACCACCCCATTTGGCCTGTTTGAGTTCCCGAGAAGGCCATTTGACCTCTGCAATGCTGCACAAACGTCCCAGTGGTTCATTGACACGATCATACGTGGTCTGCCGTTTGTGTTCGCCTACGTTGACGACCTGCTGGTGGCAAGCTCATCCCACGAGGAGCACTTGCAACATCTCCGTCAACTTTTCGAGCGCCTGTAAGCCAACAAAATCATTGTGAACACTGCAAAACTTGAATTCGGAGTGTCATCTCTTGATTTTCTGGTTCATCGCTTGGACAGCAGTGTAATGAGCCCATTTCCTGACAAAGTGCAAGCACTCATCGAGTTCCCCAAGCCTACATTAATAACCAAGCTGTGCCGATTTCTAAGGCTTGTAAATTTCTGCCACCAATTTATTAGGAACTGTGCTATGCTGTTGGAGCCCCTTGACAATTTGCTCTGTGGCGAACCCTCGGAAACTGCACTACCATGGAACACCGCTGCGGAAGAAGCTTTCCACTCCGTCAAGAACGTTTCGGCTGAAGCCACACTGCTGACGCACTACAATCCCAGTTACCCCTTTTCGCTCAAGACGGATGCATCCTGTTCTGCACTTGGGGCCGTACTCTAGCAAAAAGTGAACGATCAGTGGCAGCCTCTTGCCTTTTTCTTTAAGCGTATTACCTCTGCCTAAAGAAACTACATTGTTTTCGGCCGTGAGTTGCTCACCATATTTCTCGCCGTGCGCCATTTTCGACACCTACTTGAAGGCCGCTCTTTTACAATTTTCACTGATCACAAATTTTTCACCTATTCAATCGGCCAATCTGACTCACTATACACACTGCGCAAGGAGTGCCAGCTCGCCTTCATCTCGGAGTTTTAAACTGATATACACCACATCAGCAATGTTGACAAAGCCCCAGCTGACGCTCTTATTCGCGCGGATGCCAGCACCCACAGTCGCTCCAAAACCTCCACCTCAACATCCTTTCCATTCAAACTCCAGGATCTGGCTGCAGCCCAATCAAAAGACACTGAGCTTGAAGATCTACGCGAAGCGTCCACATAACTTCAGCTCGAATACGTCACTTTTGAAGATGTGCCAATTATCGGTGACACCTCCAAGGGCACCCCAGACCATTTCTAACCGACCCTTTCCGTAAGAAAATATTCGACGCCTATCGCAGCTTTTCTTACCCCGGAATTTGCGCTTCCCAAAAGCTTGTTTCTTCACGCTTTGTATGACCCGGCACGAACGCCAACATTAAGGATTGGGTTCATGAGTGTACATCGTGTCAGCGCGCTGAAGTGGAACGGTACCCCGTTCCCCCATCAAAGCCCATCTCACAACCCGGCGAACGTTTCGATGTTGTGCATATTGACACCATTGGCCCGTTACCCCCATGGCAATCGCTACCTTCTGACATGTGTAGATCGTTTCACCTGCTGGCCCGAAGTGACTCCTATGGCCGACTTGTCTGCAGCTATCGTGGCAGCGGGTTTCGTTTCTACCTGGATATCCCGATTTGGCTGTGCGACCACGATTGTATCAGACCGGGGTCACCAGTTCAAATCTTTCCTCTTTTCGGAGCTCCTGAAACATCTTGGTATTTCCCGGCTGCATACAGCGTCATACTATCCGCAAACAAACGGCCTCGTCGAGAGATTCCACAGGCACCTCAAAGCAGCAGGCGCAGCACACGGCTGCCCCGACAGGTTCGTTGACCACCTCCTGCTCACCCTACTCGGAATTCAATCTTATTTCAAGGAGGAACTCTCCTGCTCCACTTCCGAGCTTGTTTATGAAACTTCGCTTTACCTGCCTGCCGATTGCTTCGAAGAAAGCGGCAGTGCCACCCAGCTAACAGCAACAGAGTACGTCGAGCAGCTGCGTGGCGTCTCTCAATAGATTTGTCCGCAGCCTACACGCAGCCAGCCACGTGCAGCGTACATCGCTCAGGACCCAAAAACAGCGACACACGTGTTCGTGCGGTACAGCCCTGTGTTCACCGCGCTTCAACCCCACTACCTCAGCCCCTTCCGTTTGTTAGAGTGCTGGCCTGCTAACTTCGTCGTCGACATCAATGAGGCACGTGATACAATCGCGCTCGAGTGGCTCAAGCCAGCGTTCAGTGAATCTCCCCTGATCTTAATTTTCTGGCCATGCGGATTTTATTTTCTGGCCGTGCCTCCCTCCGCTGGATACGAGGGCCTCTCCTCGCCAGTGTTCCTCTCATCACCACCTCTGCGCCGCGTTCACTGGGATGACATTTCGCACCAGCTTCCTCTCTAAAGGGGGAGCAATCTGTAGCGACGCGGCTGCCACCCACGGTCATAAAATCCTGCAGAGCAGCATTCCAAGCAACGTGCAGCTCTCCTCTCTGTTTTTCATTCGTCTCTTTCACTCTTGCCGCTTCCGGTGCACTGCGTGCGCCTCCTTCATTTTCGACTATCTGGTTCTCATACTAATGTAGACATTGTTACCGAAAAGACATGTTCGTCTCGTAAACCTCGCTCTACAGTGTAACCATCAAAGTATTTGTCGAGATGTGGAGCTTTCATCATTAAGAGGGAATGAAATTAAGAGATTATTTGACTCCGCAATGCAACGTTGTGCTAAAGAACATTGGAGGGAAGCCTTAAGCGGTGCTAGGCCATTGCTTAACTAATGTTTTTGTCTTTGTCTTTTGTAGTGTGTGCTCTCTCCTCCCTATCTCTTTTTCTCTATCTTTAAACTCCCTCATCCCTGTTTCAAGTGCAGGTGAGCATACCCCTCGTTAAAAAAAATTGGTTAACATCCTTGACTCTCCTTTCCCACCTTTTCCGTCCTTGTCTCATCCAGCCTAGTTTAGAATTTCATGCTTGGCTATTGCTAAGTCATGTTAACAGATGTATAGGCTGTTGCTTAAGCTCTAGCAATGTTGAATTCAGCCTTGGTCATTCAAAGAACAAACTTCGAGTGGGCCAAGACAATTTCTAGACATGATCAATGTACTATACCATGCGTTAATATTCGTATACTGCCAGGACATTCCGGAATCACGCTGTTGCGTTGCCGTGCCTGTGCATTCTGCCCCAGTTCAGCCGAAACCGGGCGTTCTTTCCTGACATACGCGATATATTGGTAGGTAAGGCAGAAGTGCTGTCGAATAAAAAATAGTGAAAAAAAGACAGCGACTTTTGTTCGAAAGACACAGCGTCACTCAACGTATGGCCTCGATTATTTGTAGGCCCATCCTCACGCAGTTGTAGGCGTGGCTTGGCCTGGAGACCAGAAGACTCGACACACAATAGTAGCAGTCATCCAGGATCTTTATCCGCATACAGTGGTTCTCCTGAAAAAAAAATTGAACCTGCACTCTGATGTCCAGATTGGCGCGTTATTATACCAAGTGGAGCAATAAAACGTGCCTACTTGCTTACAAACAAGCGACCAAACAAGCAAACAAACAAAGAAAACTATTTGAGAATATTTGGTAGACACTCCACTGTCATTCAGCAGCTACTTTTCTAAAATTCCTCATTTGCTTCATATAAACGAGTCTGAATGCGCCAGTAATGCCAGCAGATCTTGCGTTGAGCTATTTTCAAAGTGGTGACAGCATCAGAGATTCCACAAGGGCATGTTGTGTTGCACACTGGCTTCAATGGCTTAAAATCTGCACTTTCTGCATGTGAATCATGATAATCACGGTAACCAGTGCTATAAAACAGCACACAAAAACAAAACACAGAAGCACAGCGCTATTCTTGCAAGTTATTATATTCCCACTAGGCGAGAGCAAGTAATCAAGTGCACAATGCAAGATGCCACGCGTACGATCCCGATTACGTCCAAGCGTATAGATGTTTATGCTGAATCGGAAAGACAGCGAGCGCGTCGCCGCCATTCTGGACATAGATATTGGAAAACAAAGTCCGTCCACGACCTTAGAGAAGTCAGAAGAATGCAAAAAAAATCAGCTTCGTATGGACAAGTTAGCCTCTGAATGGTGGAGGACATTTTGTCAGACGACAGAACCACCACAAGCCCCTACCTCACATCTGCAGAACGGTGAGCGGTCTTCATTGCATTCCTGAACAGCATTTTCCGTTCCAGGCGCTGGCGCTTTCTCAAAAGCGGCAATACATTGATGTCACAGACACTTTTGTGCAAGGATAGAAGACCAAGAGACCGCCTGCATGTTATGGCCAGAAGTGACGTCCCCACTTCTCGTGACAGCCACATGGACTTTCCTTTAACGACAGAGGAGCCCTAGGTGGCACTAGCCTTATACAGGCGTTTCTCATCACAGGGTCCAGACGTTATTTCGAGCCCTGAGCAATATGGGTATGGCAGCGCTGGTAGAGATGTTACGTTTGTACAGCGCATCCCGGCAAGAAGGAAGTGTTCTGACAAATGAAAGACACGTCGTCTAGTACCACTTCCAAAGCCACAGAAGTGTTCACTTTAACTTGCCTGGTACCGACCTACCGCGTCGGCCAGCGGCGCGGGAAAGATAATGGAATGGATGATCCTTCACCACCTTGAATGGTAGTACCTCGAACATTAAAAGATTTATACAAACTCTATGGCTGATTTTGGACGTGATCGCTCATCTATCGATAACGTAATTGATCTCGTCACATACGTCCAACAGAAGAAATTTCGCAAGCGCTTGTCTGCAGCCTTGTTTCTAGACGTAAAAGGCTAATAGAAAGCGCAATACACGCAGGAATTCTCGATTCCCTCGAGATGGTTGGCCTGGGTGTTCAAATTTTTTGACGGATTACTTGCTACCTGTGAGCAAGATTATTATTTGTATCAACGGACGAGTTCCCAATCACTTGGCGCTAAACATGTGAGGGCGTTCCTCAGGACGGAGTATTAAGCCCTCCTCTATTCAATCTGGCACTTTAAAGCTTTCCGAATATTTTCCTTGTAAGATCGCGATATCTATATACGTAAACAGCATATGCGTCTGGACATCAGCCGTCACACGACCCCAGATACGAGCGAGGCTTCAAAAAGCTCCAACTATGACAGCGAGCTACCTCGGCGAACAAGGACAGAAAATTTCCCCGGAAAAATGTTAAGACATGCTTGGTGTAGTTGGTGATTGGGAATCAACATAGTTGCACAGCGCAAGACTATGAGTAGTTAAGACGTAACTACAGAAGAAAAGACAAGGACAGAAAGACCGTTCTTTCTGTCTACGTCTCTTCTTTTGTAGTTATGTCGTAACTTCTCGTAGTCTTGCGCTGTGCAAATATGCGGGAAAATGTACTTTAGTGGCGTTCACACAAGCCAATGACGCACCAAGACAATTCTATTAAAGGGTGGACCATAACTTTTGCCCAAAGCCACAAATCAATGAGTATATTCATAGACAGAGACCTACGTTAGAGGCAGCATTTGCGTCACATAAAACAGGTTCTCCCATCCATCTCCCAGTTGTTTTACTACCTGTGTGGAAAAACCTGAGACATGTCGATGGAAGAAATGCTGCAACTGTACATGTCACTGTTTCTCGAATTTTTGCTATACAGTCTGCCCCTAGTGACTGATACTTGTAAGACAAATATGTACTCTACAGACAGTAAAAGCTCAGGCTCTCACAGTTTCTTTTGGCTTGCCAAAGATGGTATGAAGAAATGCAGGGAGGTTTACCGGAAAGCAAGTATGTGGTTTGCTACCATGCACTGCGAAAGGGTTAATGAGAGACCGAAAAGTAAGGAAAATAGAATCAGAGAGAGAGAGAAGATTTCGGCTTGGCTAAATGCACGTCGACTGATGCGACTATATATATTGCACGGGAACAACACATACAAATGCACATTGCAGAGAAAGCCTCGAGAGCTCATGTCAGGCATTCTTCGTGGGCTCATTACCACCACCTTGCCACACTGCTTGAAGAAAGACCACGGGCGTTGTATCAAGCAATCATTTCAAACTGTGTTGCCCACAATCGTCGGGCTTCAGCCCCATGACTAAGCCAGCGATACCTCTATGGGGCTTCATCCGATTTGATGTGAACTTCAATGTACCGGAAATCAGGAAAAAGTCTGAGCTCTCTTCACCAGTGCTATTGCATCTATCAGTCTTCTGCGCTGATCACTTACATATCTATACTGATGGGGTAACGTCTCTGCAGTCTTCGTACGGAGCCGTGGCAGTGCCAGCGAAGGTTATTACCGTCAGTTTCAAGACCGACTACCCAACATGATCGACAGCTGCAAAATTTGCTGCTCTTTGTGCTACACTGCACGTACTCAACCGCGAACAGTCTTAACGATGGTCAGCCTTCAGTGATTCGAGACAGCTTTGCAACCGATGTTGTCAGGCCTGTGTTACGGACTATGCCAGCAATTGGTCTTCAAGTTTGGGCATCTGCTTCACACTGCATTACAGGAAGGACACCGCGTGACATTTCAGTGGCTGCCAAGTATCTGCGGCGTGATAGGCGATGAAAATGCCTAGATTGTTGATCAATTAGCTCACCAAGGGGACATGGTAGAAACAATACCCCTATTGAAGACCAATGCTGCAACCAATTTCGAGTGGTCGCACAAGAAGTCACTTGGAATCCAGCAAGTAGGCGGCGCGATCAGCACCACTACTGCCCGAACACTTTACGTCTTCAGACTGTTACTGGACGACGTTGAAATGATGTCACTCTGATTTGTCGTTTATGGCAGAGAGTGGCTTTCACAAAGTCATTGTCTTTTCGAATCCAAATAGCTGACAAACTTTTTGCGTCAACTATGTTAGCAAAGAGACATTCCAGCACGTCGATTAGCAAGTGTGACTATGTGTGCGTGCTCACTCCCCTCCTTTTTTATCAATCTTCAAAACTCCGTTCCCTCTTTCCCCGGTAAAGGGTAGTATACCAGTCCTTCTATAGTGATTAACATCCCGCCTTTCCTTTCTATTAAGTTCCTTCTTTCCTTTACATTCACCCCTGAAGCCCAACCTACTAAATTCAACACGCGTGACTTGAGTACTCAAAGTGCCGACTTGGGCAAGCACAGAAAGAGAGAAGTCTAAGCCTCAGATCAGAAAGTCCATTACCTTATATTTACCATACTAAAGAGTTATTCTAACTAATACAATATTCCATTGTTCTCATTTTTGCTAAACGTGTGCTCTCCGTCGCCAAACGCAAATGTGATAAAGCTGTAACTTTTCTTGGTGCAGTATACTTTGTGGGCATAGTCAGTAATAATGAAGCTTTGTTAATTAGTTAGCTAATCGTCGAGTTTGCTTTCGAATGATACACTCGAGATAATTATGATACGGAGCAAAAAAAGCATAAGGGGTCAAGGAGGTAAGTGACTCGAGGACCTCTGCGAAGAAGTCAACATCATCATCATCATCATTAGCCTGACTACGTCCACTGCAGGACAAAGGCCTCTCCCATGTTCCGCCAGTTAACCCGGTCCTGTGCTTGCTGCTGCCAATTTATACCCGCAAACTTCTTAATCTCATCAGCACACCTAACCTTCTGTCTCCCCCTAACCCGCTTCCCTTCTCTGGGAATCCAGTTAGTTACCCTTAATGACCAGCGGTTATCCTGTCTACGCGCTACATGCCCGGCCCATGTTCATTTCCTCTTCTTTATTTCAACTATAATATCCTTAACCCCCCTTTGTCCCCTAATCCACTCTGCTCTCTTCTTGTCTCTTAAGGTTACACCTACCATTTTTTCCATTGCTCGCTGCGTCGTCCTCAATTTAAGCTGAACCCGCTTTGTAAGTCTCCTGGTTTCTGCTCCATAGCTAAGTACCGGAAGATACAGCTGTTATATACCTTCCTCTTGAGGGATAGTGGCAATCTACCTGTCATAATTTGAGAGTGCTTGCCGAATGTGCTTCACCCCATTCTTATTCTTCTAGTTACTTCAATCTCGTGGTTCGGCTCTGTGGTTATTACCTGCCCTAAGTAGACATAGTCTTTTACAACTTCAAGTGCACTATTACCTATCTCGAAGCGCTGCTCCTTTCCGAGGTTGTTGTAAATTACTTTCGTTTTCTGCAGATTAATTTTAAGACCCACCTTTCTGCTCTCCTTGTCTAACTCCGTAATCATGAGTTGCAATTCGTCTCCTGAGTTACTCAGCAATGCAATGTCATCGGCGAAGCGCAGGTTACTAAGGTATTCTCCATTAACTCTTATCACTAACTGTTCCCATTCTAGGCTTCTGAAAACCTCCTGTAAGCACGAGGTAAATAGCATTGGCGAGATTGTGTCCCCCTGCCTTACATCCTTCTTGATTGGTATTCTGTTGCTTTCTTTATGAAGCACTATGGTAGCAGTTGATCCCCTGTAGATTTCTTCCAGAATGTTTATATATACTTCATCTACGCCCTGATTCCGCAGTGTCTGCATGACGGCTGATATTTCTACTGAATCAAACGCCTTCTAGTAATCTATGAAGGCTATGTATAGTGGTTGGTTATACTCTGAGCATTTCTCTATTACTTGATTAATAGTATGATTGTGGTAAATTGTTGAGTAGCCTGTTCGAAATTCTGCTTGTTTCTTTGGTTGATTGAATTCTAATGTTTTCTTTACTCTGTCAGCATTTACCTTTGTAAATAGCTTGTATACTACAGAGAGCAAGCTGATCGGCCTGTAACTGTTCAAGTCCTTGTCATCTCCTTTCTTATGTATTAAGATGATGTTAGCGTTCTTCCAAGACTCTGGTACTCTTCCCGTCTGGAGACACTTGTAAACGGGGTGGCTAGTTTTTCTAACACAATCTGTGCTCCATTTTTCAGCAGATCTGATCCTAACTGATCCTCACCAGCAGCTTTGCCTCTTTGCATGCTCTCCAAAGCTTTTCTAACTTCTTCTATCATTACTGGTGGGGTGTCATCTGAGTTACTGCTAGTTCTTATAGTTTAAGGTCGTGGTTGTCTCGGCTACTGTACAGATCTCTGTAAAACTCCTCCACTATTTTAACTATCCTATCCATATTGGTAGTTATTTTGCCCTCTTTGTCCCTTAGTGCATACATCCGACTTTTGCCTCTCCCAAGTTTCCTCTCCACTGCTTTGACGCTTCTTCCGTTTTTCAGAGCGTGTTCAATTCTCTCCATGTTATACCTTCTTACATCGCATACCTTACGTCTATTAATCAACTTCGAAAGCTCAGCCAGTTCTATTTTGTCTGTTGTACTTGTTACTTTCATGATTTGACGCTTCTTAATTAGGTTCTTCGTTTCCTGGGAAAGCTTGCCAGTGTCCTGTATAACTACCCTGCCTCTAACTTCCACTGCACACTCCTTAATGATACTCGTCAGATTATCATTCATTGTATCTACGCTAAGGCTGGTTTCCTCACTAAGAGCCGAGTACCTGTTCTGCAGCGACACTCTGAATTCCTGTACTTTCCCTCTCAGTGCTAGCTCATTGATTGGCTTCTTGCGTATCAGTTTCTGCCGTTCTTCAAGTCTAGGCGAATTCGTGACCGTACCATTCTATGGTCACTGCATCGTACCTTGCCAACCACTTCTACATCCTGCACGATGCCTGGGTGGGCACTCATTATAAAGTCTATTTCGTTCTTATTTTCGCCATTAGGGCTCCTCCATGTCCACTTGCGGCTTTCTTGTTTTCGGTAGAAGGTATTCAAAATCCGTAAATTATTGCGTTCTGCGAATTTACTAGTAGCTCTCCTCTGGCGTTTCTAGTACCGATGCCGTAATCTCCTACTGCCTAGTCTCCAGCCTGCTTCTTTCCTATCTTTGCACTAAAGTCGCCCATCACTATAGTATACTGTGTTTTTACCTTACTCATTGCCGATTCCACGTCTTCATAGAAGCTTTCAACTGAAGCGTCATCATGGCTGGATGTAGGCGCGTAAAACTGTACTACCTTCATCTTGTATCTTATATTCAGTTTAATTACGACACCTACCAGCCTTTTAGTAATGCTATAGTATTCCTCTATGTTGCCAGCTATGTTTCTGTGAATTAGGAACCTCACTTCCAGTTCTCTTCTGTCTGCCAAGCCCCGATAGCAAAGGACGTGCCCATTCTGTAGCCCCGTATAGGCCTCGTCTGTCCTCCTAACCTCACTGAGCCCTAATATATCTCATTTAACACCCTCTAGCTCCTCGAATAGTACAGCTAGACTTTCCTAACTAGATAAGGTTCTAGCGTTAAACGTTGCGAAGTTCAGGTGACAAGATGTATAGACAACTAAACAGCAATTTAAAAATCTTTTTGAAAAACTACACGGAATATACGTGGATATGCAGGTAGATATGGAAAATGGAACATACGTGACTGACGTTTCGTCATCTGTTCACAACTTGAAGTCTTCGAGGGCAGCCTATGGCATGGTTTAAAAGCCGTCAAATATAAATAACACGAAATGAAAAAAAACGCCAAGTTTCACTAAGTATTTACTACAGCAGTGTCACACGAATTGAAACTGATTTTTGCCCCCACAGTCCTTAGCAACGCACCATGACATGGCCCTACTAACATTATTCCAACAGTATGTCAACTCTGATAGGCTATGTTCACTTCATCGCGATGTCCCGTCCCGAACATCCAGAGGATTGCATAATAATTTGAGTTTTACACGAACATATGGTCGTACATTAACATTGAGCTCATCAGAACTCCCAGGAGCCATTACATTATGAAATAATCTGCCAGACAACATAGTTTCATTGTCCAACCCTGACACATTGCACCACCAAATAATTGCTCATTTCCACTGAAGTCGTTTATTATTGAAAACACAATTTTGTAAACATGTGTATGTATATGTACATATGTATATATGTGTATTGTGCCACTAATATGTATACATCATGTATTTATTTCCAATATAATTGCATTATGTACATGCTATGCATGAAGTGTTCAGTTTTGTTTCTGTGTCGTTTCCTAGTGGTGCTTGATTTCTTCATATCTTTCTGATCATTGACGTTATTTTAGAGCCCCCCTTACTCAAGGCCATCAGGCCTGTAACAAATTTTAAATAACAAAATAAATAAATAAATAAATAAATAAATAAATAAATAAATAAATAAGGCAATGTGTTTTGCGATGTTTTTACTTTCAATCGGCCAAAGAAAGTGATGCCAACAACGTTGCTAATATACATCTCTAAATGTAGTGAACCTCAACCTCTTTCGTGATTCTCCCACTACTTAATCACAAGTACAATAAAGAAGAGATACAGGTTTTCACATTCTAAAGCAACCAAGTTCCTTGGTGATATGCTTAATAGGTCAGGCTGTCGATTTGTGTATATGCTGTCTGTTTGTGTTCATGTCATGCTTTTGTTATAGATTAGAATAAAATAGTTCACGCCTAGCCAGTCGCGCCTACTTTTGAAGCCACGGGTGGCTTCAAAAGTTTTGGACATACATTTCGTTGAAGACTGTGTGCCTCTAGACGCTGGCAACACTGGTAAAGCAGAATAATGGTTAACACACGTAGGTTCTGTAGTGGGAAACGAAAGTGTAGTTCTTGAATGAAGTTTGGGACTCGGAAATTACATGCATGCATCGCACGCAGTCTCTAACAAGGAAAAAAAAAACAAGAAAAAGAGAGAAGAGGGGCTCAATACTATGGCCACTGGCCGAGAAGCGTATGGTGACAACATAGCATACGCGTAAGTCTGCTCCACCAAAGAAATTTGGATCAGCAAAGAAAATATTGAGAAGGAACATACAACGTCAGCGACAGGAGAACACTAGGCCCTGCTTTCCACGTGCTAAAAGACAAATAAGCATCAATACAGCGAAAACATCGCCACTGTACGACGAAAATAATCAAATAATAATTATGGCTAACATAAATGCCTAACAAGTGGTATGATAGTTGCGAAGATAACAATATTGCTCTATTTAAAAAAATGGGAACTCATTTGGTACCTTACAAAGCCAGATCTTCCATGTCATCATCTTTAGCCTATTCTCTGTCCCCCTACAGGATGAAGGTCTTTTCAAACGATCTCGAATTCACCGTAGGGAGAGCAAGACGATTTCATCTTACTTCTGTGAAATTTTTCATTTCATCACCCTACTGAAGTTTTCATCACCCTACTAAGGGCCGGCAGAGAAAAAGTTGGGTTGTTGCAATCTACAAACTCGGTAGTTCTTACTGGTCCCTCTTTGTTAGTCCTAGCCATAACACGGCTCACAAAGTCAAATTTGTTTGCTTAATATCAACTAGAATATCACTCACCCTTGTTTTTTGCCTCATACAATGTTTTCCGCCGCATAGTTTTTCTTTCCATTGAACGCTGCGTGCTTTGTGATGCTTTCCGGGGCTGCCTTGTTATCTAATACTAACATATGGAGAAGAGGATAACAAGATTTTCTGTAAGCAGGCCACTACTGAATAGCGAGACATAAGGCATAAGTAGAAAAAAAAGGGGGGGGGGGGTGAGAGAGATGATAAAGAGGAATAAGGCTGTAGCTACAGCAGCCAAACAGAAGGTACACAAGAAATAAACTCTTCATAGAGAAAGAAATTTCATTTAAAGCATTCTCAGCAAAAATACTAAATCACCGGAACAGTAGAAATATTAGCTGCACTCTTTTAAACGATGTCTTGTTTAAGACTGGTGTTACCATGTCTCTGTTCAAAGGGTCATGTTGCTCTATGATATGATGTGCCGGCTTTAAGTGATGTCTCAGTGACGGCCACGACAAACAAGATGATCCATCAACAGATGGGCAACATAACAGCAAAACCAATGGCACCCAACTAATGTTTACTACTTTCAGAAATAACCTTTCCTGGACTTCGTCCTATCCTGCGTAGACCTGTCGTTAGTGCAGTTATCATCAGTGCATGCAGTACAGGCTGTGCCATTTTAACTCATTCGTAATAACTTCTATGGAACCATTTTCAGAGATTGTAAAGCGCTTTCGGACAGGTCTTGCCTGTCTCTTCAGGTAATTTAAGTTCAGTAGTGAAGTGAGTCGGTAGCTGAGCACAGATCGCAAATAACACGTGAGATCGTAAAAACACATTTCATCCCGAAGTCTGACAGCTCATGCGTCCGCTCGCAGTTTGTTGCATTTGCACCCCAAGAGATCCCATATCTAAATCTACTGTGAACGGCAAACATTTTTTACCCTTAGTAGTGCAATGTGTGGGGCTAGTTAATACTGATACATTATGTTACAGCACGACAAGAACGAGAACAAAATAAAAAAAGGCGCGCATACGGCAGGATCTGTCGAATGTGTGTCCTGTCGTATGTGTGCCTTAGTATTTTTCTAGTTCTTGTCATGCTGTAACAAAATGATTCTTTACATGTCGCTAACAACTGGCTTTTAATAAAGATATTCTAAAGTAGATCATGCTCTTTTTTCATTATCGTATTGCGCATCTCAGTGCAGTAGGGTACCTACTTCTTCCTTTCATCAATACCAAACTGTTATGTCCTTGCAGATGTGGGTGTCATTCTCATTTGTCTCCATTTCTTTAACCCACTGTGCTTGTTTATTAATGATTGCCAAAATATCCAAGGTTGCACCGGAGATTGTTAGAGCGATATTGACGCTAATAAAATAAAGAAGGTTGTTCTGCCTGAATATAGTAAAAAAATGGTACACATTAAAGATTTCGCAACTTTACTATACACAGGCCTCACGTTGACACCGAGAATCTGATGCATTTGTGCACCACAATCGCAGTGGTCAGTTAGCGCCGTAATTAACGTCCATATTTTCTGCGCGCCGTATAAGAGTCGTGTTGCTTCGAAACGTCAACGCTAGGGTTCCACGGTCGTCTCCTCCAGCTCTGTTCCCGAGAATCGCGCTCCCTGCCTGGTAATTGGAGTCCTCTTCAACCTTTCGATGCTTGGCGATACTCGCATTTCAAGTCAGCCGCGACGGTCGCGCGGCTCGCCTGGAAATCTCTGTTCGAGGATCCAGCCTTCCTGGTAGCGTAGCGGAAAAGTGGGAACAAAGTCGCAGGAGAAAGGCGCCATGCGACACCGTCCGAGAGCCGTGAAATATTGACGCACGCGAGGAGGTCCCGATGCCTGCATTCAGAACTAAATCGCCTAATAAGGGCCCTGAGCCACTCCCCTTACTCGCCACATTCGGACAAACGGCGGGGACAACTGAGACGGGTGCTTCGTGGCGGGTCAACGGGACGCGATTTAGAGCAGGCGCCGGGCCAGGAGTGCGCGTCATGCTCCGAAATGCAACGAATTTGTGATGCGAAGGACTTCTTCCAAGAAATGCCGTGTAGCCCCCGCCACTGCTCCCCGAGTAGCACGCGACGAGGCTGCCTTGCGCTACGCGAAGCTGCTGAGATGGCATCAGTGTCCAGTCGGTGGGATATTCTGTTGTTTTCATGCAAGAAAAATAACAAAAAGAAAGAATGACGTTAAAAGAGCTGGGCCAGTTGTTTTCTTTTATACAGCTTTTATTTTATTTGAATGGTGTCGAAATGGACTGCTTTGAAGAAAGCGCGTCTCACACGGTAGATGCATGCAAAGAAAAACGATCTTTCCGCTTTTGAGGTCGAAAAGTTAAAGTGTCACGCACTTCATCTTATGTCTGGGAGTGTTTCTAGTGCTCCGGAGCGAGGTGCTATACTGGATCGCTTCTTGGATGGCAGATGCCACAAAAAACTCAAAAGGTGCACCGGAAGAACGCACAAGAAGGAAAGTTCTGTTTGAAATGCAATAGCCCAATGCTCTGCCTATTTTGAAAAGGCGACGAAAAGATTTAGAGGAGGAAAAAAGTTCAAGAGACCATTGTCCTCGCACCAATTTTTAGCAAAGAAGACATTGACATGAAAATCACCCTATTCAGCATTGGCAGTCGACGATTATTATGAGAAGCACTCTGAGAGGTGTATTAAAACGACCCAAAATGACTTGGAACATGCAACGTCCGTAGCAAGTCTATAAACAAGAACCGTACTGGAAATATAAACCCCGTCTGCGTCTGAACGCGCAATACCTTATGAATCGCTGCATGTCTGATTACTATAGTGAAATGTCCCCGGAAGAAACACTATGGTTGGGGTTTAGTGGTTGCCGTCCTACACGACACCACTGGTTGTATATGTCTGAGCCGTTGCACTAGCGTTAGCTCAAGTCAACAATCAGCTGATATTACTCATGCCACACCACTTGCGTATTGGCTTTTCTCCCCACAATCAAAAAGTAGTGTGCAGTAAATATTCATTTTCAGTAAATAAATAAATATTAGGTCAACAATTACATAAACAAATAAGCGACACTCTTTTTTGTGTTTGTTAGCCTGTCGTCGGTATATACCTCCATTATTGTTGCTTTGAAAAAGGGCTCTGTAAGTGCCGGTTCCAGAAGTTCAGAAAAAAAGTGCTTGAGTCAATTTTCTTCAACATGTGGTTTATGGTTTCGCAAGGAACGTAGAAGGCGCCGTCAAGTCCGACAATACAAAAAAACGACGTTGCATTAACGAACCGCGGATAACATTGCACTGTCTGAATGCGGAATCAGTTAAGGCGATGCGTGGCAGCAGAGACGAACTTTGATCGTAGCAACGCAGATATGAGCTCTTGTTTCTTTCAAGACTTTGTGCTCAGTCTGCCTCAAAATTTCGCAAATAAGATAGAGAGCAGACTGCATTGAACATCAATTATGATAGCTAACATAAGTGAAAAGAAAACAGCTGTAGAGAAGTAGAAAAAGAACTAATGTGATACTGCATGCAATCTGTTTGCCATTTATCGCTCTAAATTTTGTGCGAACCCACTACAGACTCCTCTTTTCAGAATGCGTGGCCAAACGAAAGCATTGTGCAAGCTGATTTATTTAATCCGGCAAAGTAACTTCCGTTGGGGAATTCAAAGCTCGGTTCGCAGGAAACACGAGTAAATTTCTGGAACCATCTGTGCGGTATTCGCCATCTGGAACTAAGTACGCCTTCTTGCTTTCGAGACGAACAGAGCAACGTTTGTTGCTATTATTGTTTTTTGTAAGCACTTGCTTTTAGCTTTTGCCTCGATATATTTGGGAATACGAAATATTCCTAGCCTTGCATTTAACTTCTTTTGTTTACTTTTTATGCTGTAAATATATTTTTTTAAATTCGCAGCAAGTTCATTTTTGAGGAAACGAGTGGACAAATTCTTTCCAACAGTCTACGGATACAGCATGAACTTGAAAAGTACAGCACTCATCTGAATAAAAATGTGCTGCATTTTTGACTGAATGTCGTGCTGTTCCAACGATGCAAAAAAGATGAAAAAGAATATGTAGTTATCGGTGATACAATATAATACTAGCAAGACATGTTTGGGCACAAAATGTTTCTAATGACAAATAAAACATCTTCCCAAAAAACGCTTGATTTTCGTTTTTTTTTTCGTTTCGTTTTTCTACAATCACGTCATATACAGATGGTACATCAAGTGAATAACGGGCACTACTCTCAACTGCCTAAATGCGTTTGCTTGCACTTTACACTGAGCATCACTAAAGCTCGAAGAGCGCTGCTGACGAGCTGCAACTGGCGCCAGCACAGCGGGAGCCATAATCGCGAGACTGTTCGCGCTAAAAAAAAAAGGGAGAAATCACTTAGCTATTCAGAAGTGTCAGTGTCAATACAGCCGCTGCCGCAAGCGGAATAATTATGCGCAAAAGTGATCAGCGCAAAGCTTGTCAATGCCCACGCCACGCGATAGTGTTGGGAAGCAAAACGTGAAATCAGCGAATGAATACACTGAGCAGTATATAACATAATATTTTTGAATAATCTTGGTGCACGCAGTACAGAAGGGATAATCATTACATGTAAGAAAGAAAGCCTCCAAAAAAAAAAACTTTAAGTAAACCGAGGCCACCGGCACCCGGTTCGATCCTGATTTCACAAGAGCATGCGTGAGTTATCACTTCTTTACACAAATCCTCCCGCCGGCACTCTAAGAAATAAAGGCTATAGATTCACCGATCCCAGATATCTATAAAAAATTCGCACACAAGGAGAAAGAAGTGCACGAAAAAAAAAAAGATGCTCCCTATTTCCCCATCCCCCCTCTTACATATCAATTTTTTTCTAGATGTTTTTTCTTTTTTGCCGCAGAGTTATTATGCCTTATTATTTGCTTCTCCGTAATGAATCGCCAAGTTCAGAACTCGAGAAAGATACGAAGAAAAAAGGTGCTAGAACTAAACAAAATTCCATAATCGCTCATTCACCGAGAAAACTTTTTTTGGAATTCGTAATTAAACTTGTGAAGACTTCGGAACGACTCAAGCTATTTTTCCCACGAGAGGTCCGATTTTTATGCCCCGGTGAGAAATCCCAGAGAAATCGGAGAGTCAGCGCTTTACGTCACCAAAAAAATGAGACGTCGAGATATGTCTGGGCTTTTTTTTTTTCTGTTCTTCATCTGGTCTCTAATGCTTAATGCAAATTGTGGTACTTTTAGTACACAATTGTGCAAATGCGTGTAGACCCAAATAATGTTCTAATGAAGCGAACGTTGCGGAAACTGTATGTTGCCGTATAGTAACATGGTTTACCATCTGGGTGTGCTGTAGTTTTGAAGACGCGGCCGAGTTCCCACAATTGTTCAAATTGTCGTCAGTTCGTGCTCGATAAAAAGCTTCTTGAACGTCCACGTCGTTAAGTAAAACTCCCCAAATCTTCTGGAAGAATAAAAATGCGAAACAGACGACTGAAAGTGTCGATGCCGAACAGTCAATGTGTTATTCCGCTGTCATGTCGTAAAATGCCATGTACATTCAGTTATCACTCTGCTACCGAGAAGATTCTCTTGCAGTCTATACAATAAAAACAACGCTAAACGATATAAAATTGATAAAATAACGAGACTACAATTCTCTGACAACAGACCAAACAAAATAACACCAAGAGTTTAAGCGGCTGTCGTATCAATAATAGCATACATACGCACAAGAAAGAACACGTTGGTTCTAAAGGATTTCTTATGTGTTTTCGCTCAGATATGGCTAAACAAACGTGCAATCACATAGGTTCAAATCAAGTGTCATCATTATCATCACCATCATAAGCCTGTCTACGCCCACTGCAGAGCAAAGGTTTTTTCCGTGATCTGCCAACCAACCCGGTCTTCTGCTTTCCGTTGGAGCGTTATCTCTGCGAATTTTTTTATTTCATCTGCTCACCTAACTTCCTGTCTCCCCTTCGTGCAGTCGCCTTCATTAGGAAACCATTCAGTTACCGTGAAGGACTAGCAGTTATCCTGCCTTCGTGCTACGTTTCCGGCCCATCCCCATTTTTTCTTGATTTCCCCTATGTTATCCTTAACGCCGGTTTGTTCCCTGACCAACTCTGCCCTCTTCTTGACTCTTAAGGTTAGGCCTATTATTTTGCTCTCCATCGCTCGCTGCGTCGTCCTCAATTTAACCTGAACCCTTTTTGTAAACCTTCAGGTTTTTGCTCCGTAGGTAAGCACTGCAAGATGCAGCTGTTATATACCATCCTCTTGAGGGTTAATAGCAGATTACCTTTCATGATTTCAGAATGGTTGCCGAACATAATCCACCTCACCTTTATTCTTCCAGTTATTGAACTGAAGTGATATATGCATCATATATATATATATATATATATATATATATATATATATATATATATATATATATATATACATATATATAGGGCAAAGAAGTGTATAATTAAGGGCTCATTTTTACGTGTTTTGGTGTTCTGACACATTATTAACGAGATCTAACAAACAATAATGCCAAGGAATGTATAAGAGAAGTTATTAAATCAATTGTGAAGTAAATGTGAAAAAATAAAAGTGGGTGAAAAGATAACTTGCCGTGAGCAGGAACCGAACCTGCGACCTTCGAATAACGCGTTCTATGCTCTACCACTGAGCAACCACGTTGGCTATCTCCCCAGCCACTTTATTGGGCTTATATGTGAAATTAAACGTGGGAGTGTCAGTCAGTGCCACCTGTAGCCATGGAGGTGAGTGGGGCACACTCTTTATGAGCCGGTTTGGCATCACGTAGCACGCGAACTTATTACGAGCTGGCAGCTGACAAACACACACACACACACACACATATATATATATATATATATATATATATATATATATATATATATATATATATATATATATATATATATAAAGAAAACACACCGCACACAAACAGACAAGAATAGTGTTTTTGTAGTTTTTTCGTGCTGCGCTAATTCAGGCTGCAGCTATGGAACACCAACTCGCCTGAACAGCAACTATAGCAGCCGATAGGGCTACTTCAATATCTTAAGCATTTGCTGCACCAGTGAAAATTATATATGTGTAAGCAGGTAGCCTGGTTAGGCGCATGACGAGCGATATAGCCATTAGTATCACTCTAAAGCCCGTAATTATTTTTAGAACTTTACAGCCTATAATTTACTGTGGTTAAGTCGCACTTCCTAGACGTAATCCGATTACCATAGACAAAAAATCTTTTAAACGTGATGGTAGATGCCCTGAAAAGGTTTTACAAATTTACAAAGCATGTCCAACACAACATAACAGGCAATAAATAGCAAAAATACCTTTAAAAATAGCCAGAAAAGAGGAATTATTCATCCAATTTTTACCTAAGCAAACTGTATCATCGGTGAAAAAATTAGTTGAAGCAATACTTTTTTGCAGACTAGTTGGTTCATACTTGAAAAATTGAATTGCTGCACAAACTTTAAGAAAAAAACAAGGGAGACAGGAAAGAGCGCAGTTTCTGCGCTCTTTCATGCGCTCTTTCCTGTCTCCCTTGTTTTTTTCTTCAAGTTTGTGCAGCAATTCAATTTTTCTAGGAAAAAATCAGGCAGTTTGCTAGAACAAAACTGTAAAATAATGAGTGGACTGGATACGTTGAGCGATGAGCGATGCTGAACTTATTATGAGCATCGCTCATAATAAGTTCACGTGCTACGTGACGCCAAACATGCGCATTAGAGTATTTTCACACTCGTCGTTTGGCTTATAGATGGCGCTGACTGTCACTCCTACTTCTAAATTCACATATAAATCCAAAAAAGTGGATGGGGTGAAGGCCGCTGTGGTAGCTCAGTGGTTAGAGCATCGAACGCGTTATTCGAAGGTCTTAGGTTCCATTCCTGCTCACGGCTGGTTATTTTTTCATCCACTTTTCTTTCTTAGTTACATTCCATTGGTTCTAATAACTTCCTCTGTACATTCCTTGGCATTACTGTCTGTTATATCTCATTAATATTGTGTTAAAACACGGAAAAACGAGCCCTTAGGTATACACTTCTTTCCCTTATTTCATTGAACGAGGGTCTCGTAATGGCAGACTTGGGTGCGTTTAGGTTGTATAAGAGGGACAATTAATCAGCTGCCCGCTCATAATAAGTTCACGTGCTACGTGACGCCAAACATGCGCATAAGATTGTTTTCACACTCGTCGTTTGGCTTATAGATGGCGCTGACTGTCACTCCTACTTCTAAATTCACATATAAATCCAAAAAAGTGGATGGGGTGAAGGCCGCTGTGGTAGCTCAGTGGTTAGAGCATCGAACGCGTTATTCGAAGGTCGTAGGTTCGATTCCTGCTCACGGCTGGTTATTTTTTCATCCACTTTTTTTTCTTATTTACATTCCATTGGTTCTAATAACTTCACCAGTACATTCCTTGGCATTACTGTCTGTTAGATCTCATTGTTATTGTGTCAAAACACGGCAAAACGAGCCCTTAGATATACACTTCTTTCCCTTATATATATATATATATATATATATATATATATATATATATATATATATATATATAAATATGCAGATGAATAAAACAACCACCTTCATTTTTTTAATTTTTCCGAAAAGATGCCCGCACCGAGGCTTAATGAACTCATTGAGAGTACTTCACGATGCTTTCTCGTCTTCTAGCTGACACACTTCTTGCTAGGAGGGTCAAGTTGCGACAAACTACACAGCATTTATCAAGGCAGTTTTTCTTGCTATCATTTCACTCCGCAATTATTCCTCTCCCCCTTTATACCTAAAAAAAGTGGCCAACCCATAGAAACCATGATGAGCAACACATCTTTTTCTTGCATTTTTAAGGTTTGTGATCAGGAAGAAAGACAATGCCTGAACGTTTGCTTCACTATCAGCATGCGGTGTATTTGAACAAAAATTAGCGTAATTGTTCAATGAAGATGACAGCATGCCATAACAGTTGAAGTCAGTAAAACTTTTGACATGACAATTAGTAGCATTTGTCATTGACACCCAAATAACATTGAAATTACTAATTCAAAGCATGTCGGAGCCCGCTATGTACTCTGATATTGTGAGAAATACATCAAAATAATTTCACAGAGGAGCACTTCAATCTTGCCTGCGGTGAAATACAATGAGGTTAGTGCCATCATCACAAAAGCACTCTTCAAGCGTTGTCTGAATATGCTACATTGCGGAGGTGCACGCTCGTGTCTTGCTCTTATTCTGTTCACGGGTGCCTCAATCGTGGCCATGTGGCAGTCGGACGAGCATTATATCGAATAGATGGGTGTCTCTCCGACGAACGATGCTGTAGCCAGGGTTTTTTTTTTTTGGGGGGGGGGGTGGAGGGGGGTTGTAGGAGGTCATGCATATTCTTTCCTGTTTTAGGTGCGCATGTACACACACGCAAAATTTAAAAATTTCGTAAGGAGATCTTTTATTGCATGATGACCTTTTTCATAGGTCACCAGTTTTGGCTGATAATGCAGTGCATCAGAATTGGCTAAATTTGTTCTTACGGACAATTTAATTGCGAAGAGTGTGTCTGTGAACACCAGGGGCCGAATTCACAAAGCTTTCTCTTTGGCTACGCATTTTCTTAGCCAAAAGTTCTCTTATCTGGAGGGATTACTATAGCGCGGGTATGAATTTAACTTATTCGGCACTTAAGAGGGCAAGGAGGACACACGATAGCCAATGAAACGACAAGGAAAGAAAGAAGTGTGTGCCGATAATATCAAGGTAGCACGCAAAGCGTCTAGCATCGAGGTATACGATGATAGCCAATGATTTGCTGCATCTAAGTTTCAGTTCCGCGAGCGTCTGCTACAGCGCTTACGGGATGCCGCGTACGTTGTAATAGACGTTTTGGTGGGCTGTGCAAAGCCAAGCACTCGCCTTTAATCAACGACTGTAGCTAAAAAAATAATTGCTCGATGGCCTTAAGCCACCGAGCAATCCATGCACTATCTCGCCAAGTACAAGTAAACAACACTCCAGGTGTACCACATAAATGAAACCACCCAAAAATCGATGCATGCAATGTTTGAAAATGTGCCTCGAATGTCTTCCCCTATTTAACGCGACCAGTTACCTTACATTTCATTGAAGCTGCGCTGCTACTTAACTAATTCGGTGCAATCTAGCACGGTATAGTGGTGAACGTAAGGGTGTTTTGTACCTATAGTCAAAGGTAGCCTTTGTTACAATATTCTTATTACAAGACACATCAGCGACTTTGGTGCCTGCAGACGAATTGTGCGGAAATAGATAACAGGTAATCAAATGAAATTGTGAGCGCAATTTCGCTGGTTCCATGCACCGCAGCATTTTTATAAAGCCGGAATGCGAGAACGTGCATACGCTTACGCTTAGGTATAAGTCTACGTAAAATGAGGGAGACTCGTCGGGAGGTGTCTCAGTGCTAATGCTTTTCACAAAACACGGTGCAAATATTTCGCCCAGCGTTGTTTGAGTGCGCAAACGAAGCAAGGGACGTGTATACGAGTCTTGAGGTCGAGAGACGTTATCACACGTGCGAAAAGGATGAAAAGAGAGAGAGAGAGAGAGACTCTCGTTTCGGCTTCGCGAAAGCTTGAAATTGATAGATAATAAAGACAATTTGCTGGCCAGCAGACGTCAGAGAAAGTATCCGCAAAGCAGCGTCAGATGCTCGGAGAGCATACAAAAGTGGAGTACGCGTTATATGGGAGTGACAGCCACTCAGAAAGCGAGATGAAGTGTGACTGTCCTTAGGTGTGAGAATCAATGCTAATTAAGAGAGTTGAGTTATTGAGCCAAAACTTTCCTAAATAACGATAATGGAAGCAAACTGAGCATTCATCTAGTGAAAGTGACACTAGTGACAGTGAACTCATAATAGTTGATTAGCGTTGTCACAGGCCGATATATATTTTTATTTTCTTATCTATATTTGGCAAACTATGAGAAGGTAGCGTACGTTAGAGCCGGCTATCCCAACGTCATGACAGTAATGTACAAGAATAAATAGCGCACGGTTATACAGTCACACGTGGCGGTTTCTATCTTCTAGTAACCTTGGGAAAACGTATTCTAACTATTTTTTCTATTTTTGACAAAGTTTCACGGGACGTTTTTGCATTTGGCTTCATTCGAAGGAATTAGGATATATCAGCAATAGGGCGTAAACAAGCACTGCTGCAGTGGACGAGCGGTTACAGCGCTCAACTACAATCTAGGAGGTACTTGGTTCGATTCGCAGAATCACTGAGCACTTTTTTTTTCAAGAGGTCGCCCGGCCTGACAATATGCGTGGTGGCGGGTACTAGTTTTTTGAGAAGTAGGCTTTCGCACTTGCTTCTTTCACTCCCCTTTTGACCCAAAAGCGCTGTACTGTGTTCCTTAAAAAATTAAACAATTCAGGGTTGATAATTTTCTCCTCCATCCTCTCTTATCGCAAAAGTGTCCAGTGCTGAAATACCAATATCATACCTGGTATATTACTTTTCACGTGTTTGGATATTCGACCAGCAATCAGTCTTCACGGTGTTTTGAAGAAAATCTACACATGCAGTGAGCTAACTGCTTGCAGCCAAGTTGACTGCCTTTGTAGGGACACGCTTTCGTGCTAATTTGGTGGGCATCATCACATGCAGCAAGACCAAAGAGCACGGGCAGTTAGAGCTGACGCAAACAGAGTGATTAGTTTGTGGCTTCTCTCCCGCTATTTGTCATGCTGCACGCTTCAGTGTAATGTCGCTGTCAATGGTTAAAATGAACTATAGCAGTTAATCGAGTTCTGCTGAGAGGGTCCCCTATTGTCCAGAAAGGAACAGAACAATGGCAATTTGATTTGTGTGATAAAGAGATACCCTGCTTTTGGTTACTAGAATAAATTTCAAAACTGAAGTTTATTTTTTATTAACAACAGTTGCAGTGCAGAAGAAAGGTGCATGGACAAAATTCGTGTATTCAGCTTGACTAGGTTTGTGACCTTAATTGTAATTGCGAACCGGTATCACAGTATGCATAAATATCACACACATATACAACCACAGGTGATAGCTTGCTTATTCTGATTAAAATTGAAAGGTTGAAATCGACATATTCAACCAATGCAATGTGTACGAGATATGCCATGTAGAGTAGCTATGCTCGAAACTAATCTTCGCAGGTTCGTTCCATTTTACCCAATTTCTTGCCCATGACTGTAGGTTGGTAAATGAAACTCTTTCGAACACACATATTCTGTGTAAGGTTACATTTATTTTTATGCAGTACAAAACAAATTGAATTGTATAATGGCTCAAAAGAGAAATAACTAGACACAAATTTAGCCAAATCATTACCAAACTTACTCACCAATGATAAACGGATTCTCATTTAAAAGATACATACATACATACATACATACATACATACATACATACATACATACATACATACATACATACATACATACATACATACATATACGCACACACATATATACATATGTACACCCATACATACATACATACACACACTCAGGTGTAAATATAAAATGAATGGCTATAAAACAACAATTCTAATACACTCATTTTGAATATACTACAGAAAGTAACTTACGAGAGAATTCCACCGGCACTGTTATGTCTGAACACCGTCTCAAACCATCTCGCAAAAGCTTGATGCAAAGTTTTCCGCTGCTGCCCAGTGACAAGCAGTTTTTTTAAATACACAAGAATAAAGCCCTTGACAATATCTTGCTAAAGAAAAGGGCTGTGCATCAATATTTTGTACATGTCCGCAATATCACTCTGTTAATTTACATAGCTTGGCTCATTCACAACCCACTAACAAAGCATGTTAGGACACTTGGGCTGAAAGTTGGCACAGCGTGAGTAAATTCTAGACAATACATGAATAATACAATTATAAGCTACTAAGCTCCTTGGTGCAAACAGTGTTTATATTGACAGCTATAAGTGCCATTTCGTTTCCCCAAAACACTTCTCAAAAGTAGAATCAACTTTATTTAGCTAAAAGTTTCTATTCTGGCGCGTCGTGGTGGCTCAACAGTGGAAGTGACTCTTTCGGCCAAGAAAACAAAGACCAATTATTTTTCCAGTTCGTGAATTCACCCCATAATAACATTGAGGCAGCAGGTAGGAGTGCTTTTGGAGAGAGGAAACCACCACATTCTCACCAGTTGTGGCCTTGGGTAGCTACTTCACTTGGACAAAAATGATGAAAAACACTCCTCAAGAAGACTTCAAAGTTTGGGCATCAACACAGTTCCCATACAGCTGTCTATTAGTCTGCTTGAAAAATATTGAGTTTACTGGTGGGCAAAGACTGTACACTATGTGAGGTGATGCTCCAGTGCACTGCATGTATGTCTTGCTGCTGGCCTCAACTGCGATGTTGCTCAGCACATATGTGTAAAATAACAACTAATACTATGCCACTGCAAAGTAATTATGTGTCATTTGCATGAAACAGGGACCACAATAAAAGAACATAACAACATTTGCCTTCACAAAGTTCAATAAATGTAAATAAATTTTCACAGAGTTTTCACAGTTCATCTGTGATTAGTAATATTTGTTGTAAACACATTCTTACTTCCACTAACAAGCCATTTTAAGATGCCAGATTCAATATTAGGGTATACCAGCACTTTTGTAGGGCTAAACAATTGTACAGGCACCTAGAAAAACACAATTGAATGCACGCTATAGCTACATATAAAAATAAATATTTTTGTTTCTAGTCTGAGTAGAGCTGCATAGATGATAAGTCACTTGCATTACATTATGAACAAATGTATCCGAGCAAAGTATACATTTAAAAAAATACACTTACACAGTAGATTAGTAGACTGTTGAAGGACGGATAGGCAGTGGGATAATACCCAAGCACTAAAATCTACTGTTAACATATACTAGGAGTAATGATGATTCTCTTCCTTCCAAATAAAATAATTCACATAGATTCACTTCCCAGAGCTTATACACTCATGGCATCATTGGTGCTATACAAATGAGTGTACACTGAAGGATTACATCGACTAAGTACATGATTACTGCATCCATGGCTTTACTTCTTGTACTACAAAGAATGCAAACACAGTTATCATTGGCGACCATAGATGCTGTGATTTCTGGCATGTAAATGTAGAGGCACGCAGGCACTTAACACACATGTTAAAAACTTCAGCTCAAAAATATTTGCCCACTAACACTACAGCAGCCTTTAAATTAGTGTCATAGTTTGGTATCTTCCATGCAAAATTTAAATAAATTCGAATGCAAGCAAATGAACTGCTGAATAATGCACTGCTAAGAAGTTAAGCAGCAGCTGCTCCTGACATCACAATGTGCTCTTTCTGCTGTTGTAAACTTTGAGCTGGAGAACAGTCACTGGCAATCCCTTTATACTTGTTGGTCTTCTGTGCTCTGTTCTTGATAAACTGTTCATGACCGTGGAGAACCGAACCCCTTGTTACTGCTGGAACTTAGAAAACTACAGATCATTGTTACAACCATGCTACATGCAAGAGTGTATAGTTGTCAATTATGTGCTCATATTTACAGATATTGTATTTTCAGAAGCCAGTGACAAGCCTCAACACACACACACACAAACAGTGAAGACTGAAAATATATTTAATATGATACAAGAGCAAAACTACAATGTTATAGATGAAGACATGAAACTTCTGACAGGCATAAAAAGCCAATAGAGTTTCTTCTATTTCGACTTTACACTGGGTGCGAGAAGTAGACCACAAATAGGTTCACTAAGAAACACAAGTTAGACTGCATTACAACACAACAGCCAATGTTCATAATTTTAAGGCTGTCTAACATAACCAGCTCACCATACCGCATATAGGAGCAAATGGGCAGTCTAGAAGACACAAAGAACTTGTGGATTATGAGTGTGCTTGTTGCTGACATCTATTATTCTAAATGAAGGAAACCTTTCAAATTTGCACCTAATCAGGGCAAATAATCATACGCAACAAACACAACGGGCTCCTACAGGTGCCACCAACACTCACCATTATTGTTGATACCAGTGTCTTGCCGGATGGATATGCTGCATCCTGCACAGAACACCAAAGGAGCGCTCCATGACTTGGATTGCGTGTGTGCTAGCTGCATCGCTCTGCTGCAGAAATAGGCTAGCCACAGACAAAGAAATGAGAAGCCATGGCTTTGAAACACACTCAACGTCACCTTTAGAGATCAACAATGCATACTTAGGTCAGGTACAATTTGTAGAAAAATATATATCACTATGCAATCGTGGTGAACATGTTCGGCTGAAACACAAGCAACAGCACTGAGAGAGAATAAGCTACATTAGGTAAAATATGCAGTTACTGGCCCTATGTCATCTGAGGCTTCTTCAATAGGTCTTTCTCCTTGCAAGTTGTGAACAGCCAGGCAATTTTCACCCACTTGCTATTTCCTTCCAGAGCACTTGATCCCCAGAGGGAGTCACAAGTCGAGAGCTCAATAAGGAATCAAAGTATTTGTGCTCATTTCAAAGCACAAGCTTTTGAGTCTCAGATTATTGGAGTTTCATTCATAAGCGGCCGGCTTTCAGCTTTCAACATTCTCAATTATCTTGCAATTTAGTTCTATAAATGTTGAATAGGAATTATGTGTAAGAATATTCACTGAAAACAACCATGCTTGGGTTTTCAATTTGTGCACAGTAAGTGGTGTTCACGTAATCGTATGTATTAAAAAAAACTAACCTTGCAGCCAGCCGTTAGGCAGTTTTGTGCCCTCGAAGCTCCCAAGCAGATTGCAGTCCATCCATATGAGGCTGCCATGCATGCTTCCACGCCACATCCGCTGAATGATAACAGTCCCAGCAGTGACATAGGTTTGCACAGTTAGGGAGAACGTGTCCTTCCTATTTTTGTACAGGTGCTCCAAGTAATGATGAGGATTGATGTGCCAGAATGTGCAACCGATGCATCACAGGACCTTAACAAACCAATCTCTGCGATCTGTGAAGAGCCAAAAACGAGATATTTAAAAACAATCATTAAAAGCACTCACTTCTAATACTTATTTTAGGAAGATATCACTTCGTTAAAGTGACCAAAATCTGCTATAATCACTTTGAAATAAACTTAAGCCTCATGTAAAATTTACGTACCACAATATATATGTCCTACTGAAGTATAGTACTACCACAGTGGTAATCGTCTATAGAACTAATTTTCCAAAATAACATAAATTTTTTAAGTGCAACCTGGCTCCTGAAAAATAAATTCACATTAACTTTCCAACTATCAAACGTGGTCAATCGACAGGCCCAACCTCATAATAAACAAGAGCTCACTTGTATCAAATCACAAAAAACGTTTTATGTATTTGCTCCATAATATATGTATGTATATAACAGTAGTAGTAAATTTTTCATGCTTCAACTTACCATAGGGAAACATTACATCTGATGGGCTTAAAAACTTGCACACGTTATAGAACTGCGTGAATTATAGTACCGGTGAAATTTAGTTCTGCAAGGTGAACTCACCGATGGCAGCATTTAGTAGCCGTCGGTGTCATAAAGAACCAAGTACGGCCAACAGGCAAAGGGCATCTGCAGACTGGAAGCTGCCGATGACAGCAATGAAGGGCTGGCCAGGCGTGCACGTCCATTGATAAAGTGTAAGAACTGGCCATGACCGGCTGTTGTCAAGGCTATAGTGCCGTGCAAAACGATGGCCAGACGAACTCGGAAACCTGTAGTTAGGCGATATTGGCCTACAACTTCATCCAAAGCAAGGCACCGGTGAAATCTTTGCTTTTTTTTTGGGGGGGGGGGGGGCTGGAGGGAAGCTTGACGTTCACGGGCTCTCGCTGCCACATAGAACTCTCAATTTGTTACCGAAGAACAGTCTAGGCGCGCTTCCAAAGTAACACGATCCACAACAGAATGTAGCATCTCGCAGTTTTGGTTGATCACATCACAGCGCTAGGACTATGGTTATCACAAAAAGGAGAAGTGACGACTTAACAAACAAAAGCGCCAAGCTGCCCCACCACGACTTCGCAGGGCAAAACAGTTATCAACGCTGTCTTTCAATTTTCGGTCACACGAGCACAGCTTGTTCACAAGTCTTGGAACGTCAACACAGCACCACTGTTCACAACGAACATCGTTTCACTCCCGAACAGTACATTGCTCTCAAGTAAATAGAAGCGTACGGGCTAACTAGTGGCGAAGCAAGAACCGAGCGCGTAGTTCATACGTTTACCGTACGTACTTGGGGTCACTCAAGTAACGTGTCAAAACGCTGTCAATCCGAAATGTCGCACAGCACCAAACTGAGAGACTGGCAAGTCAAGCGAACGAACTGTTACCGGCACACAAACACACATTGCAGGCTTCTCGAGTGCTAGTTGCCGTCGATACATCGACGCCGATCCCCGCTTGATAACCACACCGACGCACAGGCTTCGCTGCGCTTCACCGTACACCATTGCACTGCCACAGCTTTCCGCACTGCTTACACGCACCAAAAGAGCTGCTGTAATCACAACACATCCGGTCAAACGCTGAAGTAACTCGTGCGAGAAGCGTTTGCTGAAAGTCGCACCGACCGATATGCTGTTTACGACGCCATGTTGTTTTCGACAACTGCGCAGCACATAAGATGATAAGAGAGCTCTTAGAAAGTACTTGCACAATTTTCACGGCATGACAAAATTTTCTCTTATGTGCGAGGGGGGTGATATGACGAACACGACAGGCGTGCCAGATGAAAGAAGTGTTTTGGCAACGTCACGGAGTGAGCTGATGTAGAGGGTATTGCTTCACAACCAATCACAAGCTGTGCCTGTCGGCCAAGCCGTCGTCTGCTCACGTTTGTCGTCTGCTTCGATCAGAGCATGCGACAGGGGATTCGCCTTCGCAACGCTATTATTCTCAGGTTAAGTGGTCGCTACGTCGCACAAAATACATGTCAGTGGCTCGCTCTACCTTTGAATGATGTTCGTGTGCCAAGTTAAATGGCTGGTAATTGACGCAGGGATGAATTCAGCCAAGGTTTGCTCCAGAATCGTGAGGGTTTGCATATTTTCGGTGTCATACAAAGTTACTAGGGTCATTTCATTCCGATTGCTTGCCATAATATCACGGTCCATATCGGTGTCTGAACAGTGAAGGTGAAAATGCATGATCTGTTTGTAGTTCCATGCGTAATCACGCGCACCCCTAATACGCTTACAAAGTACGCTTTGTTCCAGATCGTCCCAAAGTGTATCGACAGCTGTATTTAAGAGATCGCAACCATTGGACAGTTAGAGCCAATGAAAGTACACTAGAGCACAAACTTTAGGAACCACTCACTGAAAACTTCCTCTCATTTTTATTTCCAATAGCGTGCAAAGAATGTGCTCCTATTAACCTCTTTGGTGGTAATTTCCACCAATGAGGCAAGGATCTCGAGTCGCACTTTTAATTGGATGAGATGGGGCGCAACACAACAACATAACAAATAAGGTTGATCCTATGTCATGTCGCGTTCGAATGCACCGACCATTCACGTATCACATTGGTTTTCATCCAACCACAAATCTTTACATGCGTAGTTTAATGCCATTGACGCCCAATAGAATTCTTCAATTACTGCGACTTCGAACTAATTGGACGGTGGTGGTTGTCAACACCATCCACTGCGTACAAGGGAAACAACACGCGAAGCTCAAAGCGCCGATAGAAATAAAAACGCACCAGCAGTCATCAGGCAGCCCTTAATGGGCGTGAATTATCCCAAAACCAGCCAGGGCACCAAAGTATACCGCTGCGGCAGCAGATTCTAAGTAGCCACATTGTTCCTAAGAGTGGTCCAGACTACTCTTGAGATTTTCTCTCAGCCATGCTGTTTTTACGCACAATTTCGCTTCGTGAATCCACTTATGAGCACTTTTCGGTGACGTAAGCAAATATAGCAACTGCATCACCATCGCTGACATGTTCCCGGGCAGTCACAGCGCGCTTTATTTGCAGCGGCCGATGTGACAACTATGGCCTCTTACGACGTTTTTTTGTTTCGTGAATCGACTTACGCAACAAAATTTCTCTTGCGCAAAAATGTTTTCGTAAGTGAGTTTTGTGAATCTAGGCCCAGTTCCCGATTCGCAAAAGTGCGTCTTTCAGACTATATTTCGCTTATCTGTTATGAAAGCTCTGTTTCGTTTCGTTTATTGAGGTGATTACCTAATTGAATCACTAACCTAAGGACACCAGGTACAGCTGCCACAAAAACTACGACTATGTTTGGCCTTAACGAGACAGAATATACGCTGGTAACCAATGGCGTATGTCAAGAAAAATGAGATGGGGGACACAACTTCTGCTCCTATGGCCATACTTTTGTTAGTGCTTTAGGTTTTATTTTTATTATTACAAAAATAAAAGCATATCTGGAATTCATATTGCAAAAAAAAATAACGGCGTAGTTTACCAGTTCACGTAATTGCATTGTTCTATTGGGTGTCTTCTGAAACCGACTGACTGGCAGTTGCAATTTCAATAGTCTTACACTGCTGAGACGTATTGAACACCGGTAAAGGCTACGAAAAATGAGGGCATTGAAAAAGTATGATTTACTATGCTTAACTGTCAAGCCGTTTAGGTATACGATGTTTTAAAGATGAGTTTCAAGAGGAGACACATGCATTCCTTGCTCAGCATCCTGGGATGTTAGTTATTGTACCTTCATAAGTGGAAAGCTGCAAAGCTTTTTCGGCCGTCGTGGTTTCACGCCTCCCAGACATGACGGCTGCACGCCGAGACTCCAAGCACGTATTCCACACAACGCATGTTTCTATATTGGCCTTTGCTGTGAAACGAAAAGGCTAGAGGGGAAAGATAGCATTCCAGAGTGTAAAAATAAAATTCCAGAGTAGGAATACTGAACAGCGCTTTACTTGCGAGGTGCACTCCAATCAGACGCATTAAAGCATGCACAGGCTTGCTTTACTAAAGGGACTGTGTTTTATTTCATATACATTGTGTTTCACTGAGAGTAATAGCGTAGCGGCCAGCTTGAGTCCAGAGATTATCAGTATTCTTCACTGCTCCGCCGTGGTCGGGTGTTCGTCAAATGGTAGAATCTGAAGCCAAGGTGTACTTGAGAGGTTCTTTACATTTGGAGAGACTTAGATGGAGTTAGATTAACTGATGGAGTGAAGAAATGGCATTTTTGGTTACAGCGCGCAAGCGACGAAGACGGAAGACAGAAAAGACACAAAGGAGTGCTGTCCCTTTTGTTTTTCGTCTTTGTCATTTTCGCGCTGCATTTAAAAAAATGCATTCGTAGCAACTAGCCCAACTTTCAATACTTCTGCGAAACGTAGCTCACAGGAATAAAATTATATGAGCTCGCACCGGATAGGGGTAAGGTAGATATGATTGGGGGAAGCCTTCGTCTTGCAGTGGACTAAAGCAAGCCGAGGATAATTATGATGATGACGATCATGCCGATAATGAATAAAGCACTCACGCACCATCCATAATTTACTGCACGATTCCGTCCAGAACACAGTCGTCAACCAGTATACACATGGACGTAGTTCATATAGAGTGTCAGATAAACCCATTTGACTGGTGTGGAATTGGCGGCGCTGTGGGTTTCGCATGAAACTAAACGCCCAAATGACGTCTAACGAAAATTCGCATTACGCTTGAAAAAACAAGTTACGAATTGAAATAAGTAAAACTTAACGATGACATCATTTTTTCATATTTCCTTACTGACATAATTTCTACTGCTGGGAAACTTACAGCGCCCGCCTTACCCATCTGCCCACCTTACATCACGTCGCCATCATCGCGTATGTCACTGCGCACTAGCAACCAGCAGCAAGCTGCTTAATTTCCGACACGATCCATCACATTTATGATCTCAATTTTCACTCGGGCTGCCAGAGAGTGCAACAACCTGCCCCGCAGTGCTGCTGCTGCCTCCACGTGCGATTTGTGAATTGCGAAGACTGTTTCTCAGAGCAGGGTAGGAAACGCACGTGCACCCGGTTAGCCTCTCTGCTTTTTCTTGCTTCTGTTTCCCTCTGGAGACTGTTCGAGCTTGTATCTGACCTTAACACCTGTATTTTAGTGTGCATGCATATATCTCCTTTTAATATAAATAATACTAGTTTTCTTTGCTGCCATAATTAGGGCAAGAAAATGAAACGAAATGAATATACATCAGTTAGAAAGAATACATTTTCTTCTATTCTTTTGCGTATAAGTACTTTCTCATATAAACAAACACTTCTGATAAGCAGTAGACGGTGACGTTTCCCATCCACTCAAAATGCAGATGACGAAGGGCAAACAAAACAAGGGTGCACGAACATCTTTGTATTTCGGTACATTTAACACTTTAACGATTATGCATGGCAATGAACGAAGACAATGATGAAAAGCAGAAAAACGAATGAACGCATCAGCAAGTAAAGTCAATCTTCTTGAACAAAAAATGAACGTTAAGGAGCTCAGTATACTTGGCTGCAAAAGGCATGCATAGAAGGTGCTCAGCTACAGCACTTGTGCAATCGGGGAAGTTTGTATGCCGTCTCTGCTCTTGTGACGAACAACCAAAAGGGAAAATTTTACTGTTTGTCAGCGGGCTGTTTGGGCGTCGCGGTTAGACGGTGGTTGTCGCTAATAAAAATGTCGGTGGAGCGCTTTGCTTGTTTCTCAAGTTGCACAGAATATTTTTCGTGAAACGATTCCCCATATTCGCCATTTGCCAGCCCACTCGTTCACTGCTTATGCCCCTCTGCAAAGTATCTTCGATCTAAAAAAAAAAAACCAGTACAGTAGGAGTATTTTGGCATGAGTAACATTTTTCAGGTTCCACTTATTGCCGAAATCATGATTGCTGTCCGAGTGATAAGGTAAGCTGTTTAACAATGGACCAGCTCCGAGAGAGACAGAAATATATAAAAGGGCAAAGCAGTAAGGTTAACCTGGTACTAGTAACGAGTTTGCTCAGATTTTTGTAGAGCAAGCACTTGTTGCTAAGGATAGAAGAAAATTGGCTCAATCTGGGCTATAACAACTTGCGGATTTTGATGTAAAGATAATATATCCATAGGTAGCCCCTGGACACGCTTAAAGAGCGTCACTAGCAGCGAGAAAGCAGCTGTACAATCGGCTGCCTGCTTTCTGTACTTGTATAGGCAGTACCTCGATATGCCAATATATATATATATATATATATATATATATATATATATATATATATATATATAACAGTTAGAGTCTTGCGTCCCAGAACCACGATATGGTAATGAGGGAGGTCGTTATAGAAGGCTGCGGAAATCTTGGCCTTCTGGCGTTATTTACCACACACCAAATTGCAGAACACGGGCATTTAGCTCGAAGGGAGCGTAGGATGAGTCGAGCTGTAGTATCTCTTACGAAGGCCGCAAGAAGTAAATACTTACCTGGGCGATCTGGTCAAAGCGGCCAAAGAGCTCGTTCAGCGTCTGCACCAGATCCGATGCGGAGAGTTGCTCTGACAGTCTGGTGAAGTTGACAATGTCCGCGTACAAGATACTGCAAAAGAAACTAGAAATACAGGGAATGGTTTTGCTGCGAATAACCAACTGTCATTACGGGTTGTAGAAAAACAATGTTAAGGAAGGTGAAATATTCAACGGTATGCCGCTATCGCCATTTTTTAGACATATGTAAATGTAGTATGTGGCGTAGATGTATTGTGCTGCGTAATTCAAACACTATAACAGCACACACAGGAAGGGGCGGTTGACCGTGGTGGTAAGCACTCAACGTTACTGTACCGCACGTGAGGGGAAGATAGCAAAATACAGAAGTGTGCGCACTTCTTTCATCTTTGGCAGAATCTTTGGCGGTTGACCGGAGGATTTCAAGTTGACCGGTTGTGCCGCCCGCAATCTCCTACGCCAGCGCAGCTCTCGCCGACTGCGTAGCTCTCACCCTTCACCCTTCGCAAACTAGTCAGTGAAAGCTACGCAGTCGGCGAGAGCTGCGCGCTTCTTCTTCTTCTTCTTCTTCTTCTTCTTCTTCTTCTTCTTCTTCTTCTTCTTCTTCTTCTTCTTCTTCTTCTTCTTCTTCTTCTTCTTCTTCTTCTTCTTCTTCTGTGCAGCTCTAGTCAAGTGGTGCCTCATCCTCAGGCTTGTTCGACCGGACCAACTTTCCAATCTCCTTTTTTTCTGTCACTTGCTTGTCCCATTTCATTATCTATATCTTTCCACTATTCGTTTTAGCCTTCCTTCCCTTACAAGACACTGCGCCATGTTGCCCAAGATGCAGAAGAAAATTAGGTGCCTTCTTCGCCTTCTCAAGAATTACACAATCACGCATTCAGTCTCCGTTCAATTCATGAATTTGTGTGTGATGGCTTCGAGGTGCTCTGAAGCGGGCGGTGCCACGCTTTTATACATCAATCATTTCACAGTTAAATAATTGTGATCAAAGTATATTTACTTGCAGCGTTACAGATTGAGACAAGAGCAACGAAACAAGCATGATGAAGTGCTGAAAAATTTTTATGCTGCTGCGCTTTCCATCTCCATGTATACTACTTCACTGACGCATTCAGCGGGGAGTGTAGGGTTGAGACCTCTCCGAATTTTAGGTTTTTCTGTGTATATATACACGCACAGATGAAAACGCGCGTCTTAACATGCATTAGGTATAGTTCAACACTGGCGCCCATGGAAAAAAAAATTCTAGCCACACCTCTCACCTACTTGTATATGCTAGCTATATAGTGGCCAGAGTCCGAGCCTGTTTATATCATAATTGTAACTTACCAGCATTGCAGACTTAAAAAAACGAAGGTCACATGAAGACAACTACACATAATGGGCAAGAGACGATATGTGCTACTGCAGTTTTGAGTATTTTTCATTCAAAACCAACAAAACAAAAGGAACAGGAAAAAACTGACGAGTGCATAAATGTCATTATGTTCAGTGAAAAAAAAAAGCTATTTCATTGTGCGATGATCGAACTGACTTCAATTGTATTGCAACCATAATATGACAAAAATGAATGTGAGTGATGTATATTTTTAAAATTGACATCATAAAAGTGTACTTGATAACTGAAAGCTGCGCCATGGAGTCGGGTTAGAGAGCACACAGGCTCATTTCGCGGCCAACATCGAGAAAGCAGGCTGGAAAACAGATGGCCCAACAGGTGAAGAGTTGTGAAGCCCAGTGGGCCTGAAAATCCTAAACCTATAGCACTCGTTATAGAGCCAAACAAAGAAGCGAGGTCTTCAAATGTCAGGCTGTTTTAAAATGTTTTTTTCTCCTCTGCGCGGGTTTTAAAGAACGCATTTGACCCGAGAATTTGAGTAGCGGGCATCGTTGAGTGCTGCAAGCAAAAGGCAGGCGTGTGCTTTTGAGCCTATCCCACACTGACGCAAGGAAAACGTGTTCCTCGGCATGAGGGCACCCACACGCAAGATTTTCACTGAAGTTTTCCCGATACAATGTGGGCGAAGAGCAGCCCTTCCCGCATTCTGTGCAGCGTCCGCCGAGAGAACGCTGCCTCACGCGACGCACACGGGGGTTACAGTGCGCGCTACCCGGAAAGCCGGACTGTAAATAAAAGTTCGGCCTGCAACGCAGTTACCACGACCAGGTGAGGCAGGCACAAAGAAACGCGAGGAGTTGCTGATGCGGCGCGACGGCCAGAGTGCATGCACTGAGCGGTGCGGGAAGGCGATGAAATGCATTCCGTCTCCGTCCTTCTGTCCACCACCCGCGCAGCACTCAAGCTTTGGAGATGGCACGGCTGTCATGCCACGGTCGCGTCCTCTTTTAGCCGCGGGAATGCTTGCTCCCTTTATCTGCGAATTATTCGCTTTCGTCAAAAGAGATGTTAAGTGCTTGTGTCAAACTGGAGATTGAACAACAATGATCACGCAGTTGTAGTACTGTTTCGGGTCTTGTCTTCTATGAACCTCATCACACTAACGTAGTAACAAATTATTCAAGCTCTTTTAACTTCTCTATGGCACTCCAACTATGGAGTAAAAACGTCGCAGCTGCATGTAAAGTAATTTTGTGTTACCTTCGAAAACGGCACAACGTTGCACTAGTTATCGATGCCGACGTAGATGTAATGAACTGCATATGACAGTCTTGTTAAACGACGCATCTAATATTTTATCCTGCTAATTTTCCCTTTGTGGCAAATGACTGAGAAGATGCGGTTATAATTTCGCGTCAGTTTCTTTCTTTTTATCATGTTTTTTTCAAAGCTGAGTGCTGTCAGAGAATAAAGTTACACGGAGCAAACTTGTTTGGCTTCTGCTGTTCATGGAATGTCCATGCACGCTGTTGGTGGAAGTGAAGCATAAAAACCATTACGATGGTGATTATTCATCATCATCATCACCTCCTCCTTCTCCTTCTTCTTCTTCTTCTTCTTCATTGTTTGTGTTTGTTTGTTGTCTGTGAACACTGGCACATACCCACGCAAGAATTGGCTGAGAAGGAGGAGGTAAGTTTATTTACAGAAAGGCAGAGAGGTCGGCCTGAGCGATAGCTTGCTCTAGCCTGCTACTCTACACTGGGGGAAGGGAAAGGGGAAAAGAAAGATTAATGGATGACGATGGTGAGATAGAGAGGTGAGTATGTAGTGTTCTTTCTAGCTGAGACACATTTCATAGCCGCGCACATAGTCTAGTTGTTTCCAAAAAGGTTATAACTGCTCTTGTGACCGCAGTTGCACTGTTCGTGTCTGGCCAAGGGCCCAACATGGTCTCATCAGTTTATGACCTACTGCGATATAGTTCAGTACAAGAAATCAGTGTTTGTCGTTCACGTGCGTATGCTGGGCAGACACAAAATATGTGCTCAAGTGTTTCTGGCACATCACAGTGTTCACAATTAGGACCGGTGTCACTGCGACCGATGATATGTGCGTAACGTCTGGTGTACGCTACACCAAGACGAATGCGGTGGATCATACTTGTGAGTTGCCGTTTCAATTTAGGAGCATGCGGAACCTCATTTCCAGGTCGCATTTGTGAAGTTGCTGGTGTCGCCGTTCCGGTTTGGTCCAGTGCTGAAGTGTGTAGCTGCGCATCACGCAGCGAAGCAGGGCGTTCGTGTCAGCTTGTGAGAACGCAATGCGCACTTCAGGGGCACTGCTTAAGGCATTTTTAGCTTCAGCGTCTGACTCTTCATTTCCCATCACGCCGCAATGAGCGGGAATTCACTGGAAAGTTATAAGATGACCATTTGTTGAAGCAACCTGATTCAGTTCTGTGATTTCTATTGCCAAGCTGTACTACAGACCTTGCTTCATGATGTAATTAATGGTTTGCAAAGCGGTTTGGCATCACAGAAAATCGTCCAGGCTCGAGGTCGCTCTCCGGAAATAAACCTTATTGCCTACCAGATAGCGACAAGCTCTGCGGCAGATTATGTGGTTTTATGGTCCACTTTGAATCGTCGAGTGATATCCATGTCTGGGATGGCAATGGCTGCGGCGGAGGTGTTTAGCGTGGTGGATCCGTCGGTGTACACGTGCAGAGAATCACTGTACGTTGTATAAATGTGATATAGGGTCAGCTGTCTGAGGCCAACAGAAGAAATGAGCGACTTCTTCGTGATTCCAGGTATCGTAAAAGAAACAGGTGGTTTAGGCAGGACCCATGGAGGCACTGCGGGGGCATTAGGTGGAGAAAACCTTGATGGTATAATGTTTTTATGCCGCGATATTACTCTTGAAAAACTGCAATATGGGTGAGTGGCGGGTAGTACTGACAGTGCGTGCTGTCTGTGTCTGCTCAGCAATCGGAGGTGAACTCTAAGTGGCTCGCAGAGCATCTATACACTGATGGGACAAGCCCGAGCCTCTGCGATTGTCCCATTTGTTGAAGTACAGCGCGGTAGACCCAAGCATCTTCGAAAGCATTGAGCTTGAACACTCTCTAACGTCTTCACACAACTAGGTCTCATATTGGAGAGCACCGGCATGCTGTATCGAATGTATCCTACAAATAGAGCATTGTACAATTGAAGTAGCGATGATTCTGACGGGCTCCATCTTGCTCCTGCTACGTGGCGAAGAACGAGAGCAAAGCTCTTCAATTTAGATTTAAGTACTGTGATATGCCTCGTTCACGATAGATCTTTGTGTACGACAACCCCAAGGAACTTGTCGTGCGTTCCAGCAGGTATCGCTGTCCCATTAATAGATATCGGGTATTCCGACATATGCTTGCGCGTGAACGCAAGCACTGCGCATTTGTCAATTGAAAGAGTGAGCCCTTGACGTCGTAGATATTTGTATGTGATCGTCACTGCACACTGTAGTCGAGCTCGTATTTGCGAACGAGTAGTTCCGGATGCCCATATGCATATGTCCTCAGCGTATGAACTGATCTTCACCATGCTGGGAAGTTCTGCTGCTAGGCCGATCATTGTGACATTGAATAGGATCGGGCTGAGAACTCCTCCTTGGGGAACACCACGATGAACCTTATATCGATTGGTGTCTCCGTTATTTGTCGTCATGTAAATGGTGTGGTCCCTAAGGTAGCCAAAAATTCAAGCGCACAGTCGTCCACCAAAGTCAAAATCTTCCAGTGCGTCAAGGATCGCTTAATGCAGCACATTATCGTAGGCACCCTTAATGTCTAAGAAGACCGCCGCCACTAGTCTGCGTCGGCTTCTTTCCTCTTCAATGCTGGTGATCAAGTCGACCACACCATCAAGGGCAGGTCGGCCTCTTCTGAAGCCGTTCATATATTCAGGAAAGAAGTTGTTCCTCTCTAGAAGCCACTCTAATCTTGACAGTACCATTTTTTTTCATCACTTTTCCGACGCAGCTGGCTAAGGCGATTGGTCTGTAGGAGGAAAGTGCATAAGGACACTTCCCCGGCTTAAGCAATGCAATAATGCGACTGCCTTTCCAATGAGTTGGGACTTCTCCTGACTCCCATGAGGTGTTATAATGAGATAACAGGATACGTCGTGCTTCTGTATCAAGATGGTTGAATGCAGCATACGTGATTCTGACAGGTTTCGGTGCCGATGATCGGCGGGAGGCAGAAATCGCAGCGTCAAGCTCATGCATTGCAAAACGTACATCAAGGCGCTCGTCAGACGATGGAGGTGCAACGGTAGTAAGAGGCTCATTAGTGACAAGACCATCAGTGTTGTCCACGATGAGGCTACAATATTCACTGGCTATCTCAACTTCTGTTCGTCCCTGATGTAGAGCAACAGCTTGAAATGGTTGACATTGTTGGGGAGTTGTCTGCAAACTTCGTACCACCCGCCAGATCTTAGATAGAGGTTGCAAGTAGTCCAGAGATCCACAGAAATTTCTCCAACGTTGCCTGTAAATCTCGTCAAGATGCCAAAGAACATGTCGTTGAGCTCGACGACAGGCGGAAAGGTCTGAAGGCGACTTCGTTTGTCTGTATCGGCGTTCGGCACGGCGACGGATTGCACGAAGGGCCTCGTGTTGGGAGCCAACTGCTGATCTCTGCATCGGTAGGTTAACCTGTTTGGTTGTGTCACGCAGTGAAGAAGCAATGATGTTCTCAACCTCAGATGGATCAGTCGTGTGCTCACAGCCAGACTTGACAGGTGCCTTGAACAATGTCCAGTCGGTTCGACGGATGTAGCTTGTGTGCGTGCGGCGAAACCACCTGAACTGAACATAGGTTGGAAGGTGGTCACTGCCGTGAGTGTCCAAATCTGTGCACCAACATGCGGAAGACAGGAGGCTTCTGAAAACAAAACAGAGGTCGAGGCCGCTGCTGAAGGACGTGCCACGAACAAATGTAGGTAATCCGTCGTTGAGTACGCTTAGTCCATAGCTGCATATAAAATTGAACAAATCCCTTCCGTGATAATTCGTTGTAGTCTACCCCAGAGAGGATGATGTGCATTCAAATTGCCGATCACAATGTGTGGCCTTTGTGCTGCTTGGAGAATGGTCCTCAGGTGGAAGCAGTTCATCTGTGCGCTTGGGTGTATGTATCCGCCTATTAGTGAGAATGTCCGCTTTTTATGTGTTATAATCAGGCTCACGTAATCGTTGCTGGTATGCGACGCGACTTCATGTCTCAAGAACGTCAAATCATGGCGTATACAAACGAGAACTTTGCTCGTACGTTGATCACTGCGGGACCAAATCTGGATATATCCAGATATAGGAAAAGATAAAACCATATTCGGTTCACATATAACGATAACAGGAAATTGATATTTAAAAAACCATTGTCTGAAGTCTGACAGACGGCCGCGTAGGCCACGAGCATTCCATTGCATAACAAGTGACTGGCGCATGCGTTCTTTAAATATCAGTGCTATGTTCACTTACTGAAGAACCAGTTTCTAAGAAGAGGCTCCAAAACCTCAAGTAGCTGTACAGCCACCTTAGCAGTGGGAGTGTTTAGGCTGCTGAGAATCTTACGCCAAGAACCCATCAAATTTTTAATCATAGCCTTGACATCTGCGTTGTCCATCTTCTTGTTCTCTCCATTTGGGGTAGGGGCACTATGTGATGATGGTGCTATCGTAGCTCTTGACGGTAGTGAAGGCCACTGAGTCTCCGACATGGGGAGAGCCAATGACTGGTTACATTGTACTTGCGTGGACTGTATTGGCATTTGAGCATCTGTATCCTCCTTTCTGGCCGACAAAAGTAGGCTAGTAGGTGGTGAGGGCACGGTTTTGTGTGTCGAATTCGATAAGCTATGAGAACTGCTGCTTCGTTTGCGTCGGTGTCGCGAACGATGTTTACGGTGCCGTACAGCCCTTGCAGCTTCTCTGTGAGTGGAGTGGTCTCGAACCATCTTCTTCAGGATACTAATTTAATTCCTCATTTTGGGACATTCCTTTGATGTTGCGTCGTGGGCGCCTGAGCAGTTTGGGCATTTGGCCACAGCATTGCAGTTATCACCATCATGAAGGCCACTGAAATGGTTGCAGGTTACTGCACCCTTGCAAACTGCACTAACGTGCCCAAATTTCATGCATTTATGACATTGCAGAGGTTTTGGTACGTAAGGACGTATCGAGTACCTCACGTACCCAACTGTTACATGTGTGGGTAACGTCTTCGACTGAAACACTACTTTAACACAACGCGTGCGTCGAAAGCGGTGGAAACCAAGCACGGGAGCCGACAATGACAGCAGTTTCTCGAGACTCGAGTCTGTTATCGCTTCATCGACATCGTATATAACTCCTGTTGTCGTTTGTTCGTCATACGCTGAGAATGCGCGCACCGGAATGTTTCCTAATCGAACAATCGCTTTCAGCGTGTCCAATAAAGCCTTCGTAGTGACCTCTACCGACAGTATGTTCTTTCGAGTATTTAAGCGTATTTTCACGACTTTCCTTGGAGCGACGAGCTCAAAGTACTCTGACAGGCTCTGCCTATTTAGAGAGTTCAAGTTGTTTGTCTTCGATGTCGGCACATACGAAATGGTGTACGACCGCATCCAACTCGCCTTTGTCTGTGCTTGCCGGCCAGTCGGCGATGTCCAGCTGATTTTCCTTTTCAGGCGTCGGCTTGGTACGACCACGTAGTGGCTGTCCGAAGCCGTATCTTCAACGGAGGAGTCATCAGAATTCTCAACGTGGACCACGCTTACGCCGGGAAGAGAACTTGTGTCAGACGCACTATGATGTGGTCGGCCCGATCCCGGTTGCTGGAGGGAGTTTCGATCCCCCATTCTAAAGGGGAACGCCCCTCCGAGGTGTGTCGATTATTGAAAAGCCTCTGCTTCGAGCTCTGTGAGTTTTCTAATTGGCTGAGAAAGCTTGTAATAGCCTATATGTAAACACTACACAATGTTAGTCAGCCTATTACTAGAAAGCACAAAAATAGCAAATTATATTTAAAAAATAAAATAACAATAAAATAAAGATGAAATATTATAAGAATGAGAGCTAATACTATATCAGAAGACTAAAATTTTGAGTAGACCAAACAGTTAAGTATACCTCACCCAATCAAAATCGAATCCACGTCCAACATTCATTCACAATGCCAAATATATCACAAATATTTGTCAAATATATAATAAAGGAGACGTTATATTGACATCCGTTTAGATTCTTGAATAAAAACACATATTTCACCCAATGAGTTTCTGTGGCAATGCCCCAAGGCGGATGCACAGAAACTGAGAACATTGTCTTCATTTAAGTTCAAAGCTGCTTTGGAAAACAGACAAGCTAGAAGACTTTTCCCAATTATTGAATAATTTCAAAATGATATAAAATAAGTTCAATTGTTTTTTCTTTTTCGCAGATTGGGCACAGGGAAGACATCTGCAGACCTGCTCCGTGGAGGAACACCGCATACAAATTAAGTCAAAATAACATCTAACTTTCTAAATTGACTACAATGAGGTTTCCAGAGATATCTGAGGTGCTGATAGTCTGTCCTTTTAGTAATACTCTCCATCTTATCTGTCTGAATAGCTAATTTTTAAATCTGATCAATGCTGTGTATTTTATTTCTGGGAACCGAAATCATAGAACCATCAAGAGAAGCTCGAGTAATGAATCGGCCGTTTCATTTAACTGTATGCCAAAGTTGCCTGGTACCCGTACTAACTTCAGGCGTTTCAGTTGAGGCAGAATTATTGTGCGCAATGTCAATAGTACTCTTGATTGTTCCGAAGCTGTGACAGCTGTACACATCAAAAGAGAATCTGTAATGATGATTGCACTGCTTTCGCTTGAAGGTAGTTTTCGGAGTGCCAAAATAATAGCCAAGAGCTCAGCTTCAAAATTCGGAGTGAAGTCTGCAGCCTTACTGAGAATGTCCAGCCGAAGTAATCGAGGCGATTCCTACTCTTACCGTTTTATTATTCACAGAAACATCTTTGGCTATTATGTGATTTGTTTCTGCATGAACTGTGCAATATTTTATACTGGAATTCAAAAAAACTCAAAGATTGGTACTTACACTTGTGGGAAAATTTCATCATAATCTATCGTAAGACTGGTATTTGTTCTAATAGTTTGAATTACCCATCTGAAGTTCACCTTTATGATTTCCCATTTCCTTTGGACAAAAATCATCATCATCGTATAATTATTATTATTATTATTATTATTATTATTATTATTATTATTATTATTATTATTATTATTATTATTATTATTATTATTATTATTATTATTATTATTATTATTATTATTATTATTATTATTATTTACAACCAGTAGGCTTTTGCGGGTTGTGGAAGGAAGTGCGATGAAGTTAAGTCCAATGTCGAGAGGCTCACTCGAAAGGTACACAGGCGCACGTAGTAGTCTAAGGAATTGGCAGATCCCACGTACAGGGAGAATTGATGATATGCGAAGCACGAATGAGGAAGGTTGATATGTCAACTTAAAATGAGCACAACGTTACGAGGCGCACTGAAATAGTACACAGTAAACACAAGCGGAAATGTTTGCGCCCTCAGGTATTTAAATAAGATGCAAGTATGTTTTTTATAGTCGTGTAACGACGGCACCACCAACGTTTCAAATACCAGCCCCAGCAGTACCAGGCATGTAAATTATGCCGTACATGATTATCATGTTTGCGCCTGGCATTTGTGGTCGTCGTCCATGCACGTCTTGTAATGCCAAATTTGGTATGTGTGAAGCTAGCGAAACAACCGCGAGTGCACCATGAGCATGGCATGTGGTCATGACTTACATGACATGTGTGTCACGATTTCCACGTTAGGGCCTGTCACTTCTGTTCGCCATGCAGTCATGTCATACAAAAGCAGTTTTCCAATATGTCATGTGAACGAAACCACGGCAAGAGTAATAAGACCATGACATGTAAATCACGACATTGATTGATTGATTGATATGTGGGGTTTAACGTCCCAAAACCACTTCATGATTATGAGAGACGCCGTAGTGGAGGGCTCCGGAAATTTCGACCACCTGGGGTTCTTTAACGTGCACCCAAATCTGAGCACACGGGCCTACAACATTTCCGCCTCCATCGGAAATGCAGCCGCCGCAGCCGGGATTCGAACCCGCGCCATGCGGGTCAGCAGCCGAGTGCCTTAGCCACTAGACCACCACGGCGGGGCAAATCACGACATTCACTACATGATTTTATTGTCATGATTAGTCACGTATGCTTGTCATTTAGTCATGTTATTCAATGCGAATTTCGGTATAGATTCCATCAATGAAACGGCTAGGGGAGCTAAATGTCCTAGGCGGCTAGATAGATAGATAGATAGATAGATAGATAGATAGATAGATAGATAGATAGATAGATAGATAGATAGATAGATAGATAGATAGATAGATACGCTCAAATTTGCCGAAGTTCGCTAAGAAATGCTTCACATGTAATAATTGAATAAGTCTAAATAAGGCACAATGTATCGTCACGCATATCTTGCAGAAGAGCCCGACCACCTCAAACTGGCACGGCTTTCCGGGGTGTAAACACGCATATTCGACCACTGCGAGTGATCAGGCTTCTCCAAGTACCACAGTTTTCATCTAATAGCTTGGGGCTGTTAACCTGCCGGAAGAGTGTCTTGAAGGATTTTTTTTTCCTTTTCTTGGCAGCACTCTCTAAAAGTATTTGCTGAACGGCTGCTAAGGGATCCCTTGTATTGAATTCGTGAAATCAATACGAGGAGTTTCGCAGGGTTACAGTAACGAACAGTACGTACGCCTCTCGATGATCTACGATGAACTGGCACTTAGCTTTTCAGTTCAAGCCCTCGTATTCTGTCACATAACTGCCACTGAAATTTTTGGTCATCACACACATATGCAGCTGCCTCCCCTGCTGTTCATGCAAACGTTCATGGAGTAGACAGCTGGTCGAAATTTCAGGAGCCTTCCACTACGGCATCTCCCATATTCATATAGTGGTTTGGGGAGGTTAAACTTCCCATGTCATTCAATCGATACAGTAGATATATTTTTGTGTACTGCTTTTATCTACCATTAGTCGTTGCATATTGAAATTTCATGTTTCACAAAAGTCGACTGAAGTACGTACGAGAAGATTATTTAGATGAAAAGTCACCGGTTCCTTGAACAATATTGCTCCGGATACAAATTTGATTTGAATGAATAGCAGAGTTCCGTTCATTCATCCTGGCATACCGATGCTTGTCATTGCATACGTGCGTATACTCGCCGACAAATTTTCATGGCATTGGAGCAAAGGCTACAGAGCCAAATTGCGCGAATTCACCACCAGTAATGGGGTTACACAATAACGCTCGTATTTGCAACGTGAAACATAAAAATTCTTCCTTTAATTTCTATGTTGGGCTATTCCAGGCAGGACGCAACTCTCAGCATTAAGATAATTGTAATTTTTTTATTTGTTGTTACTTCGCGTTTTTGAACGCGTGAAAATGTCCTGCCTTTTTACGTGCACCTCAAGCGCTAAACGACGTCTGTGTCTACATGAAATGGTGATGGTGCGCCCAGTCACTTTACACAGTGTTACTAGACGCGCGCCAAAACGGACTACTTCGCGTAGTGCCACATGTGCAGAAGCTCCGCCACTGTAGCTTTCCCTTCAGTGCCAAGAAAGATTGTCGCCGAGTATACCAGTATTAGGTGCAGCAGACAGTCCAGTGAGTTCAACAGGTCTCTGCTACTGTAAGAAAATTAGTCCGAAATCACCAGCAGCACTCAAGAAACTCGTTTTTCTGAAAAAAATGTTCTGGTCGCAGTTCACAAGATGGTAAAAAAGAGTAGCACATAGACAACAAATAAGGCAAAGAAAAAAGGGAAAAGCTGATATGTGAAAAATGCATGGGTTTACGACGCCGCTGCAGAGACGAGGGTTGGAACAGATGCGAGTAAGGCTTGTATTGTTTCACTGGTTCCTGTACCTGCATGCAGCTCACACTGAAATCTCAATATACAAGCGCTTTGGCCCCAATATACGAGCGACAGCATTCCGGCCCCATCTGAATGCTGTCGCCTCAGGGGGATACTGGTCTTCCGAATATATACCACGCTGAAAAAGAATCTATTTCCTGGATGAGCAGTGAGCGGTGTCAACGGGTACTCGCATTTTTCTCTATAGTCGGGCGTTTGATATTAGAAACCCAAATACCGTGTCGCATTTCTCCGCGAATAAGGTAACTTTCGCTTTTTCCCTTAAAGAGAAACAAACAAAAATGGCAGGCCTGCGCAGAACGCACAGCATGCGCTGCCACAATGAAAGCTCGAAGAGCGGTATTTCAGAGCCTTTTCTTAACACTCTTTGAGCAACTGCTACAAGCACGCTTGCCGGGTGCCCACTACGAAATAAATAAAGATAATTTTTGTGCGGTAAGCTGCAATTCTGCTATCCATCATCATTCCTCGTAAAAGCGTGGTATCCACTACACACTGTGCAATATTTTCATTTAGTGGCTGATGACGTCGAGAAATTATGCCTTAAGTGTGTATGCGCCCCACCGTACTGTAATTTTTTTTATTGAGTGAGACGTTACAAAGTGGCGTTAAATATATCTGCAAATGCACACAATGACATACACTAAACTACAGCAGATGTTCTGTATAACCAGTAGTTTACAGTTGCGTAACGATACTAACAGCAACATAGATATTAGCAATACTAGAAGCGGTAAGCTCACACGAAGCGCTGGTGCTCGCGAGTATCGCAGCCCTGGACACTGCTGCCTAAATCAATTTAGGCAGATGGTGCCTAACTTCAAATGACGTTAATTAGATGCGACGGCTGCATCATAGCAGTAGATATGTAATGTTTATAAAATTCGATAGCCAGCGCCACAACCGCACTTAACGTTTCACGAACGTTAGATTCTATTTGAAAAGTAGCACCGAGTCCTGGTGTGGATATATGGTAGAGCACTTGATTGCTACGCGGAAGGTGGGGGTTTGATTCCTGCTGTTACCCCTGCCATTTTTTTGTATTTTTCGGGTCAACGTTGCCGATGTAGGCTTTTTCTTTTCGCTCACGCGTTAAATTACTCATGTCTTTCAAGAACGTTCCTTCGTAGGTAGAAACTGTCAATCACCTGTGGCAGATGCACACACTAGGGTACGTGCAAAGCAATTTACTGAAAGGTTTTGGCAACTTAGGCGAGAGGATCGCGACATTATTCCTGTCATGAGTAGCCAGTGTTATTCGTCAGGCCATCTTACCCTCCTACACCAATTTGTCATCAAAGAGGCAATGAGGGAAGCTTCCTGTTTCCTCTCGCTCACCGGCAAGCGTTCAGATTTTGACGTTGAACTGGAAAAACCGCGCGCGCTTCGCCGAAGGGTGGAAAGAAGATACAGGCGGACGAAAGCAATATGCGACTTGAGGCTAGCACGACGCATACAGAAAAAAGTCCAACGACGTTAAGACAAACTTGAACAGGAACGTTGGAAATCATTCTGCGAATCATTCGATCCCCGAAAGCTGATGTCACGCATCTGGAGCACTATTCCTGGCCTGCGCTCGACTCCCCAACAAAGACATCCTTTCATGGCTTTAGCCCTACATTTAGGCCGCACCTATCTTGAAGTGGCAAATAAGTTTTGTACGCGAATCACTGGTGTGTCCGCCTTGTCCGCTGGCACCATTAGGAGTGTTATCCCTGAACCCGGCATCTCCTAAATGAACAATCTTTTCACTATAGAAGAACTTGACGCATCTTTGGCGGCTTCCCGACGATCATCTTCACCAGGACACAATGGCATCACCTACGCCGCTATAGCCAACCTTAAGAAGGAAACAAGGGGACAGTTGTTAAGCTATTACAACCACTCATGGCAGGCGAGCATTGTTCCCCAGGATTGGAAGATAAGTCGACTTGTGCCACTGTCACGGGTTCCGTTAATACGGGAGGCGACCGCCGGGCTAATTCTAAGGGCCGAAGTATCGGCCCCCCGAACTGCACCACGAAAGCGTGGACAATTTAGAAGTGGTCCTTTTTGGCGTGCCAGCGGACGCCGGCTGTGGCCCAAAGAACAAGTCAGAGCCGAAAGTTCATAAAGAAAACAAAATTATATTCTCAATTATGGCAGATCAAAAACAATACACAAGTATGCACACTCCACAATAGTTGAATACAATATGTCACCAATGAAACAACGTACTACACAGTACGATCAGCCACACTCGAAACAACGGACACAGAAACAATACGCACTACAATGCAGTCGCATGCATTGCCCAACCAAGACACTTGAAGACTAAAGAGATAGAAAACCTATTCAGTCCAAAGTTCTTGGAACAAAAGTCTGGATGATATTCTTCCGAGAATCACTCACTCGAAGTCCAGCGTTGTTGTCGTTCCGCTGCCCCCGAAGTTTCTCTTTCAGGAAACCTCCCGTCTTCACTTGGCCGCTCTCCAAACTTCAAACTTCTTCGCCGGAAACACGTCAGCTTCACACACGCAGCAGTTGCCACGCGCCTTCGCTCGATAGCCGTAAACGCACGCTCTTGCCTGTAGCTCGAGCCTTCACCCCTCAGGTGGAAATCCTCTTCTTCTCCTGCTTTGTCCCTACGAACAAAACCTTCGCCGACTACACAGTAGAATCCCAACAAGCTCTAGCGCTAACTTCCGTTTTCTTCTGATCTCCCATATCCGCTGCTCGGTTAAATACCTTCCGCGCGAGATTCCAGAAAGTTCTCAACATTTCTTCGGCGCGATACGCAGCGAAGGCTGGGGAGAGGGCGAGACGGTTCGAAGGCCGTCCGCGACGGATGACGCAACCCGGCCTCACCACGCCTCTTTCCATCTAGAGTTTTCCAGAGCTTGCTCGGCCGCCGATGTGGGGTGAGGAGGTTCGTCGGCGAACCTACGCTTCCGAGAGGAGAAAGGCGCGCGCCCGGGGAGTCTTTGGATGCTTGTTTTATTTTTTTATCGTTGACCTCTCGGCGCTTCGTTGCGAGAATTTGGCGGAGCGCCCTTTTTTGAGCGCTCGATTTGTGACACTGCCCCCACTTTAAGAATAATATCCTATATTATTCAAAACCACACAAACGAGCGTGAACAGTCCTCACACTCTCAAAGACTGTAACATAGTCCGTCGCTCATGACACGTCTTATTCACAATATATCTCTCAATACAATTGTACATTGTAATTCAATCTCACAACACAAGAAAATAGACACAGGTACATGAATTTAATACTCCATCACATACTTCAAGCAATACAAATGTACAAAGGTCTGTCTTTACAACAATTGTACCATACTATACATCACATCACCGTAACAGAAATTTTGACTCACTCGACATACAGTTGTGACACAGGACAATATCCACATTAACTTAACATATAGCACTGTCAAACACATTTCGATTCGTCCTCAACAATTATCCTGTGCATTTCGAACGGCGCTTGCGCCCTTTCTTGCGGTGCTCGCTCGATCTCTTCTTGTGTTTCCACGTTCTTTTTCGGCGAGCCCTGTCCAACGACGGTATCTGAGGCGGCGTCTCAGCCATCGTTGTCACTTCCGACACTGTTATCGGGTGATAACGTTCAACCGATCCTGTTCGGTTATTCACCCGCTTGTTCATGTCACGACATTGGGCCTGGCTGGCCGACTCCGTCACCTTTACACTGTCGGTTGGTTGGGGTAATGCCGACGTAATTCCAGCTGCCCAGCACGTAAACTCATTCAATACGATGATGTTCTCATTCACTGTCTCTTGCGCCCAGGCTTCACCTTGAACTCGAGTGAAATCCTTCACGCGATTGTTCTCTGCTGTATCTCGTGGTCCCTGTGTCAGCGGGGGCTCCATCTTCGGGTCTTCCCCCAAACAATCTGGATCATTCGGCCCTCGCGCACCGTCGATGTTTCCGATGACCAGGTGGTACAGGGGGGTCGTCATGCATTGAGCAGTAACTTTCCCGCAGAAGTACAGGGTTTCAACCTCAATTTCTGCTTCGGGATGCATTCGAACCATACTGTCAATTAGGCAAGCTGGTTTCGTTTTGCCTGTTAACTCACTTTCCCGTACCAAATTTCTCCGCACAATAACCGTGGAGCTACCGGTGTCTCCTAAATTTGTAATCTTCCTGCCCGCAACTTTTCCAGGCAGCGTTGGCCTTTCCTTCGTGACACTGGTTGGTTGTTTGGTCATTACAGCACCCATAATAGGAAGTTTCTCCCCATTTTTCAACTCTACGAATTCATCGGTGACGTCATCAACGGTTTTTGGTGCCACTTGAGCACAGGATACCGGCTGAGTTTGACTCGCTCCGTTACGACATGCGTCTGCCTTGTGCCCAATCTGCCCACATTTGAAACATCTTACAACCGTGGGGCTCGTGAAGTTAGTTCGGCAGTTGTTAGCACTGTGACCCACTCGGTTACACAGAAAACATCGCGGAATACTCTCTGGTGCATGCTTCTTTTCTTCAGGAGCCGATTTCTTCGCATATTCTGGACACTCCTTCTTGACCTTGGTCAAATTTGTGACACCTTGCGCTTCCAAGAATTGATCAGCTAATTCAAGCATGTCTTCAAGTGACTTAGCTCTCCTCTCTTTCAAGTACAGCGACAGGCTTGGGTGGCAACTAGTAAGAAATTCTTCTCTATTTAGGAGCTCTCTAAGTTCATCGTACTCCTGCGCTGTCCCTGAAAGTTCAATCCATTTCTCGAAATAATGGAAAAGTCAGGCGGCATACTGCGTAGCCATCTCACCATCAGCTGGCTTTCCTGTCCAAAATCTGTCCCGGAATCCTTCCACAGAAAATCTAAATCGCTTCAGCAAAGGAGCTTTCACCTTTGCACAGTTGGCTGCATCGGTCGGCGTCAGCCTACGGTACACACTGAGCGCTTCACCAGTCAAGCAAGTACTCAAAGCGGTTGCCCATTGATGTTCCGGCCAATTCTGGCTCCTTGTAATCGTCTCAAATCCGTGAAGGTACACGTCAAGTTCGTCCTTCCTTTCATCAAACGCTACGAGCAGCTTGCTTGGGTTCAAGTGGAAGCCATGATCTTCCTGTTCGCTGCTTTCAACTCTAGCTCAGACGGGAGTTTCTTTTCACTGTTGCAAACGGAGCTCCTCGAGTTCCATCTCGTGCTGCCGCTGCCGTTTCCTTTCAGCCATCTCCGCTTCTCTTTATTCTATCGCCCTCTCAGCAGCCAGTCTTTCTCTCTCCATTTCCAATTTCAATTGTTGCTCTTTTTCTTCCTTCGCCCTTTCAGCAGCGAGCCTTTTTCTCTCCAGCTCAGCTGCTTTTTCTTCCTTGGCCCTCTCAGCTGCAAATCTTTCTCGTTCTAACTCAGCTGCTTTTTCTTCCTTGGCCCTTTCAGCTGCCAACTTCTCTCTCTCTACCGCCTCTTTATCCTTCTGGCTTACCCACTTCCGTAGTTCGGCGCCAGAAAGACCCATCTTCTCACCAAGAGCTACTAACTTTTCGAGATCCTTTGTGTCTCGCAAATGAAGTCTTGCCGCGTGCAAAAAGTATCTGCCTAAATCAGTCTATCAGAACACTTCCCTTCACTCGTTAACGAGAACACTGAACGCACACAAAATCGTTCCGATAGCACTATCAACAACTCGAGGCTCTTTCTCACTACTTCGGACACACTGTGCAACAAAAGGTCCTCGTCGCGGACACCAGATTAATTGTCATGGGTTCCGTTAATACGGGAGGTGATCGCCGGGCTAATTCCAAGGGCCGAAGTATCGGCCCCCCGAACCACACCACGAAAGCATGGACAATTTAGAAGTGGTCCTTTTTGGCGCGCCAGCGGACGCCGGCTGTGGCCCATAGAACAAGTCATAGCCGAGAGTTGATAAACAAAACAAAATTATATTCTCAATAATGGCAGATCAAAAACAATACACAAGTATGCACACTCCACAATAGTTGAATACAACATGTCAACAATCAAACAACGTACTACACAGTACAATCAGCCACACTCGAAACAACGGCACAGACAACAATACGCACTATAATGCAGTAGCATGCATTGTCCAACCAAGACACTTGAAGACTAAAGAGATAGAAAACCTATTCAGTCATATGTTCTTGAATCAAAAGTCTGGATGATATTCTTCCGAGAATCCCTCACTCGAAGTCCAGCGTTGTCGTTCCGCTGCCCCCGAAGTTTCTCTTCTAGGAAACCCCAAAGTTTCTCTTCCAGGAAACCTCGGTCATTCCGCTTCCCCCGATGTTTCATTTCCAGGAAACCTCTGTCGTTCCGCTGCCCCCGAATATTCTCTTCCAGGAAACCTCGCGTCTTTACTTGGCCGCTCTCCAAACTTCAAACTTCTTCGCCAAAAACACGTCGGGATCACACACGCAGCTGTTGCCACACGTCTTCGCTCTATAGCGGTAGACACACGTTTTTGCCTGTAGCTCGAGCCTTCAGCCCTCAGGTGGAAATCCTCTTCTTCTCCTGCTTTGTCCCTACGAACAAAACCTTCGCTGACTACACGGCGGAGTCCTACGCGCTCTGGCGCTAACTTCCGTCTTCTCCTGATCTCCCATCTTCGCTGCTCGGTTAAATACCTTCAGCGCGAGATTCCAGAAAGTTCTCAACATTTCTTCGGCACGACACGCAGCGAAGGCTGGGGAGAGGGCGATACGGTTCGAAGGCCGTCCGCGACGGAAGATGCAACCCGGCCTCACCACGCCCCTTTCCATCTAGAATTTTCCAGAGCTTGCTCGGCCGCCGATGTTGGGGGGAGTCTTTGGATGCTTGTTTTCTTTTTTTTATCGTTGACCTCTCGGCGATTCGTCGCGAGAATTTCGCGGCGCGCCCTTTTTTGAGCGCTCGTTTTGTGACACTGCCCCCCGCTTTAAGAATATTATCTTATATTATTCAAAACCACACAAACGAGCGCGAACAGTCCTCACACTCTCAAAGACAGTAACATAGTCCGTCGCTCATGACACGTCTTATTCACAATATATCTCTCAATACAATTGCACAGTGTAATTCAATCTCACAACACATAGAAAATAGACACAGGTACATGAATACAATACTCCATCACATACTTCAAGCAATACAAATGTACAAAGGTCTGTCTTTACAACAATTTTGCCATACTATACATCACATCACCGTAACAGAAATTTTGATTCACTCGACATACAGTTGTGACACAGGACAATATCCACATTAACTTAACACATAGCACTGTCAAACACATTTCGATTCGTCCTCAACAATTATCCTGTGCATTTCGAACGGCGCTTGCGCCCTTTCTTGCGGTGCTCGCTCGATCTCTTTTTGTGTTTCCACGTTCTTTTCCGGCGAGCCCTGTCCAACGACGGTATCTGAGGCGGCGTCTCAGCCATCGTTGTCACTTCCGACACTGTTAACGGGTGATAACGTTCAACCGATCCTGTTCGGTTATTCACCCGCTTGTTCATGTCACGACATTGGGCCTGGCTGGCCGACTCCGTCACCTTTACACTGTCGGTTGGTTGGGGTAATGCCGACGTAATTCCAGCTGCCCAGCCCGTAAACTAATTCAATACGAAGATGTTCTCATTCACTGTCTCTTGCGCCCAGGCTTCACCTTGAACTCGAGTGAAATCCTTCACGCGATTGTTCTCCGCTGTATCTCGTGGTCCCTGTGTCAGCGGGGGCTCCATTTTCGGGTCTTCCCCCAAACAATCTGGATCATTCGGCCCGCGTGCACCGTCGATGTTTCCGATGACCAGGTGGTACAGGGGGGTCGTCATGCATTGAGCAGTAACCTTCCCGCAGAAGTACAGGGTTTCAACCTCAATTTCTGCTTCGGGATGCATTCGAACCATACTGTCAATTAGGCAAACTGGTTTCGTTTTGCCTGTTAACTCACTTTCCCGTACCAAATTTCTCCGCACAATAACCGTGGAGCTACCGGTGTCTCCTAAATTTGTAATCTTCCTGCCCGCAACTTTTCCAGGCAGCGTTGGCCTTTCCTTCGTGACACCGGTTGGTTGTTTGGTCATTACAGCACCCACATTAGGAAAATTCTCCCCATTTTTCAACTCTACGAATTCATCGGTGACGTCATCAACGGTTTTTGGTGCCACTTGAGCACAGGATACCGGGTGAGTTTGACTCACTCCGTTACGACATGCGTCTGCCTTGTGCCCAATCTGCCCACATTTGAAACATCTTACAACCGTGGGGCTCGTGAAGTTAGTTCGGCAGTTGTTAGCACTGTGACCCACTCGGTTACACAGAAAACATCGCGGAATACTCTCCGGTGCATGCTTCTTTTCTTCGGGAGCCAATTTCTTCGCATATTCTGGACACTCCTTCTTGACCTTGGTCAAATTTGTGCCACCTTGCGCTTCCAAGAATTGATCAGCTAATTCAAGCATGCCTTCAAGTGACTTAGCTCTCCTCTCTTTCAAGTACAGCGACAGGCTTGGGTGGCAACTAGTAAGAAATTCTTCTCTATTTAGGAGCTCTCTAAGTTCATCGTACTCCTGCGCTGTCCCTGAAAGTTCAATCCATCTGTCGAAATAATGACAAAGTCGGGCGGCGCACTGCGTAGCCGTCTCACCATCAGCAGGCTTTCCTGTCCGAAATCTGTCCCGGAATCCTTCCACAGTAAATCTAAATCGCTTCAGCAAAGCAGCTTTCACCTTTGCACAGTTGGCTGCATCGGTCGGCGTCAGCCTACCGTACACACTGAGCGCTTCACCAGTCAAGCAAGTACTCAAAGCGGTTGCTCATTGATGTTCCGGCCAATTCTGGCTCCTTGCAATCGTCTCAAATCCGTGAAGGTACACGTCAAGTTCGTCCTTCCTTTCATCAAACGCTACGAGCAGCTTGCTTGGGTTCAAGTGGAAGCCATGATCTTCCTGTTCGCTGCTTTCAACTCTAGCTCAGACGGGAGTTTCACTTCACTGTTGCAAACGGAGCTGCTCGAGTTCCATCTCGTGCTGCCGCTGCCGTTTCCTTTCAGCCATCTCCGCTTCTCTTTATTCTATCGCCCTCTCAGCAGCCAGTCTTTCTCTCTCCATTTCCAATTTCAATTGTTGCTCTTTTTCTTCCTTCGCCCTTTCAGCAGCGAGCCTTTTTCTCTCCAGCTCAGCTGCTTTTTCTTCCTTGGCCCTCTCAGCTGCAAATCTTTCTCGTTCTAACTCAGCTGCTTTTTCTTCCTTGGCCCTTTCAGCTGCCAACCTCTCTCTCTCTACCGCCTCTTTCTCCTTCTGGCTTACCCACTTCCGTAGTTCGGCGCCAGAAAGACCCAACTTCTCACCAAGAGCTACTAACTTTTCGAGATCCTTTGTGTCTCGCAAATGAAGTCTTGCCGCGTGCAAAAAGTATCTGCCTAAATCAGTCTATCAGAACACTCCCCTTCACTCGTTAACGAGAACACTGAACGCACACAAAATCGTTCCGATAGCACTATCAACAACTCGAGGCTCTTTCTCACTACTTCGGACACACTGTGCAACAAAAGGTCCTCGTCGCGGACACCAGATTATTTGTCATGGGTTCCGTTAATACGGGAGGCGATCGCCGGGCTAATTCCAAGGGCCGAAGTATCGGCCCCCCGAACCACACCACGAAAGCGTGGACAATTTAGAAGTGGTCCTTTTTGGCGCGCCAGCGGACGCTGGCTGTGGCCCATAGAACAAGTCATAGCCGAGAGTTGATAAACAAAACAAAATTATATTCTCAATAATGGCAGATCAAAAACAATACACAAGTATGCACACTCCACAATAGTTGAATACAACATGTCAACAATCAAACAACGTACTACACAGTACAATCAGCCACACTCGAAACAACGGCACAGACAACAATACGCACTACAATGCAGTAGCATGCATTGTCCAACCAAGACACTTGAAGACTAAAGAGATAGAAAACCTATTCAGTCCAATGTTCTTGAATCAAAAGTCTGGATGATATTCTTCCGAGAATCCCTCACTCGAAGTCCAGCATTGTCGTTCCGCTGCCCCCGAAGTTTCTCTTCTAGGAAACCCCAAAGTTTCTCTTCCAGGAAACCTCGGTCGTTCCGCTTCCCCCGATGTTTCATTTCCAGGAAACCTCTGTCGTTCCGCTGCCCCCCAAGTTTCGTTTCCAGGAAACCTCGCGTCTTCACTTGGCCTCTCTCCAAACTTCAAATTCTTCGCCGAAAACACGTCGGCTTCACACACGCAGCTGTTGCCACGCGTCTTCGCTCGATAGCGGTAGACACACGTTTTTGCCTGTAGCTCGAGCCTTCACCCCTCAGGTGGAAATCCTCTTCTCCTCTTGCTTTGTCCCTACGGACAAAACCTTCGCCAACTACACGACGGAATCCCTACGCGCTATGGCGCTAACTTCCGTCTTCTCCTGATCTCCCATCTCCACTGCTCGGTTAAATACCTTCCGCGCGAGATTCAAGAAAGTTCTCATCATTTCTTCGGCGCGATACGCAGCGAAGGCTGGAGAGAGGGCGAGACGGTTCGAAGGCCGTCCGCGACAGATGACGCAACCCAGCCTCACCACGCCCCTTTCCATCTAGAATTTTACAGAGCTTGCTCGGCCGCCGATGTGTGTTGAGGAGATTCGTCGGCGAACCTACGCTTCCGCGAGGAAAAAGGCGCGCGCCCGGGGAGTCTTTGGATGCTTGTTTTCTTTTTCTTATCATTGACCTCTCGGCGCTTCGTCACTAGAATTTGGCGGCGCGCCCTTTTTTGAGCGCTCGTTTTGTAACAGCCACTAATCAAAGCAGGAAAGTAACCATTTGATTTGACATCATTTCGCCCTGTTGCCCTCGCAAGTTGCGTAGAAAAAGTCATGGAAAGGATGATACTTACACGCCTCGACTGGTACCTCGAGCGCTACAACGTATACCCAAACTGCATGACGGGTTTTCGGCGAGGTAGGTCATCTCTTGACAACGTGATTGATCTCACTACATTTATCCAGCAACAGAAGAGCCTCAAGCGCATACCACTGGCACTCTTCCTCGACGTCAAATGGGCTTATGATAACGTAACACATAAAGCCATTCTAGACTCGTTGGAAGCTGTTGGAATCGGTGGTCGGATGTTTCAATGGATGCAGGATTACTTGACGAGAAGGTCCTTTTTTGTACAAGCTTCAGATGGACCTACCACCAATTACTAAACATCCCGTGGTGTCCCTCGGGGCGCCGTATTAATTCCCACTTTATTTAACCTCGTGATGGTAGGACTTCGTGAAATTTTGCCAAGTACTATCCTCATATCCATATATGCTGACGATATTTGTCTATGGACTTCGGCTGTAACTCGTCTACAAGTGCGTACAAGAGTCCAGCAGGCTGCCACCCTGACATGCTCATATCTCCGCAAGCAAGGTCTTTCCGTCTCAACGGAGAAATGTGCATTGGTTGCGTTTCCTCGCAGAGCCTTGACACAATACCCCGTTACCATCAATGGGCAAAATATTCTATACCAGAAGAACAATCGCTTCCTGGGTGTGATTATTAACAGGGACCTTTTGTGGAGTGCCCACTGCAATTACCTGAAGAGAAGGTTAACTTCAAGCATCCATATAGTGCGGTTCCTCTGCAGAAAATCTTGGAGCACATCGATAAGGTCAATGATGCAGCTATACCAGGCACTGTTTCTGGGATTTTTGCGCTACACCTTGCCGTTACTGGCAAGTACTTGCAAGACGAACATCCGCACACTCGGAAGTCTGCAAGGACAAGCACTACGCGTGTGCTTAGGATTGCCGCAATGCAACTCAACCTACGGGGCAAATATGATCGCAAGAGAGCATCCAATTCAAACGTACATTACCACTGACAATTTGAGAGCCCACATAAGACACCTCTGCCGAGTTCCTGGTCACCATGTTGCAGTGTTGCCACTTCAAAGACCACAAGCGATGTTTTCAAAGATTATTTCTGCCCATAGAGAATGCCTTCCTTTCGGCTTCACTCCAGCAACAAGATCAGCGTTACCTCCGTGATGCCTACAACAACCACAGGTGTGCCTCTCTATTCCGGGAACAACGAACAAGAGCCGTATTTCAACAGTGGTCCTATGACAAATGACATTATCGCTACTCAACGAAAAATACGGCCAAAGGACCCACATTTACACCGATGGATCGGTCTCGGCTGACAGCTCCACAGGTGCTGTTGTCATCTCGGCGTACCAGGTCACTATAAAGCTCAAACTGTCGCATAGGACAACATACACAGCAGCGGAGCTTGCCGCCTTACGTGCTGCTATACTTTATATCGCGGAAGCCCGACCTCAAAAATGGGCTGTGTTCTGCGACTCCAAGGCATCCCTTCAGAGCTTGCAATCATCTTTACGACAAAGGGAGCATCAACAACTAGTGAATGAAATAAGAGAAGTGATTCACGAAGTTTTATCGAAAGGACATGACGTGGTGTTCCAGTGGTTACCGGGACATTGTGGTATTGTCGGTAATGACCTTGCTGATAATGCTGCCTGATCCGCCCACGCGGACGCCCAGACAACCCCAATTCCATTGTCAAGAACCGACGCTGCAAGGAGCCTTCACTCGTTCGCTAACACCATGTCGGGAACTTGGCTGAGTGACCCCAGTGTCAGGAACCGCCGCCTACACAAATTGGACCCATTCAGAAAGCTCCAAGTTCTATCGGACCTCTCCCGCCAGGATGCAACTTTACTGTGCCGCCTGTGGTTAGGAGTAGCTTTTACAAAGGCGTACTTCTTTCGCATAGGAGTGGCGGATAGCTCTTGATGTGAATCGTGTGACACTGACGAGACAATAGAACATATACTGTGTTCATGTCAACGTTTTTTGAGCGAACGCAACTTGCTAAGCGAAACGTTAGAGACCCTAGACAGTAGACCTTTCTCCGAAGAGAAGATCCTTGGTTCATGGCTGTACGCGTTGCAGGCTAGCAAAGCATAGCGAGCACTGCTAAGTTTTCTAAAGACGACCGGACTACGTGACCAATTATAAGCGTGCAATGGACAAGGACACATGTAGACACACGTTGCCCTTCACTTCTCTCTCTTTACTCCTTTAATCCCCTCACCCCTTCCCCCAGTGCAGGGTAGCAAACCGGACATGCGTCTGGTTGACCTCCCTGCCCTCATTACTTCCCTTTATTCTCCTACTCCTCCTTACACCAATTTTGGTTCACCCCTACCTAAGGGGATGATCATGAGAACAGGCAGGCAGACAGACAGACAGACGGATGGACGGACGGACGGACGGACGAATGGATGGACGGACGGACGGACGGACGGACGAACACACAGACAGACAGACAGACAGACAGTCAGACAGACAGACAGATGCTCGAAGTGCCTGCAGTAGGCAAAGAAATGATTCGCATTTAAGAAATTTTCGCATAACTAACATCAACTGCTCCGCTACGTATACAGTGTTCCTATGCCAGCCCGGCCATTAAAGTCCAAGTTATGAGGATCAACACTGTTTCGCTTTTAGGAATCAAACCCCCAGTATCATTAGGAGACAGATTACCCTAAACAATAGGTTAAGCAGTGACTGTGATGTAAGACGCAACATTACCAATGTTGGAGAGAGTACATGCTGTTATATTGGCAGCTACCTCCGGCCCATTGTGGTAGCCTATGGTGGCACTGCTGATCTCGATGTTGTAGATTAGATCAAAGTTTTAGTGGCTTCATTTCTATGGGGCTAAAAGCAAAAATCATCTTGTGCTTATGTGCAGGCCAAAGAATGATTGATTTGTGGGGTTTAACGTCCCAAAACCACCATATGATTATGAGAGACGCCGTAGTGGAAAGCTCCGGAAATTTTGACTACCTGAGGTTCTTTAACGTGCACCCAAATCTGAGTACACGGGCCTACAACATTTCCGCCTCCATCGGAAATGCAGCCGCCACAGCCGGGATTTGATCCCGCGACCTGCGGGTCAGCAGCCGAGTACCTTAGCCACTAGACCACCGTGGCGGGGCAGCAGGCCAAAGAATGTAAGTTGGTGAAGATTAATGTAGTGTAGGTTTTAAAATGCGCCAGCCCTGATCAGTGATTAAGTCAACCATTTACTTAAACTAATTTAAATGGTACGGTTTTCTTTCGGAAGGTTAAGACGTACAATCAATTATTATATAGAGCTTCATGGGTCGAAAACAACATACAAAAATACTTACTGCTTTTTAGAACACGACTTTCTCCATCCGCGCTACATCGAGGCTCTTATATTTCCCAAAGATGCTCTGAAGGTGTGCATAAACTATTCAAAAAATTTCTAAGTCGAGCCATTCGAAAACACGTCTTGAAATGAAATTTTATGAAGATTTTTTCACACCAAGATTTTAAAAATCAAAGCGATAAAAAATCCAAAATTTATGGCCTCGCAAAGCCCAGCTTACGAAATCGAAAGCCTTGAAGATGCTTCAGAACATGTCTGGCTTCGAATCACTGAATAATGTAATTAGGTGCAAGTGTTAAATAAAAAAACACCAGTAGCAAAAAAAAAGACTGAAAAGGGGGGGGTGATCTTTTATCAGTTTTCTAGCAACACAGTGCCGGGAACTTTCTAGATTCATTTAATGGAGTGCAAGAAGTGAGCTCATGAAGACTGTGTGAGGGCCACGGAGTGAACTGCAAGTGTTTCTACAGCAAAAATTGAAGGAACGAAGCTTTTTCACGGTCTTTTGTTTCGCCCCACGCTGTGTCTCGTTTTTTACTGACCAGGTTCAATCAAAATTAGACACGTGGTGCATTTTTGTTTATTTTTCAAACACCCCTTTGAACTGTGGAAACATGGTCTTATTTATGCAGCACATTTCTTGTCCCCGAAGGAATGCTACTGCCTTCACATTTTAAGGTACTGAGCAAAAAAATTGTATTCTCTGTTTTAAGATTATGTCGCATTTAGAACGACCTACCCTGTTTTTCCTAAGTGACCTGATTCTTGGCCAATCCTCCAGGGTCGTTGTCAGCCAGAAGTTCAGGATCTACAATTCCATGTACACCTGCCTACATCTACCCCCACCTCCCTGTCCTTCCTCCTTGAATCCTCCTCCTCCTACATCTACCACCAGCAGCATCGCTGCTTTGTCGTGTTTCCATCTTTATACGTGGTTCTTGCAGCTATAGTGCACACGGTTCTGTGGAAACTAAAGAATATGAGATGTCATTATGCATCATTATCGTGCCACATCTTCTAGTCACTGTGCTCGATTGATTGTCGATTCTATACTTGTAATGAAAAAAGAGCAGACACTGGGCGATGGTTCTACCTTATACTGCGCTATCTCTAAAGTCGGCCCGCATCATGTAATGGACGACCAACAAAGCGAAGCTTTGACCACGCTTCATCGGGGTGATCTAGTGGCTAAGGTATACATGGCTTCTGACCCGTAGGTCACGGGATCAAATCCCGGTGGTGGCGGCTGCTCTCCATGGTGCCCTAAATGCTCTAGGCCTGGCGTTAGATTTGGGTTCGCTTTAGAGAACCCCAGGTGGGTCAAAATTTACAAAAGCCTTCAAAAACTGTGTCTCTCATAGTCATGTGATGTTTTTTTGACGTTAAACCCCACATATGAAATCAAGCTAGACCACAGCGCCACTAACACCCTAACTTGAAAAGATGAACTAACATATTGGTACGGTTAGATTGAGTTTAACTATGTTTATTTACAGGAGAGATCAGGCAACGATCGGCGATGATCGTTGCCTGATCCTTCTCATGCCCAGTCACCTATGTTGCAGCGCCACACTTTTACCGACACCAGAGAAGCGAGGTCACCAAGCCCACACTAGGGAAACTGAAGGCGGTGACCTCAGGGGGCAAGGTTGGAGGCTGTCAAGACGAAGAAAGAAAGCCCCCATCACTCCCACCTCAGGACTCTGTAAAGCCGACAAGACGTAATACCAACGAAACTGTAACCCTAGGCCTTACTGTTCTTGTGGACGGACAGCAAGTCAAAGCTTTAGTCGACACCGGGGCTGTCTTCTCTATTATCAGTGATGACCTTGCCGTACGCCTCAAGAAAGTTAGGACAGCGTGGATGGGACCTCACTTAAGAACGGCAGGCGGCCAATTACTGATGCCTGTCGAAATGTGCACAGCAAGGCTCGACATCGGTTGCTCTACTTTCGTGGCGACGTTCGTCGTTCTCGCTTCATGCTGTTAAGACCTGATTATCGAAATGGATTTCTTGAGAGAACATGGCGCCGTCATTAACGTCCCTGACAGTCTGATTACGTTTCGCAACAACAGCCCTGCTTTAGTCGATTGTTCAGAACCGAGACATACGTCTCGTTCAGGGCCTTGGCGTCTGACGGATGACGATGTGGTCGTCCCGCCCCGACCGTTACGCTTCTTTCGGTGGCAGGGATGAGCCGTTTGACGGCGACGGTATTGCCGACCAAATAAGCTCGCTGATATCTAGCCACGGTATTTCAGTTGCTTGTGGTCTAGTCACTGTCACTGCGGGACGCACAAACTTGCTGCTCACTAACTTCAGTGCTGAGCGCCGACACCTCCCGAAGGGTACAGCGTCGCTTACTTTGACAATACTGCAGAAATCCAAGGCAGTTTATCGGCCCTAGACGAAGCATCTTAAGAAGAATCAGTACCTAATCTGGACGTTGGTACTACGTTGTCAAGGGACGAATGAGCAAGACTTCTTGAGCTGCTAGCTGAATTCGAGGACTGATTTTCATCGACATCACGGGCCGGTGGAACGCCGCTAACAAAGCATCGAATAATTACCCACGACGCAGCAAGGCCTACACACCAGAATCCTTATCGTGTGGCTCCAAAGGAATGGGAAGTGATACAGCAACAAGTCGCTAAAATGCCTGAGGATGATGTCATCCAGCCACAGAACCCGTGGGCATCGCCTGTAGTACTAGTTCAGAAAAAGTACGGTACCCTGCGTTCTTGCATGGACTACAGGAAGCTGAATCGTGACTAAGAAAGATGTGTATCCGCTTCCACGTACTTATGACTCTGTCGATAGGCTTCGAAATGCTCGCTAGTTTTCTTCTATGGAGCTCAGAAGCGGATATTGGCAGATCGAGGTAGACCCAAGAGATCGGGAAAAAACCGCGTTTGTGACGCCGGATGGTTTATATGAATTTAAAGATCTGCCCTTCGGTCTGTGCTCAGCGCCCTCTACTTTTCAAAGGCTCATGGGCACTGTACTTTCAGGGTTAAAATGGAACAACTGTATAGTTTATCTAGACGACGTGTTAGTGTTTTCCCCAACTTTTGACGAGCATCTCAAAAGGCTAGAAGTTTTACGAGCCATACGCTCCGCGGGCCTCACAGTGAAACCAGATGCCACTTGTTTTGAAGAACTGCTGTTTCTTGGTCATGTCATCAGCTGTACCGGCGTCCGGCCTGATCCCGAAAAACTTGCGGCCGTGGCACAGTTCTCAGTACCGTTCGATAAGAAAGCTGTGAGGCGCTTTCTGGGCCTATGCGCCTACTATCGCCGGTTCATCGCCGACTTCGCACGGATTGCGTCGCCGTTAAGTCGCCTCACTAGAGACAGTGCCACCTTTGAGTGGAACGACGAACAGCAAGCAGCGTTTAATTACCTCCGCCAACGTCTTCAAACACCTCCGGTGCTTGCTCACTTCGACGAGCAAGCGCCTGCAATGCTTCACACTGACGCAAGCAATGTAGGCCTCGGAGCGGTGCCTGTGCAGTGGCAAGAAGACACGGAACGAGTGATCACCTACGCAAGCAGGACGCTAACACGCGCTGATGTCAATTATTCAACACTTGAGAAAGAATGCCTTGCCGTGGTCTGGGCAGTTATGAAATTTCGCCCGTATCTGTATGGCTGCCCTTTCAAAGTTATAATAAGTGACCATCATTCGCTCTGTTGGTTGACTAATTTAAGAAATCCAACCAGCCGATTAGCGCGGTGGAGTCTGATGTTACAACAGTTCGATATGACGGTCATACACAAGTCTGGGAAGCGCCATACGGACGCCGACTGCCTTTCTCGATCACCAGTACAGTCAGCCTCTCTTTCTGCCGACGGCGATATGGCCTTCCTTGGTGTTCTAGACGCGTCCACGATTTCTCAACAACAATGAGGCGACCCTGAATTGCTTGATTTGATTAATTACGTCGACGGACGTTCTTCGAGGGCACCCAGAGTACTTGCAAGGACATTATCGTCGTTTTGCTTACGCAAGGCGTCCTCTACAAAATAAAGTTTTCATCCATCGGAGCTCCCTATTTTATTGTTATTCCTGCACCCCTTCAAACTGAAGTGCTTCAAGCATGTCACAACGAGTCGACGTCTGGCCATTTAGGCTACACTCGCACATTGGCAAGAGTACAGCAGGGATACTACTGGCCACAACTCACAACAGCCGTCAAGCACGACATTCACACTTGCCTCGATTGCCAGCGACGCAGGTCACCTCCAAAGAGACCCGCCGGTCAGCTGCAACCAGTTCAGGATCTACGTACACCGTTTGACCAGATAGGAATGGATATTTTGGGACCCCTTCCTACTTCTACTGCAGGAAATCACTGGGTTATAGTCGCAACAGACTACCTAACCAGGTATGCCGAAACAAAAGCTATTCAAAAGAGCACCGCAGCAGAAGTGGCGAGATTTTTCATGAAAAATAATGTGCTACGCCATGGTTCCCCGACTATCGTGATAACAGACCGCAGAAAAGCGTTTACGGTAGCTCTTTTAGACCACGTACTGATGCTTAGTGGAACGACTCACCGTAAGACCACTGCGTACCACCCGCAAACGATTGGACTAACGGAGCGCCTCAATAAGACAATTGAAGACATGCTGTCGATGTACGTAGATGTCCAACATAAGAATTGGGACGAAATTTACCCTATATCACGTTTACATACAATACGGCTAAACAAGAAACAACTCGCATGACTCCATTCAGCTTGGTTCACGGACGGGAGGTACGGACAATGCTGGATGCAATGTTGCCACATGAATGGGACGCTACCGACACAGGAGCTGACGTGTTCACTGAACGCGCGGAAGAAGCTAGGCAGCTCACCCGCTTACGGATCCGCCAGCGACAAGACTACGACGCAGGCCGCTACAATGCTCACCATACAAAATAAAATCGGTGATAAATTATTTGACGTACGAAATCGGTGACAGAGTGTGGCTTTGGACACCCGTACGAAAACGTGGACTGTCGAGAAGCTGCTAAGGCGATATTTCGGGCCATACCGAGTATCGCGCCTGCTAAGTGACGTCACCTACGAGGTCGTCTCAGACAGTCCCCAATTTTCGAGGTGTCGCCAGCACCAGCCTGAACTTGTGCATGTAGTGCGTATGAATCCGTATGTGAGCGACTGACTGCGCGTTAAAAACATACTCTGGGTCTGAATCAGCATCGGGGCGATGATCCTATAAGGAGGGGCAAGTGACACGTGTTTATATGAAAAATAACGATGATAAGCATGTTTTGTAGATTCCAGCTAGTGGGTCAGGCGGTTTTCGGGACGACAACGAAGCAAGCGCCTTATGTACAGCTGATCCTGAACACGCTCTTTTCGCTGCCGTAAGCTGCTGTCATCTTTTGTTCGCGTTGCACTGTGACAATAATGTCAACTATATTCTTCGTGAGCAGGCACAGCATGGTTTATTTCAACGTTTCAGTCAGAGTCTGGCCTTCATCAGGATCGAGGGTACAGTTTGTTGGTGCTCAGCTTAATAAATCCTAAATCAGAGGGGGACAGAGAGAAAGAGGAAGGAAAAAAAAGAATATGAGGTGGACTCTCCCGGGTGCCGCCTTTCACTCTTCCTTCCCCTTCCCCCTCCCTCTCTCCGTTTTTTACTTTTCACCTTTAGGATGTCTGTGGTTTGTGTATCCTTCCTTTCGCTAACGTTTTGTTCCCGACCAGACGGCGCCGCATGACTCTGGCAGTTTGGTGGGGGGGAAAAAGCTTTTTAAAGAAGTTTGAGCCTTTAACTACTCAGCGCCTCGTCGACATCTTGTCGTTGAAAGAGGGGCGCCGAGTATAGCCGCAGAGGCTGGCAAGCGGGTGCAATGCCAGTTTTCGTCCACTTCTGGATTACGCATGCAGTAGGGGCCTCCCGATTGTGCACCGGGTTGCTGTTAGGCATGTCATGCTTGGCAGAATTGATTGGATAGTAAGGTAAAAACAGAAACAGACGACAGCTGTATTTAGGAAGAGTAGTCACACTTGGAAATATTTTGCGTTGTCCAGGGCCCTTCACAGCTGCAGTGCCGTGAACTCCGTTATTATTTTCATTATTACCGTTATTGTTTTCTAATACTTTGATTGTTACAAGTGTACCAGGATTACATGTTAGGTTTCGCATGTTAGGAATTGTATGTTAGGTTTCCTCGTATGTTAATCGGAAACTTGGATTGTGTGCTGGTTGCTTTGTGTGTTTCTCGCATCGCTTTACGTAAGAATGTGGTATACCTACTCGAATGCAACGTGTGCAGTATGCAGTACATCGGACAAACAGAAACACCATTTAAAATTCGTTTCAATAATAACAGAGCCCATGCGAAATCAGCCCCAAATCTACCTTTATAAAAACATATAAATTTTCCCGACCATGCATTCGACAAACTATCAGTAACACTCTTAGAGACGGCATTTAAATCAAACTGAGAACGTGAGGAACGAGAGTCATGACTTATCCACCGATTTAACACCCTCGATAGAGGAATAAATACACTTGCAACAATTAAACCATTAGAAAAAAATAACGGCAATAATGAAAATAACAACTGAGTTCACAGCACTGCAGCTGCGAAGGGCAATGGACAACTCAAAATATTTCCAAGTGTAACTACTCTCTCTAAGTACAGCTGTCGTCTGTTTCTGTTTTTACCTTACAATCCAATCAATTGTGCAAAGCATGACATGCACAACAGCAACCCTGTGCACAATCGGGAGGCCCCTACTGCACGCGCAACCCAGAAGCGGGCAAGAATTGACATTGCACCCGCTTGTCAGCCTCTGCGGCAATACGCGGCGCCCCTCTTTCAACGACGAGATGTCGATGAGGCGCTCAAGAGTTAAAGGCTTAAACTTCTAAAAAAGCTCTTTTTCTCCACACCGAACCGCCAGAGCCATGCGGCGTCGTATGGTCGGGAACAATACCTTAGTGAAAGGTAGGATACACAGACCGCAGACATCCTAATGGTGAAAAGGAGAAAAGGGAGAGAGAGAGAGGGAGGGGAAGGGAAATGAAGAGTGAAAGAGGGTGCCCGGGGAGTTCACCCTATATTCCCTTTTTTCCCTTCCTCTTTCTCTCTTTTCCCCTCTGATTAAGAATGTATAAAACTGAGCACCAACAAAATGTACCCTCAATACTGATGAAGGCCAGACCCTGGCTGAAACATCGAAATAAACCACGTTGTGACTGCGCAGGTAGGATCTACTTGACTACTTGCAAAGCTATGGCCACTCAACTGTCTATATATATATATATATATATATATATATATATATATATATATATATATATATATATATATATATATATATATATATATATATATATATATATATATATATATATATAATTAGGACCAAAGGAGCACACTTACGAAAATTTGATGATTGTTTACTCTTCGTCTCGGCCGTGCCACGGCCGAAACGTGGAGTAAACAATTATCAAACTTTCGTAAGTGTGCTCCTTTATCCCTAATTATTTTTGCACCGTACCCACAGAATTTATTTTTTTGAATCATATATATATATATATATATATATATATAAATATTAGAAAAAGGTAAATGCTTGAGTTTCTTGACACGGATTTGTATTTAAAAAAACTGCGCCGGTATACGATAAAAGAACGACAGTCAATCCCCTCATGTTGGGTACATATACATTGTGGTCACATTTAGTTGCACGATTTCTGAGAGAAGAATGTTAATAAGGCGTTTTCCCTTCTCACCTCAAGGAATGAATTAGAGATCATGTATTCGTGAATTACCAGGAAGAAGTGTGATGCAGAGAGAAAAAGCTGAAACTGTAATCAAGGACGGAGACAAAGACTGGTTAATTCGTTCAAATAAAAGAAAAGTAAGAACCGGTTGCGCATCGCTTCTGCACGCGGCGTCTGTTTTTCTAAAGCATTTCAATGGAACCAGCCAGTGATTACTCAACCTCAATTTCTGTCACCGGCAGCCAATTCAGCACTTACTTTAATGATCCAAACTACATAAGTTTGAATGAAAAAACTAAAGAGGTAAGGATTAAAAAAAACATTCGGCATTAGTAACAAAAGTGCAATTTGATGCCTTCTGGAGTGTTATCGCTCCGAGGAGTAAAAGTGCGAAAGCGTTGGAAATAGTCAAAGCAGTGAAGAGGCGTTGCAAAGAACTCCCGCTCTCTCTCTCTCTCTCTCTCTCTCTTTATATATATATATATATATATATATATATATATATATATATTAGACAAAAAACACCTAGCACCAACGACACAGTGGGGCTCGAAACCTGGGTCTACTGGGTGCCAGCCCAGTACTTTACCACTGAACTACCCCGGTGCTTCTGGCTTGCTTGCAAACTTGCTTTAGGCATGCTTGATGTCGGGAAACCAATCGCGTTAATACAACTTATAAAGCGTTTTGAAACAGCAAAAAAACAACCTGGCATCGCACAATGCGATTAGCAAAACGTGTGTGCCGTACAATGCTCCAACCCATTTTTTTGTTGTTCTCCTATAAACTGTGGCACATACCCACATCAGCCATGATTCCTCATGGTATTCAGCCACTCCATTAACAATATGCACGAAATTCTTAGCAAGTGTTTAGTGGATACCATGATTCTCAGAAAAATGACGAGAAATAGCATAGCAAATGCAGGAAAACTACCGAATAATATATTAATAATGCCCTTGAGGGTATCCCGCAACGTGCTTGCAGCTGTTGCCCGATGAGTAGTTTCAAAATGCTCTGAAAGGCCGCTCTTCAAGCTTTCGATGTGACAGTGCTACGCCTTCCGTGCGGGCCTGGTGTTTTTTTTTTTTACCGCCACTTGGGAGTGCCACCTGGGTGGGCCATGTCTGATATATTCGAGGCCGAAGCACGGAACACGAGGCTCACCACCTTTTTATGGGGCTCCAGCTCGAAAGCTTTTTCTTTATTTTGTTTTTAAGGGAAGGTGGGGGTTTCGCATGCATTAAAAGTTAAAGCCTAATTGAGATGAACTAAAAAGCAGTCGATTAAAATGAGCCCAATTTCAACACAACATGGTTGTTATCAACAAAAAAAGGAGAGATGCAGGAGAGTTGAGGCAGCTGTGAGATTCACTTCATGGGCCGCTTGATGTTCATGCACTTTGTGCTTTTTCAGCCAAGTGCTGTTGCAAGCCTGTAACCTTTTCATTGAACTTTGAAAAGGCCTCCATTTTCTGAGAGTGCAGATCCTGGAGTTTTTTCACGTACAAGCCATGATCGTAGTCAACTTCATTTGTCATAGTAGGAAGGTCCATGTCTTGGAGCATCCAGTTCTGGCTGGCGTCAAGAACCGTTTTTTGCAGGTCTTGAATCTGTTCTTCCATATCTTGGATGTGGGAGATTGTTTCGTTGACTGTGTACATATAACTCTCGGCGGCCATCTTCTCCTTTTCGTTTGAGGCAGGCTTGAGCTCTGGGCTGTCCTCGACGCCAAGCTTTTTCACCCTGTCTGCATAGCGCAGTGTGTTGAGAGAATGCTGGCAAGACTTTAAGCCGGGAGAGATCGTGGCAATCATGCAGGTCCGAGAGTTTTCTCCGACGAAGGAGTCCCTGAGGACCTGTGTGAGCTTGCTGGCCCGAAACGGAAGGTGGGCACCCCGACGACCCAATGCCCTGATGCATTCCTGAAGAGCAAGCATACTCTTGTTGATATCGGCTCCTTCCATTCTAGTCTGTCGGTTGGCGCTCGACGTGACTGCACCCCGTTTGTTCCCGGCCAGGTTAATGAGGGAGAACTTGCCGTGCAGCTGGCCGAACTGCCGTGTCCTCAGGATGATCTAGTACACTGCATGAGATCGCGAGGAGGTTTGGTCGGCAGATGTCTTCCCTGATGTTCTCACACTGTTGCCACGCTGAATGAGCTTGAGGACCTCGTCAACGTCGTGCACCTCCCTCTCCAAAGGCCAATAACTTGTACCTGCTTCCTTGCATCTTGCAGTACACAAAGTAGCGCCTTGAAATTGAGCAGGTCAAACACCTTCCCGCTGTATATTTCAAAGAAGCTGGAGGAGACAACTAAATATTCGTTCTTGTATTTCAAAGCCTTAAGCAGCTTAAACACGTCCTTGGTTGCTAGCGCATAGATGCCTTTAGAACAGTCTTGAGTCTTTCCGGAGAAATCACTGCCCATTGTATGTGTTTTACCGGTGCCCGTGTGCCCATAAGTGAAGCATGTTGCCATTACTTCGTCAAATATGGTTTGTATCAGGGGCCTTGCGGTGTACTTGTAAACGAGTTCAGTTTTCGCCGTCTCGTCGAAGGCGTAATCGAATCAAAATGTTGAATTTTCCAAAAACTTTGTCAGGTCGACATTTCGCTTCGGTTCATGGACAACGATGAGATCCCTGTTAGGCACAGTGATGATGTCCACCTCCTTTTGATTTACCTCTTTTTATTAAGTGGTCTCTTGCGCACAGCCACACAAATCTGGTGCACCTCAGATGGGTCGCTCATCAATAGAAGCCTTAAGTCTAGTGTCGACCTGTACTCTCTTAATATAGAGAGAAACTCACTGCTGGGATTTTCTGGGTCGACATTCATACGCTCGCGCTTCCTTTCGATCTGGCTGAGCTGTCTTACCATCTGCTCCTTCCACTGTTTCTTGATTTGGTCCACTTATTTAACCACTTTAGCACTGACGCTAGGCGCAACCAATGCCCGGGAAGCTTGCTGCTGCTCGGACTGCCATGTCAAGGCCGAGTTAATTAGCATGTCTTTCTCGGCCAGCGAAGAAATCAGATACCTAGTCTTGGTAGAGGGAAGTGGTGCGGGTGGGGGCCCCATGGCATGGTCGTGAACAAGCTGCTTGTGCCGTGCCCGCCTAGCAAGGCTCCGCTGGTCTTGAATTGTAGTTGACTTCAATACGACAGGGGCACTTTCGTATGCTTTAGAAACTTTTTGACTGAATTACGGCTGACGTCCTGGAGTCCCGGGTTCAGCGTGAATACTGTGATGAATGTTAGCTCCTTGCCCGTGGTCTCCCCCTTCTCGCTCCACACCACCACTATGACCTGTTTGTCCTTGTCTACGCTCACCTCTGTGGCTGAATGGATGCGCCCGTCCGTTCGTTGAATGTGGACGCTGGCGCCCATTTTAAGTCCACCCAGTTGCGCAGCCATTGCTTAGATGGACGCAAGCAGCCAGGTCGAAAGAGAACACTAAATATTCGCGTACAGACACGCTGCTGAGCTAGCATCAGCTGCGCGAGAGGCTAGCGTGGGGGTCAAGAAATGTTGACGATAGCACTACAGGGCTCCCCCTTCAAGCGCTGTGTGTGATTTTAAGGTACATGAAAAAGACATGAAACACAATACGTAAAGAAGGCCGTTTTGGAAGTCCAGGTTGTCAACGTGAAGGGAACATCGAGAACCAGTAGTTCTCTGGTGGGGGACACCAGGAAAAACGATGCGGGAGCAGAAGAAGACGTCGGGGCGTTGTGGCTGTGCACATGCGGTTCACACATCTAAACGGCGTCACTCTATGTTGCTAATGTCGTGTGACGTGGTTAACATAGGACAGACTGGTATTTGTGTTAATGACAGCTTGCACAAGATTGTTACATTGTAAAAAAGATTTGTTTGGTCGTTTGCTGGTTATGCATTGTAAGATGTGTGCACTCACTCCATTCTTTGAACAGTTTGTCATCTTGGACCGCAGTTGTAGTCGGTTGACGCGAAAAATTACTGAAGCGAACGCTATCGCAAATTGTGCAAAGCTGTGTGTGAGTACGCCGTCTATGGCCTTACCTGAAAAAGAACTCAACCTACTGGAACGTGTGCTGTGAAGTGTTGATGCAGGATTGTGAATTTGAGATAAGTTTACAACTTGTTTTTTTTTGTGGTAACGTGTGCTGCACCACACGTTTTCGGTTTTGTCCTGTCTGTGGCGTCACATGGGGTGAGCTATAGCGTGTGCTGTAAGATCACGCAATAAACAAAATTTGGAAGTTAGCGCTAACACTGTCATCTGTTTTTTCCCCGTTTTGACCGTATAGCATCTTCAAGCTCCAACTCAGGTGCGCTAAAGGAATATCATTTTATCATGTACCAAAATGCCCAATCAGCAGTACTCAAGTGCAAGTCATTAGCACTTGCCTTTGTGCTTGCCGGCTTCGGGAAGCTAGGTGGTGAATTTCGAGTTTTACATATTTGCAATCAGCCTTGCAGTTCTTTTTATTGGCTAATGGGCATCTAGAGTACCTTCTACGAGCTTCAAGTTTGGTCCAATAATTTTAATAATATTTGCGCATTATTAAAATGGTGCGATGAAAAGTCTGAAAAGAAGCGAAGCTGCGATGTTTTCATCTTTTCCGTCATGACAGCTTCGTAGTCATTGATTGATTGATATGTGGGGTTTAACGTCCAAAACCACCATATGATTATGAGAGACGCCGAAGTGGAGGGCTCCGAAAATTTCGACCACCTGGGGTTCTTTAACGTGCGCCCAAATCTGAGCACACGGGCCTACAACATTTCCGCCTCCATTGGAAATGCAGCCGCCGCAGCCGGAAGTCGAACCCGCGACCTGCGGGTCAGCAGCCGAGTACCTTAGCCACTAGACCACCGCGGTGGGGCAGCTTCGTAGTCATGAGTCCGCACTAACTTGCCCGAATGTCAGCCCTACCATATCTATCTTTTTGTGAAAGTCCGCTGGTATAAAAGTTATCAGACATGGAGAACTTGCATGATAAAGGTACGCGGCGAACGGTATTCGGCACGATTTCATGAGCGTTTGAAGACAATATTTTGTTTTCGTTTCGCTGAGCAGCAACCTCACAAGGTGTATATAATGATACGTACGCGCGTACATGCTAAGCAGTTAGGACGACGAGGTTCATTTGATCCCAGTATTATGAATATAATTATCGCCTTCGCTCGTCCCCACAGAACTTCAGATTATTAGTGAATGAAAAGAAGTAAATGGCATAAGTTATCAATCTTCATAGCCTTTGTAAAAACATTCCCAAGATTCTACGTAACATGGCAATGCATGTCATGCGAAGCATGCGGATAACAGGGGACTGTGGAGTAAGTGCATAGTTAATGGATGAACAAGAACAAGCTTTTGTAATGGGTGGGATCATTGGACGACCCACTCTTTGCGCGGTTCGCATTGTGTGGCGCCCGGTTGCTCCTTCGAAGTTCTAAAACGTTTTATTGCTCATATTGGCGGGATTACTTTCCCGACATCAAGGCTGCCTAAAGCCAGTTTTGAAACAGGTGAAAGCGCCGGCGTGGCTCAGTGGTAGAATACTGGGCTGGCACGCAGCCGACCCGGGTTAGAATACCATTGTGTCCTTGGTACCGAGTTTTTTTTGCGATATATTTGTCACGGACACCTGAGGCGGCGGCTGACAACTAAGGCGCCGCACGTGACCTGTGTTCTGATCTCATAACAACATTCGTTGTAGGAACAAAATAACTGTGTGGGAGCGGCTACCGTTTATCGGCGGGCTAACGGGCAATATAGACGTTGCTTGATATAGATTGCGACAAAGTTGACAGCTGTCTTTTTTCGAAAAAACGCCGGCTTATATGAGCTACAAACACCATGAAATCTTGGTTGGCGTTTAGTTCACGTTTATTCTGCCTGAAGAGAACAGGTAGCGAGAGTTATAGAACGCATTCACAAGATGATGATGATGATGATGACACACGGCGACGATGAGCACGGAGAAAAATTGAATGATACTGATGACATTGATGATGCACGCTCAGGGGAAATCTCTTAAGAATTCCCCGCACAAATGTTTTCCCGTTGAAGTGGCGATCCTAGCCTCTTCAAGTCCAAGTGTCGAGTAACGTCTCTTGAAGGAGTTAATGCGAGAAATGTGCTGTAGTCTAGATCGGTGTTGCGGTGGCGGAGGTCCGTTGGGACAACAGTTGGTGTCACATGATAACAGAAGTCTGCTCCAAATTAAGTAAGGGCCGGTGAAGCGTGCACGTGACTAACTTGACGAATAGGCATCAAAAGCAGCACCTCGTCACCAGCTCGGAAAAATACAACGCGATGGAATGCACCATAAATAATCTTCCTGTCCTGTTGTCTCACTTCTGTGTTGAAGCGAGCATGATGGCAATATTTTTCGAGTTGGGCAATGTGTTTTTTTACTAGGAAACGAATATGAGTAGATATTGCAGGTGAAGAAAGAAACATCGAGAAAGAAAATTTGGGAACGTCAGCAAACGAAAAAAAAAACGACAAGTAACCAGTTGTACGTTCAAAGGCTCTGTAGTATAAGCTATGGTCAGATATGGTTGGAACGTATCCCAGTTTTTGAGGTCTGGTTGGATTCATATGAAAACCAGAGTGGAATGAAATGATTTGTTGATGCTGTTGGTGTTAAGATGCTAGTATCTTGAAGCTGTCTTGCGCACAGTTCCAAATGCGCTCTACACTTCTTTTAACAACTATTCAAAGAACACCCTTCCATGGCCAATCAGACTAATACAAGGAACACCATGGCGCAGAGCAATGGAATGAAGAACGAAGTTAGCAACTTTCGATGGTGAGTCAGTAATCACAAACGTCTCAGATTAGCGTGGCAGATGGTCTATGGCAGTCCCTATTCTTCATTTGCCAGTAGATATGACAAGAAAAGGCTCATGAAAGTAAATAGCATAACGCCGAATGGCGTTGCGGGGCACGGAATTGGTTGGAGTGGGCCGGTAGGAGCAGATGTCGGAAATTTGCGACGATGGCATGAGAAGTAGAAATTGACGTACTCAGCTGAGATAGCGAAAACGCCAGGCCATTAGAAATGGTCGTGATTTTTCTTGTTTTTTTTTTTTCAAGACGGCCAGAGGTCAAGTCGTCTTGGAAGGCCACATGGAGTCGAAAGAAACGTTGTAGCACATAAACCCAGCTATGATTGTCAGTAGGGTAATTGTGGTTGTACAGAAATCAATTTTCCTGCTCAAATTGGGAGATGTGACGATGAAGTCGCGTGTTAGGTGTACGGGAAGCTGCAGAGTGGTGGTCTTTTTACGTCTATACGGTACAGGTCACACAGCTGATGGGAGCTCAATGCTTGTTCATTGTCTGAGAGTGACAGAACTGTGGTAGAAGTGACGGTCAAACTCTTACCGACGTTGAGCTGCAGGCAGGAGGAAGCGAACAGCGAGACAGAGCGCCTGAGTCTTGCAGTTGAATTTTATGGTCACATGAAAATACAAGTGACATGTTTCATTAGTATAACAGCCCGAATGTTGTTACCAGACTTGTAAATGATGTAAGAGCAATACTCCTGCACAGGTACAACCCACGTACATAAGCGCGCAGACAAATGATTGAAAGTAAGCATAAGTCGTGGTGGTCTGTAGCGACAGTGAAATGACGGCCATCGAGATAGGGACGGAACTTCTGCACTGATCAAACCAGAATAGGTATATGAGATGGTGTCATTATTACGTCGGTACACTATCGTAGGTATTATTATATACGCTTTCCGCAGCCGGTCACGTACAGTCGCGCTCAGTATGACTTCCAATATGACTTTAATATGATTTAATTCCAATACAGTATACGTATAAGTGTCAAGGTATTTCAGTTGTAGAGTTGAAATTATATGCATAGTAACACTTCAAGAAAAGGAATAAAAATGAACCTTGGTGCATATGAACTGTATGACTGGGAGATTATTTTGATTCCAACCAAAAGTTTTGAAAAAACCCGACGTTTCAGGACCTGTTTGACGAATGCGTAAGCAGCGTAGACACAAACATTGAATACGATTTATTTATTTATTTACTTTTTTATTTATTTATTTATTTATTTAGCCCTTCCTTCGCTTGGTTGCTTATAAACTCTAAAGAATATAATTAGTTAGTTATTATACTTCAATAGCCATTCTATTATTTTATGAGCCAATACGTGTCATGCTTGTTTGCGTCTTTAGATATGAACCAACGCTGTAGTTAATTGTGCATGCTCTTTATGACTTAATCAACAGCATCCAAAGATTTATATTAAAAGCTGTTTTTTCCTTCTTGTTGGGCGAGCCATATCCTTGGTAAACAATAGAAAGCAATTTTGTACTTTTTTGAAAGACCGAAAGCATGCGCATGCCTGTGATAAAAAGAAAGAAATTTTGTACTTTTTTTGAAAGACCGAAAGTGTGCGCATGCCTGTGATCAATAGAAAAAAATTTTGTACCTTTTTTTTTAAAGGACTGATAATGTCCGCGTGAGTGTGAGAAAAAAAAGAAAGAAATCCACTACCTTTTTCCAAAAGACCGAATTTGTGCGCGAGCGTGAGAGAGAGAGCACTCTTAAAGGGTAAAAATTAAGTTCGAGGAAGTCATATGCTTCCTTTGTGCACTACACCTTGACACTTCTGTTTAGCGTGCAGGCCAATGTTGCCAGAAAACCAGAAACAACAACCTTATTTTACGTTTTGCCGCTTCGTTCAAACACCTTTCAATTACTGGTATAGCTCGAAACAACTTTAGTTAACAACCGGCTGCGGCGGCTGCATTTCCGATGGAGGCGGAAATGTTGCAGGCCATGTGCTCAGATTTGGGTGCACGTTACAAAAACCCAGTTAGTCGAAATTTCTGGAGCCCTTCACTAAACGGCGTCTCTCATAACCATATGGTGGTTTTCGGACGTTAAACTCCCCATATTAATCAATCATCTTTAGTTAACAACATGCATCTGTCTGAGGTTAACATTCTGTTAACGTTCGGGTATTGGCTATTGCTGGGGCACAAAAAATAGAGAAAAAGCTGGCAAGCTTACCAGAGCGAGTTCAATAGTAATGAGCGAAGCCCCCTTCGGAAAATGCAACGCGTTCGAATGAGTGACGCTATCGCTGTATTACAAGAAGTGCTCGCGTTTTGTGCGCACAGATGGAAAACGTAGGACAACTGGGCTGCGCCGAGACCTGTTAGCGCGTGGCTCCCGGGTGTTTCGTTAAGCGCACTCTTTCTTTTCCACGCATGTCTTTCTTCTCCTTTTCAACGGGCGACAATCGAATAAAATGAGCTAATACTAGTCACCCGAGCTTCCAGCGGCGGTGATCGCTTTATTCCACACAGAAGCGCGGCATGCGAAGTCGGCTGCTGCAACAATGGTTACAATTGGCCGCTGAGAGCCGGGTTGAAAACATACACTTATGTTCTTCACATCGTGCTCATTCTGCGGCGTTTCAAGTAGTCGTAATCTCTAAACGTTTCTTTTTTCGTCACAAGCGCGCCATTGAAGCTGCGACACGTTGTGTTTCATTCTTATGTGAATGAGACGGTGCAACATGTAGCACGTGAACTGAACGCACAGAGGAAGAAGGCGCTGCTTAGGTGTGCACGATCAAATTATCAATGTACGCGCCAAACCACCTGGATCGGCTTGAACCTAACATTGAAGAAGTGATGTAGGAAAAAAGTGATGGTAGGAAAAAAAAGGGCATGTTAAAAAATGTTGAAAATTCGTCAGATCCCACGTAAAGTGGGAATTGACGATATGCGAAGCACAAATCAGGAAGGTTGATATATGTCACTTTAAAATTAGCACAACGTTACAAGGCGGACGTAAATTATGCCGTACATGACTTCCATGTCATGATTATAATGTTTGAACGAAATATTAACCATCGTCGTCTATTCATGTCACCTGATACCAAACTTGGTATATGTGAAGCTGACGAAACGGTCGCGACCGCATCCTGAGCATAGCATGTAGCCATGCTTTACATGACACGAATTTCTTCATTATCATGTTTGGACGTGTCACTTACTTTCGTCGCCTATTCACGTTACGAAATACCAGATAGGGTATTTGTGAAGCTCGCGAAACGGCTACGAGCATGCTCTGAGCGTAGCTTGTACCCATGTTTTACATGACACGCATGTCATTGTTATCATGTTTAGATGCGTCATTTACCTTCATCGTACATTGACATCACGTAATACCAGATTTGGTATGTGGGTAGCTAGCGAATTGACTGCGTGTGCACCATTAGCGTGGCATGTAGTCACGATTTACTTGACATGTATGTCATAATTTCTACGTTAGGGTCTGTCACTTATGTTCGCCTCGCAGTCATGTCCTACCATACCAGTTTTACAATATGTCAAGTGAGCGAAACCACCGTCAGAGAAGAAATACCATGAAATGTAAAGCATTACATTTATAACATACATGCCATTTTTTCATGCTGTGACTGCTATTCATTCTCGTCATACAGTCATGTTATACCATACCAATTTTTGTATCGATACCAATAACGAAACAGCCAGGAGAACTAAAAGTCGTAAGCGGCTGGATAGACAGATAGATAGATGGATAGATAGATAGATAGATAGATAGATAGATAAATAGACAGACAGACAGACAGACAGATAGATAGATAGATAGATAGATAGATAGATAGATAGATAGATAGATAGATAGATAGATAGATAGATAGATAGATAGATAGATAGATAGATAGATAGATAGATAGATAGATAAGCTCAAAGTCGCCAGCCGAAGATCGCTGAGAAATGCTTCGTATTTAAAACTCTGCAGATCCCACGTACGTTCGGATTCAATGTTGTGCAAGCATGCCGATGGAAGGTGACTGTGTTGTAATTTTTTTATTGAGTGAGACCTTACAAAGTGGCGCTGATTATATCTACAAATGCACACGCAGACATACACTTAACAGCAGCATGTGTTTTATATAACCAGTAGTTTACAGTTGCGCAACGATGCTAAAAGCAACATTGATATTAGCAATACTAAAAGCGGTAAGCTCAATGAAGCGCCAGTGCTTGCCAGGGTGGTAGCCCTGGACACTGCTACTTAAATAAATTTAAGCGAATGGCCCCTAACTAATATTGACGTTAATTAGACATGACGGCTGCATTACAGGAGTAGATAAGTAATGTTTATATAATTTGATAGCCAGCGCCACAACTGCTGATTGATTGATTGATTTGTGGGGTTTAACGTCCCAAAACCACCATATGATTATGAGAGACGCCGTAGTGGAGGGCTCCGGAAATTTTGACCACCTGGGGTTCTTTAACGTGCACCCAAATCTGAGCACACAGGCCTCGACATTTCCGCCTCCATCGGAAATGCAGCCGCCGCAGCCGGGATTCGAACCCGCGACCTGCGGGTCAGCAGCCGAGTACCTTAGCCACTAGACCACCGCAGCGGGGCGGCGCCACAACTGCACTTAACGTTTCACGAACGTTAGGGTCTATTTGAAAAGTAGTACCGATTCTTGGCGGGGATATGTGGTAGAATATTTGATAGCTACGCAGAATGCGGGGTTCAATTCCTGCTGGTACCCCTGCCATTTGTGGATTCTTCGGGTCAACGCTGCCAATGTCAGCTTTTTCTTTTCGCTCATGCGTTAAATTACTCAAGTCTTTCATGGCCATTCCTGGGTAGGTAGAAACGGTCAATCACATGTGGCAGATGCGCACACTAGGGTACGTGCCATGCGCTTTACGGAAAGGGTTTGGCAACTTAGGCGACAGAATTGTGACATTATTTATGTCATGAGCAGTGAGTGGTATTCGTGTGGCCATCTAATCCTCCCACACCAATTTTAGTTCACCAAAAGCTAAGGGGATGATCATGAGAGCAGGCAGGCAGGCAGGCGCTCAAGTGCCTGCAGTACGCAAAGATATGCTTCGCATTTAAAATGCTTTCGCGGAATTACCATCATCTGCTCCACTACGTATACGGTGTTCATATGCCAGCCCGGCCCTTCAAGGTCCAATTTATGAGAACACTGTTTCGCTTTAAGTCTCAAACGCCCAATATCATTAGAAGGCACATTACTCTAAAGTAGGAATTCAGCAGTGATTGTGATGCAAGACGCCAGATTAACAATGTTGGAGAGAGTAAATGCTGTGATATTCGCAGATACCTCCAGCCCATCGTAGTAGCCTATGGTGGCACTGCTGATCTCAATGTCGCAGGTTAGATCAAAGCTTTAGTAGCTTAATTTCTATGGCGCTAAATGTAAAAATCACCTTGTGCTTATGTGCAGGTCAAAGAATGTAAGTTGGCCGAGATTAATGTAGTGTAGGTTTTATATTGCACCAGTCCTCATCAGTGATTAAGTCAATCTTTTACTTAACCTAATTTAAATGGTACTGTTTTCTTTTGGAAAGTTAGGGCGTACAATAAATTACTATATAGAGCTTCATGGGTCGAAAACGACATACAAAAACACTGACTGCTTTTGAGACCACGAGTTTCTCTGTCCGCATTACATCAAGGCTCTTCTACTTTCCAAAAGATGCTCTCAAGGTGCGCATAAACAATTGAAAGAAGTTCCAAGTAAAGCCGTTTAAAAACACGTCTTGGAATTGAATTTTACTGAGATTTTTTTCACACCAAAAATTTAAAATTCGCAAGCGATAAAAAATCTAAAATATATTGTCTCGCAATACCCGGCTGACGGAGTCAAAAAACTCTGAAGATGCTCACTGAATAATCCAATTCAGTGCAAGTGTAAACAAAAAACACAATTAGCACAAAAAAGACTGCTTGGGGGGGGGTGATCGTCTAAAAGTTTTCCAGCAACAGAGCGCCGGATACTTTCTGGATTCATTGCATGGAGTGCATGAAGTGGGCTCATAAAGACTGCGTGGTGGCCACAGAGTGAACTGTTGGTGTTTCTGCTGCAAAATTTGACAGATGAATGTTCGTCACGCGGTTTCAATTTCGCCCTACACTGTGTCTCGTTTTACTCCACAGGTTCAATCATAATGAGACATCTGGTGCATTTTTATTGATTTTTAAAACACCCCTTTGAACTGTGGAAACATTGTCTTATTTATGCAGCACATACCTTGTACTCAAAGGAATGTTTCCGCATTAACAATTTATTGTACTGAGTGAAAAAAAGTATATATTCACTGTTTTAAGATTATTGTCGCATTTAAGCCGAGCTACCATGTATTTCTAAGTGACCTGATTCTTGGCCAATCCCTCAGGGTGGTCGTAAGCCAGAAGAAGTTCAGGATATACAATTACGTGTACACCTGCCTACATCTACCACCACCTCCTCGTCCTCTTCTTTGAATCCTCCTCCTCCTACATCTACCACGAGCAGCATCGCTGCTTCGTCGTGTTTCCATCTGTATACGTGGTTTGTGCAGCTATAGTGCACATGGTTCTGTGGAAACTAAAGAATATGAGACGTCAATATGCATCAGTATCGTGCCACATCTTCTGGCCACTGTGCTCCTTCGATTGCCAAATCTATACTTGTATAGGCATAAGAGCCAACACCGGGCGATGTATCTACCTTATACTGTGCTATCTCCAAAATTGACCCGCATCATGTAACGGACGACCGACGAAGCGAAGCTTTGACAGCGCCCCATCGGGGTGATCTAGTGGCTCATGTATACGCGGCTTTTGACCCATAGGTCACGGGATCAAATCCCAGTTGTGGCGGATGCTCTCCATGGTGCCCGAAATGTTGTAGGCCTCGCGCTCAGATTTGGGTTTGCTTTAGAGAACCTCAGGTGGGTCGAAATTTCCAAAAGCCTTCAAATACTGTATCTCTCATAGTCATGTGGTGATTTTTTGGCGTTAAACCCCACACATGAAATTAAGCTGAGACGACAGCACCACTAACAGCCTAACTTGAAAAGATGAACTAACATATTGTTACGGTTAGATTGAGTTTAACTATGTTTATTTACAGGAGAGATCAGGCAACGATCGGCGATGATGGCGAACATAGGCCGAACTAAGTAACTTCCTCTTCTTTTACATTTGTCCACAAAACATGGCCCGGCTCACACCGTATCATTCTCCGGTTCACAGACGAAGCCCGCTGGGCGAGGCCAATCATTGGCATAGTGTGGGATGGAACTGCTTGAGATGTGTTACATGCGCCAACTGTGCTTGGCTTGACCAACGACCAGCTGACGTCAAGCGTGCCACCACATAGGTCAAGTCACTCAGGCGATTTACGATAACGCATGGACCAACATAGTGCGCTAAAAATTTTTGGCATAAGTCACGTTTCCGCTAAGGAGTCCACAACCACATGAGGTCCCCTTTTTCGAATGAAACGGTGTCGTGGCGTTGATCATACTTCTGCTTGGAGGAATCTTGTGACTACAGTGTGCGAATATGAGCAATTTGGCGGGCTTCTTCAGCTCGGCAAAGTGTTTGAGCAACTGAATCGTTCGTATGGAGCTCGAATGGAAGTATTGTATCGAGGCAGCTGCGCGATTGTTGAACGTAAAGTAGGTAGAACGGAGTGAAGTCCGCGGTTTCGTGCTTCGCTTTATTAAAAGCATAGGTGATGAATGGTAAAATATCATCCCTGTTCCTTTGATTTGAGGATAAATACATAGCCAGCATATTAGTAAGTGTGAGGTTTGTGCGTTCCACAAGGTCATTAATTCGGGATAATATGGCGTTGAATTGTGAAACTGCGAAGTCAAGAGACGAAGCAATTCCTCTACAGTGTCGGTGACTAACTGACAACCGCGATCACTGATGATGATAGGAGGTGAACCATGACGAAGAACGATGGATCGTAACATGAAGACGGCGACGGAATCCGCTGGGGAAGATGGTATCGCAGCAGCTTCTGCATATCTGGTAAGGTGATCAACGCAGACTACAATCCAGCGGTTGTTGTTGCAAGACCGCAGAAACAGTCATAGCAGGTCGATACCATCTTGTTCGAAAGGTGTTGTGGACGGCGTTATAGGGTGAAGGAGGACATGCGGACTGCTTGTAGGACGTTTGTGGTACTGGCATTTGTCGCAACTGAAGACGTATTGCTTCATACATTGTCACAATTTAGGCCAGTAGAAGCGCTCTCGAGTTCGATGCAAAGTGCGGATGAATCCAAGATGGCCTGACGTTGGGTCATCATGCATAAAATGGAGGACTTCGTACCGCAGGATTTGGGGAACCACTAGCAAATACCGCGCACCATTTGCCAAAAAATTGACCTTGTACAACAGTCCATCGCGAAGACAAAAGCAACCACTGCCGTTGGGGCTTCTGACAGTGGCGAATAAAGAGTCTAAAGTCAAGTCATTGCGCTGTTCCCGCTGGAACGTGGTGACATCAGGAAATGGGCGTGAAACAGTTGCAAAGTAGATGTCGAACATGTCTGTATTGTCGTCAGTCGTACACAATGGAAGGCGAGAAAGACAATCGGCATCTGTATGACGCCGTCCACTTTTGTATGCAACATTAAAGTCGAATTCCTCGAGGCGTAGAGCCCAGCGTGAAAGGCGTCCAGAAGGGTCTCGGAGAGTAACGAGCCAGCATAGGGAATGATGGTCTGTTACATGACGATAGTTAAAGCACGACAACAAAACGACGACATAGAGACAAGAAGGACACGAAATACACGTGTCTTCCGTGTCCTTCTTGTCTCTGTGTCGTCGTTTTGTTCTCGCGCTATAACCATCGCCATGCCATGCCAACTAACCAAAGCTGCCACACTTTTAAAGTCTGTTACAATCGTCGAAGGACGCCCATACAGGTAACAAAGAAAGTTCTCATTATAGAGCCTATAATATACACAATTCTTTTTGTACCGGTCGATGCGGCTTAGTCTAAACCAGCTCTATCGTCAAGCCACGTCTAGGTCTCTTGGGGAAATCGCCCAGGGACAGATCACGAACATGCGGATCAATGGCCGCAAGAATATTCTCGCCATAGACGTCACTCAACGAAGCACATTGGAAGTGTTGAGCAACGTCAAGACGTTAGATAACATAAATGTTCGCTCATACATACCTGATGGCCATGACTCTACTGCAGGCATCACTTACGATGTCGACATTTTCATCAGCGAAAGTGACTTTGCTGCTCTCATCAAACCGGTGTCTGCAGAACTTACCATACTGCAAGCTCGACGCCTTGGCAAATCACGTTGCGTGAAGCTCGTGTTCAAGAGAGACAGCCTTCAATCGCAAGTCAAGGTCAGCCATTTTCGACAAACAGTGCGACCCTGCGTACCGAAGCCCCTTCAATGCCGGAAATGTTATAGATTGGGACATGTCAGTGCTGTTTATGCAAATCTGGCTGTGTGCTCGCTATGCTGAGAATCACATAACGCAGACGCTTGCCAAGCAGGACTTCGAAAATGTCGAAACTGTCATGTCTCTCACGATGCATCGTCGAAAGATTGCTCAAGCATGAAAAAGGAAATGCAAGTGTTAAAGCAAATGGTCCGGGACGGCTCAGCTCACCGGGACGCCACTGCCAAAGTACGACGCTGGCGGTCTCATCGCCGGAGGCCCCTGAGGAGGCCCAGTGCCAAAGCAAGGACGGCACCTCAGCAAATGATCGCCGGCATACCACCTCAAGCGTCCAGACACGCCGACAACAAATCATCCAAGCAAGACAAGAGCATCACCGGATCGCCTGAAGCATGGCCAGCGCTGCCAACGATAGACTCGCAGTTTAAGCCGCCACATCGCTCGTCTACATTCACTTCGGAACGAGAATGCGGTGATAGTAGCGATAAAGAAATCGTAGCCATGGTAAAGGCCCTTATGAATATCATTCGTATGCTCCTCACTTGCATTGACAATCCGGCTGCTAAGAGTGCACTTCAGTTAGTAGATGCGTTCAAGCCGAGTCTATCAAGTCTAGAAAGGCACTATGGCTCCTCCTCTACGAGCCTTTCGTAAAGAAGTCAAAGGAGCTTCGATATTTCAGTGGAATGCCCGAGGCCTCAAGCCCCGTATTTCTGATATCCGATAATTTGTGTTTAAAAACCAGTTTCCAATTATTGTTATCTGTGAGCCATGGCTACACAACGCAATACGACTATCCAGGTACGAAGCCTTCAAGTCCGCTACCAGCAACAAACAGAATAAAGTCATTGTATATATCAGATGCGACCTTACCTATATCGAGCACCGCGTAGCACCTCACGATGACAACCAGTATGTCTGCTTGACAATAAAACGTAGAGACCTCAATTTCACGCTGGTAGGTGCATGTATATTACATTCAAGCCGTTTTGAACTTGAAAGACTACGTGCACTGTTAACAGCCACGCCATGACCATGGATCATCAGCGGAGATTTCAACGCTCACCACTCACTGTGGCGCTGTCAGAGGACAGACCGTCGCGGAAGGCAAGTATTCTTCTTTGCTCTGGAGCAGCAGCTGCTTTGTGTAAACGACGGAAGCCCAACGTTTCTGTGGGGAACGACATACAGCAGCTGCCTTGACTTGACATGTGTGTCACGAAGCCTACATGGAAAGGTTAAGTGGTTCGCAGACTATAAAACTTATGGAAGTGACCACATAGCAACTTATTTAAAGATCAAGGGCCTGGAAAAATCGCGAAACTACGACACTACGACTCGGATTGACTGGACAAAGTTTAGGTCACTGACGGAAAAGAGGTGTCAAGAAAATGAAGCGCCTCCTCTTGACGCGCTCGAGGATATGATTAGAGGTGCTGCTCAAAATGCGACTTTTCATATTGAACATACTTCAAAATATTGTCAACATGAAGCGGAATTGGAACGGCTCAGAGGAATCCCTCATCGTGCAGAACGAAGATATAGGCGATCTAAATTCATTCACTACTTGAGGGAGGCAAGGCGCCCACAGAAAAAAAAATCAGCGGCGAATCAATTCACTTCAGTCCTTTCGGTGGAAATCTCTTTGCGAATGGTTGGATCCACACAAGCAGACATGGAGGACTTTTCATGGTTTAGGAACATCGTCTCATACATCGCTCCTTCAAGTGTCTGTCTCTTCACCAAGGCCGCAACAAAATCAAAGTAGCAGAACATTTCTGCATGAAAGTTGCCGGTCAGGCGTCGGCGTGCACCACGCGTCACCTAGAAAACACTCAAGTCTCCAGAGATTCTAGAATAAACACCCTTTTCTCTATAGAGGAACTCTAAGCAGCCTTGACGGCATGCAAACGATCTTCATCGCCTGGTCCGGATGGGATCACGTACATGGCTCTTCGCAACCTCGGTGAAGCAGCTCGACGGGCCCTTCTATCCGTGTACGACGACTCGTGTAGCACCAGATTTGTCCCTCATTCGTGGAAATTGAGCCGCCTCGTCCCTGTGCTTAAACCAGGTAAATATCCTCTGGACTTGACCTTTTATCGCCCCATCGCGCTTAGCAGCTGTTTCGGGAAAGTGATGGAGAAGATGATTTTGGCTCGCCTAGAGTGGAACCTATACCACCACGAGGTATACCCTGATGCTATGACAGGCTTTCGGCGTGGTCGGTCCGCAATTGATAATGTTATTGACCTAGTCTCGTCTCTTCAGCATCAAAAATGACTGAAACGTTGATCTGCGGTGTTGTTCTTGGACATGAAAGGTGCATACGATAACGTACAACATGAAGCCATTCTGGATGTCATGGAATATGTTGGATTAAGGGGTCGGGTTTCCCAATGCATCGACAACTATTTGAAAGGCAGAACTTTCTTTGTACAGACGGAGAATGGCACAACAACGCATCATTGCATCCGTCGTGGTGTGCCTCAATGTGGTGTTCTTAGCCCCACACTTTTCAATCTAGCGCTCCTCGGCCTGGTTGACGCACTTCCAGTCAGTCCATCTATCAATACATGCAGATGATATCTGCATCTGGGCGTCAGGCGTAACGCGCCTTCATTTGCTGTCCGGCTTCTGATAGACCATGGTGGTAATGTCACCTCTTTGGAAACGATCAGTAAGTCTTCCGAAGGCAGCTGCTGCTCAACTAGGGCGGGAAGGGCATTACCACTGCTAACAGAAACTTCACCCGTACTGCAGTCGACGAAAGCGCCACACTCTTGGGGGAATGAAAATTGCTATAGTGCAAGAACAAAACGACGACACAGAGACAAGAAGGACTCGCGCTATAACTACTATCGTCATGCCATACCAACTAGCCCAAGCTGCCACACTTCTTGGAGGAAATCAATGCCGAGAATAACATCATGTGTACATCGTTTTAGAATCAGGAACTCAGTTGGGAATGCCTTTCCCGCAAACAACACGTTGACGGCACATACTCCTACGGGTTCAAGTAGGTCCCCGGCCAAGCCAAGAAATCTACCAGAATTCTGATAGGAAAACATAGCTTTGCGGCCTAATCTATCTTTAAATGAACTGCTCATTACAGAAACTGTGGCACCAGTATCCATTAAAGCATTTGCATACAATCGTCTATCGACACACATATCCGGTTTTCGTCCATCGTAACTGGTGGAGGTATATGAGGTGAACCTTGTGCAACCTCACCTCTACCGGCCGCACCGACTAGTTTCCTGGCGGTGGTGGTGGCGACCGCCGCCTTAGAGGTGAAGGAGAGTGAAGCGAATGGCCAGGCGGAGGTGTCAAGCTACGGTCAGAAGCGGGGGAGGTTCCACGCCGGCTCTTTTGTCATAGGGTGCTTTCGTGATACGTGGACCACCAAAGATCGTCATAATATTTGTGGCCACCGCGAGGAGGTCTTGACGATGGCTCGTATCTTGATGTCATCTATCTCTGCCGACGGCAGAACAGAGCAATGTGTCCTGGAGTACTACAGCTGCAGCACAGAGGAGGTTGACGATATGTATTTTGGAAAGCATCGTGAAGGCGTGGTGACACAGGTGCGTATTCGTTCGGGTTCTGATAGGCGGCGGCCAGCTGTCGAGGGTAACTGAAGCAGCGCTGGTGCCTGGTGTCTTGGTAGTGACTGCGCTGCTGCCTCGATGGTGTGCTAGAAACGTAGTCATACACCTCGATGCCTGCTGCAACAATGAAAGCAGGATGCTGATGCTGGTCTGGAACCGGTAAGGGTGTAACTTCCCAAGGCATCGCACGAGTTTGTCGACTGAGTTCTTCACGCACGATCTCACGTATTGTAGACGCAAGATCAGAAGGCGCGTAGTTGTAAACACTCGCTACCGTGGTCATATTGGGTAATCGAACAAATTTTGGAGCGATGCGCCTCATCTTCAGCGTCTCAAACGTGCGGCAGTGCCAAATGACATCGGCTATTGTACCAATGCTGTCTTTGCCAATAAGAAAGTGATAAACATCCTCTGCGATGCCCTTCAACAGGTGGCCGACTTTGTCTTCCTCGGACATGCAAGAGTTAGTGATCTTGCATATTTTCAGGATCGCCTCGATGTACATCGTTTACGTTTCGCCTGGGACATGGGCTCTTTGCAGCAGCGTTTGTTTGGCTTGCTTCCTTTTTGCCACAGTGTCCCCGAAACACTCCTGCATTTTGGACACGAAGCGTTCCCACGTTGTGAGGGCGTCCTCATGGTTCTCATACCATCTGAGCGCCGTGTCCCTCAAGAAGAACATCACGTTAGTCAACTGAGTTGCCGCGTCCCAAGAGTAGTAGTTGCTCACCCGCTTGTAATGTTTGAGCCACTCATCCACGTCCTCGCCACATTCGCCCCCGAAAAGACGGGGCTTTATCAGATGCTCACGCTGGCGAAGACCAGACGCGGCTGTGGTCGGTAGTAAAGGTGTTGCTGGAACTGGTGGTGCAGTGCTGATGCTGATGCTGATGACCTGTGATGGATGGCGCTTACCCACAAAGGGGGATGGGCCAAGAACCGGGCGGCAGGATACTTAAATGAAACTAAACTAAAAATGAAGCCAATCTGAAAAAGCAGCGTAAAATAATACTACCAGAAAAACAAAAATGTGTGCTGAGCAAGCGGTCAAACCATCTTTTGTTTTTGAAAGACATTACTATGAATTATAAACTAAAGATCTGAAAAGGTAGTGGTTCACTAGCATGGTAATCTTTTAGTTGCGTTGATGTAGTTAAACACAGCGGAGCATACATCCCTGTGGCAGTAACCAAATGAAGCTCCGCCAAGTGATAAAATTACTGGTAAATTTACTTGTATTCCTAGCTTTTGTAATGGGGCTACTAAAAATCTTTTTCTCTGATAAGAATAACGATGACAGAATAAAAAGAAATGTTCAATTGTTTCAATTTCGTTGCACCAAATGCATAGCGGTGACGCCTTGAGCTGAGCTTTATTAAGGTAATAATTTAGTTGTGGAACTGCACAGCGCAATCTGGTATAAGTGCTGTCAGCTGCGGGTTTCGGGTTTTCGTCTTCACCATGACCCCCAGCGGTAACGGGGGTAGCCCAGCAATGCGGCGGCTTCAGCGTAGCTCAGGTTGTTGCAGAACCATGTTGCTTGTTTAGGTACCCAGCACCTCCCCATAAAACTGTTGCGGTTAGATTGAGTTTAACTATGTTTATTTACAGGAGAGATCCGGCGACGATCGGCGATGGTGGCGAACATAGGCCGAACCAAGCAATTGCCTATTCCTCTACCTTTGTCACCAAAACATGGCCCGGCTTATACCGTATCAATATATATATATATATATATATATATATATATATATATATATATATATATATATATATATATATATATATATATATATATATATATATATATATATATATATTTTTATTTATTTTTTATTTATTTATATTGATACGGTATCGATCGCACGAAACAGACTGCAACGACTTCTTCATCTTTTGCCCACGGCCAAGGGCACTCGCGCTGCTTCGTTGTCGCCACCACTGGCACATACGCATGGCATTATTTCCCCTTATAAAAACATCGCCCCGTTGTTAAACGTTCGAGAAGCAAGGCGAAACCAAAACTCCACATTTAGTCACTTAAAGTAAGGTTTCATCCGAAGCAGGTGTACAATTTCTGGTGAATGTCTGCGGCGCTTCGAACACTGCACGCCGTCCGAAACAACCTCGTAGTTGACGTCACTGATGCGTCGCGGAACCTTGTAGGGTTCGAAGTATCTTCGCAACAGCTTTTCGGAGAGTTCACACTGCTGAATAGGTGTCCAGGCCCATACTTTGTCATCCATGTTCTATATGACGGGTCTGTGCCAGAGGTTGCAATGTTTGGCGTCGTTGTCTTGTTGTTTGGTTATTCGCAACCTGGCAAGTTGTCTGGCTTCTTCTGCTAGCTGGAAACTCTTCGGCGTCCGTCTTATTGCCATCATTTTCATGAGGGAGCATTGCGTCTAACGTCGTAACCTCGCGTCCGTAAAGGAGACTGAAGGGTGTCTTCCGAGTGGTCTCCTGACGAGCCGTGTTGAACGCGAACGTCACGTAGGGCAAAATGACGTCCCAGTTATTGTGCTCTACATCTACGTACATGCTTATCATGTCAGCCAGGGTCTTGTTGAGGCGTTCGGTGAGCCCGTTGTTCTGGGGATGATACGCCGTTGTCTTCCTGTGAGCTGTACCACTTAGTCGGAAAATGGTGTCCAAAAGCTTGGCCCTGAACGCAGTACCTCTGTCGGAGATGACTATTGCGCTATTGCGAGAACAACGTGCCTTAAGACGATGACTTCAATAAAAAATTGCGCCGCATCAGCTGCCATTGCCCGTGGCAGAGCGCCTGTCTCCACTTATCGGGTCAGGTAATCCGAGGCGACAATTATCCACCTGTTTTCAGTGGCAGACTTTGGAAAGGGGCCCAGAAAATCCATGCCTATTTGTGCGAACGGTGTCGCCGGCACTCGGACAGGCTGCAGCAGTCCAGCCGGTTTGATGGATGGGGGCTTGTGATTCTGGCAATCTAGACATGCCTGCACGTAATTTGTGACAACTTCGACAAGTCTTGGCCAGTTATAGTTCTGCCTTATCCTCGCCAATGTTTTTGCGTAACCCAAGTGACCAGCGGTAGGTTCTTCGTGGCAGGCTTGCAGTACCTCACGGCGAAGCGAAGAGGGAACGACGAGCAAGTAGCTGCTGCCGGCGGGTGGAAAAGTTCCTCTTATAAAGAACGCCATTTCGCAAGTAGTACGACGGCAGATCTCTTGCAAAAAACTTCGGCACGGTATACGTTCGCCCACGTATTCGTTCGCCCTTAGTGGTAGAGCACCGAACGAGTTATTCGAAGGTCGTAGGTTCGATTGCTGCTCACGGCAAGTTACTTTTTCACCCACATTTCTTTCTTTTTATTTACATTACTTTGGTTTTATTAACTTCGCCTATACAGTCCTTGGCATTATTGTCCGTTAGATCTCATTACTATTGTGTCAAAACACGGTAAAACGAGCCCTTAGGTACACACTTGTTTCCCTTATTCATTAACGAGGGTCTCGTACTGGCAGACTTGGTGCCGTTAGGTTGTGTACGAGGGACTATTGGTCAGCTGCCAGCTCGTAATAAGTTCACGTGCTACGTGACACCACACCGGCTCATAAGAGAGTGTTGAACACTCGCCGCCATGGCTACTGATGGCGCTGACTGACACTCCCATGTTTAAATTCACATATAAACCTAATAAAGTAGCTGGGATGATAGCCGCCGTGATAGCTCAGTGGTAGATAATCGAACGCGTTATTCGAAGGTCGTAAGCTCGATTCCTGCTCACGGCAAGTTATCTTTCACCCACTTTTATTTCTTCTTATTTACATTATATTGGTTCTAATACCTTCCCCCATACATTCCATGGCATTATTGTCTGTTAGATCTCATTATATTGTGTCAAAACACGGTAAAACGAGCTCTTAGGTATAAACTTCTTTCTCTTATTCATTATTGAGGGTCTCGTACTGGCAGACTCGAGGCCGTTAGGTTGTATACGAGGAACTATTGGTCCGCTGCCAGCTTGTAAAAAGTTCACGTGCTACGTGACGCCACAAAGGCTAATAAAAGAGTTTTCCACACTCGTCGCCATGGCTACAGACGGCGCTGACGGACACTCCCAAGTTTAAATTCACATATAAACCCAATAAAGAGGCTGGAGGCATAGCCGAAGTGATAGCTCAGTGCTAGAGCATCGAACGCGTTATTCGAAGGTCATAGGTTTGATTCCTGCTCACGGCTAGTTATTTTTTCACCCACTTTTCTTTCATCCTATTTACATTATATTGGTTCTAATAATTTCTCCTATACATTCCTTGGCATTATTGTCTGTTATATCTCACTATTATTGTGTCAAAACACGGTAAAACAAGCCCTTAGGTATACACTCCTTTCCCATATATATATAATTCAAAAAGGTAAAAGCTTCAGATTCTTGGCACGGATTTGTATTAAAAAAACACCACGGGTATAAGAGAGAAGAACGAAGGTCGGTCACCTCATGTCGATTACATATACATGGCGGTCACATTTAGTTGCACGATTTCTGAGAGAAGAAGGTTAATAAGGCGTTTCCCTTCTCATCTCAAGGAATGAATTGCAGATAATTTATTTGTTTAGATACCAGGAAGAAACGTGATCAAGAGAGCAAATGTTTATTTATATGTGGGGCTTAACGTCCCAAAACCACCATATGATTATGAGAGACGCCGTGGTGGAGGGCTCCGAAAATTTCGACCACCTAGGGGTTCTTTAAACATGCACCGAAATCTGAGCCCACGGGCCTACATTTCCGTCTCCATCGGAAATGCAGCCGCCGCAGCCGGGATTGGATACCGCGACCTGCGGGTAAGCAGCCGAGTACCTTAGCCAATAGACCATCGCAGCGGGGCAAAAAGAGCAAATGTTGAAACTGTAATCAACGATGGAGACAAAGGATGGTAAAATGGTTCGAAGAAAACAAAAGTAAAAAAACTGTTCCGTATCGCTTCCACGCGTCGTCTGTTTCTCCGAAGCATTTTTTAATGGAACCAGCCAGTGATTACACAACGTCAATTTCAGTTACCGGCAGCCAACTCAGATCTTACTTCAAAGACCCAAACACCATAAGTTCAAATAAAAAGCTGATGAGGTAAGGATTTCCATAAAAACATTCGGCATTAGTAGCAGAAATGTCATTTGATGCCTATTCGAGTGCTATCGCTCCGTGGAGTAAAATGATGAAGGCCTTGGAAACAGTCAAAGCAGCAGAGAGGCGTTGCAAAGAATTCTCTCTCTCTCTCTATATATATATAAATATATATACATATATATAGTCCAGTAGATCCTCCGTGAGCGGTCACAACGTGGTTTTATTTCGACGTTTCGGCATAGAGTCTGGCCTTCATCAGGATTATATCCTAATGATAAATCATGATGAAGGCCAGACTATAGGCAGAAACGTCGAAATAAAACCACGTTGTGACCGCTCACGGAGGATCTACTGGACTATATGCAACGCTACGGCCACTCAACCACCATGCCTGCCTATATATATATATATATATATATATATATATATATATATATATACATATATATATATATATATATATATATTAGAAAAAAAACTAGCACCAACGACACAGTGGGGCTTGAAACCGGTAGTTAGCGCTTGTCCCTGTCTTTCCGTCTGCTTCTACGTTGTGCGCTTCCATTTCATAATTAGTCTTGAAACCGGGTCTATATATATATATATATATATATATATATATATATATTGTGGTGAAGCCTTCGAACAGTGGGTCGTCCTCTCCAGCGCCTTCTAGTGGGTTGCCCTTTTTAGCAAGAAGAAGAGCAGCTCGTAAAGATAGTCGGTACCCGCATTGACTGTCACTGTCAAGCATCGTCGACAACCGTCCGCCAATAAACGTCTCAACAATTTGGTGGAGAGTGCTGTGCCCTTCTAACACCTTCGGTTAGCATTTGATGCCCCTGGAGCTACGATCCCGCACCGTGCCCTCTACCATGCACCAAGACGCCGCACAGCAAACGCTTCCTCCTGCGCCGACGCCATGTTCCGGTGTTCCCCGCATCCGGGACCCTCCTGTCTTCACCGGCGCGGATGGCACCGACGTCGAGGACTGGCTTGCTATGTACGAACGCGTCAGCGTCCCCAATCATTGGGACGAGGCAGGTAAACTCGGCAACCTGGTTTTCTACCTCGCGGGTGTGGCCGGCATGTGGTACAACAACCACGCATCCAATTTCCCCACTTGGTCCGCTTTTAAAACCGCCGTCGTCGACGTGTTCGGCCGTCCTGCCGTTCGTAAGCTCCAAGCCGAACAGCGGTTACGTGAACGAGCACAGCAGACCGGTGAGTCCTTCACAAGCTACATAGAGGACATCCTTGACTTGTGCAAAAAAGTGGACGCGAGCATGTCAGAGGCCGACAGAATTACCCATGTTCTAAAAGGCATCGCCGACGATGCCTTCACCATGCTCCTGGCCAAGAACCCTCGCACTGTAGCAGAGATCATTACACTTTGCCAAAGTTACGAGGAGCTGCGACGGCAGCGCTCGATGACCCGTCGACCACCCTCACGTGACGCTGATCTCTCGGCCTTGTCAACCCTTCCGGACCACACCGCCCTGCTTGCTGAAATCAAGACATTCGTGCGTGAAGAAGTTGCCCGCCAGGTCTCTTTACTGGCCTTTGCTTCCCCGCACCGTGCTGAACAGTCGTCAAGCACACTTCTGCCTCCCCTCCGCCGAGCCATTCAGCAGGAAATCGCGGAGGTCGTTTCAGAATATCACCAGCCGCCTCCAGTCTCTACACCAGTCAGTTACGCCCAAGTTGTCGCCAGGCCACCCCCACCGATTCCTGTGACTGGCCCTCTTGGTTACACCGAAACCATCGCCAGACCCCAGGCCTTCGGAGAAACTGTGCCGCCTACATATACCGACGTCATCCACGTGCCCCGTGTGCCGCCCACTATGCAGTTATATCAGCAGCCGGCTCGCCCATCGCGTTCTTCGACATGGATGGGACCCACGAACCGATGGCGCACTGCGGACAATCGCCCCATCTGCTTTGCTTGTGGTTGCGTCGGGCACGTAGCACGCTACTGCAATCCTGTGCAGCGACCGCAAGTCGCCTCCAATTTTCCCAGCCAATCGAGCCGCTTCTATGACCAACCGCCACCTACGTCACCGTCGTCCCGCCCCGCTCCATCTACCCGCCGCTCACATTCTCCGCGACGTCGCTCACTGTCGCCGATGCGGCCACGTCCACTAGAGGGTGACCAGGAAAACTAGTCGTCGCAGTCCACGAGGCAAGGGCTGCGACGCTGTCGAACTGCGGAAGCCCTCAGGAAAGACCTTCGAACGTGATAGACGTGCTTGTGGATGGTGTTCGTGCATCTGCCCTTGTAGATACTGGAGCCGCCGTATCCGTGATGGACGCAAAGCTTAGCCGAATACTGCGCAAAGTGACCACGCCACTTTCCGGGCTCTCCCTCCGTACAGCCAGCGCCCAAAGCATTCACCCTACAGCGATGTGTACAGCCCGCCTCATGATTCAGGACGTGATGTATGCCGTTGAATTCATCATAATTCCTTCATGCTCTCACGACGTCATCCTAGGATGGGATTTTCTCTCCCGCCACGACGCCGTCATTCATTGCGCACCAGCAGAAATAGAGCCAACACCATTCTCTTCTTTGACGCCGGCCGACAGTCCATCTACTGCAAGCAAATTACTCGTCAGGGACGACACGCAAGTGCCTGCAAACTCGTCCGCGGCGGTGTCGGTGTACTGTGCCAGTCTTTCAGACACCGCTGCACTCCTCTCACCATTTCATCGTGTTTTCACCAGAAAAAAGGTTTGCTGGTTCCTTTCGCGACCATGCAAGTAACTCGCGGCAGCACCACTATTTTTGTTCTGAACTCATCCCCGTACAGTGTTACGTTGGTGCGAGGGGAATGTCTCGGCAGCGTGGAACCCATCGAAGACGCACAAGTCATGGATCAACCTGATAACACGCACTGCCGAAGTTCCAATACGCTTAGTGCTGTTTCTACATCTGTTTCATCATCCGCTGATGTATTTGGTCCTTCCATTGCCGACAACCTTACGCCGGTCCAGCGCTCCCAGCTTCTGGCCCTGTTGGAAGAATTCCGCTCTTCTTTCGATGTCTCTCAACCTTCTCTCGGCGGTACATCGACTGTTACGCATCGCATTGACACAGGCGCACAACCACCACTACGGCAACGTCCATATCGCGTATCTCCCACAGAACGCCGTGTAATCAACGAGCAAGTGGACGACATGCTACGCCGCGATGTTATTCGACCCTCTAACAGCCCCTGGGCATCTCCTGTCGTTCTCGTCGCGAAGAAGGACGGTTCTGTGCGGTTCTGTGTGGACTACCGACGTCTCAACAAGATCACTCGTAAGGACGTGTACCCACTACCGCGTGTGGATGACGCGATTGACAGCCTGCAAGGAGCCGAATTTTTTTCATCTCTAGATTTGCGCTCAGGGTACTGGCAAGTACCTATGGCTGAAGACGCTCGACCGAAGACCGCTTTCGTCACTCCCGACGGCTTGTACGAATTCAACGTCATGCCGTTTGGGCTGTGCAATGCGCCTGCCACCTTTGAGCGCATGATGGATACCGTCCCGCGTGACCTGAAATGGCACACGTGCCTGTGCTACCTCGATGACGTCGTCGTTTGCGCTCTGGACTTCTCCACGCATCTTCAACGCCTGCGGGATGAATTAACGCGTCTTAGTGACGCCAGCCTGCAACTGAACCTAAAGAAGTGCCGATTTGCAGCTCGGCTGCGGGCAACACTCGGCTACGTCGTGTCCAAGGACGAAATTCTCCCTGATCCAGCCAAGCGTCGGGCCGTGACCGAGTTCTACAAGCCGACAACCGTCAAGGAACTGCACAGTTTTGTAGGACTCTGTTCCTACTTTCGACGCCTCATTCGAAACTTCCCGACTATCACATCGCCGCTGACAAAGCTCCGCGGAAGTAACGGGTTTCTCCATTCGTAGTCATCACAGAAGGACGACGCTTTCACAACGCTCTGTCGTTTGTTGACGTCGCCTCCCATACTCCGCCACTACGACCCTACTGCCCCTACAGAGGTACACACGGACGCCAGTGGTGTCGGTCTCGGCGCTGTCCTTGCGCAGTGCAAACCAGGGTTCCCGGAATATGTCGTGGCGTATGCAAGCCGTACGCGTACAAAAGCCGAGACTAATTACACCGTCACTGAGAAAGAATGTCTGGCAATCGTGTGGGCCCTTACCAAGTTCCGATCTTATTTATATGGTCGCCCATTTGATGTAGTCACCGACCATCACGCACTATGCTGGTTGTCCTCATTGAAAGATCCCTCAGGCCGTCTCGCCCGGTGGGCACTTCGCCTGCAAGACTACGACATCCGCGTGCTGTACCGCAATGGAAGGCAACATGCTGACGCCGACGCCCTGTCGCGCTCTCCCTTGCCTGAAGACAATGTCCACGACTCAGCGTCTCACCTTGCCGTTTCTTCCATTAGCATTCATGCCGTTGCTACTGAACAGCGCAAGGATCAATGAATTGCCTCACTGATAGACTTGCTGACTGATCCATCCACTCCATCCACTCGCGCGTTGCGTCGTCAAGCCCACCATTTCGCCGTTCGCGACGACCTTCTCCACCGACGCAATTACAGCGGTGACGGCCGCCAGTGGCTACTAGTCATACCCCGCAGTCTGCGCTCTGACATATGCGAATTCTTTCGTACTGATCCGCAATGTGCGCACTCCGGCGTATCGAAGACTTACCAGCGCATTCGCCAACGGTACTTTTGGCGCGGCATGTACCGCTATGTGCAGAAATTCATTTGCTCCTGCATAGAATGTCAGTGCCGCAAAACTTCAACGCACCTGTCGCCGGTAGGTCTGCAACCTCTACCTTGCCCTGCCAGGCCATTTGGGCGCGTTGGCATTGATTTGTATGGGCCACTTCCACTAACGTCGGCCGGTAACCGCTGGGCCATTGTTGCTGTGGACCACCTCACGCGATACGCCGAAACTGCCGCTCTCCCCGCGGCTACAGCGAGCGATGTGGCCTCCTTCCTGCTCCAACGATTCATGCTGCGACACGGTCCACCTCAGGAACTGCTCAGTGATCGAGGCCGCGTCTTCCTGTCTGAAGTCGTCGAAGCCATTCTCAAAGAGTGCAACGTTGTTCACCACAAGACTGCTGCTTACCACCCGCAGACGAATGGCCTTACTGAACGCTTCAACCGTACGCTCGGCGACATGCTCTCCAAGTACGTCGCCGCCGATCACACAAATTGGGATTCCATTCTACCCTTCGTCACCTACGCATATAACACCGCCCCTCAGAGCACTACTGGCTTTTCACCTTTCTTTTTATTATATGGAAGGCACCCGTCGCACACCATCGACACTATAATAATACGGAAAGACGGGCTAGTTGGTACTGCTGCATAATTGAAGTTTTTGCGCACACACACAAGGACACAGAAGAAGGGAACACAAGGACCAGCGCAGCGCTGGTCCTTGTGTTCCCTTCTTCTGTGTCCTTGTGTGTGTGCGCAAAAACTTCAATTATGCATCGACACTATACTTCCGTACAAGCCAGATCCGTCAGAGTGGGCGCCTATTTCTGCTACAGCCAAGCTTGCTGAAGAGTGTCGAGAGCTCGCAAGGACCTTTACAGCGCATGATCAAGAGCGGCAAAAAGGCATTCGCGCTGACACCAGCACCACTGCGCCCATGTTCCTCCCTGGAGCGCTCGTCTGGCTCTCGATCCCTACCACTTCAACTGGCCTATCTTCAAAACTATTGCCCAAATACGAAGGCCCCTACCGTGTCGTCGAACGCACTTCCCCTGTAAATTACTTGATCGAACCCATCGAACCATCTTCGGACATGCGCCGTCGAGGGCGCGACATTGTCAACGTGGAGCGCCTCAAAGCCTACCACGACCCACTCATAGTAACCAGCTGCTAGGTCGCCAGGCGGCTCCCTCTTCGTACCCGGGGTAGTTGTGGTGAAGCCTTCGAACAGTGGGTAGTCCTCTCCAGTGCCTTCTAGTGGGTTGCCCTTTTTAGCAAGAAGAAGAGCAGCTCGTGCAGATAGTCGGTACCCGCATTGACTGTCACTGTCAAGCATCGTCGACAACCGTCCGCCAATAAACGTCGCAACAATATATATATATATATATATATATATATATATATATATATATATATATATATATATATATATATATATGTGTGTGTGTGTGTGTGCGTGTGTGTGTGTGTGTGTGTGGATGAAATAGATCATCAGAATTTTTTCCGGCTACCGTAATAAATGTTGTAAACTTCGAGAATAGTGCAGTATAGCAAACAAAACAATAAAATATTTATTTATACCTAACACTAACAGTTTCGGCTGGTGGACCAGCCTTCTTCGGAGGATCTCAGTGAAATGGTACAAGTTCCCGTAGCAGACGGTCACCCTCACAGTTTGAAGACCCTGCAAAACGATAAAAAAAAACGAGACAAACGGGCGAACGAGGTAGCAACAGTCAACAAGAAGCAAAAGAAGGAGAGGAACTAGAAAGGAGCGACGGAGAGCCACCGGAAACGAGCGCGTAATTCTGGCATTGTTACTGGGTATAGGTAAGACGCGCCGCTAGCGGAGGGGACCAAGAAAAACGGAAAAATGTGAAACATGTTGCCGCTTACTCGCATCCCACACATGGAGCGAGTTTAAGTTCACGTGGTTCGGCCGCTGGCCCGCGGCATCGGGCCACACACAAACACACACACAAGAAGCATACGACCCGCTCCAACTTTCGGAAAGTAATGGCCACGTTGGAAAGCTAATGTGCCCTCTCCCCCTCCCTCCACTTGCCCTCTCTGGCAGAAAACTGTACAACCAGTCTTACTGAAAATAAATGAATGGGTATTCTTGTAAAGGATGAACAAACAAAAACGTAAACAAAAATATAAAAATTAAATAATACTAAAAAAGTACTCAGAAATGAAAATAAAGTCTAATAATACTAACACACGCCGTTTGGTTCACATAGCATCGAATTCGTTTAGTTTCACACGCTATATTGACCAACTTACGTGTGCGACTTCACGTATGTATAAATAAATTAATTGAGTAATGCAATTTCTGTGTTTCACGAAACATCGCGGAGGCACGTCAGTCGCCCAGGGCTCTCGTTGATTCCGTGGGTAAGTGATCTGAATTTCTTTATGAAGTATGACTCCCGCTGTTCGCGCTCCCATGTGTTCTGGAAGCCGGATTGTAGGAGTATGACACGCGTTTGAAAGAGTGACCAGGAAGATTGATATGTTTGGAGAACGGCAAATTGGGGAGGCCCTTTACGTCTGTGCTGTGGTTGTTGAAACGCAAACGGAACGCGGTTTCCGTGTGTCCAATATATTCCTGTTTGCATACTTTACAGCGAATTTTGTATACCACATCGGCTGAGTCACAGTTAAGGTCGTCTTTAATTCTGTACACAGTCTGAACAGGAGGCTTCGGCCGTATCTGTTTTCACCATGTGTGTGCACACCCTGCAGCGAGGTTTCCCGCACGGTCTACAGCCCTGATGGTGGTAAGATTTGTGTGTGTTCGCCCTGACCAGTAAGTCTCTCAGGTTTTTATTTCTTCGGTAAACCACCTTGGGCGGAGTCTGAAAAACGGCAGAGAGGCGACTACTCTATTTAAGTATGTTAAAGTGGCGGGTTAGTAGAGAATTCACCCGAGGAGTGGCGGCGCAGTATGTGAGGAATAAATTTGCTCCTGAAGTTATATTATCTTTATTCCCGCCTTTTTATACCATTGTTGACTCTCGGTCCAAAGAGCGAGCGCGCTCAATTGCATTGTCAATTATTTTTTCGGGGTACTTCTGACGCAAGAAGGCTGCTCTCAATTCCTGTGCGTGGGTGTCAAATTGCGTAAATACAGAGCAAATTCTTCTGTATCTCTGGGCTTGAGAGTAAAGAACACCTGTTTTGGAGTGATGGGGGTGACTGCTATGGAAATGCAGATACTGTTGGCGGTCAGTTCGTTTTTTATACAGGGAAGTAGAAATGGTGGTGCCACTGAGTGATACAGTGACATCCAGAAAGTGAACACTCTTCTGCGAATACGTGTGCGTGAATGTTATCGAAGGATGCAGGGAGTTGAAACCGGAAATGAATTTGGAAAGATTATGTTCACTATCGGTCCACACGAAGCATATATCATCGAGGAAGCGTCGGTAAAATATAGGTTTGAATAGAGAATTTTCGAGGAAAAGAATCTCCAAAGAGGTCATGAAAATATTTGCGTAATTTTGGGCCATTTTGGTTCCCATGGCAGTTCCGTTTACTTGCAGATAATGTTTTTGGTCGAATTCAAAGTTATTATGTTTAAGTACAAGATTTAGGAGCACTTCTAAAGCGCTTTCGTCGAATTCACTCGTCGATTTACTTTTTCCATAGGCGGCGACTCTGGCGGCGATTCCTTCGGTGTCGGGAATGTTTGTGTACAGTGATGAGACATCCATGGTGACCAAATAGCACTCTAGAGGTACCACAAGTTTGGAGACTTCTCGAAGGAAGTGGCTGGTATCTTTGATGTGTGATGGGAATGATTGTGGGATGTGCCTAATCAGAGAGTCAATAAAACTAGAGATTTTTTCAGTAGCAGTACCGTTGCTGGAAACTATGGGTCGGCCGGGATTGTTAATCTTGTGAATTTTGGGTAGTAAATAGAAACGCCCGGGAGACGATTTGCCAGGTGACATCATTTTAAGCATAGGGTAAGTTATCTTACCACTTTTACGTAATTATATTAGTGAGGCCTTAATAGTACTTTCATACTCCTCTGTCGGATCACAAGGGAGTTGTTTATGGAAATTTTCATCTGCCAGTTGGCGAAGTCCTTCTTTAATGTAGTCAGTCCTGTCGAGTACAACCACAGCACCACCCTTATCAGCTGGTTTAATAACAATGCTCTGGCTGTCACTTAAACTGCGCAAAGCCTCCCGCTCCTCTTTGGACAGATTGTTGCGAATGGGTCGGTGCTTTTCATATTCCCTGATTATATCACCTTGGACGGCTGAAATGTACATGTCTAGATATTTGTCTCGTTGTTCACCTGGAGTCCAAGATTTATCTGAAAATTGATTTTGTTGCGTGCTGCTTCGATCCTGAAATTATTCTTTTAGACGCATGCTTCTGTCAAAGTTGTCCAAATCTTGGTAAAGTTTAAACTCATCAATTTCGCCAGAGGTGGGGCAGAGGGTTAGACCTTTTGATAACAGCTTTGTTTGCGCAGGTGTCAAAGATTTGCTGGAAAGGTTAACCACATTGGCGACATCGGTGCTCTTCTGTGGAGATTGACGAGAGGTAACAGTTTGATCTGTATACGTTATGGGAGGATTGCTGGCGGAGTATTTTAAAGTCAGCCACGCACCGTCTCGCCTCAATTTCTTGTCCTTCTTGCCCTGAAATGTCAATCTCTTTTTTCCTTCGTATTTGGCCAGCTCTTCTGTTTTCGACTGCGTCAAGCTTGACTGTTTTAGTCGCGCCTTTTCTTCCTCTTTAAGTTCCGCGGCTTTACGTGTACTGTGTTGTATTACGACCTGTGTAAGCCTAATAGATGCATCTGTTAAGATATTGCTCCACTGCCGCTGCTCATTTTTGTTGAAGTTATTCATTGCGGGTTGCAGTTGAACAGTGAGACCCTTTGGTGCAAATCCCGATGAAATATATGCTTTAGGGTTTGAAGCATGCATTTCAAACCTCACGTGCTTATCAACATTCTTTCTTAAGGCCATGAAATCGCGAGACCAACATGTGCTGGAGCGGGCCGTACCTGACGGGTTGTTGAGTCAGTCCCTGCGTGGAGGAGAAGCACTGTCACCGGAAGCCTCTGGGTGGCCCCGAGTCGTGTTGTAGGGGCTCTTGCTTCTTGATCTATGAGGAGCACCACTCGGCGCTCGTGGTGATGATCGTCGGCACGGGATCCCGCTTGCTTCGAGGATGCTAGGGTTCTCACTCCGGGAATGACAATGTTCTCTCGGTGGGCCCGGCAGACCTAATGGTGCATGGTCAAGCCAGGTTGACGGCGACCTCACCATATTTCGCAGAAGCGCCGATCTCAGGTGGCTGGCGATGAGGGCAACACGCTCAAAACTTGGGTGTGTACCACCGGCCGCCAGAACCCAGCCAGGCGGAAGCCATTCCAAGGCGTGATTGATGTAGAAGAGAGTTCCGCTTCGACGACAGTGCAATCGAAGGAGGTGGTTGAAGTGGCCCACTTCTCTGTTGAACCATACGACGAAGCGCCGGTTGAGGCACGCGCGCCTGCGGTCTGGGGCCCTCGGTAGGACCAATGTGGTGAAGATCTTCTTAATCTCCGGCCGCTGCTCCATGATTCGGCTCACCATGTCCTTGTATTTTTGAAACACTACAGTGGCTGAGGAGGAGGCTATGTCATTCGTACCCACATGTAACCGGCCCTTCGTCACGTCAACCGACCACGTCAACCGGCCCTTCGTCGTACGGTTCAACAGAGAAGCGGGCCACTTCAACCACCTCCTTCGATTGCACTGTCGTCGAAGCGGGACTCTCTTCTTCTACATTGATCACGCCTTGGAATGGCTTCCGCCTGGCCGGGTTCGGGCGGCCCATGGTATACACCCAAGTTTTGAGGGTGTTGCCCTCATCGCCAGCCACCTGAGATCGCTGCTTCTGCAAAATATGGTGAGGTCGCCGTCAACTTGGCTTGACCATGCACCATTAGGTCTGCTGGGCCCACCGAGAGAACATTGTCATTCCCGGAGTGAGAACCCCAGCATCCTCGAAGCAAGCGGAATCCCGTGCCGACGATCATCACCACGAGCGCAGAGTGGTGCTCCTCATAGATCAAGAAGCAAGAACCCCTACAACACGACTCGGGGCCACCCAGAGGCTTCCGGTGACAGTGTTTCTCCCCCACGACGGGACTGACTCAACAACCCGTCAGGTACGGCCCGCTCCAGCACATGTTGGTCTCGCGATTTCATGGCCTTAAAAAGAATGTTGATAAGCGCGTGAGGTTTGAAATGCATGCTTCAAACCTTAAAACATATATTTCATCGGGATTCACACCAAAGGGTCTCACTGTTCAACTGCAACCCGCAATGAATAACTTCAACAAAAATGAGCAGCGGCAGTGGAGCAATATCTTAAAAGATGCATCTATTAGGCTTACACAGGTCGTAAAACAACACAGTACACGTAAGGCCGCGGAACTTGAAGAGGAAGAAAAGGCGTGACTAAAACAGTCAAGCTTGACGCAGTCAGAAACAGAAGAGCTTGCCAAATACGAAGGAAAAAAAGAGATTAAAATTTCAGGGCAAGAAGGACAAGAAATTGAGGCGCGACGGTGCGTGGCCGACTTTAAATTAATTAATTTATTTATACATACGTGAAGTCGCACACGTAAGTTGGTCAATATAGCGCGTGAAACTAAACGAATTCGATGCTATGTGAACCAAACGGCGTTTGTTAGTATATTAGACTTTATTTTCATTTCTGAGTACTTTTTTAGTATTATATAATTTTTATTTTTTTGTTTACGTTTTTGTTTGTTCATCTTTTACAAGAATACCCATTCATTTATTTTCAGTATGACTGGTTGTACAGTTTTCTGCAAGAGAGGGCAAGTGGAGGGAGGGGGAGAGGGCACATACGCTTTCCAACGTGGCCATTATTTTCCGAAAGCTGGAGCGGGTCGTATGCTTCTTGTGTGTGCGTGCGTGCGTGCGTGCGTGCGTGTGTGTGTGTGTGTGTGTGTGTGCGTGTGTGTGTGTGTGCGTGTGTGTGTGGTGTGTGTGTGTGTGTGTGTGTGGTGTGTGTGTGGTGTGTGTGTGTGTGTGTGTGTGCGTGTGTGTGTGGTGTGTGTGTGTGTGTGTGTGTGTGTGTGTGTGTGTGTGTGGTGTGTGTGTGTGTGTGTGTGGCCCGATGCCGCGGGCCAGCCGCCGAACCACGTGAACTTAAACTCGATCCATGTGTGGGATGCGAGTAAGCGGCAACTTGTTTCACATTTTTCCGTTTTTCTTTTCCCAGCTTGTGATTTCGTGCTCGTGGGTCTCAAACCAGATGCGAGGAGTCTTGTCAAGATAGCAAATGACATTCGCAAGCATAACGGTTGGGTCCTAGCAGTATTGCTTGCTGACGCGCTCGTACATGCTAAGCCACTTGTCCACAATCGCGTTGTCCTCTCCAGTAAAAGTACTAGGATCATGGGGTTGGGTTAGGGTGACGTACCTGGTTGCTGTCGTTGCTGAGGTTGGTGGCGAAGCTGTATTCTCACCCGGAGTCATGGTAGCAGACCTAAGGAGGCGTCAGCTGCGTAGCTCCGTTGTCAGAAGAGTACCCAGCACCTCCACCAAAATGTTACGTGGAAAATAACAGTTGTCAGTCTGCAGCCACAACGCAGCTCACCGACAACGTCCACTTCTTCATTATCAGTCTGAGGCATCTTTCTTGGGTATGCCTCACTATGCCCTCTTTCAGTCAGACGAAATCACGTAACAATATTCGCGTACATTCACGCTGCTAAGCTAGCGTTAGCTGCACGGACAAGAAATAATGATGATAGCAATACAGGCTCCCTCCTCTAGAACTTTGCGCGATTTTAAGTACACGGAAAAGACATGAAACACAATACGTAAAGTGTCCCTTTTGGAAGTCCAGGTTGTCAACGTGAAGGGACCATTGGGAACCAGTGAGTCTCTGGTGGGGGACACTAGAAAAAACGCTGCGGTTGAAGAAGAAGACGTCGGGGCGTGTTGGCAGTGCACAAGTGGTTCCCACGTCTAAACGGCGTCACTCCATTTTTCCTATGTCGTGTGACGCGCTTTACATAGGACAGACTGGTAGGTGTGTTAATTAATGACCGCTTGCACGAGATCGTTACATTGTAAAAAAGTTTTCTTTTGATGGTATCCTGACTATGCATTGTAAGACGTGTGAACACACTCCATTCTTTGACAAGTCTGTCATCTTGGGCTGCAGTCGTAATCAGTTGACGCGATAAATTATTGAAGCGAACGCTATCGCAAATTGTGCAAAGCTGCGTGTGAGTACGCCATCTGTGGCCTTGTCTGAACAAAAAAACTCAATTTTCCGGAATATGTGCTGTGAATTGTTGATATAGGATTGTGAATTTGAGATAAGATTACAACTATAGGTTTTTTTGGTAACGTGTGCTGCACCACACGTTTGCGGTTTTCTCATGCGTGTGGCATCACATGTGTTGAGCTATAGAGTGTGCTGTAATGTTACGCAATAAACAAAATTTGAAAGTTAGCGCTCACACTGTCATCTGTTTTTCCCCTTATTGACCGTATAGCATTCAGGCCCAAAGTGAGCTGCGCTGAAGCTGTATTACTTTATCATGTACCAACACGCTCAATGAGCAGTACTCTTCAAGTGAGAGTCGTTAGCACTTTCTTTTGTGCTTGCCGCCTTCGGGAAGCTAGGAAGTGAATTTCAATTTTTTTATATTTGCAATCAGTGTTGCAGTTCTTTTTAGTGGCTAATGGGCATTCTGAGTACCTTCGACGAGCTTCAAATTTGGCCTGATATTCTTAATATCATGAAAGTGGTGCGAAAGTGGAGCTCTTATGAAAGTGGTGCGATGGAAAGGCTTAAGAGAAGCGAAGCTGCGGTGTTTTCATCTGTTCCTTCACGGCAGCTTCATAGTCAAGTGTCCGCACTAAGTTGCCCGAATGTCAGCCCCACCTTATCCATCTTTCCGTGAAAGTCCGCTGGTCTAAAAGTTATTAGATATGGAGAACTTGCATGGTAAAGGTACGCGGCGACAGTTATTCGGCACGATTGCATGTGCGTTTGAAGACAATATTTTTTTTTCGTTTCACTGAGCAGCAACCACACAAGGTGCATATAATGATACGTACGCGCGTACATGCTAAGCAGTTAGGACGACGAGGTTTCACTTGATCCCAGTATTATGCATATAATTATCGCCTTCGCTCGTCCCCACAAAACTTCAGATCATTAGTGAATAAAAGAAGTAAATAGCATAGGTTATCAATCTTAATAGCCTTTGTAAAAACATTCCCAAGAATCTACGCAACGTGGCAATGCATGTCATGCGAAGCATGCGGATAAAAGGGGACTGTGGTGCAATTGTTATGGTGAGCGAAACGTTACGAAATTACGCTAGACATATGCGAAAATACTATACGCCCAGACGTGTATGCTGAACAGTCGCATATGTTTCGTATAAACAGTTCTTGAGAGTTGCGTAACAATGCCACGGGCATTGTGAGTTTAGCAATACCAAAAGTTGTAAGCTGAAATTTAGTGCTTGTACTAGCGAAGATGGTAGTCCTGGTTTGTGCTACGGCACTTAACAAGCTTGGTAAAGTTTGTAAAAAATTGGACTACAAAATTTCTAATGGAAAGTTCTAATGTTAACAGATGCAAAATAAAGCACAAAACAAAGTTTGTTTTATGCATATTATCGGTTGTATATTCTTTACCCTTGTCGTGTGGGAAGGCTGCACGTGAAAAAACCCCAGGTGATCGAAATTTTTGGAGCCCTCCACTACGGCGTCTCATAATCATATGGCGGTTTTGGGACCTTAAACCCCACATATCAAATCAATTGTGCGAAAAATTTACATGGCCATACTGGTCGGTGCCTGAACACCAGGCTGTCATAAGATGAGAGATCTTTAGCAAAAAATAAATATTCCCACCTGAACAACACTGTTTTCAGTATGGCTGCGTGCCAATATTTGGTGACACCACAGAGATTTTTCGTCACGGAGAGCCACTTACCAGGGAAATAGTAGAAGCATTTAACACAAAAAACACTGCTTCGTTAGCCAATGATCGGTTTCATTGAGTCGTCAGTAAACCACCTTCCTAGAAAGGCTTTATTTAAAAGTACGTACAATTACGTTCAAAATACGCACGAACACAATTGTAACACTGGTTCCTGTGGCCGACTTCTGTGTTCAGCACGTGATAGTTGTACTTGAATGCCTTGCACCTTACTCTCAATCGTTTTTTATTTTTTTTTGTTTTTTACTTCTTTAAATCGTATGGAACACATGCTTCGTTTTATCGCTTGAGTTTGCGTTTGCGCATTCTGTGTTTCTAGGGTAAAACCGTGTGCATAGTTAAATGGCCACTCGCCACCCCGCGTTTAAAGAAGAGGGGGTGATTTTCTCCTCTCCTTCATACACACGCTGCATCCTCCACGCCCCTTGGTTCATGAATGCACGTGAAAGATGTCAGCACCAAGCACTAGAGCCTATGAGCATTTCGCGCTTCTCAACTGCACGCCGTTGTCGCCACTTGCGCAGTTGTAAATACAAAAAATGGTTTTTGATCGGATGTTTGTGCACAATATTTATGCGAGACAACGAAGAACGGATGGGCGGCTGCATGGAAAAGCAGTGCAGGAGACAAAGAAGATTTGATATTTTGCGTATATCGACGAATCGAGAGCCCAGTAGACGTGACGGGAACTACTGTCTACGTCACAGTAGTGTGTCAAGAAGGACGAGAAATATGATTGATTGACATGTGGGGTTTAACGTCCCAAAACCACTATATGATTATGAGAGACGCCGTAGTGGAGGGCTCCGGAAATTTAGACCACCTGGGGTTCTTTAACGTGCACCCAAATCTGAGCACACGGGCCTACAACATTTCCGCCTCCATCGAAAATGCAGCCGCCGCAGCCGGGATTCGAACCCGCGCCCTGCGGGTCAGCAGCCGAGTACCTTAGCCACTAGACCACCACGGCGGGGCGAGGACGAGAAATATAAGCAAAAAATATTGCGCTACTTTTTGTATTTTCGGAGCCTGGTGAGTGGCCCTTTAAGTTTATTTTCACATGTACCACGATATTTAATTGTTCAGTGCTCAAAATGTAATATAGGATACGTTTTCACTGCCTGTTATTTTTCTTCTGTGTCGCTGGGCGTCAGCATGAGCCCAAATACAGGGTGTCCCACGTAACTTTAGGCTAAGTTTAAAAATATGCCGGAACACGTAATCTCGACGCGACCAAATACATGTTTCTCATCGTGGCCATAAGTTAGCCGGACTGCTTTTTGTGTTCTCAAATATTGTTCAAATATATATGTTTAATAACTAAATTTTCAAGAAATGAAGATGGATAAAAAATTTCAATGAGAAAGATGCATATCGCTTTTGCAGAACGTCCGATTAGACAGTTTTGAATGTTATATTTGTCAGGTATTACTTTTTTTTCTGGTAATTACAAATGTCCGTGAATTACAAGATATACCACGTGACCAACCCGCCCGTGCGGCAGTGTGCGCAATAATTATAGAGCTCCCTATACCATTGCGCGTACGAATGACCATAGCACTCGCCCCATTATGCTGTCTCAGCAGGGCCGCAATGATGGTGGTGGCTTTACGATGAATACGTTTTGCTATCGGCCACAAAAACGATAACCGCTGTTAAGGCTTATCGCTGTCATGAACCGTTGCGAGGTAAGCTTGTCGTTCGTACGCGGAACGTTAGGGAGCACTAGAATCATCGTTCGCACCAACGCGCGAGCGGGTTTGTCACGCGGTACTTTTTTGTATTTCACGGGCATTTGCAATTAGCAGAAGAACGCTAATACTTAACAAATATAAAGTTCACAACTGTCTAATCGAACGTTTTGCAAATCAATCTACAACTTCTTCATGGAAACTTTTTATTTATCTTCGTTTGTTGAAAAGTTAGTTGATTAAAATTATCTAATAAAACAATACTTGCGAACACAAAAAATAGTCGAACTAACTGCAGGAAACGGTGAGCAACATGCATTTAGTCGCGCGTACTTACGTGTTCCGGCATTATTTGAAACTCTGGATAAAGTTACGTGGGACACCCTGTATATGAAGCTTTTTTCTGAAATAAACTTTGTTGCGAGTGTAGCGAGTGGGGTGTTCTTCTTATTCCTCTTGTCTATGTTAAAAACTGCGCTACTTAACCTAACGGTAAAATGATCTTCTACCATATAGCCCAGTTATACACCTTATTGGAGGTATTCCCCTGACTCTGCGGCTGGCCCGATGCACAAGTGTGTTGACTGCCAGAGGGCTTTTAGAGCGACTTTCTGGAAGAGTGTGCAGCATCCGTGAGGGCTACCCAGCACCTCCGCCAATCGTCACGTCCTTTTAGAAGTCCATGTGAGATTTATTTCACGTAGGGGTAGAGCAGCAGGACTCTTGCCAGACGCGTCGCTTGGCCGTGCACTCGAGAGACGGATAGCACATGTACTTCTTTTGTGTCCTGTGCCTCTGCAAGAGCATGTCACCCACTATATACTATGGCTGGAATTTTCATTACAGTACATATGTAAAGTTTATACAATGAAATGGCCAGCACTCTAATCTCAATGAACTTGTCACAACATTACGCTTACACTGGTTCTTTTTCCAAAGGACTTCCGAGAACTAGCGTGGCTCTGTGCTATGATTACTTTATTGTCACGCAGAATGTTCGGGTTCGACTCCTGCTAGAACAATATTACATACATCCATTGTATTTGTCGGGTCAACGCTGCTGATATCGGGTTTTTTTAACGCCGTCGCGTTTAAATTACCAATGTCTACTCGAGCCGTTCTTCGGTATAGATTTAAACTGCGAAACACCTGCGGCGCATACCGCAGCCAGCGGTATACGCGTATGTGCCATACGTGTCGAGAGGAAAATGTTTGACATCGTACGAGACGTGCTTTCACACCACTTATGTCATGACTATACATTTATAATCGTCAAACATCCTCATCTACCACACTAATTTTGGGTCGACCCCAAGTTAAGGAGCTCATTTCTCGATGAGAGCTCGCAGACGTAGGCGGCTAGATAAATAGATATGTAAATAGAGATGCTTAAAGTGTCTGCAGTGTGCAAAAAATTATTCGCCATTAAGAAGTGTGATTTGTATTTACGATCTGTCAATAGGCTGTGCAATGCTATCTTTCCAGAGCCTATGAAAACTTCCAAAATTACACAAAAGGACGTCATCACCCTGAAAGAGGAAGAGAATACCTCAATTCAGGTATAAATCTTAGGGTTGGCATTATTGTTTTATAGGCAAGAATCCATTCGAAACCAATTACAAAGGTAGTAAAGAGAAGTGTGTAAATGAAATATATAAAGCTATATAACTATGGGCAGTCCATCGTACCCACGACGTGGCGTAGAGGCTACTGGTCTATAGGGTGTCAAACAGGCGACTCGCAGATGCCTGTGCTCGTGCCACATTTTTTTCTCACTCTTGACCCCCCCCCCCCCCAGAGAAAAAACGGGGTGAAAATTGTTCTGTATATAATAACTTGGTACTATCTATCTATCTGAGTTCGTGACCTAAGAATACACATGACCGATCTCATTGCTTTCGTGCGGCACCTCATGTGATCACTATGTGTTGAGGCACACCGTGAAACAAGAACTACATTTCTGAATCGGAGTCCTTATTTAGATCATCAACGCGATCAGAATCAACATGTTGGAATCGTGCCGCCGAATATCCTTCAGATGTGACCTATACACGAGAAATAGGGCCGTTTTTTTTTCTACAGAGAAACCTGTTATGAGATGAAAACTCGAGTCACGCTCACGCGCAGCGCCGTAGTTGTCCGCCCCCGTCGCCAGTGTCCGTAACCACTGTCGCACGAAATGAGAAACAAAACCTAGTATAAAGAACACAGGGGGGCCTCGAACCCGGGTTCGCTGCGCGCCAGTTCAGTTCTCTACCACTTACCACGCTTGGGAGTCTTTCGCAAACTAGCCTTAGGCAGGCTTGATGTCGGGAAAGAAATCGCGTTAATATGAGTAATGAAGCGTTTTACAACAGCAAAATAACAACCAGGCATCACAAAATGCGAATAGCGCAACGAGTGAGTCGTCCAATGCTCTAACCCATTATAAAAGGTTGTTCTTGATCATTTATTAACTGTCACGCATACCCACTTCAGGCATAAATCTTTATCGTCGTCAGCCACTGCATGAAAATTTTTCACAAAATTCCTTGCAGGTGTCTATCGGATACCACGCTTCTAAAGATAACAAAGGATAGCATAGCGAATACCAGCCAACTACCCAGGAATTATTATTATGATGCCGTAGTGGGTACGCAGCCAGTGTGCTTGCAGCAGTTACCTACACAGCGTTTAAAAAAAGCTCTAAAAGGCCGTTCTTCTAGCTTTCCCTGTGACTGTGTAGTGCATTCCGCGCAGGCCAGGCGTTTTTTCAAATGGTGCTGTTCGGTGACAATTTCTGCAGATATTTCCGTTCCCCTTCGCCGTTTCCACCTCCTTCCTTGTCCCGGCGCTTGCGGGACTGAATGTTGCCAGCGCGGCCCGCTGGCGTATACGTGAGAGACCCCGGCTATCGCCCTGTCAGTCGCGACGTGGTAGCGGCCTGGTACTACAGCTAGTTCACGCCCTGAAGAACATGAATAAAGTCTTTTCTACATTGCATTTTACCAATATTACAAAACACCACAGTCAATATTATTGACGAGATAACAACATTTTTTAGAAAAGGTGTTTTTTTACTTCATTGCTGCAAAGCGATACACAACTGCGCGATTCATAACTTCATCAACTACTGACTGGAATAACTCTATTGTGTATTGGGCCCATCCCACTACGTGTCATCAAACGTAGATAGAAGAAAGGGAAAAAAACGGGCTAACACATACACAGCAAAATATGAGCGCATAAAATTTAAAAAAGATATAACTAAGTGAATGAAGGAAATAATTTAATAATAAAATAAACTGTCGCTTAAATTTATGGACACAGAAAATAAGTCAAGGCACCCGATTCGCGACGGATATAACGGAAATCTACGAGAAGCAAACGAACATTCTCATCTAAATGTCCCCCACGTGTTGCACTTGAGTCTTGAAGCGGGGGATGCTCTGGGTACGTCACCCAGAGTTTCGTAAGGTGGGCAGCTTCACATTCAACTTCCCAGGAAGAAAGCCTCGTGGTCCGCTAGCTCTGAACGAGGAACGTCTTCCGTGGCTGCAGCAACTACACTGTGGGGATGTTCTGTCCCGCGGAGTTCTATAGGGTGGCGGAAGGAACCCATGGAGCCGTTCCCCCCCCCCCCCCCTTTGGCTTCGGCCATGTTGTAGTGTCCGGAGCCAAAGTACCTTTGCCCTTTGTTCAGTCGTTTCTAGAAGAGGTGAGATCTTCCGGGCCTCATGTTTTCTGGGTATTTAGACTTGAATTTTGCCTCTTTTTTTTCAGCTCTACTTTCCGTGGTGAAAGCTGCGCTGCAAGTAGTTGGACAAGAGAAAAACTGCCATCACATGCAGGCGCACCAGGGCCACATTCTTCAGAGAGACTAGCCGTAAGAAGCTCCAAAGTGATTTTTGACAGGAACCTGTGCCGCATGGAAATTTACACGAGGAGCAAGCAGACGTTGACCGCTCTCTCCGTTCCCGAGATGTCATGGTTCACTTGGTCTTAGTTGAGGATGAACTGATGGTAATGAAACGTCAAACGGAGCTGGTTGACTGACAGGCACTGGCTGGGATAGTTCCCAACGAGGTAAGCCGTATACTCCAGCAGGCGGTAACTCCACAATCGAACATCTGAGACGTTGTTGAAACGTCGCTCGTGCCCGTTTGTGATAATGAGTATTGTCAATGGAATATTTTGTCCATTTCCAGGATAGCCGAAATGATATTTTGGATCTGTAGAATACGGTCGGGTCAGACACAGCATCAAGCATAGTTCGGGTTACGCCAGCGTCCCGGGTGTCCGTGCTTCGGAAATCTGATGAAATAGCGGACTCTGAATTGGGAGCCAGGCGTCTGACGGAGCTGCAACAGGCGTTCTTGCTTGCGCGTGCCAGGCCCCTGCAGGGCGCTTGCTCGAGCACAGCGCGTATGCTTCTTCTGTTTAATCTACAAATGTCACTTTCGATTTGTGAATAAAATGTTGTGGGAAAACACTGGTCACTACTGCGCATGAGGCCAGAAACAGTTCCTTCATGAAGAAGACCTCAACACCACAGATTCCGCATTTAAATAGCGCTCATTCAAATATTTTACATTTCACCGAAGATATCTCTATAGAAAGTATTCATTTTTAAAATTCGTTTGTTAAAGTTTTACTATTGCTCCCAACGAAAACGATTACACGGAAAAATACAAATCTACAAAACAATCTTTTTTTTGTAAAAAACGAAAAATTATTCTCTCTTCTAGGATTTATATAAATGAAAAGTGGGCTATATTGACACACGCGACAGAACGATATACATTTCAAATTGGCTGACTTCTGTAGCTAATACAAAATGTACTTTTTCTTCTTTTCTATATTTCAGTGATAGCTGCGGGTGGATGTCTACCTTTTCATGTGTAAAACTTCAACATTGCTCACAGAGTTCTCGTGGAAAAATTTACTCGGCTAGGGTTGGTGTCAAAAGCTGGTGTCGGTGACCCATAAAAAATGGGCGAAATTCTCTTCGGACAAATTTTTGTATCCGTGCATGAAGCTGCTCCGATGTCAGTAACACCACTTAAGTATTTTTATTAGCCTATACTACTAGCTACATACCAATCGAAAACAAATTGGGTTAAGGACTTCTTAACTAATCGTTCACAATATGTCCTGTATGACCAAGTACCATCAGAAAACTTGCCTGTTACGTCCGGAGTACCACAAGGCTCCGTTTCGGGGCCTTTGTTATTTCTTGTTTTTATTAACGACATCACAGACAGTATCTCTTGCACCATTAGGCTTTTCGCCGACGACTGCATTATTTACAAAGAAATTAACAGTCATTCAGATCACCTTGCACTAAGCGATTCTTTACACCATCTTTCCAACTGGTGCGACATGTGGCAAATGTCGATTAACCCCAAAAAAACAGTGTGCAAGACGATAACCCGAAAAAAAGAAGCTATCCAGTATGACTACAGCATTAAAGGCACCAGGCTTGAAAAAGTGAATGCGCACAAATATTTAGGCGTCACGATAACGTCAAGCCTCAGATGGGATGCGCACATTTCTAACATTACTTCGGTTGCTCTGCGCAAGCTCTTTTATCTTCGCAGATGCCTTCGGTTGGCCCCTCACTCAACCAAGCTTTTAGCTTTTACTACTTACGTAAGACCGGTATTAGAATATGCTAACACACTATGGTTTCCTTATACAGTCACTAACATTCAAAAGCTCGAAAATGTACAGAGGAAGGCAGCAAGATTCATCTGCAACAAATATAAGCGCACTGATTCTCCTACAAATATGTTAGCCAGCTCTGACCTCCAAACACTTGCGATTCGAGCAAAACAAGCGCGCCCTAAATTTCTTTTTCAGCTACTTCACAACCATTATAAAATTGACCCATCAGTGTACATCCGTCCGTCAGACTCCCGCGTTATTAGGCACAAACATTCACACACACTGAAAGAGTACTCTTACCGCAATGACACGTTCAAGCACTCCTTTTTTTCACTTGCCATAAGAGAATGGAACTGTTTGGATTCCTCCATAACTAGTGCGAAATCGGTATCCGACTTTGCACTAAAATTAGAAAATATGTTCTCTTAATGCGGCAATACTCGCATTACCAGAAGCATTGCGCCACCAGTGAAAGCGTATTAGTGGAGTGTACAAGTGTTAACTGGAGTGTTTGGAAGTTTGCTATTTGTTTGCCTGTGTACCACTGCGCTTCATGCGAAATTTCTCTTCTTTTTGGTGATGGTTTCTTTGTCTTTGCAGATGTAAACACTTTGTATATTTTTCGCTCTTATACTTTATGACGACTGTCATTTCACTACATTCCTGTTTCTATTTTCTGCGCTGTTAATGTACCACCTGCATGTACAATCTGTACGCCCACCTGCTATGGTCTCGAAATGAGACTGGCAGTATTGAAAATAAATAAATAAAGCTTGGCTCATTTGGTGCCTGGTGTCAACGCGGAATTATTTTTGAATTTGGGCTTGTATGACGGGCAAAACGCTGCAAAACGCATCGAAATGCCTTAGAGAGTGTTTATTATTCATCACATCTCGGATTACTCTCGTGAATTGTGAGCATTTCATTATTGGAAAGTAAATCGTGACCTTTTTACGGCGTCGTTCATCACTCTGACCAGCCCAAAGTTCAACGCGTAATGCTCCCTGACGTTCTGGGCTTCGAGGCAGTCCTGCAGCTACTCTGCCCATTTTCACATGACCATACAGGGCAGTGGCGAGCTTTGGCCTGGACGAAGCAGCCATGCCGCCATGTCGCTACAAGCGCCTCAGTATTTAGAAGGAGCCCACACCGGTGATTTCAAAGACACAATGTGGCAAAAAGGTCATGCGATCCGAATTCCGCTATGGTGTTATGCCAACTATCGGAATATAGCCGCAATCTACCTTGTGAGCCAAATCTGCTGCGTGGCGGCCCTTTGAAAAGCGCGAGCACAGTGAAGGGTTTAAGGAAAGGGCACTTGAGAAAGCGGCGTCTTCGCGCTACGCTGATAAACTCTCCTTGCTACGCACGACTGCCTTAGTAGAGTTGTTCACAGTAGCGCTTGATTTCCGTCGTTTGTATTTTTCCATCAAGCATGGGAGGTAGTTCGCGAGTCCTTTAGGAAATATAAAATAAACACCCTGAAAAGAACAAGAATATTGCCTTATCGCTTTCGTTTGTTTAATGCTGCTTTTTTACCGCTGTATTTTTTTCTGCACATTTATGAGGTACTCTGCATTGTCGTGCGGTTAGTCGCAGAGAAGATTTTTTGACTATGTATACACTGGTATCTAAAAGCGAACTAAGTAACTCGAGATTTCTGCTTTTTTGTGTGTGTTCAAATGAAAGCCCATATCTCTCTGAGAGGGATAATATTTACTCAGTCGTAGAGCTCAACCAAAGCCGCGAATGAAGCGGAAGGGACACGTGCCAAACGGCGAATGAAAAGATTAAGCGTTATCTCTGCCATTGCAAGAAGCGGCATAGTTTGCCAAGCCATGCGTAATTACATCTGCTAACCACAAACATTACTTTGTTTATATGTCCTTTAAATTTTACAGTGGAGTTGGGCATCCTACAATAAAGATATGACGATCGAAAATCAAAACCAACTATTCGTAATGAAGCAGTAATACTCAGCATTCAACTAATTCCACCCGTGAACCTTTTTTTATATCACTACAAGAGAGAGTGAAATAAGATTTATGGGGCAGACTGTGCGATAGAAGTTCCTGCAGCGTGGATGAGTGCTCAGTCCTTAGCACACGGTACTTATATTGTCAATTTAAATTATTAAAGTTGCTTTCTTTTCAAGCAAGCTCCAATAAAATTATTAGTTTAATGATCGGTTTCCTTCATGCTTCCTTCGCGCATTATATTAATTTGCGAATAGTCGTACAAGGTTCGTGGGGAATCCACGTTAGTGTGCTCGTGCCTTCTTATAATGCGATAATTGTCTTTATCAGCCACGGCACAGCAACAAATTTTTTGAACTCCTTCAGCCTAATTTCATGGTATTGCATATCAAAACTCTATAATTTTAAAATCATTAACAGAACAATTATTTATATTTTCTTCATCTAAACTCTGAATTTTTTTCATTATATTAACTGCCGGTTCCAATGGCCCTGTAGCGGGTACGAGCCACTTGTAAAAGGTCAAGCAGGCAAACAAGTGACCGTCACCTGTCCCCGGCAGCAGACATGGAATGCTCGCATACGACAGAAACTGCCGAGTGGGCTGAAAAGCTTCCCCGTGTGCTGAGCAAGCGCAGGATCCCCGTCTTCATCTTCGCCTTCATCGGAGTCCTGACTGTGGCCGGCGCTTGCTTGGCTGCCGTCACGGCCGTCGTCCTTTACAGGTCAGCCAACGCACACCCAAGTCGTACGGCACGAAATCCGCGGTTGCGTATAATTAACTGCTTGGACAGCAGGATTAAGCCGTAGAACAAACATCGCGCACCGGCCAAGCGAGGAAAATTTCCGGATCTCCTGCTTACCGAGCTCATTTCTGAAAAAAGGCGTGGGTTGCAGCGCTTTTTTCCCTTTTTCTATTCGTTTTTACCTTTGTTCTCTAAATATACAAGCGGCCTCAGTTCAACTTTTACACCCATAAAGTGTCTGCAGACATATTGGGCTGCCCCTCTTAATAAAGTGTGTCAGCTCTTCTAAATTTCAATCTTCGCCACGAAGGTAACACCGAGATGCGCTCTATAATTTCGGGAGAAGTGCTGAGCCAGATACTGCGTTGGATTTAGCAGGACTTACGCCCCTGCGACGTGTCTGTTTCTGTTGCCGAGGTACCTTGTTTCTGGCGAAGAAAGGGCATCGTCCACTTCAGGGCACACCATTTGTTGTTGTCGAAATCGATACACCATTTTCTTTCTTTTTCTTCAGTCTTGGTTAGCCACGAACAACCGTGTCAAATTCTGTATTTAAGGGGTTTTCCACAAAAGAAACCAGACAAAAACTGCACAAAACCTACGTTAACTAGAACTAAATTGACAAACTGGAGGCCCTTTCTTGTATACGGCAACATGGCGGCCTCTTGGTCAATGTCTCCATTTAGAAACTATAGCGCATTGTCCAAGCTTCTTCTTGAGTTAGCGTACCAGAGATGTTTATATGATTGCACCTGGCGAAGAACTTTTTGTGGCAGCACAGCGAAAGCCAAGTTGGCGGAGCTTCCGTTAGTATGCTACCTACCACAAGTAGCCACAAGGTTTTTCGCTGGCAATTTCAATTTTACAAGTGTCCTCAGCACTCGAGCAGTCCTTTGTTAATTGCTAAAGTGCGTATTATACCACAGCACTTCACACCGGTTTTCACATGAGGTTACTCAGTTTGGCGATAATATTCGAATTATCGCCAGTGTAAATATATACAATGGAAAGAATTTTTTAAAAATCAAGCGTAACTATTCATGTAATTTACGAGCGGCCCGCTCAATCAAGTGCAAATTTAGTTTTCAGTGGACCTTTTATACCAAACACATAACTTAAATGTTCCCATTGCACTCTCGGCCGTGCGCTGTTCAACTAAAGAGTACAATAGACGGCAGTACCATTCTATGGCAAGCGTTACAGTATTATGTATTGTGGTAAAGCTTAAGAGAACTTTTTATTTAAAAATAAGTATAATAATATTTACAAATAACACTTACCACCCAAGAGTTTAGAGAACCAAACCTTGGGCGTGAGAGAAGTAAGCCATTTAAAAACTTCCATGGCATACAGGGCGAGTGTTGAACCACGGGCTGTTCAGTTTTGGCGATACACCAACTTCTCGCGTAATGGTGAGGGGACTCTACGACGTCTAAGGCCAGCAGCACTGTTTCCACATAACAAACGCGCTGTTCTCTCACGATGGTGGAAACGTAGTGATTGACATTCAACATTGACGTGTCGGGTTCGACAGCGGGTGAAGTTTTCTAAAATTGCGTTGTGTTTCCAATGTGGAAAGTTATCATTGCGAAATGCCATGCACGCGTTCTGACCGTAGGCGCTGACGAATTTAACGGTAGACAGGAAGTCTCACCAAAGCGTTCATATTTGTGCTAATGCACAACCAAGGATACCGACACTGTGTAGCCCATGAAATGCATCAAATGCATCATTTTCTTTGCGTATTGTTTGGGATAGTAGCTTAGACAAATTACTGAGTCGCCACAGATGGCCAGGTTGGCGGCTTCGAGGTGGCAATTATTAGAACCACAAACTGGTGCGTATCAAATCAATATATCATTACACACAGTTATTTCGCTCTATAGCAACAGTATGCAGTCGTCAAAACATCCTAAAACAAGCTGTTGCCTTCTTTGCTTCTCACTTGCTACTTAGGATTATCTGACAAACAGTAGTTTATATTTGCTGAAATTCAGTGAAAATATGTTTGCTTGGCAGGGAAACCAAGCACGATAACCAAAAATCTGTCAAACTATCAAAACAAGGAAATATCTTTTTATATTTTTCAAATTTTTTTGTTCATTATGCAAAAAGATATTGTTTATTACAATGCTCAACAAGAAGAGCACGAAAGGTAGAATACGTTTGGTTTCACGCAAGATAGCCTTCATATCTTTACATTCGCGGACTACACGCAGGTATACACAGTAAAAGAATTTGCCTTGGCGGTGGCATAAAAGAGTCTATTACGTGAACGCATGGTTGTAAACGTCTTGCTTCCAATCACACCCACGGGCGGGGCATCCCTCAAAGTATCGTTATGCATCGTGCGCATCTGTTCTTTGGCACCCCGCAAGATAGCGGAAAGGTTAAGGAAGCAAAATTGACCGTTTTGTAGCACGCAGCCACAAAAAAAACCTACAAATTTTTCAGAAGGAAATCTTCGTGGCCGCTGCGAATAAACACTGCTTTGCTCGGACATTTCTTCGACGTGCATTAGTTATCCCGCGTTTTCCAGACCTATGCCCGTAAAGACGATCTCTTTGGCTGGTATGTACCCACTGTGGTATGCTCATTCAGGCAAGTCTTGGTACATAGTACGTGTTACAGTCCTGGTAGCTGACACAGTTTGCGAACAAGGCTTCCGTATGGAATTCCAAACACCTTTTCTTTAAAAAAAACTAATTTGGTCGGTGTTCGCTTTTATTCGTCCTGTTTCGTCCCATCCAGACGGATTTCCGTCAAATACTCGATTTCATGTTGCACTCCATCGGCTCCGCATTTCCACCTGCTCCTTCGACCCCCTTCACAACGGTATGGATACGTTAACGATTCATAAGTCGTTTTCTCGAAGCAGTTTACGACCCGCCAGTATTATTGACAGGACTTGTTCCCCTGAATAAGTACTGCCTTTTAATACTCATGCACGCGCTCATACAAAAACGTTGGGTGCACCCTTAGCAAGGCCGAGCGGCATGTTACATACCCCATTACTGACAAGCAGAATGTCACGTTAAACGCACCTACACCCAGGCAACGCGGAACGGTTCGCAAGACACGTGTGTGTGTACGTATGTAACGAGTGTGTGTGTGTGCTTGTGTCCGAATTTAATTCGAAGTCGCCCATTAAGGCGTGCCTTAATACCATATCGCAGTCATCAGCATAAGATATCAGAAATAATGCCGACACTCATAATCATACACAGCGCTGTGGATATCTGTCTTTCAAAGCACAGGCTTTCACGGCATTACAATAAAAATCGAATATGCTTCCACAAAGACTTCTTTTTATACGCCTTAACTGACGTCACACCTGCTAACCAAAACTTGACTTTTTTCGAATTTCTTTGGGGGGGGGGGGAGGGATAAGGGTGTGCTGCAGTGCTGAGTCACTGATTCTTACCCTGTCATACTCATTACGTGTCACGCGAGCTAGCCTAAATTTCACAATTGGTCAATATTTTAATGTGAGGAGAGAGGGGTTGCTGCAGCTCTGGGCGACTGATTCTCATTATCTTCGGCGGACGTCCTTTGCAGGACGGCTGTGCACGATCTCACCATGGAGGAGGAGGCGGATGGGCCCATCGCGCTGTCGGGCCCGCTGCCCAATGGCATGCAGTCACGGCTGCGGCCGCTGTCCGATGGGCGCCGTGTCTTCTGCATCTACAACAATCGTGTCTCGGAGCGCCGGCCGTCGATGAACTTCACCATCGAAGACCTGAAAGTGAACTTTTGCGACGACGTCGTCTACGGCTATGTCGGCCTCAACGGCACGTCCACCACCATTCGTAGCAAGCATCCAAAGTACGATTTTCTCGAGGAAGGCTTGAAAAGGTACGCGGCCCATACTCTGAAGCTGCTAAACACAAAATTGGGCATGGTGGATTGACATTACTGTTGCAAAAAATCGACGATGCCAGAGTGTTGTCAAGGGGTACAAAATCACTCCAAGTTGAACGAAGAGAAAGTGGTTTCTGTATCACCTTCACTGTTGCTACGTTCACCTCTTTACCACTCATTTCTTCATAAAGCACGCGTACAATATCAGCAATACGCACTGAACCTATCAGAATTTCGAGCTTGTCGGTCAGCCACTGTTAGCTCCGTTAGAGCACACAGTCGGAAATGCACAAGAAAAAGTGAAATCAGTTGGTCGCGCGAGGTAGTCCTGCGAGACAAGGAAAAACGGGTACGCGACTGCATAGCAAAGTAGGTTAAAAGACAACTGTAAACTGATATTCATCCAGAAATGGATACTTTGTGTCTTAATCACGTCACGTGAATTATACCCTACTGACATCACAGAGTGAAGCCACCATTGCACTCTTATTTTTATTCGCATACACCTCGAATTGTTGCTCACAGCCAACGCTGCTTTTTCGCTTTCAACAATAAACGCCGACGTCGCCAGTGACACCGACAGCAGCATTTCTGCGAAACAAGCTCTTTAACGCAATAAGAGGGTCGTTCATGATCTCGCACTCCCGTTAAATATACCCCCGGCAGACACGCGCTCTAAAGTCCTTAGACAAAAGGGGACATTATTCATGAAGGAGTCCAGGCGCAGTCACACATAGCAAAACAGTAACTCCGGCAAAGACTTTTTTCGGAGAAGAAGGCCCCGCATGTAATTCTCGGCCACTAAGAGATTGCTGTCGCATACAGTGCGCAGAATTGATGAATCGAAGGGAATACCTCGAAACACCATGGGCCGCCCTGTGAGTATTTCTTGAAATTTTTTTTATATTTAGCAGTAATACATATCCAGCACATGATGAACGACAAATATTTACTCTAGCTATACTCTCAAACGCCCGCATCGTGTTCCCAGCGCCGACATGCTGGTGTTGACAGTGGCACGACGCACGGTCGCAAGATATGCCTTGTCGCACGCACACTCTGTGAGTTGTCGCGTGCGTCACACGTTTGTGGGTTTCATGAGTGTCTTTATGATGGGGCCTTAATTACTAGACTTCTATAGACACCTCGCCTATCGAACACGGCTGCACCTGCGAGTGCGCTGCAAGGGATGCTCGCTAGCGTGCCTGCTATATATACGTGAAGGGTGTGTGCTGGACTCTCAGGCCTTCGCTGGGCCTCTTCTCTTTTGTGTGCACTTGTTCGCTCTTGTGATGTGAGGGAGTCTCTAAGGCTAGTTATCAGACCAAACTATGTGTTTAATGTTTATAATATAATAATAATGAAAATGAGATTAGTGTTTAACGCTCCAAAGCCCCGCAGGGGCGTCTGCCTAAGCAGGCGTTTAATGTGTAGCGACACCCCTGACCCGAGCCAATAGAGGGGGGGGGGGGGGGTTCGACTCCGCCCCGCACCTAGCCATGCGTGGCATTGCCGTGTACGCGAAAGAGGGAATCCTGAAAGCCGACGCTTGGTGGTTAAAACTTCAAGCCCCCCCCCCTCCCCCCAGCGGAGGCAACATACCCCTTTGGCCCCGGCTTCACTCAGACGGCACCCCTGGGCTGACCCACCCAGTGAAAACAGGCAGTCGCCTTTTCTTATCTCTCTCTCTCCACAACCTCGTCTTTTCTCTTTCCTGCCATCTCCTCACTTTCTTTTAGGGATTTTCCCTCCCATATTTTAAAAAAACTCAGGTGAGTCGCCGTTTGATACTATCTTATTTTGCATTCACTGCGTTTATCTCATTCACGAAAAATTCGAGAGCAACAAGCGTCAAGGCGACGTCAATTCTCGCTTTATCGCCATAACTCCGCTAATCCACCGCACAATCACAACTGCGTGAGTAACACTATGTATGAATAAAACGCGGCACGCAGGCACTGACACAAACTTGAAAACTAATAGCAAGAACGTGCGCTCCAAAACACTACTTCATAGTTGCAAGACCACTTTAAAATGCTGTTAGTGACGCGAAAACAGAAAGAGAACATATAAATTTAAGTTTTATAATTTGTTCAATATTTAAAATGTTTGTGTGTTTTGGTATCACGAAGTGTGATCCACGTGCAAAATGTCGTTTAGCAGTGTTTAGCATAAAAGTGTTTTAAGCAGAGGTCTACCAACTCTTTCGTAACGTGTTTACGTAACAGAAATACGTCACCAAAATCAACTCGATCAGATGGCAAAGAAAAAACTTAAAGAAACATCGTTGACAAGAGTTAAATTTACGACCTCTGGGTCCGCAACGATAGCTGACAGGCGTTTAACACACAGCGCGATATTTCCAAACGTATAACTATTGCAGTTTAACGTACCAATACGGCAATATCATTATAGAATAAGCCATAGTAGAGGGCCTTAAAATTTTGACCACCTGGGGCTTTTTTACGAGCTTAAATATAAGCACATGGGCTTCAAGCATTTGTCGCCTTCCCAGAAAATGCGGCTGCCACGGCCGGGATTCCATACGGGAACCTGCACCTTTATACAGAGGCAGGATGCGACACGAACGGGCCTTTTGTCTCTTACGCTTTGCCCTGACAGTTTCCTTGGTTCGCAGGGTAATGTCGTTGTCTGGATGTGGTAGAATGCAGTAATGCGTGGCATCCGTGACCAGCTCCGGCAACACACAGTAGCTACTGTCTCATTCAGCGCGTTTCCAATACGATAAGTGCAATTTTTGTCAAACACATTGAGAGCTGACAAATTCAGCCCAAGCCTTGCTCATGACATCCATTCATGCAAAAAAAAAAGCGCTACAACACTCGCCTGGCTCTCGCGCGACGTTCCCAGCTTGTCCTGTGAGAAATCACGGGCAGGCTAGCGGGGCGATACAACACGCGTCGCGTTTCTGTTAGCGTTTCACGACGCTTTGAAGGCATGCATATCAAGTACCAACGCGTATTATGTGTTTGTTTAAGCCACCTTTGCGCGGGATTCAACATATACAGTGCCCAAGTATATGTTAACAACTTCAGCTGTCGCAAGGGGTTAAAACTTATAAATTATGATCATGGGCGCTAGTCGTAGGGACGAAAATGTGCCATTATAGGCGTCAAAGTGGGTGCGCCCATATGAAACGGTGCCATATCTGCATAACACCCATATGTATTGTACAACCTGTCATGTCAGAGATGAAGAATCAACTACTTCTGAAAAGACACATTTCAATTTCGTGTTTTAGTGGTGCATATATGATGGAGGAACCAGCCATGCTTTGAATCTTCCAGCTTGCACAGGCAGCAATAGTCGTGCCGCGTGTTATTAGCGCACCTTCCCTCTGCATATCATTTCCGATGGAGGCCGAAATGTTGTAGGCCCGTGTGCTCAGATTTGGGTGCACGTTAAAGAACCCCGGGTGGTCTAAATTTCCGGAGCCCTCCACTACGGCGTCTTTCATAATCATATAGTGGTTTTGGGACGTTGAACCCCACATATCAATCAATTCCCTCTGCATATGGTCCCCTTAGGGCGAGAAGCCCCGCCGCGTTGGTCTAGTGGTTAAAGTACTCTGCTGCTGACCCGCAAGTCGCGGGATTGAATCCCGGCTGCGGCGGCTGCATTTCCGATGGAGGCAGAAATGTTGTAGGCACATGTGCTCAGATTTGGGCACAGGTTAGAGAACCCCAGATGGTCGAAATTTCCGGAGCCCTACACTACAGTGTCTCTCATAATCATATGGTGGTTTTGGGACGTTAAGCCTCATATATCACTCCATCAATCAACCATTAGGGCGATAAAATGGGTTCAATTGTAATTATTTTACTGTCTCCAGTGTGTGAGGAGATAACACTATTGAAAACTGGTTTTCTGTAAGTGGACCAGAATAAAAAGTTGGAAGATAAACACGTTCAGCCTATTTTGCTCAAATTTCTTTCATACAGAAGGGTATGCCGGTAACTGGCATTAGCCGTATCGCAGAACGCTAATATTCTGCGTGTTTTTGGTGTTGCCATAATTTTTAAGAACCACAGCAGTTCGCCATCAGCTGTTATGCGCGTCATTGTAAGCAATGCTGAGTACCAGAATGAGCGTTTAAAATCTTAGCAGAGGGGTGATTACAGGTTGTCGGTTCGATAGCAAATATTCATTTTATGCAATTTCACTGATGACCTTTCTACACAATTGTCACCGGTCTTTTGACTGAAGAAGGTCTCCGCAATCTCCCGTGTGGTCCCGTCTTCTAGCTTCAACAGCGCTTTCGTTTTGTTCAGTAAAAATGGCATTGACAATCTTTACAATGCAGGCAGACATTAGAAATTGGTTGCCTGTTCAACGAGATTATGTGATCCATTAGTCCATTATTCAAACAGTGCCCCGTTTGACCGATAAAGCACTTCGAACACATGTAACATTTCAAGAACATGTAACATTTCACTCGTCAGTGTTTCTCTTGTACATCAAAACTTGTGCTTTTCGCATACCCAGTGTTGTAAACGTTTTCTAATCATTTTTTAATACTTTGTTAGCCGTTTAGAAACGTGTGCATTGTTTCACGATTGACCGTACGCTGTTTTCTTGTTTTACTTGTTGTTTTTCTCTCTTTGCGGTTCGCTTATTTTATGCAAACCCGAAACTGATGTTTTTTTATGCCTTTTTTATTTCCTAATTTTTTGAAGTACGAAAGTTGACGCCAAATTGTTTTTTCATGTTTGTGCTCTGCGGATTTGTAATGCCAAGTGAAAAGGGGAGGAGCCTCGTCAAGCTGCTAACATAGCAGCTTTTTGCTCTTATCCTTGCGTTTTCTTTCCACAACTCTGTGAAAAAAATGCTCAATAAAAACTGAAAACTGAAACTGAACACAATATAAAGGAATACAATACACCATCCTTTCTGCACACTCAAGCTATCTGCCCATAGGGTTGACATCACGCCCATATTATCTTTTCGTGCCACCCTCAACTTTCTTTTCAACTCCTACGCTGATGCGACCTAACTTATTACTGGCGGAAAACACTACACCAATACCAAAACTGCTTCCCACCTTTTTCTTGCGATGAGAAAAGGCATGAACATATAGATTACTGACTTATATTTAAGAGAAGAATGAGCAGAAAAAAAAAACCTTCAGAAAAAAATTTCAAAGATGATTCTGTGATAACTCGGTCCACTATGCTAGCTGGGGAAAACATCAACTGACTTGGTACCGAACAACCGTGGTGAGGTAACACAGCAATACGCCATTCGCGAGCGGTGCACTCAGTTTGTTTTCAGTGTCTACAGAATGCCAGGAAGTCGCGCACACTGTGTTTCATCATTCGGACAGCTTCGCGTCATTTCGTGGAGCCTGAGTCATCCCACTTCACCTAAAATGTCATTTTAAACAGAACTAGGGCTGCTTTCTATAAACGTCATGAGAGCACCGGTAACACTGTGGTTCAATCTTATCGGTTTACGATAGGATAGTTTTATGCTTTTGGCGATAAGTTTGACAGCCGCTACGGTGATCCAGTAAATATGGTGCTCAATTGCTGACCTGGAGGTCACGGGATTGAATTCCCGCCACCGCAGCCGCATTTTCGAAGCAGGAGAAAATGCTCGAGGTCTGTGTAGATCGAATACGTACACGTTAAAGAACCCCAGGTGGTTAAATGTTCCGGAGCCTCCACTACGGCGTCTCTCACAAACATATCGTGGTTTAGGGACGTTAAAATCTATCCGTCAATCAGTCATCACTAAATAAAAATGTTGTACGGAACACAACACGTCCAAGTCTAGAATAAATGGCCAAACTATGCAAACAGGTTAGATTGACGCACGTCAATTGCCAATATCAGCAAACGTGCAATGCGCATGGTGTCACTGAGAGCTTTTAAAGCTGCAATTTGCCAGAAGTCTGAGGGTTTACAGTGCCATAAAATAACGAAGGTCGTTTTCACCAGTGTACACGAGGGCACAACAACTTGTCATTAATGGTTAATCCATTCTTCAAAGAAATGTCCCCTTCAGTGATGCGTATACCATCTCCTTGCACATCCCCGTTGGGTACACATTAGGAAAAAAAAGCTGCCAAACGTGATTGTGCTCTTGTTATATCGCATATTCATCTGCGAGTAAAACGGACAACGGCAAAAGCTTGTGTACAGTCGCGCTAAACATAATTTGCAACACGGGAGCGCGTGGCTTGATGACTTCAAAGATTGCGCATAGCGTCCACTAGCCCTTATCTCCATTACTTAACGCATTTCTCTCACTTCGATATGATTCCCAATATTTATTTATTTTTTGTTTATTTTATTTATTACATACTGCAGTCCTATAAGGACCAAGAAGGAGGGCAGAAGGGAAAGTTACATGTATCGCATGGTAGCGGTGAATACAGATCAATTACCATGTTTTGGTCATACACGAACAGTATAGATATATAAACAAATACACACATACATACATTTATACACACATTTTCAGGCAAAAAAAGAACGTTGCACAGTGCAAAACCAATTGTAAACTAGAAGGTTGCAACGATCACACTGTCTCTAGGTCAAGCAAACAAAAGCCATTATACAGTAGAGCTCGTACATTCAGGGACTACCCTAAAATTTTCAACTTTTTTTTTTCAAAAAAAAGACAAATACGCATTTTTCCCAACAAACAATGAAAACCCACGACTAAAACATCCTCAACCGTTCGAGAGCTACACAAAAACTAGAAAAGCACCAGCAATCGGTCAGCAAACCTCTGAAACAAAGACGATAATTATTCTAGAGCAGCAAACACCTTCGCTGAAAAAGCGGCCGCAGTTCGCGCAGAGAAAACCGAACAATAACGAAATAATATTTAGTTCTTCAAATAATAATGGTTCAAAGCCATGCACTACCTTTGAACCCGTGAGGCCACGCGCTTCCGGGCTGTTCATCATATATACAGCGTGCCTGTAAAACTTCGAAATATTTCAAGCTTTCTCCGCTAGACCACCTTTTCATGATAACTTGCGATCGAAGTTCTGCCATTCGAACTATTTGCAAGTAACAGAGCTCGATATCTTCGGATAATCGGTTCATACTTAGGGCGTTAACCTTAACCATTACACGATCCCAGTACTCGCATTGTTGCGTTTCTCGTGCTCTCCGTCTGAACACAACGGCTACTTTTTTGTACAAAAAGATAGGCAAAAGTCTAGAATGGATTATTTCAGTGAGTCAGTTACCCCTGTGACGTACAGGTAAAAAAATATGCTTGCAAATGTCGTGTCTTCATTTATAGTTGCGCTTATTGCCCGATTTGATAGTCGCTGACATTATAAAATTTTGCCGTAGGATAACTCGTTAAAAAAAACTTTTATACTACGCTTGACCTTAGCCTTCAAGATTAAAACGCGATAGCGTAGTCGGGCGCCGTTCGCCCTGAATTCGCATTTATCAATCGCTAGCCTAGTTTCGTTTCTTCTTGGACATCTCAACGCCGCCGCAAGCGAAAGAACGTCTGTGCGCGTACAATTGGCCATTATAAAGTATACGAGAATGCCTAATACAAGTAAAGCTGCAAAGTGCTCAATAAGTGAGTGTCATGCTGCACTCTTATGATGCAGTGCTGCTGCTGATAATGATTATTTATGCCTCGGCGATATGTAAAGAGTGGACATTTCAACTCACCACACGTTGCATATATAGCATATTTTGACTGCTGGTGCGCTTCTACGTTTTGGCCACGCAATATGCATAAGAATAGTTGAACTGCATGAAATTTGTATACTTTTTTTTTCGAAGCTGTTTCAGCCACCTGCGTCACTGTGGCACACCTGCTTTCCATACAGATAGCTTAGGTTCTATTTTCATCTTTCAGCATCTTGTTTGAAACCAACAATGCCGACGGGAATTACATAATTTCTGCGAAACGAGCTTTTTAATACGATCACGTTAAAAATAATTTGTGCAAAGCGGCAGTGATGGTAACGTTCTTATAATGTTGGCATTTCTCGACCCCAAAGGAGCAGTGAGACACAGTGCGTCGTTACAAAGCATATGTGATTACACTACATCATTCTAATGTTAGTAAACCACACTCTGACAATATCAGCAACACTAATTGAATAGCTTGATGTCACTATTTTCAGAATATCCATTAACGAAACTTCAGCCATCATATAGGAAGCGAGCAGGAGCTTGTGAAATCGAAGAAAGAGAGAGAGAGACAAAGTTAGGAAAGAACCTAATAGGGCTTGTCTTTTGGCTCATGTCAAAAATTAATCACTAACTTTGTCATTGCTGGATAACCACATGTAAATAATTGGTTTAATGGCGCCGCTGCATCCGAAGCGGTTTTGCAATGTTACTCTGACGAGCCTCGGTTTGAATTTTTCAGCGGTGGCACAGCCTGGTTTCAGATAATCGTGAAAAATCTCAGGCAGTATAGAGGCCTATAGCTTCTGTGCAGAATTCAATTACGCGAGAAGGGAACGGAATAGTGCAGTAGTGTCTCGGTCTGTGCTTGAGGCCGCAAGATTTCGCGCTTCAGGTCGCTAACGCATAATTTGGAGCTGCACGAAGCCACACTTAAGACTGAAAGTACTAAATAAGGAGCGATGGTGTAAAACAAAAGTGGATGCGAGCACTTCAAAAAAAGGGGGGGAGGGGGAGAAAACGGTAGATAGACGCTTCCCTCTTGATTGAAACCATGTGCTTGATCGCACGACAGCGCTCTCGATGTTTCGAAAGGTTAACCGGGTTGGTTGAAAAGAACCGCACCGCATTGATTCTGTGTTGTGGCAACAAAGTTTTTGACAGCTCAACAGAATGGCTCGAATGCGGTGTTTGTGAAGTGTGTATCACCCTGGTGTTTTCAACTTATATATTGAGAGGTGCAACTAGTATCACAAAATGTTCCACTGACCTCAATTAGTTTTACATGAAAAGGAAATCACAAACGGCAAAAAAAGAAATCCAGGCATCTCGACGAAGTGAGTTATGACTATTGGGCAAAGCACTTGGGATCGTTCTTGCCGTAAATTACCCGCGAGTTTGCCCATTTGCGCATGTAAATGAGTGATAACGCGCGTGTACAGTATATACGATGTGTTTTTGTCGTTGAGCCACTGGTTTTCGCGTCCTCAACGCCGAGGTTGTAGCTTGTTGTCGGTCATGCTGTTTTGCCGCTGCTTTCGGAGCACTCGCCTCCGGGGTAGCCTGCTGTCTGCTTAACAGTACTGTATATTTGCGGAAGTTGGCTTGGCAAGCCACCACCTGACGACCTGAGATTGCCTTCTTTTTTCATCTTGTTGCTGTTTTTTCTTTCACGTGTGTTTCTTTCTTTATTGCTCTCTCCTATTTTAACTCTCCCTAACCTTCACACCACCCTTCTTCGCACCCACTTTTCCCTCTCATTTTTTTCCTTCCTCCTCACTCTCTCAGATGTACGAAAGGCCTGGCAATGCTTTAGTCTTCTCCCTCTTCTCATCCTGTTTTATCAGCTTAAAATCCCTCTTCCTCAGCCTTACGCCCCGTTTCACCGCTTTGCTGCACTATAATAATTATGCATATATGCAGTACTGTTCACGTTCCTGTGAAATATAAACAAAAGGTTGTCCCTCATTCGTTCTCGCATTAGTAAATAGTTTCCAATTCTAGTTATTTAATGCGATAGCAACATGTCCCAGTAACATTTATAAGATCAGAACGTGCCGTTACTTCAAAGTTATATTTCAGTCTTGCAGTTAAAAATGTAGTGTCCAAGAATGAGTCAAAACTAAATGACGAACTTATATCAGGCGACATTCAACATCGTTGGCAGCTTACTAGTATCTGAAGTATCGGAGTTCAATGGAACACACGTATACGCGCTTTTTTGAAAAGCAGAATACATGCCTCCGACATGTCTAGCTGCAACAGTGGTGTTAGTCTGTCACGAGTTGCGAGATATATTTTGTAATTAAGATTGCGGAATAAAAAGGTAATAACATGAACCAATATAACTTTGTTTCTCAAGGGTTCGCTTATATAAGTGACTCTTAAAAGAGAAAAAAGAAGATAAAAGTGAGCCCTGTAACTCTCATTCAGGAGGAAGACACCTCAACAGTAGCTCACGAGAGATTGGGGTAAGGAGGTATGAAAAGGATAGCGAGGATTAAAGGTATAAAAATAGAGAGAGGCGCAGGTACAGCGAGAACACATACAAAAGTAAGGAGAAATTAGGAACGATGGACACGGTCGCAGGAGTCCGAGGACAGAGCACCACTCAGCGAGAGCTCTTGTCGGGGGCAGGAGATGCGTAGGGCGAGCCAGTCGGTCAGAGCTGCGCTGTCGTCGGAGATCGCGGGGCCACAACCAGTCGCCACAGAATCCAGCGAGCGCCAGAAAGAAATACTACATAGTCGTGTATAGAATGCTGACTAAACATTAGAGTATCGATGCGAAAGTAAACATCCAAATTATACAGGGTTCAAAAATGTTTTATGGTGTTCTTAAACTTCAGCCCTGGAACGTACATGAAAACGACATTTGCAGATAGAAAGAAGTGTAAATTTAAGGGCTCGCTTTCTTTGTTAGAAACAATAGTAATGACAACTAAGACACCATGATTCCAAGGAAACTATCGACATTATTGTCGTCGTCATCCTGACTACGCCCACTGCAGGGCAAAGTCCTCTCCCATGCTCTGCTATTCAAAAGAGTCCTCTGCTTTCTGCTGCCACGTTACACTTGTGAACCTCTCGCTCTCTTCTGCCCGCCTATTTTTTCATCTCTCCCTCACGCGTTTGTCATCTCTTTGAATCCAGTCCGTTACCCTTAATGACCAGTGGTTATCCTGTTTACGCAATACGTACCCTCCTTATGTCCATTTTTTCTTGATTTCAACTACGATGCACTTAACCCCCCCTCCCCCAATTGTTTTCTGACCCACTCTGCTCTGATCCTTTCTCCTAAACTACACCTGTCATTTTTATTTCCATCGCTCGCTGCATCGTCCTTCATTTAGTTGAACCCTCTTTTGTAAGAAAACTATGGGAAATGTTCTCAGTAGTAATTTTAATGCAAATGCGAAGAAAAAAGGCCGATCCCACGTATACAGTAGAAATTTATAATACGCGAAGCGCGATTGAAGAAGGTTGATATGCCACTTTAAAATTAGCACAAAGTTACGAGGTGGACGGACGTCGTACGCACTAAACATAGGCAGAAATGTTATGCGCACTCACGTATCTAGGTAATTGCAAGTATTTTGTTTATATAGCGTAACGACGTTACCACTAACGTTTGCAATACCATCTTCAGAAGTGCTATACGCATGTAAATTATGCCGTACATGCCTTTCATGTAATTATTATCACGATTGCGCATGGCAGTTGTTTTCGTCGTCCATTCACGTCACGTTAGCAAATTTTGTATATTGGAAGCTAGCGAAAGGGCCACGAGAGCGCTATGATCGTAGCATGTAGTCATGTTTCCTATGACATGATTGTCAAATTTATCATATTTGAAAGTGTCATTTAATTCACGTCACGTAATGCCAAATTTAGTATATGCGAAGCTAACAAAACGGCCGTGAGCGTGCTATGTGCGTAGCATGTGGTCATGTTTTACATTACACGCAGATCATGATTATCACGTTTGGACGTGTCATTTGCCACCGTCGTCCATTCACTTTTCGTAATATCAAATTTGGTATATGTAAAGCTGGTGAAACGGCCGCAATCAGATCATAAGCTGGCACCTAGCGATGTTCTCACATGACAAGCATGTCATAATTATCATGTTTGCACCAGTCATATACCTTCGCCATTTATTTACATCTCGTAATCCCAAATTTGGTATATGTTAAGCTAGGGAAACGACCACGAGCGCACCATGAGCACGGCATGTAGTCGTGACTTACATGACACGTTGGTCATAATTTCCACGTTTGGGCCTGTCACTCATGTTCGCCATACAGTTATGTCACACTATACTTATTTTGTAATAGTTCATGTTAACGAAACCACCGCAAGAGCAGCAAGATCACGACATGTATATCATAATATTCATGACATGCGTGTCCTGATTTTCATGTTATGAATTGTGACGTATGCTCGTCATACAGTCATGTTATGCGACACCAATTTTGGCAAAGATGCCATTATCAAAACGGTCAGGAGAGCTTAAAGTAGTCGTAGGCGGCTAGATAGACAGATAGATAGATAGATAGATAGATAGATAGATAGATAGATAGATAGATAGATAGATAGATAGATAGATAGATAGATAGATAGATAGATAGATAGATAGATAGATAGATAGATAGATAGATAGATAGATAGATAGATAGATAGATAGATACGGGCAAAGTTGCCGAAGTTCGCTAAAAAAATGCTGAACATTTTTAAAAAATCGGACAAAAATATGACATTTGCTGAAAGGAACTGAACCTGCGACTTTCGAATAGCATGCTTGACGCTCTATATAACTCTGAGTTACGGCGGCGGTAATTTCTCTTTCCAGTTTATAGGGTATACATGTGTATTTAAACGTCAGTGTGTCAGTCAGCGCCGCCAACAGCCACAACGGCTACTGTGTAGCACTATTACCTGTTGGCGTCACGTAGCATGTGGTCTTATTACAAGCTGGTAGCCGACAAATAATCAAGAAAGCGAAAAAGCGCACGAAAACACAAGACAGTGGAAGAGACGGACAAAACACTATTTCATTGTCTTGTGTTTTCGCGCTGTTTTTTTACTTTGTTGACCAGGTACAACAGGCCCAAATAAGCATTTTACTATTTACCAATAACCCCTCGCCTACATCTTGTTACGATCGGCAACTGGGCCGACGAGGGAGTGGCGTTCTTTCTCCGTCGAAGAATTTGCCTAAAGGCTGCCGGCCTATGTCCTCCACGTATTGTACTTCCTAGTTCGAAAACGAGGTGCCATGCCACCTGACGCTGTAAGCTGTTCTAAGAACCAACCACAATGGTTTCCGAGGTCGAAGCGTGTTCCTCAAAGAGGCAGCGGCGTCAGCCCCAATGACGACTCGCCCCGTTAATTGAGCCAGAAGTTTGCCGGATCCTGGTAAACTTGTTGCGGAAGCCCCCTGTCATGCACCCTCTCTTAGGAGCGTAAAATCCCTCACTCAGCGGCACTCACACGACAAGGAAGAGCCACATTGGTGCCACGTTGCAGCGCAGTAACCAGACCCCAATATACGAAGTTTACCTGGGCGGGTGTGGGTGTCACTCTCGCAAGTGGTGTGTAACAGTGCAATCTGCACCCATTCCCCGATCTATGAATCTGGAGAAAAGGTACTCTTCAATAAGCCACCCAGATTATTCGAGGAGCTCGCTATGTACGAAATAGAAATAAACCCTGTTAAGTTCTCTTTCCTGCTGCCTCAGCATCTTCATCCCGGGTCTCCGGTTTTTAGGCCAGCCGCAACAACCTGATGGTACCAAGTCTACCAGACCAAGACTCTCGCTAAGAATGAAGGAAAGAGGCGTAAATTTAAGGGCTCATTTTCTTCGTTAGCCGCAATAGTATTGCGAACTAACAGAAAATGATGCTAAAGAAAGTATATAGAATGTTATTAAAAGTAATTTTAATTTAAACGTAAAGAAAAAAAAGTGCACGAAAAGGCAACCAGCCGCTGGCAGAAAACCAACCATTGCAGATAGGTTATGCATCAAGGGGGATACTAAGAGAGAAAATAATAATTGCTGGCGGCGGCCCAATTAGCTAAGGTTAATTATTCAACTTTTTAGTTACTGCAGCTAGCGGGAACGTTTTTATTGAGAAGTGGGGTCCAGCGCGTTCATACACTATTCCACTTAGAAGAATTTTATCAACAGCCCTGCGCTCCGAAATATACCGCTGGAAAGTTTAATTGTGCGTTGCGTGATTACAGACGCAAGATAGTGAGTAATGCTGCAAAAACCCACCACGATGCGTCGTGGCAGTAGCGTGTGGCGTTTAATCTTACAGTGGGTCGAATGCGTTGGCGAAGATGATAACGGTTACTCTTTTACTACAAGCTGGTGATGGCAAGCAATGACTCATCAGGAATGACTCATCAGCACATCAGGAAGAAACATTGAATGCTCTTCACCACAGGAAGAACATCAGAGAGGAACAAGCTATCTCTAGGCCACTGCCTCTGCCTCTCGGGTTATCCTATATCTAAGGGCACAAGGTAGGGTGCAATTCGAAACAAATGTCACTTTATTATTACAATTTGGGAAGGGTGTCCGTTTGTGCACATTTTTTTCCAGGTTTGTGCTTTTCGTAAAGAGCATAATTCTTGCCTCAAAACCATTTTTTCAGAAAGCAAGTAGCGAGTAAAAACGCACCCAAGGGCGAGCTCTTCACATGCGCTCGAAGCTTGCTAAAGAAAACTTGACATATGAAAGCCAAAATGCCGGTAAAAAGTCGGTGGTGTATATAAAATTGTCAGGTAACATCTAAAAGACACTCAGAAGACATTGTATTCATTTATATTTGCATTTTATCTACGAAGTGCATCGCCTAAAACACTTCCGGTTCCTAGCTTCATTACATCTTAAGCTCGTGTTTGTCGATAAGTTAAGATGCTGAGTGTAAGGATGGTTTTCAGCGAGTGTGTGTTTCGCGACAACGCATGCAGTTTTCTTGTAAACGCGATATATTTCGTTGTATTAATATTCTGAAATCATTTCCGGGATTCATAATCATCATCATCATCTGCCTGACTACGTCCACTGCAGAACAGAAGCCTCTCCAAGGTTCTGCCAGAACTCAGTCCTGTGTATGCTGCTGCCAATTTATACCCGCAAACTTCTTAATCTCGTCTGCTCACCTAACCTTTTGTCTCCCCCTGACCTGCTTGCCTTCTCCGGGAATCCAGTTAGTTACCCTTAATGACCAGCGGTTATCCTGTCTACGTGCTACCTGCCCTGCCCATGTCTATTTCCTCTTCTTGATTTCAACTATGATATCCTTAACCCCCGTATGTTCTCTAACCCACTCTGCTCTCTTCTTGTCTCTTAAGGTTACACCTACCATTTTTCTTTCCATTGCTCGCTGCGTCGTCCTCCATTTAAGCTGAACCCTCTATGTAAGTCTCCAGGTTTCTGCTCCGTAGCTAAGTACCGGCAAGATACAGCTGTTATATACCTTCCTCTTGAGGGATAGTGGCAATCTACCTGTCTTAATTTGAGAGTGCTTGCCAAATGTGCTCCACCCCATTCTTATTCTTCTAGTTATTTCAATCTCGTGGTTCGGCTCTGCGGTTATTACCTGCCCTAAGTAGACATAGTCTTTTACAACTTGAAGTGCACTATTACCTATATCGAAGCGCCGCTCTCTTCCGAGGTTGTTGTACATTACTTTCATTTTCTGCAGATTAATTTTAAGACCCACCTTTCTGCTCTCCTTGTCTAACTCCGTAATCATGAGTTGCAATTCGTTCCCTGAGTTACTCAGCGATGCGATGTCATCGGCGAAGCGCAGGTTACTGAGGTACTATTTATTAACTCTTATCCCTAACTGTTCCCACCCTAGGCCTCTGAAAACCTCCTGTAAGCACGCGGTAAATAGCATTGGGGAGATTGTATCTTCCTGCCTTACACCCTTCTTGATGGGTATTCTGTTGCTTTCTTTATGATGCACTATGGTAGCAGTTGTTCGCCTGTATATTTCTTCCAGGATGTTTATATATGCTTCATCGATGCCCTGATTCCGCAGTGTCTGCATGACTGCTGATATTTCTACTGAATCAAACGCCTTCTCATAGTCTAGAAATGCTATGTATAGTGGTTGACTATATTCTGAGCATTTCGTGATTACCTAATTGATAGTATGAATGTGTTCGATTGTTGACTAGCCTGTTCAAAATCCTGCTTTTTCCTTTGTTTGATTGAATTCTAACGTTTTCTTAACTCTGTTAAAAATTACTTTTGTAAATAGCTTATATACTACGAAGAGTATGCTGATCGGCTTTTAATTCTACAAGTCCTTGTCATCTCATTTCTTATATATTAGAATGATGTTAGCATTCTTCCAAGATTCTGGTACTCTTCTCGTCAGGAGACACCTCGTAAAAAGGGTCGCTAGTTTTTTTAACACAATCTCTCCTCCATTCTTCAGCAGATCTGATATTACCTGATCTTCACCAGCAGCTTCCCCTCTTTGCATACTCTCCAAGGCTTTTCTGACTTGTTCTATCATTACTGGTGGGGTGCTATCAGAGTTACTGCTAGTTCTTTTAGCAATCTCGTGGTTGTCCCGGCTACTATACAGATCTCTGTAAAACTCCTCCGTTATTTTAGCTATCCTATCTATATTGGTAGTTATTTTGCCTTCCGTGTCCCTTAGTGCATACATCTGATTCTTGCCTATCCCAAGTTTCCTCTTCCCTGCTTTGACACTTCCTCCGTTCTTCAGAGCGTGTTCAATTCTCTCCATGTCATACCTTCTTACATCGGATACCTTACGCTTATTAATCAACTTCAAAATGTTGGCCAACTCTATTTTGTCTGTTGTACTTGGGCTTTCATGCTTTTACGCTTCTTGATGAGATTCTTCGTTTTCTGGGACAGCTTGCCAGTGTCCCGTCTAACTACAGTACCTCCAACTTCCACTGCACACTCTCTCATGATACTTGTCAGATTATCCATGCGATAAAACCTATGTACAGTTATCGCTGTCCCTTGTGTGTTGTTTTTGTTTCTTGCGTCTTTTGCGTTCAGTAAGTTTTAATCAGTATGCACCATCTAGACCCTCCAAAATTTTTTTTGATACAAAAGGATAGAAACTTCGCTATCGTCTACAAAGCGTATCTCCTCGAACACTTTGAGCTTTTGGCTTCCTACACCTTAAGTTTGTCGCACTTGTCGATAAGTTCAGATGCCGGGAGTAAAGAAGGTGTTGAGCAAATGTGTATTTCAGGACAATCCATACAGTTGTCTTGTTATTGTAATTAAAGGTATTTACGTGCTGGTGCGCGCAACGCTCAACCGACAAATTTTTTATTGGAGAACCACTTAGCCTTTTCAGCGTCCTTCAATTGAATCATAAGCAGGGTGACAACAGGTATGGTGTGGCAGACATGACTAATATTAGTGATGCAATTAGACTGAAACTGCGCGTGGCCACTGCCCGGTGCAAGTGTTGAGTAAATGGGAGTTGCGTCACAGAGTCTTTGCTCTCTTTGTTTAGTTAAAAGGTTTTACTGATTGTGACAATGAATATTGTTCGTACATTTATTGATGATAGTATCAAACGAGCCTGAAGTCTTAAATGGTTAAGATTTAAGTCCGGCTAAACAACAGTCAATGTGCTGGAAAACGTTGACAACACTCGACGACACACTGCGGATAAAGCTGCATGGCAGCTCACAAAAGTAACAAGGCGAGAATTATGAGAGTTACGAGAGGCTCCAGAGTAGGAAAGTGACTTTGGAAATTGTTTTCAACGGTTTAGCTACTAAATAAAATAGTTGAATGGCGTTTGCGACAAAGTGTGTTCGATTTTTAGCTGTTTGCTAAGTTTCAAATCGATTATCTCAAACCCACGTTTTTATTACTGAGGTACCATTATTTCCTGGGCATTTAAAGATGACCAGTTGATTATTTTTGTTTGTATTCGGGATAAATGTCTACAGCTACTATTGAAATTATGCACTCCACAGTTTTTGATTTATAAATTTTTGTAGATTCGATATATTTACGTCCGCGTGGTTACAAACTCTCTAGAATTTTAATGTAAGTAAAAATTTAGTAAACCTGCGTCAGTTGAAAGAGCAGGAGATTTGAAAGAAAATTATGTATGAATTATGTGAATATTTTTGTTAGTCGCCGAGAAAACAGTACCTCAAAACTACCACAAAATGCATGGGACGTATAGAGCCGACCCATTCCCTTTGCTTTATAGTGGCTCTCTTCAAGTGTAACCACGTACCAACTTGTATAACCAGCAACTGTTTTGATGGAGTAGTCGACGGGTATAAGCAC